>NC_134210.1:21026234-21661461 GCF_965140235.1 Caretta caretta | reverse complement strand
GGGTACACCTATACCTTATTTAAGCAGTTATATGGCTTAACTTACATTTATTCAGATCTTTATTTTTATATTCTTATTGTGTTAGAAAATGGTGAATGATGCATTTCTTATTAATAAATGAATTTTTTCCATGTGATTAGTGCCAAGCTCTATTTGGATGGAAATTTAAATTCAATTAATGTCCCAAAACAGTATTTTTATCTTAAATATGCTGGACACATAAGAAATAGGGTTTATCAAAGTTTATCAGAATATGTTTTGCATTTAAAACAAACTGAATTATTAAACAAAGAAAGTGTCTATAGCTAATCAATTGAACTGATTGTTTCTGGTCACCATGGCCTTCAAGATTTTAATACCAGTAAATGTCATCCTTTCATCCTTGTTTTTATTCATATATTCCAAGATGAAAACAAACTTTCCTGCTTTTTGAACCCCCAATTAGTTTCCTAACTTTGAATGAACTAGTCATTGAACTTAACTAGTTGAATAGACTGAAATGAAGAAAAAATTTTCTGCACCTAAAGAAGAGGCTACTGCTGTTAAAAGTTGGTTTAGAACTTCAACAAACTCTGCTTCCAGATGCTTACCTAGTGGCTTCCATCAGTTCAGTGGTTTGACTTTTTAAAAAAAAAAACTTGGCAGCTGCTTCTTTTTTATTTTATTTATTTAATTTAAGTGGTTTGAATAGATTATGAGACGTTTAGGCCTTAATGTAAATTGTAAATTTCAGGTTTTTAAAAATAAGCCTGCATTTCATTTACATTTTTAAAAATCCCATTTTAATTTCAAATTTTATATATAATGCTTAATCCACCTTGACTCCCAGCACAAAGTTGCGGCAGAAAGGGCTAAAGCAACACAAATTTTTAACGGTGAGGGCGATAACCCTTGGTAATTTGTCCCAATGAAGTGGTGGATTCTCCATCTCTTGACGTATCAAATCAAGAGTGGATGCTCTTCTGGGAGACTGGCTAAAGTACAACACAATCTATTGGGCTCAATATAGGGGTAACTGGGTGAAATTTAATGGCCTGTGATATACAAGAAGTCAGACTAGATGATTTAATGATCCCTTTCTGGCCTCAAGCTATGAATCTCCCTCGGACAACCCCAAAGTTGCGGTCACAAAAAACTGCCAATAAACATTGTCTATGGGACACTCTGGAATGAATCTGTATCAAAGTTTCTCCAACAACCACAATCTTATTCCAGAGTAATATTGCCACGGCAGTCCCAGCTGGGGCTGGGGCCAGGAGAGAGGCATCTCTCCCCACCACAGCCCTGCACGCCCCTTACCTCTCCAGTCCAGGCCCCTGTGGCTGCGTGCTTGCGCAGCCCTTAATAGCCTGCTGCGTGGCCACGCGACTTAGAGGGAACTTGGAATCTATGGAAGAAAGGTAGAGGTCTAAGACCACAAGGGACCATTGTAATCATCTAGTCTATTCTCCTGTATAACACAGGCCAATTACAGAGGCTCTCTCTTCTTGTAACTTTTTTTTTAAGCAACTCACATGGAAGCATAAAAGAATCTTATACACACGCACCCCAGTTGGTCTTGAGGAAACTAGGATTTAAACTTATAATGTTGAAATCTGTTAGAATAGTTAGAACACAAGCTAACACTGAAGAAAAAAAAATCTAGGGTAGACAAGGCAATGTCTATTTTAATATGTGCTAAAGTGGGTGGAGTTAAAGCCAAGGCTTCACCTTAGGCTCTCTCCCTTGACATCTTAGCATATATTAATATGCACTGCTTGTCCACATTAGACTTTTCAAACTTGGTAGCTGTTAGCCAACATGTTGGCTTTTAACCTTATTTCAGACAAGATCTTGGATCCATCTCCCCACCTTATAGCGCGTACTCCAGCGTGGACAGCAGAACCACCAGTGGGATAAAACGTTCAAGCACTGTTGTGAGCAGACAGGCAGAACTGGATGGTGTGCAGAAGGTGTGGAAAATTCATTTGCATAAAATTGATCACTCACTCAAATTCCAGCTCTCCCTCTCTGACTTACTGCCTAGCACAATGGGGTCCTGGTCCATGACTAGGACTCTTACGTCCTACGGTAATACAAATAATAAAAATCCAGGCAAGAGATCAAGAGAAAAGGTTCATTTCTTAAAGACCAGTCTGCCAGAATTTGAGCTTTCACAACTCATGCTTTACGGAGGTTTGTAAGTCTCAGAGGCTAGACAAACTGAAAATTAAGCAAAGCAGTTTGAGACCAGAAGTTCTTTTGGGCAAGGAGTATGTCCTGCTGCACCTTCTGTGAAGCATCTAACATATTTCTGGGTACTACACCCTAAGCACCCACCTCTCCATAAAATCTTAGCTTTGTTCAGCCTTTCTGCCCCTGAACCACTAATAAAAACAACCCCCGTAACAACCCCAAAGCAGCTCCACCATGCAGATCTAACCTGGCTGTCTACAGCAGCTCATACAACTTAGATGCATCTTGTAGCTTTCCCAAAGGCCACAAGACCAGGGCTCAGGCCAAAAGGGATAGCCAATGTTGGCTGGTTTTGGCTTGTTGGTTTGGTTTTGGGTTGGGTTTTTTTGGATGGGTGGGGGAGAGGGGACAGTTTGAGTCCCCATGGGGAATGCTCTACCGCTAGCCCACCCTCTTTTCACTCAAGAGGAATGCAAAACTCACTTGATACGAACAAGTGCATTACTGTCTTGGGGGGGAGGGGTGGTATATTTAACAGGGAAGTTTAATTCTTCTACACTCATTTAAATCTAATTGCCCATTTGGCCTTTGAGAAATCTATATACTAAACAATTCCAACTACATTTAACGGTTTAGGCCACATACAGCAGCCTCTTACTGTCCTTTTGCATTTTTAATGGAGGCAGCAACACATACTGTTCAAATATACTTGGAATTTATTGGTGAATTAAAGAACATTGTGCAGGAAATAATTTGGTTCTACCAGTTCAAAGTATAGTACTGTGCGTACACAGTACTTTCAAAGCAAGGTTTTAATTTGTTGACAGAACTCCAAATATATTGAAATAAACTAACCAAAATTTTCTCATCCTAAAAGACAGTTACAGGGATTGGAGATGTCTGGAGATTCTTAAGCCTATAGATATAAAAGGAAAATATGGACCTTCTTACTTCATAGATCTATCCCCTGCAAATATTCAGACTCTGAACTACTTATTTTATTGGAAAAAATAAAGTGTTTATTATCTTTGAGACTTGTCACACCGCAGAGCTAACATAGCCTCAGGAAAGAGTGAGCTACATTCTATCTTGGCTCAATGGGACATATGTTATGCTTGCAAAATTATTTATTACTGACAATGACGCATAAATGAAAACACAGCTTGACTTTGATTCCAGCAGAGTTTGCAGCAATTAGAAAAACCCATCTCTTACTTGAGAACTGAACAGGTAATATGGAAGTCTGAGAAATTTGGAACATTTTTCTTTAAAAGATCATCATTTTACATCTTTTCCTCTTCATACCACAGAAGACCAATTACTGTATATCAATAATTATATCCCCAAGTTATAAGACACTACTACTAGATTGCACTCAATTTAATGATGCACCCTAATATCCTCTGTTGTGGAGTCATCAAGAAAATCATCATTTAAGTGAGGTATTAAAGATCTTACAGAAGTAAGAGCTAATTAGTTAGGGGGCTGGTTGTTCTTCCTCCACAATTCAAATCAAGTAGGGAATACATTTTTATTTCTCTAATTTGAACTCGGGTGTCCCAATGTGTGTGGTAGAGTTACTTTTCATCACTTAATACATCCAATTCACAACCCAAGAGTGACTGAATAATAAAAATGTTAACACCCTAGCCACAGGGAACATAAACAAATGAAAATACCTGATCTAAGTACAAATTTAGGAAAAAATACCAACATTACTATGGACACCAGACACATATCTTTGCTATAAATAATATGTTCAGCCAACATGATGTTCACTTTTGTGTTACAAGTGCTTACAACACAGCACACACAAATCCTCACACGCCACACAAAACTCAGGCCTCGATCTTGCAATCAGATAAGCAAAGTGGACCCTTGAAGAGCTCCAACAATTTCCTTAGAGCTGCATGAGAGTGCAAGGGCCCATGTGCAGGATCACAGCTTAAATTACACGACATTGGTTCAACTTAGCCATGCAAATCTGAGGCAACAGGGTAAGCTCAAAAGAGAAACCACACAACATATTCATTTATATACACTCAAGCATCATGGTTCCACCACTGCGCATCTTACTAAAATTGCTGGCAAATGTCTGATCATGATACCAACAATGAATAAGCAAGTTTGCAGGAATCCCATTATCAAGATGTTTAAATACTATGCTGATGAGCACTGTACAAAAATGTTTTGTTTTTAACCAAATCAGATTTTACATTTAAAAATTCAACTGGCAAGGAAAATTTAATTATTTTTGGGGAACAGGGATATTTGGAAAGGCATCCAGCAGCCACGTGCCTATGAATTCAAGGAGTCAGAGCTCCAAACTCTAATTTAAATTATAATTGGGAAAGAGACTTGTACAAAACTTGTAAAGTCTTGTAAAGTCATGGGTGACTTTAATTTTCCTGATATCTGCTGGGAGAGCAATACAGCGGTGCATAGACAATCCAGGAAGTTTTTGGAAAGCGTAGGGGACAATTTCCTGGCGCAAGTGCTAGAGGAGCCAACTAGGGGGGGCGCTTTTCTTGACCGGCTGCTCACAAACCGGGTAGAATTAGTGGGGGAAGCAAAAGTGGATGGGAATCTGGGAGGCAGTGACCATGAGTTGGTTGAGTTCAGGATCCTGACGCAGGGAAGAAAGGTAAGCAGCAGGATATGAACCCTGGACTTCAGGAAAGCAGACTTCGACTCCCTCAGGGAACGGATGGCCAGGATCCCCTGGGGGACTAACTTGAAGGGGAAAGGAGTCCAGGAGAGCTGGCTGTATTTCAAGGAATCCCTTTGAGGTTACAGGGTTGAGGTTACAGGGACAAACCATCCCGATGAGTCGAAAGAATAGTAAATATGGCAGGCAACCAGCTTGGCTTAATGGTGAAATCCTAGCGGATCTTAAACATAAAAAAGAGGCTTACAAGAAGTGGAAGATTGGACATATGACCAGGGAAGAGTATAAAAATATTGCTCGGGCATGTAGGAATGATATCAGGAGGGCCAAATCGCACCTGGAGCTGCAGCTAGCCAGAGATGTCAAGAGTAACAAGAAGGGTTTCTTCAGGTATGTTGGCAACAAGAAGAAAGCCAAGGAAAGTGTGGGCCCCTTACTGAATGAGGGAGGCAACCTAGTGACAGAGGATGTGGAAAAAGCTAATGTACTCAATGCTTTTTTTGCCTCTGTTTTCACTAACAAGGTCAGCTCCCAGACTGCTGCGCTGGGCATCGCAAAATGGGGAAGAGATGGCCAGCCCTCTGTGGAGATAGAGGTGGTTAGGGACTATTTAGAAAAGCTGGACGTGCACAAGTCCATGGGGCCGGACGAGTTGCATCCGAGAGTGCTGAAGGAATTGGCGGTTGTGATTGCAGAGCCATTGGCCATTATCTTTGAAAACTCGTGGCGAACGGGGGAAGTCCCGGATGACTGGAAAAAGGCTAATGTAGTGCCCATCTTTAAAAAAAGGGAAGAAGGAGGAGGATCCTGGGAACTACAGGCCAGTCAGCCTCACTTCAGTCCCTGGAAAAATCATGGAGCAGGTCCTCAAAGAATCAATCCTGAAGCACTTGCATGAGAGGAAAGTGATCAGAAACAGCCAGCATGGATTCACCAAGGGAAGGTCATGCCTGACTAATCTAATCGCCTTTTATGATGAGATTACTGGTTCTGTGGATGAAGGGAAAGCAGTGGATGTATTGTTTCTTGACTTTAGCAAAGCTTTTGACACGGTCTCCCACAGTATTCTTGTCAGCAAGTTAAGGAAGTATGGGCTGGAAGAATGCACTATAAGGTGGGTAGAAAGCTGGCTAGATTGTCAGGCTCAACGGGTCGTTATCAATGGTTCCATGTCTAGTTGGCAGCCGGTATCAAGTGGAGTGCCCCAAGGGTCGGTCCTGGGGCCGGTTTTGTTCAATATCTTCATAAATGATCTGGAGGATGGTGTGGATTGCACTCTCAGCAAATTTGCGGATGATACTAAACTGGGAGGAGTGGTAGATACGCTGGAGGGGAGGGATAGGATACAGAAGGACCTAGACAAATTGGAGGATTGGGCCAAAAGAAATCTGATGAGGTTCAATAAGGATAAGTGCAGGGTCCTGCACTTAGGACGGAAGAACCCAATGCACAGCTACAGACTAGGGACCGAATGGCTAGGCAGCAGTTCTGCGGAAAAGGACCTAGGGGTGACAGTGGACGAGAAGCTGGATATGAGTCAGCAGTGTGTCCTTGTTGCCAAGAAGGCCAATGGCATTTTGGGATGTATAAGTAGGGGCATAGCGAGCAGATCGAGGGACGTGATCGTTCCCCTCTATTCGACATTGGTGAGGCCTCATCTGGAGTACTGTGTCCAGTTTGGGGCCCCACACTTCAAGAAGGATGTGGATAATTTGGAGAGAGTCCAGCGAAGGGCAACAAAAATGATTAGGGGTCTGGAACACATGACTTATGAGGAGAGGCTGAGGGAGCTGGGATTGTTTAGCCTGCAGAAGAGAAGAATGAGGGGGGATTTGATAGCTGCTTTCAACTACCTGAAAGGGGGTTCCAAAGAGGATGGCTCTAGACTGTTCTCAATGGTAGCAGATGACAGAACGAGGAGTAATGGTCTCAAGTTGCAGTGGGGGAGGTTTAGATTGGATATTAGGAAAAACTTTTTCACTAAGAGGGTGGTGAAACACTGGAATGCGTTACCTAGGGAGGTGGTAGAATCTCCTTCCTTAGAGGTTTTTAAGGTCAGGCTTGACAAAGCCCTGGCTGGGATGATTTAACTGGGATTTGGTCCTGCTTCGAGCAGGGGGTTGGACTAGATGACCTTCTGGGGTCCCTTCCAACCCTTATATTCTATGAAAAGGAACATTCAGTAATCAGGGCACCAGGGTAGAAAACCTTGCAAGCACATTTGCTTTCAATTCCATGGATGGAATATGTAAATACCTTTAAAATCATTGTTAAGTCATTATTTATTACATTTGTATATAATGCCAAAGGTGTGCCTCGTTCTTTAACACTGTAATAGACACAATCTTTGTCCAACTGGCTTCAATAGGACTATTCATGTAGGTAGAGTTATGCACATGTGTAAATGTTCGCAAGATTGGGGCCTAGGTTATATATGGCATAATGAAAGGAATCACAGATCATAGAAATGTAGGACTGGAAGGAACTTCAATAGACCAACTAGTCCAGTCCCTTGCACTCAAGGCAGGATCGAGTAATAACTAGGCCATTCCTGACACGTATCTCTCTAACCTGTTCTTAAAAACCTCCAATAATAGAAATGCCACAACTTCCCTAGGCAATTTGTTCAGTGCTTAACAACCCTGACAATTAGGAAGTATTTCCTATTGTCCAACATAAACCTCCCTTGTTGCAACAAGAAAAGGAGTACTTGTGGCACCTTAGAGACTAAACAATTTATTTGAGCATAAGCTTTCGTGAGCTACAGCTCACTTCATCAGATGCATACTGTGGAAAGTATAGAAGACCTTTTTATACACACAAAGCATGAAAAAATGGGTGTTTACCACTACAAAAGGTTTTCTCTCCCCCCACCCCACTCTCCTGCTGGTAATAGCTTATCTAAAGTGATCACTCTCCTTACAGTGTGTATGATAATCAAGGTGGGCCATTTCCAGCACAACCCTGGATTGTTAACCCCTGGCTTTGTGCTGGAAATGGCCCACCTTGATTATCATACACACTGTAAGGAGAGTGATCACTTTAGATAAGCTATTACCAACAGGAGAGTGGGTTTGTGTGTGTGTGGGGGGGGGGGGGGGGAGAAAACCAAGGTGGGCCATTTCCAGCACAAATCCAGGTTTCCCCCACACACACACACACAAACCCACTCTCCTGTTGGTAATAGCTTATCTAAAGTGATCACTCTCCTTACAATGTGTATGATAATCAAGGTGGGCCATTTCCAGCACAAATCCAGATTATCATCCACATTGTAAGGAGAGTGATCACTTTAGATAAGCTATTACCAGCAGGAGAGTGGGGTGGAGGGAGAGAAAACCTTTTGTAGTGGTAAACACCCATTTTTTCATGCTTTGTGTGTATAAAAAGATCTTATGTACTTTCCACAGTATGCATCCGATGAAGTGAGCTGTAGCTCACGAAAGCTTATGCTCAAATAAATTGGTTAGTCTCTAAGGTGCCACAAGTACTCCTTTTCTTTTTGTGAATACAGACTAACACGGCTGCTACTCTGAAACCCTGCTCCAACGTAAGACCATTGCTTCTTTTCCTTAACCTCTGAGAATAGGACAACAACTTTTCACCCTCCTGCCTTGTAACACCGTTTTACATACTTGAAAACGGTTATCAAGCTCTTTACATCACATTTACCACCCAAAATCAGAAACCCCGTGTGACTGATCATGAAAGCCCTCCGAGCTCACACCAAGTGAGCCACATTCACTACTACTCCAAAGGGATAACAAATTCTGCCCAATTCAGTAGATTTAGATTGCCATAATATCTAACCTGGAGATGCAACCCACAGGGACTTCAGGTCCCAACAGATAGGGCATCACCTCATATTAGCTCGTCTTCTCTGATCAAGAAACACTGACTACTGGGACAGCTAAGAGATGTCACAGTACGAATGAGGAAGAGCAAATACAAAGATCTTATTATTTGTACTTAATAAAAAGAAAAGGAGTACTAGTGGCACCTTAGGGACTAACCAATTTATTTGTATCTAGATCAGTGGTTTTCAAATGGTGGGTCGCGACCCAATACTGGGTCGCGGAATGTAAGGCACTGGGTTACGGTGGTTCTGGTCAGCACTGCCAACCGGGCCACTAAATGTCCCGTCCGTGGTGCTGCCCAGCTAAGGCAGGCTGGTCCCTACCTATTCGGACACAGTGCTGTGCCCCGGCAGTGGCCAGCAGCAGGTCCGGCTCCTAGGCAGGCGGGCAGCGGGGCTCCGCGTGCTACCCCCACCCTGAGCACCAGCTCCGCACTCCCATTGGCCCATTCCCGGCCACCGAGAGCTGGGGGGCGATGCCTGCAGGTGACAGCCATGCAGAGCCACTTGCGTACCTCCGCCTAGGAGCTGAACCTGCTGCTGGCTGCTTCCAGGGCACAGTGCAGTCTACAGTGCCAGGATAGGTGGGAAGCCTGCCTCTGCACCCCTGTGCCACTGACTGGGAGCTGCTGGAGGTAAGCCCCTGCCCAGAACCCCCCCCAATCCAGAGCCCCCTCCTGCACCCCAAACCCCTCATCCCTGGCCCCACCCCAAAGCTTGCATCCCCAGCCCAGAGCCCTGACCCCCTCCTGTATGCCATGCCCCAGCCCTGAGCCCCCCCCCTGCACCCCAGATCCCTCATCCCCAAGCCCCACCCCCTCCCGCGCCCCCAGCCCAGAACCCTGACCCCTCCCGCGCCCCAACCCTGTGCCCCAGCCCAGAGCCCACTCCCACATCCTGAACCCTTCATTCCTGGCCCCATCCTGCTGCCCTTACCCCTGCACCCCAACACTCTGCCCCAGCCCAGAGCCCCTCCCACATCCCAAACCCCTCATCCCCAGCTCCATGGGCATCAACAGTTTTCTTCAACTGAGTGTCCAGAAAAAAAAGTTTGAAAACCACTGATCTAGATTAGTCTTAAGTTCTCCCACCTCTCCCCACTTTAAAAAACACTGAAACCTGAATCCCTCCATGAACCAAAACATTTTTTAAATAATTTTCCTAAAAACAGGAACTGTCATGATGACCTTATTTAGATTAAGCTTGTGGAGGGAATATAATTTTCAGAGTTTCGTTTTAGTTATATCATTGTTTTAAAATATTGAGAGTGGTCACATGTAATAGGATTCTTCAAAAAGGACAAAGTTTATTTAGAACAGACAGAAAGGGAAAGGGGACCTAACAACACTATTCTGTTGTCAGGGTGCCCTCCATGGAATCACTCTAAATCCCTGCTATTAGATACAATAAAAGCCAATGTTGCTGACAGTCCAAATCACCGTAAGGTGCAATAGACGTTTAACACAATTTTCCCACCCAATCAATCATCGATCAAGTGTTCCAGAGTTACATTACCTGTACAAAAAGAAAACGAGTACTTGTGGCATCTTAGAGACTAACAAATTTATTTGAGCATAAGCTTTCAAGAGCTACAGCTCACTTCATCGGACACATGCAGTGGAAAATACAGTAGGGGGATTTTATAAACACAGAGAACATGAAACAATGGGTGTTACCATACACACTGTAACAAGAGTGATCAGGTAAGGTGAGCTATTACCAGCAGGAGAGAAAAAAAAAAAAAAAACACCTTTTGTTGTGATGATCAAGTTGGGCCATTTCCAGCAGTTGACAAGAACATGTCAGAAACAGTAGGAGGAAAAAATAAACATGGGGAAATAGTTTTACTTTGTGTAATGACACATCCACTCCCAGTCTTTATTCAAGCCTAAGTTAATGGTGTCCAGTTTGCAAATTAATTCCAATTCAGCAGTCTCTCGTTGGAATCTGTTTTTGAATTTTTTTTGTTGAAGAATTGTGACTTTTAGGTCTGTAATCGAGTGACCAGAGAGATTGAAGTGTTCTCCGACTGAATTTTATTTTTTGAATGTTATAATTGGTAGATGTGCAGGTGAATGAGCCCCTGATAGTGTGGCTGGTGTGATTAGGCCTTATGATGGTGTCCCCTGAATAGATACGTGGACACAGTTGGCAATGGGCTGTGGTTGCTGGTGAGTATTTGCCGACGACCCATCACTCTCACAGATCTTGGGAGACAGGCCAGTCCTTCCCTACAGACAGTCCCCCAACCTGAAGCAAATACTCACCAGCAACCACACACCACACAACAAAAACACTAACCCAGGAACCTATCCTTGCAACAAAGCCCGTTGCCAACTGTGTCCACCTATCTATTAAGGGGACACCATCATAGGGCCTAATCACATCAGCCACACTATCAGAGGCTCGTTCACCTGCACCTCTACCAATGTGATATATGCCACCATGTGCCAGCAATGCCCCTCTGCCATGTACATTGGCCAAACCGGACAGTCCCTATGTAAAATAACTAATGGACACAAATCAGATGTCAAGAATTATAACATTCATAAACCAGTCGGAGAACACTTCAATCTCTCTGGTCACTCGATTACAGACCTAAAGGTCGCAATATTACAACAAAAAGACTTCAAAAACAGACTCCAAGGAGAGACTGATGAATTGGAATTAATTTGCAAACTGGATACAATTAACTTAGGCTTGAATAGAGACTGGGAGTGGATGGGTCATTACACAAAGTAAAACTATTTCCCCATGTTTATTCCCCCCCCCCCCCAACTGTTCCTCAGACGTTCCTGTTAACTGCTGGAAATGGCCCACCTTGATTATCACTACAAAAGGTTTTCTCTCTCCCCCCCCTCCTGCTGGTAATAGCTCATCTTAAGTGATCACTCCCCTTACAGTGTGTATGATAACACTCTTTTTCATGTTCTGTATGTATATAAATCTCCTCACTGTATTTTCCACTGAATGCATCCGATGAAGTGAGCTGTAGATCACAAAAGCTTATGCTCAAATAAATTTGTTAGTCTCTAAGATGCCACAAGTACTCCTTTTCTTTTTGCGAATACAGACTAACACGGCTGCTATCTTACCACACAGTTTTCAGAGTATCTGTAGCAATCCCTCTATTATCAGTCTCTGAAGAGAAAGCTCCATGGTCAAGCAGGCGGAGCGCTACATTGTTTTCCAATTGCAGTTTTTCCAGAAAGCATGTAGCTTTATTTTAGTTGCCACTGTCGGGTCTGGAAGTCATGAATGAGAGTCATCTACCTGACCACCATCTTTATTTTTGATCATACAGACAAAATCAACCCTGCACACAAGATATTTATCTTAACTTCCCACTCACACTCTGCTTAAAAATAAATACAAGCCCCTTTCACCTTGAATTAGTCTTTCGCTTTTCTCATGTTTACATAGGATTTTCACCATTTAAGCTTCTGAATCACTACTAGGAAAAACTGTTGTATGCTTAAAACAAAAGTTAAAAACTTGTCAATCAAGACCAAAGAAAAAAAACAGAAAAAACCCCCGATATTATGCAGGCAGACTGATCAGACTTTAGAAGTTGACTATGAACAAAAGCAGGCAATCCTGACTAAAGACAGCAAGTCTAGCAAAGGAAGTTGATAACCTCCTCCTCTAGCGTATATGCTGACACGGTAAACAGACTACAGACACTGGCAAAAAAAGAAGACAATACAAAAATGCAGCTGTAGTTTTTTAAAATAAAAAAAAGAGTAACAAGAATCTGATTAATATTGCAGCAGTCATGAAAATAAATTTAGCTACAGGAAATATATCCTAAATTTGAGCCATTTGTCAGAGGAAAAAAAGCTGGTTCTTAGCTTTTCATTTATTTTATCTGATGAGATTATTGCTAGCAATCCAATGTTACCGTTTTGGGAGGGAGCGAGGGAGGGGTTCTCAAATTTTTATTTGAGCTATTTGATCATTTGTAACCTCAGCTACTTCCCCCGATTTGTATTATTGCCTCTCAGAGGCAGAATTCTCATGTGTACATGGTTAATACTGGTTTATTTAAGGTGTCAGTTTTTCAAACTGCAGAGCTTTGGAAGAGCGCATTGCAGGTAGCCACTCTAAGCCGACAGGAGAGAGGTCTCCTGGCAGCTTAATTACTCTGGCCCCTGCAAGCGACAGTAGCTAGGTCGGCAGGAGAAGCTCTCCTGCCAATATAGCACTGTTCACATCAGCGGTTAGGTCAGTGTAACTTCTGTCACCCAGGGATGGGGCTTTTTCACACCCCTCAGTGACGTAAGTTATACCGACATAAGTGGTAGTGTAGATATAGCCTTAAATCTGTGTCCTGTTTTCAGCTTGAAGATTGGTGAACTGTGCAATTGTCCTGAGGCAATCAGTGAGTATTTCTAGCCAGGCTATTAAACAGGAAAGAACAATCTTCTCTTTATTGAAAAGAGGATCCTCTTTCAAAGAAAAAGAAAAGGAAAAAGGAAAGGAAAAAGAAAAATAAAAAAAAAGAGTGATCCATAAACAAAATCAATCTCACTAGAAGAAGAAGTCACCCTGGCATAAAAGCATCTTTATTTTGCAAATGAGAATCAGACTCATACATTAAAGGGGATTGTATAATGAACTCATTCACGATTTGTGAAATACTATAGTCAGAAAAGGATGGTTATGGGACAAGCGCAAATGGTACTTGATGCTGACTAGACTGAGAAACACTCATTAGAAAAATCCAGAGCTCATTATTCAAAACAAAGAATCAATTTTGTTTATTGCCAAGCACTCTGGCCGCAAAATGCAGATCATCCAAGCTTAACAAAAGCCACATTCAGAATCAATGTATTGCACAAGGTTTGTAATAAATTCCGTTATTCATCACATCAGAGCAGGACCTCATACCAGCAAAACACAGATGTGTTTTGGTGGGGTGGGAGAAGTGAAAAGAGAAAAAGAAAAAAGAAAAAGAAAAAAAAGGGGGGGAGGAGGGGGAAAGAAGAGTAACAAACCAACCAACCATTCTTAGCAGAATTGTAAAGTAAACAGCTTCTACCTCATTCACTGTGTTACTAGAACAGAAGAAACATTAAGCTTTTGTTGACATTTTCTGGATGCTTTATGTTTTTGTAGCTTAATATTCGAAAGTTTGGCAGAGACTAAAGGTTCTCACAGAATTACATACAGTGGTAAAATAAAAAGTTTCCTAATTACTTATGTGGGATGGAGCTTTCAAGATTCAGGGTTTTGTTGTAGTTTCCTGAACTACATCCTAGTCAAGGCCTGCAACAAAAACACACAGATAGGAACCGTCTCAACACTACTAAAGAAACTTAATAGTCTCAAGAAAAAGCCAAGCAGAAAAACACAATAGTCTCTGCTCCTGAATCTCTCCTCCATTGTAGCACAGACCATGGGAAAGCGTTCTAGATCAGGAGAGAAATGCATGAAAAAATCTGTATGGGAAAATTTGCACATAAAACTTATCCATACAGTATCCGCTTCTAACTAGTGCTATTCAAATCACTCTTTTAGGAGCACTAAGTTCACCCACATATTTAAGAACATAGAACAGGATGTGGATAGCAAAGGAATTTTAACAATAAAACTCTGCTACACTTTGGAGCTGCTGTACTTCACCTTTCTTTACTAGAATGCTCTTCAAGTGTCTTGCATTGAGTGACAGATTCTCCAGTTGTCTTCAAAATGCTGGGTTTAATGACAGCTGTTCTCTTTGCATAGTAATGAGATGCTCTACAAAAGTGAAGTTTCTGCTATGTCCTCCTTTGAAACTAACTGTGCCCAGGAACACCATTTTATAAACGTATTTGCCGGACAGATTTCACAATTTCAATCTCAACTCCACCTAGAGGAAGAAATCAGCCTGTACAGCCAAGGAAAGAAATTCATCTCTTAAGCAATAGCACCCTCTCAGACTTACATCAAAGGAAGGAAGGGGGAAACACAGTCATACACACAAAGCATTTTAAAATGAATACTCAAAAGCCTATCTGCATTTATGCTACGGATGTTGCTTGCTGCACATCTTATGAGCAAGCCCCAGAAAGTTTAATATGGATAGATGTGAATGTTCATCTGAACCTTTTGGTCTTCAAAGCAACAAAACACACCCACCAACACACCAGGAGGTGAAAGTCTTGCAATAACATCCTCCCAGAAGCATGGAATCCCTATTCACACAGCACTTAAGCAAGTGCTGAACAACCACTGATTTCAGTGGGAGTCATTCACTTGTGTAAGTGCTTTCCTTAATCGAGTTATAACGTTTTGCAGAGCTACAAGTAAGTATTTGCTTTGGATGTGTTTGTTTCCCTGTTGTTCACTTTCCAAAAAGCTCTCCAGCAGATGAGTTCACTGGTAGAAATAACTAGTATAAGAGAATGATCATAGAAACTGGTGAACCTAAGCATCTTCTCACTGGGGATTTATTTCCCCAACTGCCACTCCTCCTGTTAGGACACTGGATGCAGTTTAAGATTCCTATCAAAACTGACCTACACAGCTTGAATTTCAAATACTTCCTCACCAATACTTTACCAGCCAAGAATTATTTGGCAAATAATTTCACATGCAAGATAAAGTAAAAGAACATTGTAAACTGCTCACAGGCAAGTGGCAAACAGAAAAGAGGCCCAAGTTCATTGAATGAATAAGTCATTCAGTTCTAGTGTCTTGTCACTTCTAGCGTCTGGCAGGAAGCTGCAGTGCCTAGGCTTTTGAATAGGAAACACACCAAAGGAAAGTGGTGAGCTTTTATTCAAAATTTTTTTTTTTCAAAAAAGGGTATGGCTGAGTAAGGTTGAGCGGCAGTGTTTTGTATAGAAGGGAAGTGTTTGTTTTAAACTAAATTCAAAACCAGTCAGTTCTCAATATAATGTTGTGGGGGGGGGAGGGAATGGGGCTAGAGGGGCTGGTACTCATTGAGCAAATGGTCTTTTGAGATTTCACAATTTCAATTTCAACTCCACCTAGAGGAAGAACTGATGGCTGCACAAAGCAGCTGTCATTCAGAGCTACTGCTTCACTGCAGCTAGTGTAGCACTCTGCTCACCTAGATGAGCAAAGTTAGCTTTAGCTATCTGCTCAAACTGCTGAAGCAAGAGCCAAGTTAAGAAAAGGACTGGCAAATTAGCAAAGGCACTAGGGTTCATTTACTTTAAAACACACACTCTCTCTCTCTCTCTCTCTCTCACATACACACAACAGATTAGGAGAAGTAGACAGAAGGTAACAAAGCCTAGAGAGGTCATTTGTACAGTTACCATGTCACATAACAGGTAATAGACATGGATGGAAAATGTTGCCAGGGAAGATGTTTAAATCAGAAAATAGACAGTGATCTAGTTCAATAAGCATGCAGATTTGTTTCTAGAGAGAAAAAGGGAAGGGGAGAAAGAACTTAGTAGAAAGGTAAAAGATAACTGGGATTGAATATCAACCAATGAAAGGCAGGTATGTTTGATCAGACAGCCTTTTCTCATTCTTCAAATCTGCAGAAACTTTGTCTTTGTACCAAGAATAAATATGGCAATTTTCAGGCTGAACAAGTTTTTCCTAGGTCAGAGCTGTAAGGTTCTAAAAATAGATATTTATAATGGAAGCAAAATGCAACCTTAACTAAGGAGAGTCCATTACACAAATACATTTAACTATGTATTTCATTTGTTTTTCATGGATTATCTGGCATACTATGCAGCACAAGCGGACACGACACATTTATCAAAGGTGGTAGGAAGACCGGCTAAAGGCGGCCTTGGGCCCCATTTTGCTACGAACATCTACCAAATACTGCTCCAAGATTCTTTGGGCTTTGAGCTAAATAAATAAGAGCAGCCCTGTGATTTGACAGAGGCAAGAAATTCAAGGTGATTCCCAAACTGTATTGTTATACACAAACAAGGTACCGTGAAGGCTCCATTTACATTATACAATTTAAGCAGTCAAAGGAAATGTAGCTGGTTTCTTTTAGGGGCCAGCAGACCTAGTAGATAGTGAGATAGTGGGCAGGGTGAGATGGTGGGTGGGGGAAGGTATGGGGAAGGTACCTAGTGGGGGTGAGATGGTGGACAGGGGGAAAGTACGGGGACCCAGGCCCTCCCTCTCCACCAGTCCCATCCCAGGGCCCAAAGGGGTTGTGTGTATTGATTACCTCTTCCTGGTGCACATGACCATTCTCCCCTGGGGTGGTTCCCACCTCTCCCTCTCTTTGTTTTGGGGTGTGGTCACAGCCTCCAAGCAGGAGTTCCCATTCAGGCTCAGAAAGTCAGTCAGTCAAATAAGCATTCTGCAGGTCTCTTCCTAGTGTCCAGTTATTTTCACTTAACCGGGAGTGGGGGAGGGGAAACGTGTCAGGCTGGCCCCTACCCTCCCGGGTGGGTCTTTCCCCATGGTCCAGACCCTCTCCTGTGGATCACTTTGCCTCCAGAAACTGCAAGCCAGCTTGCTCCCTTTGGACAGCCTCTCCTTCTCACTCCCTAGCTGACAAGAGTCCCCTTTTGAGAAAATCCTTCATTTAGAGCATGCTCTACAGCTGTTGAGAGGTGGGGCCCTCTCAGCCTAGTACTCTCCTTCCCTTCCTAAGGCCTTGTCTACACTATAGAGTGTTGTTGACAAAAATTATGTCAACACTCAAAAAGCGCTATAATAAAAATTGGTATTGCTTGTTCACACTCGCTCCCTCTGTCAGCAGAGTGTGTCCACAGTTGGGGCACTATAATTGACAGTAAAAAGAAAAGGAGTACTTGTGGCACCTTAGAGACTAACCAATTTATTTGAGCATGAGCTTTCGTGAGCTCTGATCATCTGATGAAGTGAGCTGTAGCTCACGAAAGCTCATGCTCAAATAAATTGGTTAGTCTCTAAGGTGCCACAAGTACTCCTTTTCTTTTTGCGAATACAGACTAACACGGCTGTTCCTCTGAAACCTGTCATAATTGACAGTGTGAGCAATGCACCGTGGGTACCTATCCCACAGTCCAGCTCGACAACTTCTGTCGCTAGGTCTTGTGGGAAGGCGGAGCGGATCACAGCATATCTTGGGATAGAGCTCAATGTCCCATGATGCATTTCTTTCTGTACCAGCATTCCATGAGCTTCCGGCTTTCTTTCACATCATTTTTCAACAGCCCTTCTTTGCTGTGCACCCCAGCATCTTTGAGAGAAGGAATGGATCCTGCATTGCTCTCCTATGTTCTGATAACTGTCATGAAAACATCGCGGATGGCAGTGCAGTTAATCACAAAGTTCCTAACTGAAGACGACTCCCAGTTGCCTGACATGCTGCGTGATATGGATAGGAGCAACTTTAGATTGCTTTTGGCATTCACGGAACAGCTGCAGATCGTAGACTGTCGCTTTGGGACTCGGGAAACAAAAACACTGAATTATGGGATCATATGGTCATGCAGGTCTGGGATGACTAGAAGTGGCTATGGAATTTTCAGATGTAGAAAGCCACTTTCCTGGAACTGTGTGTGAAGCTTGCCCCAGCACTACGGCACAAGGACAACAGAATGAGAGCTGCCCTATTGGTAGAGAAGTGCATGGCAATCACTGTGTGGAAGCTGGTGACTCCAGACTGCTACCGGTCGGTCAGGAATCAATTTGGAGTCATGAAGTTGACCACTGGGGCTACATTAATGCAAGCATGCAGGGCAAGTAATTGCATCCTGCTATGAAGGACCGTGACTCTGGGAAATGTGCGTGAAATAGCTTTGCAGAAATGGGTTTCCTTAACTGTGGAGGGGTGATAGATTGCACACATATTCCAACGGCTCAAGCACAGCTGGGACATCACAGCCTCCTCTCCCCATACACTGAGCAGATCCAGCAGATCCACAGTGGTCCAAGCAGGACAGCGTTTGCTGCAATAAGCCACCATGGTCACCTGGGAAGATGCAGTGAGACCTCTCCATCACCAAGCCAACAGGAAATGGAATTTCCAAAATTCCTAAGATTTCTAAGGGGGAAGGGCGGATGGTTGTTTTACGTGGGTGCAGGGCAGTGGAGTTCAAATGGTTGACCAGAGCAGTCAGGATGGGCACTGTGGGACACTTCTGGGAGGCCAATTAAAGTGATAAAATCAAGCGTGGTGTCTACACTGGCACTTAGTTGACAAAAATGTTGTGCAAAAAGCCTTATGTCTCTCGTTGGGGTGGCTTTATTTTGTTGCCAAAACACGGTATTTTTGCTGCCAAAAGTCACATCACAGAGCTGCCTTTTGTCAACAAAACTCTGTAGTTTAGACAAGGCCTAAGTCCAGGGGTGGTGAGTTATATGGGACCGTGGTCCCCGGGCTCCAGCAATATTCAGAGCCCGGCTCCACCAATGTTTGGGGCCAGGTCTCTCCCCTGGCCCTGCCTGCTGCCCCCATGAGCCTCCTTGAGTGTCCCCCGGCCCCCACTTGCTGCTCCTGCGTGCCTCCCCCGGGCCCTGGAGTGTCCCTGCCTATCCCCTACAGCTCCACGCTGACTCCGCTCTGCTGGCTCCCAGCATCAACTGCTGCTGCAGGATCCTAGTGCCTCCTAAACACTAGGGCCAGGGCAGGCTGACCCTGCCCCTGCCCTGTCCGCCATGGACTCTTCCCTTTTCCAGCAGGATCCTCCACCGGCATAGGGTGCCCCCTTGCCTGCAGTCACCACTCCTGCCCCACGCTGGGCAAGGGGCAGCCCCAACCCCAGTGAGGGGCAGCAGCAGGGGAGGAGGCGCATATGTGATGGCGGCTACCCCCACGCACCCACAACAGGGGAGGCAAGGGAGCTTCCTGGACCTGAGAGAGGCCATAGGAGCACATGCTGTGGCAGTGGTGCCAGGTGAGCATGCGGCCAGGGGGAGCGGCACCCCTCCCCCGGAGTTTGCTGCTGCCGGTGAAGAGAGAACGGGGGGGTGGGGGAGAAGTCCTCCTTTCTGGCCTGAGCCCCGGGGCAGCCTGCCTGCATCCAAAACTCCTCATCCCCAGCCCTGCCCCGCCCCAGAGCCCACACCCCCAGCCAGAGCCTTCACCCCCTCACACCCCAACCCTCTGCCCTAGCCCTGAGCCCCTCCCACACCCCTCATCCCCAGCCCCAGCCAGAGCCCTCATTCCCCCACACCCTAACCCTCAGCTCCCTCCTGCATCGTGAACCCCTCATCCCTGGCCCCACCCCACAGCCCTCACCCCTGCACCCTAACCCCCTGCCTCAGCCCCATCCACACAACCAAACCCCGCATCACCAGCCCCACCCCACAGCCCTCACATTTTTACATTATTTAAAAAATATATATATCTGCTTACAAGGCAGGTGTCAGGGGCCGGGACTTGGACCTGTTCTGGGCACCACCAAAAATTATCAAGCGTGCCTAATTACCTGTTCTGGGCACCACCAAAAATTACCAAACCTGCTGCCCCTGCCTAAGTCTCCACATGGGGGTCTGTAAACCCCATCACAGGAACTCAATTTGATTACTATGGACAGAAGATCTAATGCCAACCACAGTAAAAGAGCAAGCACTGCATAGACTGAAGCTCTAGACACACACTTCTTCACAATGTCATTGCTTTAGGTTATCACATTTGTGTTAGCTGCAGGAGGGCTGCCCTGACCATTCTTGGGTCTAGAAAATAGATGTTCTTCTTGCTTTCATGTTAATCTTGTTCCTTAAACTACCTGAACATGTCATAGTGGCAGCTACCCACCAAAGTTAGAGGTTGTAAGCGGTTCTGAGCCCATTATCTCCAGTTTTATCATGTGCTACTTCTATTGCCCCTTACTGCTTTCCAACAATAGCGTAACTCAGAATTGAACAGACACCAGAGTACTGCATCCAATGAATGTAATAAACAGCAGTATTGTTCCAGGGAATTGGGCAAGTCTGAATACTTCTTATCTCTTTCATTTGTTGCCTTTTAGTTTTCGTTCTGGTTCTTACCATAGCATGCTGTGGACTCTTCCAAAGAATTTTTTTCCCCCCTTCAATTGTGTGGGGTTGGTACAAACCCAAAAGAGAGTAATCTTTGACATGATATCAGTCTCAATTCACTGCATATCCACATGCAATCTTATATTTGTTACCTCTTTGGACTGTCTTTCTAGTTCTCCCCTTCCCCCACCCCCCAAAAGTCAGAAGTTTATTCCTTCCCCTGAAGGTTATTGAAACCAATACAATCTCTGTAAATACTTTAAAAGGTGGTGGCCAGCCCAAATGGCCATGTCTTGCATTCGTATTGATCGTCTAGATATGTAAATCTTAGTTATTTGCAGTGACATTTTCTGATGGGAATATGTAAGTAGGCCTCTTCCTACTGATGTTAGGAATTCTCCCAGGGAGATTGGTCACCAGATTAGAAATCACTGTCTCTACATATTGTTTAGCTCTTAGTACATTTTAGGGGATAATACCCCACAGTTCTCCCCTCTTCCCTCCTCTAGTCTTTATTGGAACCCTACAATGAAACAAGCCAATCCTGAAAATTTCACTTCCATTGACTTCAAGCATGGCCCCTTCTTAAATCATGTCTATCAGGTACTTAAAGAGACAAGGTGGGTAAGGCAATATCTCTTATTAGACCTACTTCTGGTGCTGAGACACACAAGCTTGACCTGTATAAGCCTGAAACCCCGTCTTTCACAAGTTCGTCCAATACAAGATTTTACCTCACCCACCTTGTCCCTCTAATATACTGGGGCCAACACAGCTACAACACTACGTATCAGGTACGTATGACATTTGTGGAACATGAGATTTGCAATCTCTGGAGGGAGATTTTCAGAAAATTAATGGCATAATGCAGATCATTCTTTGCACTCTATCTATCTATCACCACACACTTCCCATTTGTCTGGGACATGACCTAGAACAGCAGTTCTCAACCAGGGGTCTGCAGAGCCAGTTCAAGGGGCCATGGGGCTGAAGCCTAGCGGCCTGAGCCCTGGCGCCCCCCACAGGGCTGAAGCCATGAGCTCTGAGGCTTCCCCTGCCCTGGAGTTTTTAATAGCACTTTGGGGGCCTCAGAAGGAAAAAGATTGAGAACCCCTGACCTAGAGGGAAAGTCATGGTCTTTTTATGATACTGGAGAACTCTTAAAAGGTAGTCATGGCTTAAAAATTGAAGCCATTTCCTCACACCAACCAACTCTAGTACACAGTTGAAGAGTTTATTCTTAATAAACCATTGTTCATAAATTATGGTTTAATTTAATGCAGAGCTGTTAGAAAAGACAAGGAGGAAAAGAAAGAGTGGCTCAAGATAAGCCACTTCTCAGCAAACACCTGAGGACTGTTAAGGGACAATTCATCCTGGGCTGACACACTTGGGCTAGCAGAGCACACACTTGGGCTAGCAGAGCACACACTTGGGCTAGCAGAGCACAGCCGTGCACACAGTGCTTTGATGTTGTGGCTCTGGCTGGAGCCCTGATTCTGAAGCCCACTCCCTCTCTAGGCTTCAGAATCCAAGCCACAACTCCCAAGAACAGTCTACACAGCTATTTTTAGAGTGCTAACTCCCCAAGGCTTGCTGTTGTGCGCCACGTCAATGTATTCAAGAAGTCCTGGGAACACAAGAGAATTACAGTCAGCTTAACTCCTGCCTCCACGAGAAGCGGTAGCTCCGTCGGCGGGAAAGCTTCTCCGAGCACTTGGGTCAGTATAACTTATGACATAAATTGTACCAAAGTAATCTGTCGTGTAGACATAGCCTAAGTTGCCATCAGGGGATGGTAAGCCTATAGATAGTCTACACATGTCTGTCCTAGTTTAAAACAAGTTTTGCTCTAAATGGTCATTCCCACTATTATGTGGGCAATACTTCGGTTAAGAAGGCTGTCTGATTCCTGTATACACAGGTCACAGACTCCCAATGGCAGGAACCATAGGTGCCAGAACTCAGTCAGACCAATTGGATAAGCAAGGATGACACACAAGGTACCGTAGCACAGGGCCTGGTCTAAGAGTGGGAGAAGTGTAGAATTTCACCTCAAAATAGGTAAAGGCACGAGGGAGTGTACACTCCGAGGAAGTGTACTCAGAGACCCAGTGCTTAATTTGTATTGAAAGAGGAGCTGGTGTTCAAGCAATTTTTTACTTTCATAATTGACCCGGCAAGCCCCAAAAGGTGCCAGGGCTATGAACTGCCAGGGCTAAGCTCTGGCACAAATTAAGCACTGCAGAGACCACAAAGGGAGCAGAGGTAACCCTCACAGCTTCCACCAGCATTGTAAATTAAAAGCTGTCCCTTGCAGTTTTAACTTATGCCAGAGCTGGGTGACAGTCAGGGAGCTGCAATTGGCTCCTTGGCAGCTTTCCTCCCTCCTCCTCCCCCCAAACACTATACTGAAGCTGTGCTCAGGGGCAATGGAGATTAACCCCCTAAGTCTTATCTTCCCTCTTTTTGATGGAATCATTTTGGCTAACCAGAGAACAGCAGTGGGAACTCTCTCAGACTTCTGGAGAGATTGATGATTTCACAAGAGGTTTTTCTCCTTTGTCAGGAGTTTGAGCTAAATAGGTGTTAAACAAGAACAGTAAGCAAAACAAACCCAATTTAGACAAATCAGCCTAGATCTCCCATCCATTCTCAGTTAAATCAACAACCAGGCTCTTGTGATGTCAGAAGACCACTACCTCTTCTGTTCTTCCAAAGAAACACAGAGATGTCAGAAGAGTTGTTTCCAAAAGATAACAAAACTGGTAATCCCGTTACACTAGAAATACAGGAAGGAGATTTTAAAAAATATATCTAACTTTGGGATTTTCTTTGAAGAGTTGGCACAAGGTTCAAGCAGATTCCTTTGTAGATCAGCTTTACAGTAAGTTCATTACATTTATAATGTTTCAAATGTTTGATACGTGCAAAAATGGGAATGAAGTGTTACAATTCAGGTTTCCACAGCAATGCTAACTCACACATTCAGTACTTTAATCACACTATTTGTATTAAATACTTCTCTTAATATACAGACTCAGCAGGGAAGGGTTACTGTTAATTCAGGAGCCTTCACTTTCACATTTCAAACACTGCAATTTTAATACTGAGAAATTTCTGTATTCCTTGGTTTTTTTTGTTCGTTTTATTTAAAAAAAAAAAAAAAAAAGGTTGTGGTCATAGTGTTTACTGGTGCTCACAACTAATTACAGACAATTTGAAGAAACTGGATTTTAATTAACATTTGCATTTAAACTTCCTATGTTACCCAATTAAGGTTTGGGCATTTAGTTCTGCTTTTCATCCAACCCTAACACTTCCCTCCTCCCCCCACCCACCTCGCCTGCTGCATACACACTTAAGCAGTCCCTAGAATGCATTCAAGGGATTACCTACACCACTGAGGAATCCAGTTGTAAGTTATTTACAGCACAAAGGATACGAACACCAAATGGTCAATGTGTTGGTGGTCTGAGGAGAAAAGCCCAGAGGTGGAGCTGTACAATGAGTTTGAGGGACCTAACCAACAAAAATCGCTGTCTGCAAAATGCCCTCAAGTGAGGGTGTTCTACACATAACTGCCAAGCCAATCAATTGGTAGCAAGGAGGATGGGAAGAGTAGTTTAATTACAGTGCATATTGACTTGTGACTCCTTAAAAAGCCCCACTGTTAGAAGTATGACGGCAGGGAAGGCTGGGATTACTGCTGTTCAGCAGTTGAAACAACAGGCATTAAAACAAGCACAGAGAATACAGTGGGTCAATATTAACAGTCAGGGTTAAAACAAATAAATAGTTAGCATCCAAGAAGAATAGGATGCCATATTAGGAACGATGGAGCACATTTGCTGAGGCACCAGGACTGGAGGATAAGGTGTGGTAAAAAGACCCAAGTCCTGTCTGCACTACAGTTCCACCATTACTACCACCAGTGGAGTGGAAACAGGTGAATTATGGGTAAGGCAACCACAATTCAGCTCTTTTGCACATTATGGGATTAAAGTTAATGTTATAAAGTTGACATTAACTTTAGTACCATAATGTACAGAAGAGCTGAATTATGCTTGCCTTGGAAACCACACACTTGAATTTCTTTATACTATGGAGGTTTTTATGGATATTTTCATTTACATTTTAGTACAGGCTCATGCCTCACTGATTCTTAAGATTCCTGTCTGTCACACTCAATCGTTCACACTTTTTCTAATAGCATAGTTGTTCAAGATCTCATTTTAGCTAAAACACACTTAATATTTTCCAATTAGACGTGGATTGATGGGAAAAGAATACTGGATAAAAGCTGGTGGACTCATATACACAAACAAACCAAAATGTGCTCATACCTGCTCCCTTTAGAAAAGGTAGCTGTGGCAAGAGAGACCACAACTTTACATACAGGTCTGGCACACGGTAAAATATTTCACAGTGAATGGTTATTACTCATCAGCAAAATAGGAGCACAGTGCCTGCTAAGGAACCGTAAAGGAGCACCGCTCTTCCAAACACAATACCAGACCAGGCCAAAGAAGAGCTGTTGGTGGGTTTCCAGGGCAATGTACTGTTCCAGGTTGTGCAATCAATGTAGCCAATCTGCCAGTTGGACTTCCCAGCAGTCACTGACGGAACATGTTCCCTTTTTCCCCACCCCAGAAATACATTGACCAAAAAAACAAAAAAAAAAAGGAGGGGGGGGGGCGCACAAGTTAATGATAAATGCAAGCCTTAGCTGGGTCATCATGACAAGTATCTAGGACGTGCCAGATTCTAGAATGCTGAAATACGGTCTTTTCGAAGTAGGAAAAGGACAACTCTTTTCTCACCAAGCAAGAGACAATTATGGTCTCTCTTTTCCCTTGTGACCACAGGCAATGACTTTTGCCACAGCTAGTGAAACCTTCTCTTGATTACAGTACAAGGAGGTGGAGGAGTGCACTTGCAGAAGCTTCCATAGATCGGGATACGTAACTGTACTGCCAAAACGAGTGAGTAGATCCATCACTGGTCTTACTGAGGTTATACTGGAAGGCTCTTCTGGGTTTTTATTTTGTAGCATTGCACCTTCATAATGCAGTGTCATATACTATTGTGCTATGTAAGATATAAGTAAAATAGGATTTATTTAAGTTATGGTTTTCCAGCAAGAGGCAATAGAGCAATCCAAGAATCAGCTGTAGTTACACAGCCCTGATAATTTGGCATTTTAAAAAAATACCTTAAAGTTCACCAGACAGAGGACACTTATGGCCCTCAGTTCCAGGCTGCTGGAAAGCTAACTGGCCCAAGATCCTACGTTTGGTTTTAGATAGCAACGAACGCTTGGAAAACAATGACATCCACCGGGCACAATTTAAGGAGTTAAGCAACTCACTCACTATAGCACATTACGTTTTGAAGAGGCATCTAAATGCAACCATCTCCCCCACACAGCTCCCCATTCTCCCAAACAGGGTATTACAGTACACACTGTAAACACCTATTTGGAAGGACAGGGAGTGCTGTGGGGGAGGTTCTATTGCCTTTAATCTTGATTCTGGTTAGATGTCTCTTCAAATTTGAAGTGCTATAAAAAAATGCATATTTTTCTCACGTCCCCATATACTGATTTATTACATAATGGCCACAATACTAAGCAACACTACATCAAATCAAGCCCTTAGAAACAAAGAACTGAGTTACAAGCCAATAAACTGAAAAATTTGACAGATGTAACAAGCCATATATACAGTCCAATTTAAATTTACTATGTTAAACTACAACCATGAGTTGGCTCAGTGACTGCAGAAAGTCTTGCGCTCTGTTAAAGATTCTTATTCCAAAAGTCAGTTTAAAAATTATTTTGTGGAGTCCAAACAAGCAAATACTGGCTGAGATTTTTTTTTAATACAGCTATAATTTAATTCAGTGAACCAAGATTTAGCAAGACCTTGACCTAACCAGAATACTGAAGCAGAGTTACTTGAAAATAGTTATTAGTTATCCATGTATTGAGTGAGAGTTCCCCAGTAGTAATATTATATATATTACTCCATGGAACAGCCAATGTGTCTTGAGCAGCCAATTATGTAACTGCCTAACTCCATCATCCACTGCATCAAAGCCCAGATTTGCTCTCTCAGCACCACCAATCAGCAAAAGTGAACATATAAGTACCCTATAGAGTCATAGTCTGGGCTTCTTTTGTTCCCAGGGCTGGCATTTTGGGTGGGCGACCGCCCAAGGTGCTATAGTCAAAAGGCAAGGAGCAGGGTGGGCCCAGAATGCGAAGCCACAGAAGGGAGCTTGGGGCAATGGTGGGGTGGGAGGGGGGAGGGTAGGAAGGCACCATAGCCTAGGGGCAACCTGGAGAGGATGGGGGAGGATCAGAGGCCACCAAAATAGAAGTTTGTCCAGAGCCCTATTTTCCCTAAGGCCAGCCCTATTTGATCCCTGCCCCCGAGCATCGGGAACAAATTCACAATTGCTCTCCCACTTCTCTTTGCTAGAGAACTCATACCCCTATTGGACATTGCTCCTGGGAGAATTCTGCACCACTGCACATGTGCAGAATTCATGTGCCCTGCAGATTTCTTTGCTTCCCCGCTGAAAAAATGACCTTCTGATGGGGAAGCAAAGGGAAGCTGCAAGAGCAGTCACATGCACCTCCCCAGCAGTACAGGTGCATCATTTCGGGCACCAGGAGAAAAGGTAAATTACTGCTGGGGATACCCTGGCTGGTGCTGGGTCAGACCCAACCCCATGCATCCGAACACCCCCCATACCCAGAGCCCCCACACACCTCCAAGCCTTACTTCCTGTATCCAGAGCCCCCTCCCCTGCATCCAGCTCTCCCCAGCCTCACCCACGGCTGGAGGTGCCCCGACTCTTGGCTCCTACCCTGCGCCAGGATCAAATGCTAGTCCTGGTTGGGCTGGGCATGGGGAAGGAGTGCACTTCCCCTGTATGGAGTGGCCAGGGCTGACCCACTCCCAGAAACCTCCCCCACCCCATTGCTCCTCAACTGCAGGGAGACACGTGACTGTGCAGGGAGATGCTCCCTTATTTGCCCAACTCCTGGGCATCCAGACCCCCCCCACACACACCCAAACCTCCACCACAAAGTCCCACCCCCGAGCCCCAACCCTTGCATCCGAATCCTCCCTCACCCCTGTACCCAGACCCCCGCTGAGCTCTCCCTCCACATCCAGACCCACCCCTTCACCAGGAGCAACCCCGCTTAGCCCCCCACACTTGAACCACCACCCTGACAAGCCTCATCCCCCAACATCTTGACCACCGTGACGAGCCCCCATACCCAAAGCCCCACCCCACTGAGCCCCAACCACCTTCACCTGGATGGCCCCTGCAGAGTCCCATTGCCTCTGCATCTAGAACACCCTCCCCCCCAAACAAGCACCTTTGCATCCAGATCTCCTGGCACTCAGATCCCACACTGAGCCCCCCACACAGAACCCTCACCCCACACCTGGATCCCCCCCCGTACTAAATCCCTCCACACTTGGATCCTGTCAGGCTGAGCCTACCTGCCCTCACCTGGGGCACCTGACATGGAGGGGCAGGGCACCGGAGCGTTTCTCAGGCAGGCCCTGCCCTTGCGCTGTGTCAGGATTGACTTCTGATCAAAAGGTCACACTAAGAAAGTTAAATAAGTTTTTGCAAACAAGTGACAGCTATCTTCCTAAGCTTCCTAAACTATTAGGACCCAAATATTGTGGCATATGAAAGGTAGTTCCCCCCACTCGCATGTTCCTCCAACCTGTAATAGATGAAAGTATATATTATCTTGATGTTGAAGTAATTAGCTCATTCTTAATATATGTATTCCTTGAACAGGTACCTCTACAGTTTTATAAATATTGAGATAAATAATTGAACACATTAAAGAACACGCAGCCCCATCCAGCAGTTTGCCATTGTTGGGTTTGCTTATTTATATTCAGTCAATGCAATAAACTTTTTCCCATAGATCTCAGAATAAATGCAATCAAATCCCAATCTTTGACAGCTTCATCTTCCCATTTCATTTTATTACCTGGAGATTAGTTTTTCTCTACTTTCCTACCACCCCAACACCACCACCACGACACAGGCATGAGCAGAGAAACAAAGTGGAAAGCAGAGGTTCTTTAGAGATTTTGTCAAGGTAATTTTGCTGCTTCACTTGCACATGCACAAAGAGAAAGCAGACCTTACAGAGAGATACTCTTGATACCATTTATCTCAAGCCTGGCATCACTGCAATAGGTCAGAATCTAAGTTTTCTGATGACACAACCATTCTGTTGCTGAGAAGATTCCCAGGCTTTAAAAAAGTCTTATTACTATTCACTATCCTGCATACACCCTGTGATGCTATTTAGTGTGATAATATATAAGAAGAAATTTTAAAGTCCAGTAGAAGCTGTGCAATTGAAACAATTTTTGATTTTCTAAATAATAGAGTACAAGAAATATGCTAGTTTATCTCAAGCCTAGAAGTGGAACTTTATCAAAGCTTAAAAAACAAAAACAAACCCCAAGAAATGATTGTACACAAGTTCCTGCATGGGGGAGGGGGGAAATTAATAAAGACACAGTGAGTTGGTGTGAATGATTCCGATAAAATGAAAATTAACTTTTTCCCTTTATTACAAGACTAAAAGAAGGAACACCTATCCAAAGACCCCAAAAAAAAATAAAAAATGAATTTAACAGCTTTGTTTTGGCTTGCAGTAGTAACACATGTGCTCTCCTCCATACTTCCTGCCTCCATTCTCATGACCAGTAGCATTTTAAAATGTACAAGAATCCTGATCTCTAAAAGCACAAATCTGGCATGTAGCCATATCCTGCCAGCTCATAAGAATCAAGACAGAGACCTCAGGGAGAAAACTGCAATTACATATACTGCATTTGTTGCCCAGTCAGAACTGTTTCTGTGTAGCAGCTCTCATTTTAGAGGGACAAGCAGTTCAGAGAGTTTTATGTTATATTTTAAATCAGAAGTGGGATTTTTGTTTTGTTTTTTTTAAATAAAGCTTCCACACCCACCAAATAAGAGTCTGGGCACGTCAGACTTGACAGTACTTCCTTATCAACATTTTACTTATTTCCACAGCTAATTTATTTATTTACTGCACAAGAAGTGTTTTAAATTCATACCTTCACTTTTATTATCAAAAAGCTATGATATGCAAGTCAGCATGACAGTGGGTTGAAGGCTTTTGAAAGCCACACACACTTCTTAATTCCAGCTGATGGTAAACACTGAACTGAGTTGCAGTGCCCAGTAGTAGAACTGTATTCCTCTTTCCTGGTGTACAGTCACATTCTTGAAATGGAATGTTTACAGAATTGCACTTGTTTCTTTCACATGGGACAGGGCAACCGGATTACATTTGTTTTGCTGCTGTAATATAATCTTCTTACGCAAAGCCATTAAAAATTAACATTTAAAAAGAAGTACGAATGAAAGCCAGAGAGGCAAAGGAACTTATCAAAGTTAGTAGGATTTACTCCATAGATTGCAAGAAAGAGAACACACAAGCTATGAATGGGTCAAGATTCTGTTGAAAAGTTATAAGAATCTCTCTCTGGTTTTGCTCCTATAATTTATTACTGCACCCCAGCTCTTACAATGCAAAGTATCATGTATCCAGAGCTCACTATGGTTTGGGGGGCAGGAGATTTCAAAAGTACTTACCAAAAAACCCAGTGTACACCCCTTACAAATCTTGTTTAAGCCCTAAACCTACGTCTCCCAAAGGGTTCTGTATTACAGCAGAACCTCAGAGTTACGAACACCTCGGGAATGGAGTTTGTTCATAACTCTGAAATATTCAGAACTCTGAACACAACATTATGGCTGTTCTTTCAAAAGTTCACAACCAAATATTGACTTAATACAGCTTTGAAACTTTACAATGCTAGAGAAAAATACTGCTCCCCCCCCCTTTTTTTTTTTTAAGCAGTTTACGTTTAACACAGTACAGTACTGTTTTTTGGTTTTGTTTGTCTCTGCTGCTGCCTGATTGCATACTTCTGGTTCTGAATGAGGTGTGTGATTGGTCAGTTAATAACTCTGGTGTTTGTAACTCTGAGGTTTTACTGTTCTCAAGTTTACTAAATTCCCATCTTCTTCTAATCTAAGTCAGTCAGAAGTGCTAAACCTGGCTTCAGTTATCAGCCAAGCAGTTCATGTTAGTGGATCACTTGAAATCCAAGGTTTCCATCTACACTAGATAGTACTCCACCATTTCTTCTTGCTCCAGGACTCTCTGAATAGTTGTTGCATATATCGGTTAGCTTCAGATGCAGCACTGTGACAGTGTTGCCGAGACCTGTGGATTGTTGCACCTATCCCACAAACCCTGACACAGCTCCCTCAAGCAGATGCATCAAGTCTGAAATACAGATAGTCTATAGTCAAGGAGGAGCTGCATCCAGGCTACAAGAGGCAGGGGCTATGCCCTGTGAAGCCCTCACACTTGCAGATGCCAATCACCTCCTCAGGCTGTGTGATGCTGCTTCTTCCAGCATCCGAAAGCCCACCCCTATTGCTTCCCCTCTGAAAACTCTACCCAAATTTCACTCAATGTCTGACCGGCTATAGCAGCTCAAAAAAAGAAAACTGCATACACAGGCTTATTAAGTAGCTACAGCCTCACAGAGCCATGTTCATAATATCAAGAAGCCTGATGCCTCCCTAGAGTTATGTTGGGATGTTATACAAGAGGCTAAGGTGTCTTTTTCAAGACAGCACTACTGATGCACAATGATGTACGTGATCACTTTCATTCTACCATTGGGCAGTGCCCTCCAACAGCCAGTCCATGAAATGATGCTGTCATAAATATAAAGGGAAGGGTAAACCCCTTTGAAATCCCTCCTGGCCAGGGGAAAGCTCCTCTCACCTGTAAAGGGTTAAGAAGCTAAAGGTAACCTCGCTGGCACCTGACCAAAATGACCAATGAGGAGACAAGATACTTTCAAAAGCTGGGAGGAGGGAGAGAAACAAAAGGGTCTGTAAAAAGAAAAGGAGTACTTGTGGCACCTTAGAGACTAACCAATTTATTTGAGCATGAGCTTTCGTGAGCCACAGCTCACTTCATCAGATGTGTACACAGGGTCTGTGTCTGTCTGTATGCTGCTCTTGCCAGGGACAGAACAGGAATGGAGTCTTAGAACTTTTAGTAAGTAATCTAGCTAGGCATGTGTTAGATTATGATTTCTTTAAATGGCTGAGAAAAGAATTGTGCTGGATAGAATAACTATTTCTGTCTGTGTATCTTTTTTGTAACTTAAGGTTTTTGCCTAGAGGGGTTCTATGTTTTCGAATCTAATTACCCTGTAAGACATCTACCATCCTGATTTTACAGGGGGGATTTCTTTATTTCTATTTACTTCTATTTTTTATTAAAAGTCTTCTTGTAAAAAACTGAATGCTTTTTCATTGTTCTCAGATCCAAGGGTTTGGGTCTGTGGTCACCTATGCAAATTGGTGAGGCTTTTTATCCAACATTTCCCAGGAAAGGGGGGGTGCAAGTGTTGGGAGGATTGTTCATTGTTCTTAAGATCCAAGGGTCTGGGTCTGTAGTCACCTAGGCAAATTGGTGAGGCTTTTTACCAAACCTTGACCAGGAAGTGGGGTGCAAGGTTTTGGGAAGTATTTTGGGGGGAAAGACGCGTCCAAACAGCTCTTCCCCAGTAACCAGTATTAGTTTGGTGGTGGTAGCGGCCAGTCCAAGGATAACGGGTGTAATATTTTGTACCTTGGGGAAGTTTTGACCTAAGCTGGTAAAGATAAGCTTAGGAGGTTTTTTCATGCAGGTCCCCACATCTGTACCCTAGAGTTCAGAGTGGGGGAGGAACCTTGACAGATGCTTGAAACAATTCTATACCAAGAAACAAAAGGGAAGAGATGGAGAAGCTAAGCTCTCTTTCGCAAGCCCCTCAGTAGCATTACAGAAATCACTGCAGAGACACATCCAGCACCATACTTCGCCAGCGTTCAAGAGAGAATGTCAAGACAGCCTATTTTCCACTGTCATGAAAGACACTGGTTGGCCAGACCACAGAACCCACATTTTAATGCAACAAAGCTATACTACTTTAAATACTTTAAGCTAGTATTTTATTTGCTAGTGCTGCGAATACAAAAAGTACATACCTATTACTCATTAAAAGCAGGGTTCAAGGTAAGCCTTCGTTAAAAAAAAAAAGAAAAAGAAAAATCCAAAATTACTGTACTACACAGACAACTGCAACCCAGTAATTTTATTGTCATAGCAAGAAAACACACACATATATAATTACTTACATCCTTGACGCTCATAACAATGCCACTCGCTTATAAAATGCAAACATCTAATGCAGCCGCTATTTTTCCACAAGATCTTGATGCAAGTGCCAGTTCTCTGTTTTACTAATCAAAACTCTGTACAGTACCCAAGGTGGGGAGGAGGAATAGGTATGCAGTTACAGTAACACAACTGGCTTTTTTGTATCGTACATATCTCCAACAATTGCAAGTGACTGTAAATTAAGAATAGGAGCATTGGCTGTGACGTTTCAGAGAGGTTACCAACCGCCCCGCCTTTGCACACTCATAACTTTCCAAAATACTTAGCACTTGCCCCAGGCTCAAGGTGGAATTTTCCATATTTTGTCTCTTAAAATGTTTTGGTTTTCTTTTTTTGTAGTTTACTTTATTTTGAAGAGAGCCTCCAGCCCATTTTTCAATTATGGGTCACTGTTCCCACTGCAATTAGGTCCTATCATTTTGCATAGAAAAGATACAGCCAAGTTGCTGTGCTCTTAACCAGAAAACCAACTCCAAACAGACAAGAGCAGATGCCTCTAAGACATGGTCTACACCAGTGGTTCTCAAAGTGGGTCCGCCGCTTGTTCAGGAAAAGCCCCTGGCGGGCTGGACAGGTTTGTTTACCTGCCGCGTCCGCAGTTTCAGCCAATCGCAGCTCCCACTGGCCGCGGTTCGCCACTCCAGGCCAATGGGGGCTGCGGGAAGGGCGGCCAGCACGTCCCTTGGCCCGCGCCACTTCCCACAGCCCTTCCCTGAACAAGCGGCGGACCGGCTTTGAGAACCACTGGTCTACACTACATGGGTTAGGTCAATGTAAAGTGCCATAGCTTCCTCTCCCTGCTTCCCCCTTTATCAGGCCCAGGTACTTTCCCTTAAGCCCAACTAGGCAGCAGGTGATCAGTCATAGGTGCACTAGACCATGCTCACTTTTAAAGAGGCCAGTTAACATGTGATGGTGAGATTTTTATAGTTACTGTGGAATATGGATACCATTCTTTCTATGGTAATTACGTGTCCAAATCCCTTCGGCTACTTTGGAAGCCACAGCTATATAGTCTGTTTTAGTGTTTATGCTGCAAGTGCATAAGACAGACTGTTGAATACAGCACAGAATAATTATATAGCACCAGTGTTCCAATAACATGTGAACACTAACTTTTGCATTTCTTACCTAATAATGGTGAAATCTTAACAGCTATTCAGCAGTTTGTTGCATTTGTTATACATACACCAGTCATGATAACGATAACAGAGAACAGATAACGACGCTGGGTTGCATATGAGAAACGGAGGATTTTCTGGACAAAAGTCAGGATATGCTTCTACAGGCACAAAGCTCTAAAGATTTAGAGCAGGGTGCACAGCGGAGCCAAGAGGCCAGTGAAGAAGCTTGGCAACATGTGACCTCCAGAAGAAGAAGAAGGGGGAATGTCCGGGTTCCAGCAACGCGGACACAGGTAACTAACCGCTTTCATGTTCTCTCCACAGGTACCGTTGCGGAGAGTGGACCAGATGATATGTCTGGGGGGAGAAAGCAAAAGGAGACTCCGCTGGTTGGAAGGCATGAGATGCGCTGTCCTGAGATAGGGGGTTCCACGACCACCACTCCCAAGAGAAGGAGGCAGGTGGTGGTGGTCGGGGACTCTCTATTCCGGGGGACTGAGTCATCTATCTGCCGCCCTGACCGGGAAAAACGAGAAGTCTGCTGCTTGCCGGGGGCTAAGATTCGTGATGTGACGGAGAGACTGCCGAGACTCATCAAGCCCTCGAATCGCTACCCCTTCCTGCTTCTCCACGTGGGCACCAATGATACTGCCAAGAATGACCTTGAGAGGATCACTGCAGACTACGTGGCTCTGGGAAGAAGGATAAAGGAGTTTGAGGCGCAAGTGGTGTTCTCGTCCATCCTCCCCGTGGAAGGAAAAGGCCTGGGTAGGGACCGTCAAATAGTGGAAGTCAACGAATGGCTACGCAGGTGGTGTCGGAGAGAAGGTTTTGGATTCTTTGACCATGGGATGGTGTTCCATGAAGGAGGAGGGCTGGGCAGAGACGGGCTCCACCTTACGAAGAGAGGGAAGAGCATCTTTGCGAGCAGGCTGGCTAACCTAGTGAGGAGGGCTTTAAACTAGGTTCACTGGGGGAAGGAGACCAAAGCCCTGAGGTAAGTGGGAAAGCGGGATACCGGGAGGAAGTACAGGCAGGAATGTCTGTGAGGGGAGGGCTCCTGCCTCATACTGAGAATGAGGGGCAATCAGCAGGTTATCTCAAGTGCTTATATACGAATGCACAAAGCCTTGGAAACAAGCAGAGAGAACTGGAGGTCCTGGTGATGTCAAGGAATTATGACGTGATTGGAATAACAGAGACTTGGTGGGATAACTCACACGACTGGAGTACTGTCATGGATGGTTATAAACTGTTCAGGAAGGACAGGCGGGGCAGAAAAAGTGGGGGAGTAGCACTGTTTGTAAGGGAGCAGTATGACTGCTCAGAGCTCCAGGACGAAACTGCAGAAAAACCTGAGTGTCTCTGGATTAAGTTTAGAAGTGTGAGCAACAGGAGTGATGTAGTGGTGGGAGTCTGCTATAGACCACCGGACCAGGGGGATGAGGTGGATGAGGCTTTCTTCCGGCAGCTCGCGGAAGCTACTAGATCGCACGCCCTGGTTCTCATGGGTGACTTTAATTTTCATGATATCTGCTGGGAGAGCAGTACAGCGGTGCATAGACAATCCAGGAAATTTTTGGAAAGCGTAGGGGACAATTTCCTGGTGCAAGTGCTAGAGGAGCCAACTAGGGGGGGAGCTTTTCTTGACCGGCTGCTCACAAACCGGGAAGAATTAGTAGGGGAAGCAAAAGTGGATGGGAATCTGGGAGGCAGTGACCATGAGTTGGTTGAGTTCAGGATCCTGACACAGGGAAGAAAGGTAAGCAGCAGGATATGGACCCTGGACTTCAGGAAAGCAGACTTTGACTCCCTCAGGGAACGGATGGGTAGGATCCCCTGGGGGACTAACATGAAGGGGAAAGGAGTCCAGGAGAGCTGGCTGTATTTCAAGGAATCCCTGTTGAGGTTACAGGAACAAACCATCCCGATGTGTCAAAAGAATAGTAAATATGGCAGGCAACCAGCTTGGCTTAACGGTGAAATCCTAGCAGATCTTAAGCATAAAAAAGAAGCTTACAAGAAGTGGAAGATTGGACATATGACCAGGGAAGAGTATAAAAATATTGCTCGGGCATGTAGGAATGAAATTAGGAGGGCCAAATCGCACCTGGATCTGCAGCTAGCAAGAGATGTTAAGAGTAACAAGAAGGGTTTCTTCAGGTATGTTGCCAACAAGAAGAAAGCCAAGGAAAGTGTGGGCCCCTTAATGAATGAGGGAGGCAACCTAGTGACGGAGGATGTGGAAAAAGCTAATGTACTCAATGCTTTTTTTGCCTCTGTCTTCACTAACAAGGTCAGCTCCCAGACTACTGCACTGGGCATCACAACATGGGGAATAGATGGCCAGCCCTCTGTGGAGAAAGAGGTGGTTAGAGACTATTTAGAAAAACTGGACGTGCACAAGTCCATGGGGCCGGATAAGTTGCATCCGAGAGTGCTAAAGGAACTGGCGGCTGTGATTGAAGAGCCATTGGCCATTATCTTTGAAAACTCGTGGCGAACGGGGGAAGTCCCGGATGACTGGAAAAAGGCTAATGTAGTGCCAATCTTTAAAAAAGGGAAGAAGGAGGATCCTGGGAACTACAGGCCAGTCAGCCTCACCTCAGTCCCTGGAAAAATCATGGAGCAGGTCCTCAAAGAGTCAATCGTGAAGCACTTACATGAGAGGAAAGTGATCAGGAACAGTCAGCATGGATTCACCAAGGGAAGGTCATGCCTGACTAATCTAATCACCTTCTATGATGAGATTACTGGTTCTGTGGATGAAGGGAAAGCAGTGGATGTATTGTTTCTTGACTTTAGCAAAGCTTTTGACACGGTCTCCCACAGTATTCTTGTCAGCAAGTTAAGGAAGTATGGGCTGGATGAATGCACTATAAGGTAGGTAGAAAGTTGGCTAGATTGTCGGGCTCAACGGGTAGTGATCAATGGCTCCATGTCTAGTTGGCAGCCGGTGTCAAGTGGAGTGTCCCAGGGGTAGAATATCTTCATAAACGATCTGGAGGATGGTGTGGATTGCACTCTCAGCAAATTTGCGGATGATACTAAACTGGGAGGAGTGGTAGATACGCTGGAGGGCAGGGATAGGATACAGAAGGACCTAGACAAATTGGAGGATTGGGCCAAAAGAAATCTGATGAGGTTCAATAAGGATAAGTGCAGGGTCCTGCACTTAGGACGGAAGAACCCAATGCACAGCTACAGACTAGGGACCGAATGGCTAGGCAGCAGTTCTGCGGAAAAGGACCTAGGGGTGACAGTGGACGAGAAGCTGGATATGAGTCAGCAGTGTGCCCTTGTTGCCAAGAAGGTCAATGGCATTTTGGGATGTATAAGTAAGGGCATAGCGAGCAGATCGAGGGATGTGATCGTCCCCCTCTATTTGACATTGGTGAGGCCTCATCTGGAGTACTGTGTCCAGTTTTGGGCCCCACACTACAAGAAGGATGTGGAAAAATTGGAAAATGTCCAGTGGAGGGCAACAAATAATGATTAGGGGACTGGAACACATGACTTATGAGGACAGGCTGAGGAAACTGGGATTGTTTAGTCTGCGGAAGAGAAGAACGAAGGGGGATTTGATAGCTGCTTTCAACTACCTGAAAGGAGGTTCCAAAGAGGATGGATCTAGGTTGTTCTCAGTGGTAGCAGATGACAGAATGAGGAGTAATGGTCTCAAGTTGCAGTGAGGGAGGTTTAGGTTGGATATTAGGAAAAACTTTTTCACTAGGAGGGTGGTGAAACACTGGAATGCGTTGCCTAGGGAGGTGGTGGAATCTCCTTCCTTAGAAGTTTTTAAGGTCAGGCTTGACAAAGCCCTGGCTGGGATGATTTAATTGGGTATGGGTCCTGCTTTTGAGCAGGGGGTTGGACTAGATGACCTCCTGAGGTCCCTTCCAACCCTGATATTCTATGATTCATGTTCTCTTTTTAAAAAAAAAAAAAAAAAAAAGGTTTCTTTCAGCAGAATGGCATTTCAATGTTTTACTATGCAAAACAGTTGACAAATATTACAAAGATGCTGTTTAAATATATATATATATATATAAAAAGCTGTACACAGCTTTTTAAAAAAGCTTACTATATTTGTGTAATAAACAAGCATCCCTGTTTTTAGGATCGCAAGCTAGGCTGCCAATCTCTATAGCAGATTATCATTAATTTTAGCCACATCGTGAAGGCAGCCTATTGACAACAGGAAACAAACATCAATTCTCATCAATCTCTAAACACCATTGGGAAGATCCTCAACTGATGTAAATAGTTATGGCTTTTCAATGGCTTATTCAAATTTCAATGGAAATTTATACCAGCTGAGGATCTGCCCCCATAAATATTCAATGATAAATGACAAAACTCACTAGGTTTAAAAAACATTTTGACTGGCTTGTGAGAATTTTTACTGGCCTCATTTCATCACTAATGCATTACTGTGCCCCACAAAAGGGTTTAATAGCAGTATACCCGACAGATTCAACCTAAAACACTTCTTTACACTTTATCTTCAAAGAAAGAATGGTTCTTTATCTCAACTTTGTAATCTGAATATAGAATTTTACATATCATATCTGGTAAAAGGTTATTAGACACTGTGTTAGGAATCTAGTATCACAAAGAGAAATCAAAAAAGGTTTAGAAGATCTTCCACTGAAATTCTTAATGCTTGTTTAAAGACAGAAAAATTAACTGTTGTGCAATTATGTTTTCAGCTGCTCATAATTAGCGTATTGTTTGTGTCATGACTAACTTCATAACCTGTTTTATCATAGACTATTCAGAAAAGGTAGGAAGACAAATCACAGATAAGTGTCTGATTATTTTTTATATTTTCAAGAGATTACATATGTGACTTAAAAATTTTGAGACAGAAAATCTTCCAATAGGTTAGGTGTTTTCTCACCTCAACATGAATTAAGAAAGGGATTTTCAAAAGCACTAAGTGACTTAGGCAGTTTTGAAAACCCCACACAAAATCCAAGTTAGAGTCTCGGTTTTTAAAAAGATCAGGGAGTGATGAACCTACACGGAAGAGTTCAGATCTTGAGCCGAACCTTCAGGATGTTCGGATCTGGCTTTGATTCAGACTCGTCTCTAAAAGCGCACACACAAAATTATACACACTTACTCCACAACCAGTTCTGATTTTTCCTTTACTGCATCAAAAAAAAAAAAATCTCCCAACTCTCATGTGCGCCTGACCCTCTCAAAAACAAGGAAGGGACATGGGACCAGAGGGGTGGAGAAATTCACCTTTGGAGTAGGAGTAAGCAAATATATTCGAGGAAGCGAAACTAGGAATTTAAAGCAAAACTGCTGTTCCAGTATCAGCCACAGAAAGAGAAAAAACAAGGAGTTCTCAGGATCCAAGGGAGACAGTGATGGTAGCCTACGTTAAATACATTTAAGAAACCAGCTGTAATAGTTTCTTCTTTTGGAATTTTACAGACTACTTCCCATAATCCCATTGAAACCTGTGCAGCTCACATTTGTTAGCAATACGAATGATGCTCTACAGCACAGGCACGTGGTTTCGCAAGGGAGAACAATAGAACTCCATCAGGAACAGCCAAACATAACATGCAAAAAGCTAACCTCGCTTCCCACTTGCATCGTCTGTGGTACAATCTATCACCAGAGAGAGAGTTATCGGAGCTATATTTATTGTTAACAGTGCATCAAATCCATCATAGAAGTCACCTAAAATTTCAGCATGACTTATTAAATTTACTCTAACTCGAAGTTTCAGACTTTAAAATACATACATAGTCAACTAGTATCACTTCCCATAATGTTTTAAAGTTGTCTGGTTTCATTTCTAAATGCGGTATCATTGCCTATTCAAAAATGTTGCAGCGCCACAGAGGTTCTTTTCGTTAGGTACTTGAAACCCAAGCTAATATCTATTTAACACATACTTACTTGACACATTTCAGAGTGGTAGACGTGTTAGTCTGTATCAGCAAAAAGAAAAAGGAGGACTTGTGGCACCTTAGAGACTAACATTCATTTGAGCATAAGCTGAAGCCCACTTCATCAGATGCATGCAGTGGAAAATACAGTAGGGGTGTGTGTGTGATTATACACACACACAGAAAACATGAAAAAAAAATGGGGGTTGCCATACCAACTCTAACAAGGTGGGCTATTATCAGCTATTATCGTGGGCTATTATCAGCCGGAGGAAAAAAACTTTTGTTGTGATAAAGTTTTTTTTCCTCCTGCTGATAATAGCCCACCTTAATCGATTACTCATGTTAGAGTTGTCATGGCAACCTCCATTTTTTCCCATGTTCTCTGTAGATCTCTCTTCCTACTGTATTTTCCACTGCATGCATCTGATGAAGTGGGCTTTAACCCACGAAAGCTTATGCTCAGATAAATTTGTTAGTATCTAAGGTGTCACAAGTACGCCTCATTTTTTTTTGGCTGATACGGACTAACACGGCTACCACTCTGAAACCTGTCAGGTGGAGCAGAATGGAAAGCCTGCACTGTCACTGTATAGGCCAAATCCAACACCTTTTACAAGCACAAGTATCAAAAGGAAAAAGCTCTCTCTCACACAACAAGAAAAAGAAAAGCCACAGAATTAAATGGTCACTATTCATCCATCTCTTCTGAAAGCAGCATGGTAGTTCCTAGACCTGGGCTCTCTTGACAGCTATACATTTGCTAGGATCTTCTGAGACATGAATGCCCCAAACCTCCACAAAGTGGCAAAGTATTGCAGATACAGCAGTTGTCCTAGTTGTTTCCTCAACTTATTAAAGCCCTCAAGCATTACAGTAACAGGCCTATGTCAGTGCAGGATTCTGAGCCTTTTACAGTTTCTGAGCCTTTCTACAATAGAATCCTAGTTATCTGATCCGCTTGGGTTACATCAGAAGCCTTCAGATGATCCCAGTCAATAAAATAAGGAGAGAGTGCTGAGAGTTCTTTACATTGAGCTTCCGCTGTATTTTGTTCCTGAGGATTCACATATAGCCAAGATTGCTTTTGAAGAGTACATGAAGAAGGTTTATAAAGCCAGATGAAGGAGGAAAGGAATTGCAGAGAGAGTCTAATTTTGTCTTCATCTTAATCATTTGAACAGCTAAACCCCCTCTAATGCATTCTCTCTTCCCCACGTTTGTACAAAACTTGTTTGTATCTGTTCGCTTTCACAGCTTTATAAACGAAACAATCCTCAACACACCAACACCCACACACAAAGGATCCTATCTAGTTTGAATTCAATAATGTAGTCACCTAGATTTGATTCAATTTGAGTACAACAGTCAATGTCAATAAGAACTGGAGTAGTTCAACAGCATTTACACTCAATCATAGCTACTAGCTATTTCCTTGGTTATCTAGATGCTGGCCTGTGGCAGTTGACCCTAAGAAGATATATGAAATTGGAAGAGTTTATAAATAGAACATGTCACCTTTATTTGGGTATTTGTTATATTGACCACTATGCATACTGACCAAAGGTAACTATTCTTTGCCACACACAGCATCCCAACAATGCAGTCTCCAATCAGAGGCAGTAGAATGGACTATTCTGTCTGCAAAGGTTCAAATTGTTAGCACCACCCATGTTTCTACACAAGGCACTAGTTAATAAAACTGGCATACACTGCATAATTTGGCTAACCAGCAGGACTGATAAGACAATCAAGCTCCATCTCCATTCACCATTAAACACAAAGTTGACTTTGACACTAGCTCCCAGATATAAAACATTTTGCATGCAACCCAAACATCTAGTCTCATTCATTATATATAACAAAATGTATTTAGCCCCTCAGCAATTTGTATTCCTACACAGTGCGTTCAGAGAGACCTTAAGTAAGACTTGGGAGCAGCAGCTGTCTTTCCACCTACAATACCTCACTCTGAAGCCTAGTTCTTTGTTCCCAAATGTCTGCATCTTGCCACTTTCTGGGGGACACAGCCTCCTTTCTAGTGACAAGGTGAAAGATCAGATAAGAGAACAAGAACAAGGCAGGCCTAGGTGACACTACAGTGGCATAAAGAGTGTCTGTACAACAGAACTGAAACGTCCAAGATATCAGGTATGTAGTGCCAATGCCCCATGCCCTTACAGACAAATAAAAATACAGGGGCCCTGCTGTACAGAATTATACGGTACACAGCACTCAGGAGGCCGTCAGGATCAGGGCCCCACTGTGTTAGGTGCCACACAAGTAGAGGCAGACCTTGCCCTGAAGAGTCAAGGCAACAAACCGAGAGCGCAGGAGTTGAAGACAATGCATACGTACATGGTAAGTGTGTAGGTAAAATAAGACACCGCCTGCTCTTTGGATCTAAACAGTTAACAGTCATGGGCTTTATGCAAGAGCACTTGGTGTAGTTCTTCGCAGGAGAGCAGAATGAAGGCTCTTTTGATTTAAAAATAAAACTCTCTCTGAACTATGGCCTCCCTGCCAGATAAAGATAATTTACATAGGCACCTCACACATCCATTATTATGTACACCGATATTACACACACACACACACACAGGGTGTGCCCGGCGACCTACAGTCACACTTGCGGACATACCAGTTGCTCTGACACAGCCAGAAGCAGCAGTCGGCACTGACGGCACACAACGCCCGACACGTCCCCGGAACCCCGCTCAGACCCAGCGCGGAGGCTGACAATGGCTCCGCCAGCCCCCGGCCATGCCGTTGTCAAACCCCACGCAGCCCTCACGCTCCCTCCCCAAAGGGTGGGCGGGGAGGAAGGGGAACCCCAGCGAGGCGGCCGCTGCCGGCAGCTCAGCCCGTTCACCGGGCTAGGAAATACCTGCGTGCTGAGTAATGCAGCACGGGTTGCGCAGTCGCCGCCCCGCGGCTCCCACACACCGGAGCTCCCGGCGTTCCCACCCGCGGTGCGATGGGCTGCCCGGGGGGGACCCAAGCCGGGGACCGCGCCGCGAGGGCCCAGCGGGTTACCGCCTCCGAGCCCTTCGGCAGAGACCGTGGCCCAGGGGCGCCCTGCCCCCGGCCTCACAGCACCTGCCGGCAGCGCGCGGAGAAGGGCTCCGCAGCCCAGCGCCGCCCCGCCTCACCGGGGGCCAGCGGCCACGGCTGGGAGGCTACGCTCCGTCTCCCTGCCCGACCCTCGCCGTTAAGGGAGCGGGGCGGAGGCGCTGGGGCTCTCCCCGGAGCCAGGGACGCTGCAGGCGGGGAGCGGGGCTCTGCTGCTTGCGGGGGGGAGGGGCCCGCGGGAGGGGGTCTGGGGGCTGCCGCCGCGCGAGCGCCTTTCCCGGCCGGGTGTCCGCGAGCCGGATTACAGCTTCCTCCCCGCCAGCCCTCTGCGGGCAGCCCGGCGCAGGGCAGCGGCAGCCCCGGGGCCGGTGCAAGGGCGTTCCTGCCGGGCCCCTCCGAGCCGCGGGCTGGGACCGCAGCCGGGAATGGGGCGCGGGGGAGGTAAAGTGTCACAAGCCCCAGCGACTTACTTCGTCTTCAGAAAGTCCGTAGACCGGCTCCACAGCCCCGCTCGCCATGGGTCCCGCTGGGCGAGCGCCCCGCTCGGCAGAGGAGGGAGCGAAAGCCGGGCAGCTCTTTCTCCGGCCGTGCACGGGCAGGGCTCGCTGGCAGAGGGCACTGCCCCGCCGATGCGGGCGGGCAAGTAAATCCAGGTAAGCCCCGCACCTCCCCCAGGGCAGGGTGCTCCCTGCAGACGGGGGGCCGGGGCGGGCACTCCCGCAGCTGCTGCCTGGTGGGCGGGAACGAGAGGCGGCAGCCCCGCTCTCGCTGCTGCTGCTCAGCTCCGGGCTGGCTCGGTAGCGGCCGTTGCACCGATCCTGCCCCGTCTCTGCTCCCCGCGCCCCTGCTGCCGCCGCCTCGCCAGGCCACCGCCCCGCTCACACAAACCCCAGCCAAGCTCCAGTCCCTTCCCAGCAGCAGGGAGACCCCGCCGCCGCCACAGCCCACTGGGGCGGGGAAAGAGCCTGACCCGCCCAATCAAAGACGCGATCGGTAGGGGCGTAAAACCGCCAAGTTGGGTTGATTTGTTGGCTTCCCCCACCCCCTTTTTGGTAGCAGTTTTTGGAAATTAAAGGAAGGGGGGAAGGAGGGGAGAGCGGCAGGGCGAGGGGGACTGACTGTAACGCTCCCCAGGCTGTGTGGGGAGGCTGCTGCCGGAGAGGTGGAGGTGGAGGAATCTCCTTGGCTGGTTCCCAATGGGCCGCTCTGATCAGACTCTTGCCACCCCTTTGCTCTTTGTCTAGCGCTTTTGGTTCATATCCCCAGTGCTGAGATGGCTTTGTGTTGTCCCCTCTATTCCCCACTCCCTCTATCTGGGCTTCCACTCCGCCTAAGTTTCTCTGGGAGACAAAGGGGAAGGGAGACTCTCAGTGGCCGAGATGTGCAATTGCCTCCATAAAATTAAACGGACACTGACAGGTTAACAATCTGATGTAAAAAATAATAAAGAATAAATGTCCTCACTTAGCTTGCCTGAGATTATTCCGACTGAAAGGACTGTAAAAACCTGGCTGGCTGTTGGTTGTTTATGCTCCTTGGTTCCTGTGTACAGTTCTCTCAAACAAGCTAGTGAGTTTATTTATGAAGAAGTTAGTTTCACCCTCTTCTCCTGTGCAGCAGTGTTTGGGTTGCAAACAAAGGAGGGGGAAATGTTTAAACACAAACAAGTGCTGTTTCCAAATATTTGGTTCTGATTTCATAAAAACAATTATGACACTAGGGTTTGTGCTTCTAAAAATGAATAAAACCTACATTTTCAGTATAAGATGGTAATGTTTTACATTTCTAAATAATATTTTAATTATCATTTTAAAATACACAATAAAGCATTATTATATTCATTTATTTGGTCTCCCTTTAGGTGTGATTGCTTTAGGATGTTTAGATTCAGAGAAAACAATATATTTCTAAAGCACGAAATGTAATAGTCTGAACAAAGGGCATAAATGCAGAAATCTATTAAATAAGCTAAACGATTTCAGAATCTGAACCTGCAGTTTAGACAAAGCTAAGTGTCCTAGATCGCATTTAAAGGGGCTACTCTGACTCAGAAAGGAGTTGTATGGCAGTACTGAATCTATGCCTGCTCTGGAAAATCCTCTACTACCGACTTTACTTTTGGACATTGGCAACTGGATACCTTGGTGATGCATACCGCATAAATGCCCAAAGCAAATAGATAAAATAGATGGATTAGATAAGATCTCTCTCTAGTAAGTTTCTGCCAATCCAGGTATCATGATGAGGCATGGGTAAGTCTATGAGATCAAGACAATGTACTCTGAGATCTGACTCAGTTGTTCCAATTAACTCACTCCTCATCCAGATACAAAACCCCTTCAGTCCTGTCTTGCTCAGCCATCACCTGAGGCAGCTAGCATGGTCAGAAGTAAGGGCAGACCGCCAGCGAACAGCCTTCAAATGTTGCTCATTTATCTCTAGTGTGGACACAACTTAGTGTCATAATACAATTGATGGTTGTTAGTTCTCCAGTGCCTTCCCACAATTCCCCAAGACTCTCCCCCCATCCCACCCCACCCCCTGGCTTGTCATGTTATCTACCTATTCACTGTTCCCTAGCCAAAAGTCACCTCACTGTGTGTTTAGGACTGCTCCATGTCCTGGTCCCCAGTCACACATGGCTTCCAGCACCAGCAACTTTATTCATGTCCAGTGCAGAGTGGTGTGCTTGCATTGCAGTGATGCTACAGGATGTGCTCCCATCACTCTTTGTATCTCACAGGACTGAGCACAGCCCGAATGTGGACTGGAGGGCCTGTAGAGCAACTCAGGGGAACTTGGTTGTTTTATGCACTGTGATCATGCTCTCTCAAGCTCTGCTGATTTGAGAAGTTACTTTGGGTTTTATCAGTCCAGGGAATTGTGTAATGTAGACATTTGCTTTCCAGGGTTCTTCTTTTATTGACAGTTGAAATAACAGCAACTTAGCGTAAAACAGCCTAAACTCACTCATATGTGCAATCTCTCTCTCTCACATACAATCTCTCTGACAGACTGTTCCTTGAGTTTTCCTGTAGGACCCTTCTTTCTAGCTCTTAGCTCTCTTGGAACGGGGAGCCCAAGCCATAACTCCTTTTCATCCACTAACCGGGGTTAGTGAGCTGTGCTTGCTACAGTAAGTCATCAGAAATTAGTCTTTATTTGCATGCAGGGTTTCAGCACTTGCTAGAAGGGCGGGTCACCCTATGGTACGGAACAATAAAACATGAGAAACTAGTTTTAGGGTCAAGAATCTTCCCTTTTTCAGGTGAATAGGAAAAGGAGACATTTGCTCAGACGCACTTTTCCCAAACTCCAATCCATATGCTCCTGATATTGTAGCCAGGACTTGGGGAAAGCCCTGACCATTTTTCAAGATCAATTTTATTGTTTTCCTTCAGGAATATTAATAGCTTTGTGTTACCCATTTTTAAAGTCATTTTGAAAATCCATCAGGTTTTAAACACTTTTTCAGAATAATAGAGGTTTTGCTCAGAAGACTCAGGGCAGTTTCACCTTGCTTAGGATGTTGATTAATCTAAAACGTGCAAATGAAATTTAAAAACCAGTTTCATAATGTCATTCAGCCAGGCATGAGATTTTCCATGTAAATTAGATTATGCTTGGTCATGAAATTCAGTGACACTTAGGCATCAATTTCTGTGGCAATTAAGAGGAGGCACTGAAAAGGCATCTGCAGCTCCATACTTACAGTGTTCCCTGTCAACTGTAAAATTAGAGAAGCCCTAACTTTTCATGATTCTATTAACGTCTGATCACTCACTGGCCACATATAATTAAACTCACTAATCTAATTAAGGTGTGCAACAGCATACATCTGTGAAAATGACAGCTACTTGTCATTATAAAGCAATGCCAATATTGGAATAACTATAATGCAGAGTGGTTTTGGATGTTCCTTACTCCGTTTTTGCATTTTACAGAGATGAGTCTGAACCAAAACCCCTGAACTTTGGGAAAGTTCAGAAAATCCGAATGTTGCAGCTGGCCCTTCACTAAAACAAAATCCCAGATACAAATAATCTTGAGTTTGGTGGTAGTAGGTCAAAAATCCAGATAAAGAGTCAAGCTTTATAGCTCATGTCCATCTCCAGGTGGAAAATGTTTGTGACGGGTTGGATCACAGAAACCCCCTTGAGGCTGCCAACTGATTGTAGAATCATAGAATATCAGGGTTGGAAGGGACCTCAGGAGGTCATCTAGTCCAACCCCCTGCTCAAAAGCAGGACCCATCCCCAATTAAATCATCCCAGCCAGGGCTTTGTCAAGCCTGACCTTAAAAACTTCTAAGGAAGGAGATTCCACCACCTCCCTAGGCAACACATTCCAGTGTTTCACCACCCTCCTAGTAAAAAAGTTTTTCCTAATATCCAACCTAAACCTCCCTCACTGCAACTTGAGACCATTACTCCTCATTCTGTCATCTGCTACCACTGAGAACAACCTAGATCCATCCTCTTTGGAACCTCCTTTCAGGTAGTTGAAAGCAGCTATCAAATCCCCCTTCATTCTTCTCTTCCGCAGACTAAACAATCCCAGTTTCCTCAGCCTGTCCTCATAAGTCATGTGTTCCAGTCCCCTAATCATTTTTGTTGCCCTCCACTGGACATTTTCCAATTTTTCCACATCCTTCTTGTAGTGTGGGGCCCAAAACTGGACACAGTACTCCAGATGAGGCCTCACCAATGTTGAATAGAGGAGAATGATCATGTCCCTCGATCTGCTGGCAATGCCCCTACTTATACATCCCAAAATGCCATTGGCCTTCTTGTCAACAATGTGCCCTTGTTGACTCATGTTGACTCATATCCAGCTTCTCGTCCATAGTAACCCCTACGTCCTTTTCTGCAGAACTGCTACTGAACCATTCGGTCCCTAGACTGTAGCGGTGCATGGGATTCTTCCGTCCTACGTGCAGGACTCTGCACTTGTCCTTGTTGAACCTCATCAGATTTCTTTTGGCCCAATCCTCTAATTCATCTAGGTCCCTCTGTATCCTACCCCTACCCTCCAGCGTATCTACCACTCCTCCCAGTTTAGTGTCATCTGCAAACTTGCTGAGGGTGCAGTCCACGCCGTCCTCCAGATCATTAATGAAGATATTGAACAAAACCAGCCCCAGGACCAACCCTTATGGCACTCTACTTGATACCGGCTGCCAACTAGACATGGAGCCATTGATCACTACCCGTTGAGCCCGACAATCTAGCTAGCTTTCTATCCACCTTATAGTCTATTCATCCAGCCCATACTTCTTTAACTTGCTGGCAAGAATACTGTGGGAGACCGTGTCAAAAACTTTGCTAAAGTCAAGGAACAACACGTCCACTGCTTTCCCCTCATCCACAGAGCCAGTTATCTCATCATAGAAGGCAATTAGATTAGTCAGGCATGACTTGCCCTTGGTGAATCCATGCTGACTGTTCCTGAGTGCTTCAGAATTGATTCCTTGAGGACCTGCTCAATGATTTTTCCAGGGACTGAGGTGAGGCTGACTGGCCTGTAGTTCCCCAGGTCCTCCTCCTTCCCTTTTTTAAAGATGGGCACTACATTAGCCTTTTTCCAGTCATCCGGGACCTCCCCCAATTGCCATGAGTTTTCAAAGATAATGGCGAATGGCTCTGCAATCACATCCGCCAACTCCTTTAGCACTCTTGGATGAAGTGCCCCATGGACTTGGGCTCATCCAGCTTTTCTAAATAGTCCTGAACCACTTCTTTCTACACAGAGGGCTCGTCACCTCCTCCTCCATGCTGCCCAGTGCAGTAGTCTGGGAGCTGACCTTGTTCGTGAAGACAGAGGCAAAAAAAGCATTGAGTACATTAGCTTTTTCCACATCCTCTGTCACTAGGTAGCCTCCCTCATTCAGTAAGGGAATAAGTTCCTGATCTGCCAAGACTACTCCTGCCCCTGCCTTCCCCGCCAGCTTGGGACTCCAGAACCCTGCCTGGTTGTGCCAGACATGCTTGCCGGCTACAAACACAGACCCAGGTCTGAACCATGTCCCACAAACTGCAGGCTTAACTGAAAGCAGCGTAAGAAGTGTTCCTGTCTCTAACACTCAGCTGCCCAAATCCCAATGGGGTCCAAACCCCAAATAAATCCATTTTACCCTGTATCAATCTTATACAGGGTAAACTCATAAATTGTTCGCCCTCTATAACATTGACAGAGAGATATGCACAGCTGTTTGCCCCCCTCAGGTATTAATACATACTCTGGTTAAAATAAAAAGTGATTTTATTAAATACAAAAAGTAGGATTTAAGTGGTTCCAAGTGATAACAGACAGAACAAAGTGAATTACCAAGCAAAATAAAATAAAACACGCAAGCCTATGCCTAATACAGTAAGAAAGTGATTACAGATGAAACCTCACCCTCAGATGTTCCAGTAAGCTTCTTTTACAGACTAGTCTTCTTCTAATCTGAGTCCAGCAATCACTCACACCCTCTGTAGTTACTGTCCTTTGTCCTAGTTTCTTCCAGGTATCATTTGGGGTGGAGAGGCTCTCTCTTGAGCCAGCTGAAGACAAAATGGAGGGGGTCTCCCAGGGGCTTAAATAGACTTTCACTTGTGGGTGGAGACCCCCTCCTCTCTCCTTTGCAAAGGCCAGCTCCAAGATGGAGTTTTGGAGTCACATGGACAAGTCACATGTTGTCAAGGTTCCTTCCCCACTCTGAACTCTAGGGTACAGATGTGGGGACCTGCATGAAAGACCCCCCCGAAGCTTATTCTTACCAGCTTAGGTTAAACACTGCTACCACCAAAGTGTTACACAAAGAACAGGGGAAGTGCCCACTTGGAAACGTCTCCCCACCAAAATATCCTCCCACGCACTACACCCCCTTTGCTGGGGAAGGCTTGATAAAAATCCTCACCAATTTGCATAGGTGAACACAGACCCAAACCCTTGGATCTTAAGAACAATGAAAAAGCAATCAGGTTCTTAAAAGAGAATTTTAATTAAAGAAAAGTAAAAGAATCACCTCTGTAAAATCAGGATGGTAAATACCTTACAGGATAATCAGATTCAAAACATAGAGAATCCCTCTAGGCAAAATCTTAAGTTACAAAAAGACACAAAAACAGGAATATACATTCCATTCAGCACAACTTATTTTATCAGCCATTTAAACAGAACAGAATCTAACGCATATCTAACTGGATTGCTTACTAACTCTTTACAGGAGTTCTGACCTGCATTCCTGCTCTGGTCCCAGCAAAAGCATCACACAGACAGAGAGAACCCTTTGTTTCTCCCCCCCTCCACAGCTTTGAAAGTATCTTGTCTCCTCATTGGTCATTTTGGTCAGGTGCCAGCGAGGTTATCTTTAGCTTCTTAACCCTTTACAGGTGAAAGGGTTTTTCCTCTGGCCAGGAGGGATTTAAAGGTGTTTACCCTTCCCTTTATATTTATGACACGCCCCCCAAATCACAGATAGGGTGAAACGCTGGCTGGGATTTCTTCCTGGGGCTCCAGGAGAAAACAGAGTTAATAAGACACATGCACGTCTAAATATACTACCAAGTATATAAAGACTAACAATAATTTCCACATCTCAAGGACGATTTTAAGCAGTTGATTCTGGGAAACTTTCACAGGAGAGTGCATCAGCCACTTTGTTAGAAGCTCTTGAGATGTGTTGGATGTCAGAATCAAAATCTTGGAGAGCTAAACTCCACCAAATAAGTTTTTTGTTATTTCCCGTGGCGGTATGAAGCCACTGTAGTGCATCATGGTCGGTTTGCAGGTGGAGACGCCGTCCCCAAACATATGGACATAGCTTTTCCAGAGCGTAGACAATGTTGTAATATTCTTTTTCACTGAATGACCAGTTGCTTTCCCTCTCAGACAGCTTCTTGTTGAGAAACACTACAGGATGGAATTCTTGATCCGGTCCTTCCTGCATTAAAACTGCTCCCACACCACGCTTGGACACGTCTGCGGTTAGTAGGAATGGTTTGTCAAAGTCTGGGGCCCTTAGTACAGGGTCAGACATGAGTGTCGCTTTAAGCTGGTTAAAGGCCTTCTGACACTCTTCGGTCCACTGAACTGCGTTTGGCTGTTTCTTTTTGGTTAGGCCTGTCAGTGGGGCGGCGATTTGGCTGAATTGCGGTACAAATTGCCTGTAATATGCGGCCAAGCCTAAGAAGGATTGGACCTGTTTCTTTGACTTTGGGACAGGCCAATTTTGGATAGCATCCACTTTGGCCTGTAGGGGGTTGATAGTTCCTTGACCCACCTGGTGTCCAAGGTAAGTCACTCTGTTTAGGCCTATTTGACACTTCTTAGCCTTAACAGTTAGTCCTGTCTCCCTTTTGCAGTCAAAGACTTTTTGTAGATGTTCCAGGGTTCTGCCCAGGAATTCTCCTAATCCTGCCAGGAGACCATCTACAAGTCTTTGGAAGGTGGTGGGTGCATTCTGCAGCCCGAAAGAGAGTACATTAAATTAATACTGCCTGACATGTGTGGTGAAGGCTGACCTTTCCTTGGCGGATTCATCTAGCGGTACCTGCCAGTACCCCTTAGTTAAGTCCAAGGTAGAGATGAACTGGGCCCGTCCCAGTTTCTCTAATAGTTCATCTGTGCGTGGCATTGGATAGTTGTCTGGGTGAGTTACAGCATTTAGCTTATGGTAGTCCACGTAAAAACATATCTCCCCATCTGGTTTGGGACCTAGAACCACTGGAGATGCCCATGCACTGCCAGAGGGGCGGATTACCCCCATCTGTAACATATCCTGGATCTCCCGTTCTATAGCAGTTTTAGCTTGAGGAGACACCCGGTAAGGTTGGGCTTTAATTGGGTGAACATTACCTGTGTTAATGGAGTGGTATGCCTGTTCAGTCAGTCCTGGGGTGGCTGAGAACGTCGGCGCGTAGCTAGTGCACAGCTCCTTGATCTGCTGTCACTACATACACCAAAGGGTCATGGAGAGGTTCACCTCTTCCATGCCACCAGCACTTTTCCCTTCGTAGTAGACACCTTCAGGCCACCCAGTGTCATCTCCTCCCTGGGCTGTAAACTGACAAACCTTTAATTCTCTTGAATAAAAGGGCTTTAGAGAATTAATATGGTACACTTTAGGCTTTCAGTTGGAGGTGGGGAATGCTATGAGATAATTAACAGCTCCCAGACGCTCCTGGACCGTGAATGGCCCTTCCCATGACGCTTCCATTTTATGGGCCTGGAGCGCCCTTAAGACCATGACCTGTTCCCCTACTTTGAAGGAATGCTCTCTGGCATGTTTATCATACCAGGCTTTTTGCTCTTTTTGAGCATCCTATAGGATTTCTTTAGCAAGGGCTAAAGAGGTTCGGAGGGTGTTTTGTAGGTTGGTTACAAAGTCCAGAATGTTAGTTCCTGGAGAAGGTGTAAACCCCTCCCATTTCTGCTTTACCAACTGTAATGGCCCCTTAACCTCGTGGCCATATACAAGTTAAAATAGTGAAAGCCCTAAACTGGGATGTGGTACAGCTCTGTAGGCAAGGAGCAACTGCTGCAACATGAGGTCCCAATCATTGGAGTGCTCATTTACAAATTTACATATCATGGCCCCCAAAGTTCCATTAAATTTCTCCACCAGGCCATTTGTTTGACAGTAAGAGGTGGCAATCAAGTGATTCACCCCATGAGCTTCCCAAAGGCTTTCCGTAGTTCCTGCCAGGAAATTAGTTCCTGCATCTGTGAGGATGTCGGAGGGCCAACCTACCCTGGTAAAAATGTTCTGTTAGTGCCTGGCACAGACTTTTAGCCCTGGTGTTGCTTAGAGCTACTGCTTCCGGCCATCGGGTGGCAAAATCCATGAAAGTCAGTATGTACTGCTTTCCTCTGGGTGTCTTTTTCAGAAAAGGACCCAGAATATCCACAGCTACTCACTGAAATGGAACCTCAATGATGGGGAGTGGCTGGAGAGGAGCTTTGATCTGGTCGTGGGGTTTTCCCCCTCTTTGGCATACCTCACAAGACAGGACATAGGTAGAAACATCCTTGCCCATTCCCTCCCAGTGGAATGATCTCCCCAAATGGTCTTTGGTCCTGTTCACCCCAGCATGGCCACTAGGATGATCATGGGCTAAGCTTAAGAGATTTACCCGGTACTTAGTTGGAGCTACCAACTGTCTCTGAGGATGCCAATATTCATGGTGTCCACCAGAAAGAGTTTCCTTTTATAAAAGTCCTCTTTCTACAACAAACCTGGATTGATTAGAAGAGCTGAGAGGCGGTGGGTTGCTCCGTGCCGCCGTCCAAGCTCTCTGGAGGCTTTCATCTGCTTCCTGTTCGGTCTGGAGCTGTTCGCTTGATGCTGGAGACATCAGTTCCTCATTGGATTGTGGACCTAGGCTTGGTCCCTCTGGAAGTGATGTAGGGGATGTGGCTGTTTCTGTTGACTGTGAACCGCTCTCCGCTGGTGCACTATGTTGGGGTTCAGGCTCCGGCTGAGCCTCTTGTGTAGGGTTATCGGCTGCTGCCGGTTCAGGTTCGGTGGGGCCCTCTGGTATTGGGGTTGCAAGTACTGGATTCAGTGCTGGCAATGGGTCTGGTGCTGGTTGTTCCGCTGGTTCCGGTTCTGGGGCTGGCTCTGTCTGGGTCTCTGGGATTGGATCCACTACTGCTGTTGCAGACGTTGGCATGGGATCCAGTTCCATCACCTCTGACCGGGTCCTGGTAGAAGTTTCCAGAAGAAACCTAGGCGTGACAGCTTGCTTAGCCTGGCTGTGGGTGACCATTCCCACCCTCTTGGCTAGCTTCACATGTTTGGCCAAATCTTCCCCCAACAGCATGGGGATGGGATATTCATCACAGACTGCAAAAATCCACATTCCTGACCAGCCCTTGTACTGGACAAGCAACTTGGCTGTAGGCAAATTGAAAGAGTTGGACTTGAAGGGTTGAATTGTCACTTGGATCGATTAAATTGGGGTCCACTAAGGAAGCATGGATAGCCGACATTTGTGCTGCGGTGTCCCTCCACGCGGTGACCTTCTTCCCGCCCACACTCTAAACGATCTTTGATGCTAGAGCAGAAAATTAGTGTTCTCTGGCATTAAGGCATCAGGTTTATTGGATTGTGATACCTTAGCATGACATTTATCATGGAGATTACGGGTTTATTTTCTTATGAAGATTACATGCATAATTCCACTTTAGCTACTACATCTAGGATAATAGATGACCCTAGAGTGAATATGGAGATGTAACTCATTTGAGGGATGCTGCTGACATCCTAAATCTCCAGTGTACAGTTTGAGTGATTTATGACAGGCCTCAGAGCTATTCTTTCATACACCAAAGGTCCATTAAATTATTCTGAAGTCTCAGACAAAAATCAGATTAAACATGTATTATGGATGGAAATTCACAATTAAGGATCAAGCTTCAAATAGTTGAATAGAACAAGATGCAGTTAGGGGAATAGTGCCGTGGCACCTTGTGATATTTACATATTGGAGGTGAGGAACAATAGAAATTGCCATACCAGAACAGTCGGACACCATGCCTCTGACTATGATCTATACTTGATGATTCAAGGAAGCCTTAGTAATGTCCCTAGCCAAATGTGCAATGCTATACCAGAAAGGTGGAAGGGGAATTTCTTCCCAGCCCTAGCTGGGGATTAGTTTATGCCCTGAAGCATGAAGAAAAATAACCCTTGTAACTTTTTCACCTAGCTTGTGTAACAGCAGATGTTATTCCTATTAATAAAAATGACTAATCCTTTTCTGAATTTCACTAAACCATTTCCCCACTAATAACCTCCAGTAATGAATTGCCTGGGTTGTTTATATACTGCAATAAAAATGATTTCCTTTTATCCCTTTAAAATGTATGCCCCACCCCACCCCCCATTTTCTTTACTGAAATTAAATATTTGAACATATCTGTAGAAAAGGGGAAATATGGTATATGGTCTGTTATGCAAACTCACAGTCCTTCGGTCTGTAAGTGCCTTTCTCACAGTGTTGGACAAATACCTCTTTAAAAAAAGAGCAAAGGCCCATTCTGGGGCCAAGAACCAGTTTACTGGGGGCGGAGGCCATGGCGGGGGGAGGAGTACAATATGATATTATTGTTCCACTAACTGATGTGTTGAAATATTTCACTGAGTATGGGTAATGTAACAATTACATACATCTAAGAAAAATATAAGAAAGATGTGTATTCATGTTGATCCTAATAAGTATATAATTTGTACCACAAACAGAGACTGTCAAAAAATACCATCCTGATGTGTATAACTCAGATAGCTTTCAAGCCTGCCTAATTGCACTGTAAGCATGTCTGGATCCTTCCCTGCACTTGGCAGGGTCTTGACTGGCTCCTTTAAGGGCTAGGAGGCCTGGGGCCAGTCAACGCTGTTCATTGAGCCCCGCCCCGTCACACCTGCACTAGGTGTTGGACTTCAGAGCAGGAAGCCCAGCAGCGATAATAGGAGTGATTCCTGCAGTTTCTAGAAAAATGGGTCCCAGAGAGTCAGAGAGCTGAAGGCAGAGGAGGCCTGGGATTACTTTAAGTCAAAGCTGCAGAAGCTATCGGAAGCCTGCATCCCAAGAAAGGAGAAAAAATTCAGAGGCAGGAGTTGTAGACCAAGCTGGATGAGCAAGCATCTCAGAGAGGTGATTAAGAAAAAGCAGAAAGCATACAGGGAGTGGAAGATGGGAGGGATCAGCAAGGAAAGCTACCTTATTGAGGTCAGAACATGTAGGGATAAAGTGAGACAGGTAAAAGTCAAGTAGAGTTGGACCTTGCAAAGGGAATTAAAACCAAGAGTAAAAGGTTCTATAGCCTTATAAATAAGAAGAAAAAAAGGAAAGAAGAAGTGGAACCGCTAAACACTGAGGATGGAGTGGCGGTTAAGGATAATCTAGGCATGGCCCAATATATAAACAAATACTTTGCCTCAGTCTTTTATAAGGCTAATGAGGATCTTAGGGATAATGGTAGCATGACAAATGGGAATGAGGATATGGAGGTAGATATTACCATATCTGAGGTAGAAGCGAAACTCGAACAGCTTAATGGGACTAAATCTGGTGGCCCAGATAGCCTTCATCCAAGAATATTAAAGGAATTGGCACGCGAAATTGCAAGCCCATTAGCAAGAATTTTTAATGAATCTGTAAACTATGGGGTTGTACTGTATGACTGGAGAATTGCTAACATAGTTCCTATATTTAAGAAACGAAAAAGAAGTGATCTGGGTAACTACAGGCCTGTTAGTTTGACATCTGTAGTATGCAAGGTCTCTTGGAAAAAATTTTGAAGGAGAAAGTAGTTAAGGACATTGAAGTCAATGGTAAATGGGACAAAATACAACATGGTTTTACAAAAGGTAGATCGTGCCAAACCAACCTGATCTCCTTCTTTGAGAAAGTAACCGATTTTTTAGACAAAGGAAACGCAGTGGATCTAATTTACCTAGATTTCAGTAAGGCATTTGATACCGTGGCACATGTGGAATTATTAGTTAAATTGGAAAAGATGGGGATCAATATGAAAATTGAAAGGTGGACAAGGGAGACTACAATGGGTAATACTGAAAGGTCAACTGTCAGGCTGGAGGGAGGTTACCAGTGGAGTTCCTCAGGGATCAGTTTTGGGACCAAATCTTATTTAATCTTTTTATGACTGACCTTGGCACAAAAAGTGGGAGTGTGCTAATAAAGTTTGCAGATGATACAAAGCTGGGAGGTATTGCCAATTTAGAGAGAGACCGAGATATCATACAGGAAGATCTGGATGATCTTGTAAACTGGAGTAATAGTAATAGGATGAAATTTAATAGTGAGAAGTGTAAGGTCATGCATTTAGGGATTAATAACAAGAATTTTAGTTATAAGCTGGGGATGCATCAGTTAGAAGTAACGGAGGAGGAAAAGGACCTTGGAGTATTGGTTGATCACAGGATGACTATGAGCCGCCAATGTGATATGGCCGTGAAAAAAGCTAATGCGGTCTTGGGATGCATCAGGCGAGGTATTTCCAGTAGAGATAAGGAGGTTTTAGTACCATTATACAAGGCACTGGTGAGACCTCACCTGGAATACTGTGTGCAGTTCTGGTCTCCCATGTTTAAGAAGGATGAATTCAAACTGGAACAGGTACAGAGAAGGGCTACTAAGATGATCCGAGAAATGGAAAACCTGTCTTGTGAAAGGAGACTCCAGGAGCATGGCTTGTTTAGCCTAACCAAAAGAAGGTTGAGGGGAGATATGATTGCTCTCTATAAATATATCAGAGGGATAAATACCGGAGAGGGAGAGGAATTATTTAAGCTCAGTACCAATGTGGACACAAGAACAAATGGATATAAACTGGTCATCGGGAAGTTTAGACTTGAAAGTAGATGAAGGTTTCTAACCATCAGAGGAGTGAAGTTTTGGAATAGCCTTCCAAGGGAAGCAGTGGGGGCAAAAGACCTATTTGGCTTTCAGATTAAACTCGATAAGTTTATGGAGGAGATGGTATAATGGGATAACATGATTTTGGCAATTAATTGATCTTTAAATATTCATGGTAAATAGGCCCAATGGCCTGTGATGGGATATTAGATGGGTGGGATCTGCGTTACTACAGAGAATTCTTTCCTGGGTATCTGGTTGATGAATCTTGCCCATATGCTCAGGGTTCAGCTGATCGCCATATTTGGGGTCGGGAAGGAATTTTCCTCCAGGGCAGATTGGAAGAGGCCCTGGAGGTTTTTCGCCTTCCTCTGTAGCATGGGGCACGGGTCACTTGCTGGAGGATTCTCTGCTCCTTGAGGTCTTTAAACCATGATTTGAGGACTTCAATAGCTCAGACATAGGTGAGAGGTTTATCGCAGGAGTGGATGGGTGAGATTCTGTGGCCTGCATTGTGCAGGAGGTCAGACTAGATGATCATAATGGTCCCTTCTGACCTTAATATCTATGAGTCTGAGAGCAGACAGACAGACTGCTCCTACATGCGGGCAAGAAGCCTGGTTGATGGCCAGGTGCTGTCTGAGGACTGTAGCTGGCCAGAGCCCATTGTAGAGGGTGGACCTGGACCAGATCGTTAGATTGTCTAGGTACTTGGTGGTGGTTGTTGAGTCAGGCTGTTCTTGCTGGGGCCTGCCTGCAAGGAAGCCGTCTGGATGCCAATCCTGACTGGGCTGAAGATTCCTTTGTTTTGTGCTTTGGTTGCACTTTGTCTAAAAGACTCTGTTACCCTGGAAGGGTTTGAATTCTCTGCGTAGGTATTCAGTAGACAGGTGCTGTGTTGCTCAAAAGTGATCAACTTTGACTGGCATTGGGTTACAAAACTCTGTAGTACTGAATGCAGGGGTAGTGAAATGTTGTTATCCATGTTATTTTTATTGCACGAGTAAAGGGGAGCAGAACTGTGCTGAACCTGGCCTCTTTGAGGGGTCACACTCTGTTGAAAGGAACTCAATAAGGCAGGGGCTCAAATGCCAGACCCCTGTGAAAGTAAGAGGGATGAGGGGATAGCTGTCCCAGGCAGGAGATGTGGACTCTCCCTAAGGGTCCCTAGTCTGGTTTAACCTGTTTCTTCTCACTGTTCAATGATAGAGCTAAATAGGCTTTATTAGGAACCTTTTCGTTATGTTAAAGTGGTGAAATGAGAGCTTAAATCACTTGAGGTGAGGCAGTGTTTCTGCCCAGTCTGCAAAGAGCTGAAAATTACTAGGAGACTGATGTGCAGAGGTCACAGCAGAGAGGAAGGTAGCCGCAGAAGGCGACTGAGAGTTGGCTGGTGAATGAGCAGCTGGCAGGGCAGCCAGGTGGCGAGGAACTGCAGCTGGTGGGGCGGCCCGCCAGAGCAAGTGCTCAGATGGTGGAGCACGCAATGTGCCTTCTTCCCTGGGTGGGAGGTGAACTTCACACAGAACCCTGGGTCCTCACTGGCCAAGCACAACCAATGTGAGTGAGGTATGGTGAGGGAGCAGAGAGGGGCACGGAAAAGGATCTTTTGGTTGTAGAACTCAAGAACCTGAGGCTCTGGGAACTGTGGAACGCAGTTACAGAAATGCGTGCATAGTAATCAATGTTTTAAGGAGTTGTGTGGTAACAGAGTAAATCATCCCCCTGACAAAAAAACCCACACCTACAGGGTGTGTACACAGAGGGCCGTATGTGCATGGATTCCAGTCAAGACTGAGGAAGACCACTCATGGGATACAAACCTTCACCATGCATACTGCAGAGCACCATGCTAGGAGGACTCCTGGCATCCAATAACAGAGGTGGGAGTGGGTGGGGATTTTGGAGCTGATCAAGTTGAGAATGGACAGAGCAGTGAAATTTCAGTACTGTGGATCCACCATTCACTCCTCTTCTTCCCTCCAATCAAGCGCAATATCTTCTTTCCTCATGGGGAGATAGTACAGAGGTCACAAGGGTTATAGCTCCATGAGATCAGGAGGGTAGGTTCCTTCCCTCATTTTTCTTGTGGAATTAAACCCTTTAACTACATTTTTTAATGTCTCAGTCACTGTTAGATCTCTGCTAACAACAGTACAGTACACCTGCAGAGCAGGAACTCAAAAATAATTCCTTCTTGGAGACAGTCAGTTCTTGGTATAGGCTGCCTATGCTGACTGGAAAAGCTAGAAGTTCTATGCATGTGATCTCTTATACAGTTCAGTCGGGGGAATATAAAAAAACAAACAAAAAGAAATCTACAGCCTTGTTGAGTGGGGGTTGAAGAGGAAATTTCAGAGATCCTTGATATATTTACTTTTAGAATGGAAAGGCCCTCAGAACTACAAGGCCCTCAGATAACATGGTGATGCACAGTGTAAATCCCTAATTTAGATAGATAAACTATATTAGCTTGATGTGGGCAAAGCACTAAACCAGCAACCACCTCTGACAACTATGGGAGCCCCCCCTTAGCAGTAACAGGATTATTAGGGGTCCTTAGCCCTCTAGTAATTGGGGGCCTGAAGTTCTCCCCTCAATTCTCTCAGATGGTGGCTGACATCTGCCAGGAAGGTGTCCTTTTTTTCCACCATTTGAGTTTTTCCACCAGACCTGTCCATCTAGAAACTACTACACTATCACTTCCACTATAACAGACCTTCTTGGTCTTCTGATAAACTGCATATTATGTGCACAAGGACAGATCTCCAGCAGAGTCAATGGAGATATGGCAATTTACATCTGTTGAGGATCTGCCCTTTGGTTTTTATAGTATAAAAGACTGGAGCCAGGAAAAACTAGCATTTAGAATAGTGGTTCCAAGGCAGATTTTAAACTTACAATTTAAAAATAAAACAAAACAAACTAAAACACAGCAATTTTAAATAGAAGTTTGTCTTTTAATGAAAAATTTTATGAGAAAGTCTTATGAGAGGATCTTTTAATGTTCTTTTGTCCTGACACAGTTGTATCAGATTTAATCAAGCTTTAATTTAGCTTTCTTTTTAGTCACTGTGGTTCTGCTTTTCATTCCTTTTTGCTTCAGAAGCTCTACTTTCTGTGTATCCAAGATGTGTGTAGTTCACGAGCAGAACATATCTCCCTAATCTCACTTTCACTGTTGAACAGAGACACAGTTATTTAAAATACACTTTCAATAGATTTCAGTGAAGTGTATTTTGCTTTTTAAAAAGCGAAAACATCCAACCATTTAATAACTCAAACAGTACAAGTGACAGGCATAGATTTTCAACTCTTTGGGGTAGGGGCAGTCTTTTTGCTCTGTGTTTTTAACACAATGGTCCAGGTCCATAACTGGGGCACCTTGGTACTATGGTAATACTACTATTAATAAATACAGTGTGAGCCAGTTAGATATAATCAAATTGGTTTGACCAGAAGTAGGACTCTTTCATTTTTACATCATTGAAATAATGTTTTCGTATCTCCATGTTCATTTCTTGTTGTTTAGATTCTGTCTGATTAGCAATGACCACGAAAAAGCATTTGACATAAATGCACTCTAGCCACATAGCTGTGCTGTTGCCAAAACTTCCTGGCCCTAGTCCAGCAAAACACTTAAATGTACACTTGAAGTGCTTTGTAAAACATGAATGGATGGAAGCACATGTAAGCATTTATTTAGAGTTTTGGAGAGTTAGAGCCCCTATGACTAACTGGTATATTTTTTTACATTTTATTTAGGTTTATTAAACAAAAATCTATCTGACCATTTGCTGCATTTTTATAGAAGTTGAGATATTACAATATAGGCATATTAGCTAATCCGGTCAGCACAACCCTGAAATATAATTGAATCAGACAGGCAAATAAATACATAAATAAATGTGTCCCGACAATCTCAGTCCTGGAATGTTCCCCAAACATGTCAGAAAACGGACAGGCATTGCAGCAAGCCCTCAAGATCAACAACACATTCACAGTATCAACATCATATGGGAAATGATTACTTACATTTCCAAACTGCAAGAGGCTTCACAGTTGTAAAATATTGTTTTAGAGCAAAATCCTGCAAGACAACTGATCTAAATATGAATGCAATACTCACTCCTTTCAGGACTCCTGCTTTCAGATGATGTGTGATACTGTGTTGGTGAGTTATGAATGTGTGCTACTTGAAACACAGTAGTAAAAGATTATTCAAACAACAATGGAAATGTTTGTCTCAATTCATTTCTTGGCTGTATTGCGGCTGGTTTCAACTTTTACATAACAGCTCCTTTCTGGATGAAGCTACTGTGCTCATGCTAAGAAGCCTGACTGTATGACAAACTTTTTTCAGAGATTAGGGGAAAGGAAAGTCAGGCATCATCATAGGTGCCTGAGATTGGGGTGGGGGGAGGGAGAAGGAGGGTATAAAGGGCTAGCCCCCCCAACTTTTGAGAACTTGAAGTTAATAAGGGCACAATGAGCAGCGGGGTAGGGGGTTGGCCCCTGACCAGAGTTGGCTGGCGTACCAGCAAAACCGCTGCCCTGCTGGCACGACAGAGGGGCAAGTGGGCTGAATTTGAGTGAGTGGCTTGCCTCCTCACACACACTTTTGCAGACCCTCCAGAGCCCCTGGGCATCAGGGCTCATATTCGGAGGATGTGTAGTCCGGTGTGTTTGTGTAGTACTCAGAAGGGAATGTAAGGGTTCGATGTATTGGGTGCTCTGTCCCTTTAAGGACTGATGTGCTCTAAAAGGACTGAAAAGAAATGCGGCTTGTGCAAACTGTATTTTTTTAATACACTGGTTTATTAAAACTCCAGTTTTAAACCTGTGCCTGGTCTGGGAGTGCAGTGTTTGGTGAGCCGTGCAGGACAGGCAGAGTTTCAATGATCTGACTTCTCTGAGATGAACCTTCCTAGAAGCTGCTGTCGGTGGTTTCAGGAAAGCGTGCAAGGAAGATTTAATTATTTACAAGCACTATGGCTGGGAGAGGACTTGGGAGGTCAGAAGACTTTTACACCCGCTAAAGAATAAGCATTTAAGAGAAGTATATGACTCTGGACATTTCTGGGACAAGTCACAGCGAAACTGCAGCAAAAAGCCATTTTGCTTTAATCAAATGTCTAAGAAACTACTTAAAATGAGCAGGAAGATTTGGAAGAGTTATGTTATGTTCTTATGAATGGAACACTCATGAAGATCAGGGATTGCCTTCGTTGCTGGCATTAAAACATTTTACACTACATTAATACAGCAAAAGAGGAGCAAAGTGAAACAACTGAAGTAGAAACAATTTAGAAACAGTAGGCTAAAAATTAAAATTTCTTGAAATACAGTTTCAGGAAATCATGAAAGAAATTAAAAGCCAAACCCCCATGGAAAATCTGTTATCCCACCCCAGAAAATAGAACAAACTTTAAAGAGAGGAACAGGACAGACTGGGAACTCTCCGCAAGTGGAGAGGCTAAGCCAATGATACTCAGAATGAGGTTTGGGAGCCACAAGTGGCTCCTTCATGTGTCTCCTGCAGCTCTTTGAAGCACATGATATTAAAACAGTGTGATTTATTTAGTAACCAATCTAAGTTATTAACTAATTGTCTAAGTTATTAGTAACCAATATAAGTTATTAACCAGAGTTATTAGCAAACTGGTCAGCCATTTTGCTGTGAGAATATTATAGCTAAACATATATAAATGAAATAATAAATTCACACTACTATGGCTCTTTTGGGTAATGTTGATCACTAATTTGGCTCCTGAACCATTGAGGTCTGAGTATCACTGAGCTCAAGAAGATTGGTTAATCACATTCGGAAGGAGTACACTGAGGCAGAGATCATGGAAGTTGTGAACAGGGCAGTTTGCCCATGACTGAGCCTGACAGGCTACTTGGAGGGAAATCTAATCTGAGCCTGCCAAAACTGAGGTGCATTTTAAGGTCCTATTTTCAGGAAAAAGAGGTGCAACTGAACTTCACCAGCAGCTCTCAAGAGTAGCACAAGAGCCACAAGACACACCTTGGGACATCCTAGTCTGAGCATCTGATTCGAGACAAAGTATGGTTTGCCTCACAAGAATCTGACTCTGACCTAAGATATGACCCTGTCCTAGTACAAAACATGTTTCTCTATTCAGTCCTGACAGGATCACAGAATGACAATATTCAGACTGATGCAGCCTTATTTAAAAGATAATCAGGGTGAAGATAAGACGTTGTTTAATAAGCTGCACACTGCTGTAAGTGATGTGGTAGAGAAACAGCAAAAGAGGGGAAAGTGGCACACGCTAAACAGGTAATTCTATGCAATTACCCTGTACAGTATTTCCCAACCAATGTGCCATCAGCTCAAACCGGTGTGCCGTGAAATTTTTTTAAAAACTGCATGTGAACAAAAAAACCCTTCTCTTGTATTTTAATTAGAGTCTGTACATTTGCTCTCTGGGAGGAGGCCCCTTTCAAATATTATGATGCGTCACATTCCATTCCCCAAAGCAAGGTTAAAATAGCAACTATGAGTCTTATGGATTGGGGGCAGAGGAGGAGGAAGGAAGAGGGGAAAGCCATCTTCTGAATGGCTGTCTGCCTCACTGCCCCACCTCCCCCAGGGGAAGAGCAACCAGCCAACCACAGCTCAATCTCCCTCTCTTCTCCCAACTCCTCCTGTAAGCAACGGGTCAGCTCCTCTGCTCCTCCACCTCCCTCTTGCAGCCGCTGGCTGGGGGAAGAGCCCCTAGACCCGCTCCCCACCCCCAGCCTGGAAGGGGAGCAGGGACCCTGCTGCAGCCCCCCAGGATGCATCCCATCAGATTAGGCCTGAATAAAGACTGGGAGTGGTTGGGTCATTATAAAATCTGAACTTAATTTCCCCAATACTAATTTCTCCCTGCTGTTACTCACACCTTCTTGTCAACTGTCTGAAATGGACCACTAACCTCACACTTGGTAAGGCAATTCACATCTTTTCATGTATTTATACCTTCTCCTGTATTTTCCACTCCATGCATCTGACTAAGTGGAGTCTAGCCCACGAAAGCTTATGCCCAAACAAATGTGTTAGTCTCTAAGGTGCCACAAGGACTCCTCATTGTTTTTGCTGATACAGACTAACACAGCTACAACTCTGAAACCTGTTACAGATGTGGCAGTAAAGAACAGGACCAGTCAGGAAGTCGCAACAGAGCAGAGGAAAAGCTGGCACTCCATCTGATTTACCAGGACCTGCCTCCATTTGCCATCTAACACTCAAGAAGCAAACCAGAATAGCTAATTTAGTTGGAAGGAGATGGGTACTGTACAGTCTGCATATGTGGGGATGCTAAAGAAATCTCAAAAAGAAAAGGAGGACTTGTGGCACCTTAGAGACTAACCAATTTATTTGAGCATGAGCTTTCGTGAGCTACAGCTCACTTCATCGGATGCATACCGTAGAAACTGCAGCAGACTTTATATACACACAGAGATCATAAAACAATACCTCCTCCCACCCCACTGTCCTGCTGGTAATAGCTTATCTAAAATGATCATCAAGTTGGGCCATTTCCAGCACAAATCCAGGTTTTCTCACCCTCCACCCCCCCACACACAAACTCACTCTCCTGCTGGTAATAGCCCATCCAAAGTGACAACTCTCTACACAATGTGCATGAAATCTCACCAGCCTACCAGTGCTCCACTAATATAGTTAAAACAGAGCCATTTGGGTTTGTATCAATAAACTTGCATCTTGACAGAAGTAAAGAAGGATATGAATACATCTTAGTCATAGGTTTCAGAGTAACAGCCGTGTTAGTCTGTATTCGCAAAAAGAAAAGGAGTACTTGTGGCACCTTAGAGACTAACCAATTTATTTGAGCATAAGCTTTCATGAGCTACAGCTCACTTCACTGGATGCATACTGTGGAAAGTATAAAAGATCTTTTTATACACACAAAGCATGAAAAAATGTGTGTTTATCACTACAAAAGGTTTTCTTTCCCCCCACCCCACTCTCCTGCTGGTAATATTACAGCGGAGAGTAATATTAATGGCTAGTGGCTCACAGTGGGGGGAGAGAAAACCTTTTGTAGTGGTAAACACCCATTTTTTCATGCTTTGTGTGTATAAAAAGATCTTCTATACTTTCCACAGTATGCATCCGATGAAGTGAGCTGTAGCTCACGAAAGCTTATGCTCAAATAAATTGGTTAGTCTCTAAGGTACCACAAGTACTCCTTTTCATCTTAGTGATAGTGAGTCACTTCACTAGGTTTGTCCAAGTCTACCCTACCACCAAAAAGGCAGGCAAGACAAGATCTTCGATGACTTGGTTTTAAAATTTGGTTTCCCCAAAATAATCCAATATGACCAAGGCGCAGAGTTGGAAAATAATTTATTCAAAAGATTACAGCACTACTGTAAATTGAAACATCTTGCACAACCCTATTCCACCTACAGGGCAATCGGCAAGTAGAAAGGCTGACCAAACTCTGCTGGTTACATTGAAAACTTTTCCAGAAGAACAAAAGTCAGACTGGAAGGACTTTTTTAATAAATACTCCATGCCTATGATTATACACAAGATGAGGCTACTGAGTTGTCACTCTTCTGTTTATTAAATGGAAGGTCATGATTAACCCACTAACTAGTCTGCCCACTAACATTACATTTGGTTGGCCTATAAATTCTGAATCTGCACCTGGGGACTACGACAGACATTGCAATCCCATGCAGTATTTTTGGGGATCATATTGTACTAAGTTTATGCATCATTGTGGGCCAGGGATTGTATACAACTCCAGGGGCAAGGTTACCACAATTCCTTCAGGGACAAAAAGCGGTGTGTGTGTGTGTGTGAATGAGAAAGTAAGAGAGAGAGATTAAAGCAAATCACTGAAACTAAACAATGCTAGAGAGGTACCACCCCTAGAGTGGTTTAAATATACTGGCTTAAACTGGGTTTTCCAGAGACTAGAAGACAAAAGGAAGAGCTTTTCGCATAAAAGGATGATCTTGAACTGACACAAGGCCTTTTTTCTGCTCAAGCAAATGGACACGACCTTTCGTTTAAGAGAGACCCACATTCTTTGCATAATGGTTGGAAAAACTTTAGCTTACTAGGCCCCATAAGACTGATGGGTGACTCCTGGTATGTTTACTGTGTGTTTAAAACTCTTTATTATGTTTTCTCTGTAATGCTTTTACCTTTAAGAACAAGTGTGCTTGCTTAGAAAGAGCTATGTGGTAAATTGTAACTTTATGTGGTAAATTGTAACTTTATGTGATAAATTGTGACAAAGACCTTGGAAAGAGAGCAATGCACAGGGGCTGCCCTATAGGCAGACTGGCTTGCTGGGGATATCACCATGTAAGGCAGGGAGCTGCGCCACTTTAAAACCCCAGTCAGAAAGGAGAGAGACATGGGTTTCCACCCAAGAGATGTGATGGCTGGGAGCTGGAAACATTAAGTGGGTGCTCTCAAGGGACCACAGAAAGGGAATACATGTGCAGTTACCCTGAAACTGTGACAGGGACAATAAAAATTATACTGAGAAATGGAAACAGCAGATGAAAGAAGTTAGTGAACTGGCACCAAAATCTTCTCAATAATCTGCTGCTCATGGAAACAATCATGATCAGAAGGTGCATGGGGCTGCCCTCTTGCCAGGTGACAGAATAATTGTCTAGAATCTTTCAGAGAGAGGGACACCGTGCAAATTTAGATCCTGTTGGAAAGATAAGATTCATGTAGTACTTGAAAGGAAAGGGGGTATCCAGTCTATGAAGTAAAAGCAGAAGATGGACTAGGATGTGTTAGAGTTTCCCACTGCAATCATACTTCCCTGTGACTTCCTTGCCCCTGGATATAACACCACACTCTAAACCACAACAATGAAAGACACAGAACAAGGCAAACTAGTGCAATAAGAGATCAAAATGAGGACAGGAATTTGGACTCCAATGATTCTGAGAGTGAGAGTGATGATGAACTACATTGTGTGATGGTACCAGATACAGCCCATGGCACAGAGACTCTGAATGCAGAGAGAGAAACATTTCACCCACATCTGGGAAATGAGGATGCTGATGTTCCTCTAAACTTGGAAACTGCTGATCAGGCTGATGTGACATTTGTACCTGCCACAGAAAGACATGAATGCCAAAATGAGACCATGGAGCCCCAAACCAGTAGTCTACAAGATGACCAATCACCAGAATTATCCAGTGACATGCTGTGACACACTGTATCTCAAAGTAGCACCCTGCAATCCCCAGATTCATCATTGGTACATGGTTGTGATATTTCATTCAAAGCATGCCATGTAAGATACCGTATGAAAGATCATGATCTACCGAAACTGATTGTTCTGTCAAAATATGTATATCATTAGTGTGTATGAAGTTATGAGATTTTGCTATATGGTTGATATTGAAATATGTTGTGGGCTTGGGAGATACCCTCTGCTAGTTCTACAATGAAAATAAAGGTGGTGACCCACACTCAAATGGGCGTTAAGCAGCCATCATGGGCGATTGACCAGCAGCGAAATTGTAAACAAGAGATTTACAATGGGGATTGCCCAGCTCTGTGGCTCAGCAAGGTCCACCAGGACATGCCTGGACCAGTATCTTTCCTGTGACATGAATTGAGAGCATAAAATAAGGGACAGTGGCATCATGAGACCACCTCTCCTCCCCCACCTACGCTGAAGGCAACAAGAATGCTGGGAAAACAAAAACTTTGAACTGAGGGGACTGGTCCTAGGTTGAGAAGGAAATTCAGCCTGTGTATTAAGAACTGTAACCCACCACCAACATCCAGTGGAGTGAGAAAAGCTGTTTGATTCAAATCTTGCTTCATCTGCAAGTTTAGGGTTCAGAATGCATGTTTACTTTTTATTTTCATAGGTAACTCTCTCTGACCTTTATGTCTACCACTTATAATCGCTTAAAATCTATCTTTCTGTAGTTGTTAAACTTATTTTAATGTTTTATCCTTATCAGGGAGTTTATCTAAAGTGCTTGGGGAATCAGCGCAGATTACAAAAGCTGGTGCATGTCCACTATCCTTTGACGAAGTGGCAAACTAATTAATGAGCTTGCGTTGTCCAAGAGAAGATCTTGAACAGTACATTTCTGCCGCGCAAGGTTGGGGGGATTAGCTGGTGTTTACCTCTGTATAGTTCATGAGTGGTTTAGAGAGCATTGATGTAATGTAGCTGGGTGTGTCTCTGTATGCTGGTGGCTGAGTGATAACAGCACCTGGAGGGGTTTGCTGCTTGTCACTAGCAAAGCATTGTGAGAGACAGCCTAGGCTGGAGAGTTAAGGGGGCACAGCAGTCCCACAGTTCCAGGTTGTACCCCAGGATCCCATCACACATACGAAGTCATCTGACTAGAGAGAAAAGAGCCTCACAGACACTGACATGTGGACAGTTATGGACACCTACTTATCAGTGTCTAAATCCAGCGATGGGACTGGTGAATGCACCATGGCGTTATCCTCATGTTTGTCACATGCCATACCAAGTACCTATTCGTGTACCTTATCCTTTATTCTAACCAAGATTCATGTAATATTGGTAAATGAAATGATATTGGCTTTGTAGAGAGGTACTCACCTCTTGAGCACCTCTTAGCAGGTGAGTGTGGTACTTTTCTTGCCCCAGTATCCCCTGTACGCTGCTGTCCAACCTTGGTGGGTCTTCAGTGGCTTGGTCCTCTGGGGGTATTAAAGAGTCCAATCAATAGATAGCTTATTTGTCCTCACTAGGACCTTCAGCTCCAACTATTGACCCTTTAAACTCAGCCCTTTGTTCAGGCTCCCAGAGAAGGCCTCTCCTCTTCTTGGGGTTTATTGTCCTTTACCTGTGGCTGATAGAGAAACACGAGTCCACCCACTACTCCAGGTTCCAAACCAAGGTCTCTATACACAGCAGCCACATACTGCTCAGTTTGACTGGTTGCTGCTACTTCCTTGGATCTCTTCCTACCCAGGCTCTTTTAGCTCGAGCCCTATCTCAGGGCTGAAATCCTCCAGTTCTTCTCTCTCTGCAATCCCTCTTAATCTCTATTCAATACAGGAGCCTCCTAACTCTCCTTCATGAAGCTGGAGTGGGCGTCAGGAAGCTTCTTCCCCAGCTGTCCCTTTCCCAGTCTGTCCTTTTACCTTCAGGCTGGGAGGGTTCAGCAAGCAGCCCGCCTCTGCTGCTATCTTCTCCCTGTTAATGCAGGGCCTGCAGGAGCTTCCTTGCTCCCTGCTGTATTTGTTGGCATCTCCTGTGAAGGAAGAAGCAGCATTTATATTGACCCCTTCTCCCAGTTCATTCCTTATTGGCTAGGTGAGAGGGGAGCCTTGCCCCATCCTCTCTGCATGACTTCCGGCCCTACATCCTTAAAGGAACAGTAACAGGATTCCTTCTGCAATTATGATTCATTCCTGGAGTCACCCCCCCTTAGGTCTCTATAGCTCTCTCAATTAGACCCTTAATGGGCCATGCCACATGTTGGAGTGGGCTGACCAAGAGGCACTACTGCCTTTAAGGGGCCAATTAGTTGTCACATATTTATGGTATAACTGTTATTCTCAATGAATTGTTTTATAGTTGTGGATAGTTTGTAATTATGCTAATTTAGAATGTTTTCTAAATAGCTTGCCATATCCCCAGTGACTTGGAGTTGCATGGTTATACCATTGATCACATCCCCAAAGATAGGAGTTATGGCTATTTCAGGTCTTCAGAACTGACTATTCAGTTGGATAGTGGAACTAAAACTACTGTAGAAACTTTCTGCTTAATGTGAAATAAACTGGAGAGATGCAGAAACTTCCACAAATCATTACCAGAACTTGTGACAGAGGAAAGACCCAAAGACTCAATTAAGAATGGCAAGTAGACCTTGTGGGACTCATCGACTACTGCTTATAAGTCAGATGGATGGATGCCTGCTATATTTGGCTAATAGATATGTCGGGATGACATTACATTTACAAGGGGACAGTACCACTCATAAACAGGCATGGAAGAATTAGATTTTTATTGGTGAATGTTGATTTCACTTTGCACACATAAATATTTCCCTTGATAATAACTGAAATACACGGATAAGCAAAGTAAGAAAATTCTGCTTGAGAACTCATTCGAGTTTGATTTAAGGGTATCTAATTTGTATATTTTGACATGTGATGTCGGCAATTTGTTTTTTAACATTTAAAATTTGACAATTTGTTGTTTTGTAAAGCTTTAATGTTTTGAATCTCAGTGTCTGTTATTAAATAATTGTCTGACCGCCTATTGCCTGACCGCCACATAATTTTGCGCAATTGTGAAAGTTTAAATATATAAAAGTAAAAAACCCATTAAAATAAACATTAAACATTTTCCCTTGAAATTATAAACAAATTAAAATCAAATTCTGCTATGCCTACTCATAAGGGAGTAGATTTATTTATGCCCTGTCCCTTATGGATTGAAGTTCTGCTGATGGGGTCAAAGGGAATAGTTCTGGTTGCAGCAGCAAAGTTGAGTGTGCTCTAAAAGGACTCAGTAGCAATGGGACTTCTGTAAGCTGTGTTTATTTGGTTTTTTTTTTTATACTAAGTTTAATAAAGCAACCCCTGGTCTGGAAGTGTAACTTTTTTTTTTAAAACACACACACACACACACACACACACACGTAGGGTTACCAACTTTCTAACTGCACAAAACTGAACACCCTAGCCCTGCCCTTGTCCCGAGGCCCCACCCCAGCTCACTAAATTCTCCCTCCCTCAGTTGCTCAGTCTCCCCCACCCTCACTCACTTTCACTGGGCCGGGGTAGGGATGCGGGAGGGGATGAGGGCTCCGGCTGGGGGTGCAGGTTCTGGGGTGGGGCTGGGATGAGAGGTTTGGTCTGAGAGGGGGGCTCCAGGGTGGGGGGGTGGGGCTGAGGGATTCAGAGTGCAGGAGGAGGCTGTGGGTTGAGGCAGGGGGTTGGGGTGTGGGAAGGGATACGGGCTCTGGGCTGGGGGTGTGGGCTCTGGGCTGGGGCCGGGGATGAGTGGTTCACGGGGGGGGGAGGGTGTGGGAGGGGGCTCTGGGCTGGGGTAGGGGGCTGGGGTGCAGAGGAGGTGAGACCTCTGGGTTTGGGGGGGCTCAGGACTGAGACAGGGGGTTGGGCTCAGGGTTGGGGCATGGGCTTACCTTGTGCGGCTCCCAGTCAGTGGCACAGCAGAGCTAAGGCAGGCTCTCTACCTATTCTGGCGTTGCGCTGAGCCCCAGAAGTGGTCAGCAGGTCCGGCTCCTAGGCAGGGGGGCCAGGAGGCGCCGCGTATTGCTTTTGCCCACAGGCACTGCCTCCCCAGATCCCATTGGCCGTGCTTCCCAGCCAATGGGAGCGCAGAGCCAGTGCCCCGGGCGGGGGCAGTGCGTGGAGCCCCATGGCCCCCCTGCCTAGGAGCCAGACCTGCTGGCCGCTTCTGAGGCACAGCGCGGTGGAAGAATAGGTAGGGACTAGCCTGCATTAGCCCTGCAGCACCGTGAACCAGACATCTAATGGCCCAGTCAGCAGTGCTGACTGGAGCCACCAGGGTCTCTTTTTGACCTGGCTTTCCGGTCACAAACCAGACACCTGGCAACTCTATACACACAGCCTAGCGCAGTGGGGCCTCAGTGCTGACTGGGCCCTGTGGACACTAATGTAATGCAAATATTAATGGCTTAAATAGGTATAAAGAAATCTAAGATGGTTTAACTTTACAAACCAAGAGAAAGGAAAAAGGTGAAAAAAAATGTGAATTAATTGGTGGGAGCTAATTTAACATACCCATCTTACAGTCTCCTTGCCAGTGGGTGGTTGTGCTAGTCATTGGAGCAGGAGTTAGGCCCAGTGGCTGGAGTGGGAGTTGGTAGCCAGAAATTGGAGTCCAGGGTCAGAACCACAGTCAGAGGCCAGATCCCAGAGCCAGAAGTCTGGAATTGGAGCCAAGGTCAGAACCTGGCATGAGGCAAGACAGTTCCAAGGCAGGAGAAGGTCTGGAACAAGGCAGGAGCAGAAGCTATTGCAGCCATGGGCAAATGTTTTGAGCCATTGCTGGACTGCTGCTGCTGCTGGGATTGAGAGCCAGTCTGCTGACTCTTATAGCCAGTCAGGCAGCCCTACCATAGGTCAGCTGCACTTGTTAGGTTGCCTGGAGACTGGCTCTGCTGCAGGCCCTGATTCCTGACAGCACCCCTCCATTGAGGGCACCTCCCAGGGGCTTTGGGCAATTCTAATGGAACTCTCACAATAGAGCTACAGTGTGGATGTTCTTTACTGTTTCCCAAGACTGGTCGTCTGGACTGAAACCTTCTCCTAGCTCACTGAGATCTGAGGATTTGGTGGACCAGGTAATCCTCCTGTCTCTGAACTGTTATGGGTGGTGGTGGTGTGTTGGAGCGGTCTGGACATGGGTTCTCAGTGTAGGGCTTTAAAAAAGTGAGATGTAGAAGACAGGGTGGATCTTCAAGGGCTAGGGCAGCTATAACCTGATGGCCACTGGGTTCACTTGTTCTATAATCTTGAAGAGGCCCAGGTATGGTAGTCTAGCTTGGCAGATGGATGATTTGATTTAAGCTTCTAGACAGAGATCCAAACCTTCTCCCCTATGATATGATTGTGGGCAGCCTGATGATCTTGGGCCACATGGTGGTTATAGGCTTCTTTGGCAGACTGCAAGTATTCTTTGAGCTCCTGGTGCACCCAGCATAGGTGGGTAGTCAGGACTAGGGAATACATGGGCAAGTCGGGGTGGAAGTGAGGATGAAAGCCATAATTTGCGAAGAATGGTCTATGTTGAGTCAAGGCATTGATTGCATTGTTAATGTGTATTCATTGTAGCATGACAGGGGAAGTCAGTTGTCCTGGTGCTAACTCAAAAAGCAGTGAAGATACTGCTCCAAGATTTGATTGGCCCTCTCTGTTTGTCCATTAGTCTGCTGGTGATATGTGGGCAAGATGAGGGACTCAATTACAAGGGGTTTGAGAAATTTCTGCCAGTATTGGGACATGAACTGGGGATCCCAGTCTGATACAATGCCTGTTGGGAACCTGTGGTAGTGGAAGACATTTTCCAGGAAGAGTTGAGCCATCTCTTGTGTGTACAGTACAGCACAGGATGAAGTGCACTATCCTGGTTAGGAGGTCAACAACACCCAGAATAACAGGGTATCCTGGGGACCATGGCAGTTCTACAACAAAGTCGATTGATATAGTAGACCAAGGCTTCAGCAACGTGGGCAGATGCTGGAGGAAACCTAGGGGTTTTGATTGTGGGTTCTTGGTATGGGCTTAGAGCTCATCTGACCTTATATAATCCTTGATGTAAGCTATTATGCCTGACCACCAGAAGCTTCTCACAATCAGATTCCACAAGTGGCAAATTGTGGCATAGTTTCAATACTTGAAACCTAGGTTGTCCCTCCAGAACATAAATACAAACCTTTCAATAGAGAAGGTCATTCTCTAGTTGGAACTCTGAGTTGGGTCAAATATCCTCATGGTTCAGGATCTAGTGGATCTGTGTTGAGAACGGGTCAGCCTGGAGCAGATAGAGGATATCAGACCATTGACAAAGTTGGATTCCTGGAGCACGGTGGCAGAAGGCTCTTCACCAGTGTAGTAGAAAGAGAGAGCCTGAGACATGAGGCCTGGTATAAGAGGCCTGGTATGAGGTCTGAGGACTGAACTAAAGTAGTAGTCAAAGCCTGCTAATATAAAGCAAAGTTAGCACAAGTCAGGCTGTGAGCAGAAATCAGGCTCTGCCTGCATGCAAGTTCACAGAACCTGGCAAGAACAGGGCTGGTACTGCCTAGTGTCCTGCGCCTAGTACATTCCTGAGAAGTACTCAGCACAGGACACTCACACAAACACATTCCAGAAGGTGGTACCAGAACACCCCGATACCAAGTATGGTACAAACATACTCCTCGGAGATGATACAAGGACACATTGACTCCCTCTTAAAGATAAAGTCAGATCACAACGTGATGCCAAGAGATGTTTTGATCAAACCAACAAGTACAAGGTAAAGGGTGGTAACTAACCATGTCAGAGGGGCGATACATACTTTTTCTTTTTATAGGTGTCTAAAGAGGGGTCTCAGAGGGAGTGTCTTTGGAAATCAGGCCTTAGAGCTGCTCCAAAAAAATATGTGTCTTTGAGCTTAATTCTCCTTTCACTTACTCTTTTTTTTACACCAATGTAATTCAATTGATTTCAATGGAGTTACTGCTGATTTGCACCAGGGCAAATGAGAGTAGAATCATAATCTCTAAGCCTTCTATACACAGGGACAAATTGTGGCCAGTCACTGCATGTGTGCACAAGGAGTGGGAGAGCACAAGAAACCAGCCAGCCACAACTGCTCTCTTTACATTCTCCTGAGGGAATATGTCTTTCACCTCCACAATAGTTAAGGCTGGTGGAATGAAGAAAGTGACTCTTTCAATTTGGTTTGTTCGGTCATCTTATTGAATATTAAGAAAAGCAGAATTACAACCATAATACCTAAAATATGCACACATACATTATAAGCATGGAAGAGATCTGTGAAATATCACTGTGATCCATCAGAATATGAAAACCACTCCATTAGGTAGAAATGAGCTAAAAATGTGATCCAAAGAGATATTCAGTGGGATTGTCTTACTCCTTCGAATTCTTTGTCAAAATCCAACCTTTCTCTCAAGCCTTCCAAACTTTCATCTTTTCTTCAGCTTTATGTAAACTCAAAATCTTGTCGTCTTCTACCAGCAGAAGTTGGCCCAATAAAAGATATTACCTCTCCCACCTTAAATCTCTCATATCCTGAGATCAACACAGCTACAACAATACTGCAAACATTAAAGATCATGTCTTTATTCTCTTTAAAAGGACCATGCACACTATTGCACTAGATAAAAATGTTAAATAATCATCAAACCTCCAAATAAACAAGCAGACTCTAGTATTTTTAAATAAAGCAAGAGGGTATAGAACATCACTGAATAGACTGAACCACTGCAAAAGCTCAGCTTTTTCCATTATTTGTGCTCATAATTTGTTTCCCCTGCTGAAGTCAATAGTACCAGCTGTCACTGAAATATCAGGAAATGCTACCAAGAAGACCATTTTAACATGCCAATATATATGCTTAAATTTACATTGTAAATCCCTATTACTTTTAATCATGCATTGTCAGTGGACTCATTCAAAGAAAAGATAAATAAACCATGATCTTCACAAAACACAGATGGTTTGGTGTTTATAGACTTGATTTGAGCAATATTAATAGAGCCATAGCCTAGGCAAAAAATGCACTTTGAAATCCGTGGGCTGTTTCATAGGCTTACCAAACAGTCTTATGATGATGAACTGTTGCTGGGGCCTTTTAGACATTTACATACCAACAAATATTCTATTTGCTAGGAGTTTGCAAATTCCCAGCAACAGTTTATTATAACAACCTCCCAGCAAATGCAAAAGTATAGGACACAAGTTCCCAGCAACAGGTTATCTTTACAAAAGCCCCTATGTGTGTCAGTACATCAGCAGTATGCTTCAGATCCTCAGCTGGGCTAAATCCAGGTCACTGCTTTGATTTCAACAGAAAGTGGACCATTATGCCAAGAATCCCAATTTACTGCTCTGAAGTAAAATGTTTATTTTTTTTTCTGCTGACAGATTTTCACTTTTTGATCTGACTACCTTTGACAGGGTGGCAACATCTAGGAATCTACATAGGAATACAAGGCTTTTCTCTTGAGTCATCCTGTTGTCAGTAATCTTTGCTGATTTATGATGACAGGTGGATTGTGCTAACTGCCATCAGGTATAAAAGAAATGGAGTGTATCTCTGAGAAAGAGGGAACTAATAATTGGGATAGAAGTAACAAATGTGACTCTCTAATTACCCAGGCATTCATTATTCAAAAGATAAAGAGCTGGGACTGCAAAATCATCACATATAGAACTATTCCTTAATTAAGGGGACCCCATTAACTTAGAAAAAAAAACCCATCACGCTTCTGTCTGAAGATTTTTACATACGAATGTTCCAAAATGCTGATGGATCTGAAGCAGCATCATGGCCCAACTGATTATGAAGGGAAAAGAGTGAAATTGACTAAGTGCAAAAGTGCTGTAAAATGCACAAAGTAAATAAATTGAAAAAATAGATAAATATTTCATTCTCTAATCTGTGACCTTAAGCATTACTTATAAGTGGGAAAAAATTAACTTTCTGACTAAAGAGTGGCTTTTAATTTGGTGGTACTTTTAATTGAAGAATAGATTTATTTACGATTTTGTCATACCAGCTATTTGTCTTTTGAATAATTGCTGTGTGTGTAAAGGGAGGAATATAAATCAATTTTTTTTAAAAGTAGAAGCCCAGTTCACAGTGTATTGGTTGTTCCGTTGAGTCTGTGGACTTAGGTAATACATTTTTTGTTATATTTTTTCAGCCTGTGGCTTTAAAAACAAAAGAAACTAAATTATTTTACATAAAAAATGATAGCAAACAGAATTCTACACAGAAAAAAGCAGCTGTCCTCGTTAGATGCTCTTTAGCTGCAATTGAACATTTGTCTCATTTTATAACTGGTAACATTTTTTTTTTGTAAGAACATCGTTTTTAGTTCAATAACCTTTTTTTAAAATTAAATTTCGGCATTTTTTTCAAAATTATTGAAAGTTTTCCATTTTTGCAATGTTTCTATGACATCATTTAATATGTGTATTGAAGTTTCATCAATTTTAATATAAATCATTTATCAAAATATTAAAATATTTGTTTACTGAAAATCTGATTTTCAGTTTTGGGCAAACAACATTTGATTTAAAAATGATTTCAATAATTTTTTTAATAATTTTTCCATGATATTTCCAGTCACATTTTAATAAACATCCAGAAGCATGGTCAATTTCAAGCCCTGTGAAACAATCATTTTTATTTTTTTTAAATTGTGAAATCGTTTTCCCATTTTTGATTATTTCTAAGCTCAGTGTTTTTACTGGGACTGAAATGGTCATTTTAGGGTTATACCTCCAAACAGTATCTAGCTGCATTTTGGTCAGAATTCTGTTATTTATCTTTGAATGACTAATTTTTAAATATTATGTCTTTGAAGCCAAATACTAGAAGATGGTGCCACTCTTTTGGTATCTGCAGCAAGGCTGGATTGGTTGCTGTTTCTTGAGGCACTTCCTTTTTGCCACCTGCCTCCAGCATAAGGGAACTTGCCTATGCCAGCTGGGTGTTAGCTCCGTAACCCAACCAGCCTGTCAGCCATGGAAGCACTCTCCTCTGGGCTACATCAGCCCTGTCTTTGCCCTGCAGGTTGATAATATATGCACTCCAGCCCCGGTCTCCCTTCAAAAGTGTCCCCCTTCAGTGTCCAGCCCCATCACTGACAGAACTCCCAGCTTTCTGTTCCCAAAGGAGCAGTGCGCCCCAGTTTGCCAGCTCTACCTTACCCCACTGCTTCTGTATCACGCACGGTGCTGGAGTTCAATTATAGTGAAACAAAAGGAAGTTTATTTAAGAGAGAATAGAGATTAAAATAGAAACAAGTGTAAGTGATGGAAACAAATGGTTAAATATTATAAAATGGGAACTAGGACCTACGCTTATTAATAGTTACTTTTAATTCCTATTTAATAAAGTAGATTCTCACCCCAATGTTCGGTCTTTTGCAGCACTTGCTAGCTCCAAGAAGAAGAGACAGGCCAGTCCTTGCCTACAGACAGCCCCCCAACCTGAAGCAAATACTCACCAACAACCACATACCATGCAACAGAACCACTAACCCAGGAACCTATCCTTGCAACAAAGCCCGTTGCCAACTGTGCCCACATATCTATTCAGGGGACACCATCACAAGGCCTAATAACATCAGCTACACTATCAGAGGCTCGTTCACCTGCACATCCACCAATGTGATATATGCCATCATGTGCCAGCAATGCCCCTCTGCCATGTACATTGGTCAAACTGGACAGTCTCTACGTAAAAGAATAAATGGACACAAATCAGATGTCAAGAATTATAACATTCATAAACCAGTCGGAGAACACGTCAATCTCTCTGGTCACACGATTACAGACATGAAAGTTGCGATATTACAACAGAGAAACTTCAAAACCAGACTCCAGCGAGAGACTGTTGAATTGGAATTCATTTGCAAATTGGATACTATTAACTTAGGCTTGAATAGAGACTGGGAGTGGCTAAGTCATTATGCAAGGTAACCTATTTCCCCTTGTTTTTTCCTACCCCCCCCAAGACGTTCTTGTTAAACCCTGGATTTGTGCTGGAAATGGCCCACCTTGATTATTATACACATTGTAAGGAGAGTGATCACTTTAGATAAGCTATTACCAGCAGGAGAGTGGGGTGGGGGGAGAGAAAACCTTTTGTAGTGGTAAACACCCATTTTTTCATGGTTTGTGTGTATAAAAAGATCTTATGTACTTTCCACAGTATGGATGCATTTCCACATTGGATGCATCCAATGAAGTGAGCTGTAGCTCACAAAAGCTTATGCTCAAATAAATTGGTTAGTCTCTAAGGTGCCACAAGTACTCCTTTTCTTTTTGCGAATACAGACTAACATGGCTGTTACTCTGAAACCAGTCTTTCCTTAAGCACCCTTGCTCATCAAGGTCCTTGGCAAATAGCTGCAAAGTGCCTTTCTCTACCCTGTGATATACTGAATCAGTCTTTTGTCTTTGTTCACAGACAGGGGGTCCCCTTCCTGTATTGTCCTTCCTTTTCACTTCCAAGTTGTTTAGACGTTTATGGTTTGTTTTTGATGTTTTGAGTTTTCTGGGTTGGTGCAAAGGGAGATAATTGAGCAATAGATTACATAACTGTCAAGTCCCTCCCACTTGAATGGGACATTGCTGGGGATATTGCTAAGAGAGATGATTCCTTGGTGACTCACTTTTTGCTCCAAGACCACAAGGGCAAAATTTTCAGTATAGTTACATTATTCCTTAAATAGAAAAGGAGTACTTGTGGCACCTTAGAGACTAACCAACTTATATGAGCATAAGCTTTCGTGAGTCACAGCTCACTTCATTGGATGCATCCGATGAAGTGAGCTGTAGCTCACGAAAGCTTATGCTCAAATAAATTGGTTAGTCTCTAAGGTGCCACAAGTACTCCTTTTCTTTTTGCGAATACAGACTAACACGGCTGCTACTCTGAAACCTATTCCTTAAATATTACCTGTACACACTTCTCACCATGATTATGAGTACCGATAAATTACACTCTTTCAGTGGAGACCTCACAAGTTACCTTTTATGGATCAATACCATGAAAGTGGTGTATTAGGTGTAGGGAGTTTGTCAGGTCGGAGACAGGAATTGCTTATAAAGAACAGTGTGATCCCTTTGCACCTGTGTATCACATCAGGTCAAATCAGACCCTCTTGTTGTTATTCCACCCTGACATACCTCATCCTTTCACAGCCTCATTGCACAGCCCAAGTAATTGGCCTGGGTGCTATGCAGCTCCACAAGGGGACTGGAAGGAAAGAATTCTCAGCCCCACAATTTTGTGGTAAATTAGTCCATGCTGGCCTAAATCTCCTCTCTGCAGGAGGACAGAATAATATATGTAGTGGGAGGGGGAGCTTATGGGTTGACTAAAAGATATATTGCTGGCTCGGCAGAGTAAAAAAATATCTTCAGTGGATGAATGGCCTTATCATGCCAGGACACCATAAAATGATGAAAGTATTATAAGTGAGTGGGATCAAGTTTGGCCAGGAGACCAACCAAAACATTTTACTTCTGTGTGTGTGATAAGACAAGCATGATAGTAATAGAGAATTTTCTTTTACACCTTTGTGTGCACACAGACACTTCCCCCCACACACATTTATTGCACCCTTGCAATGGCTGTTCCTTCTTTGAATTCCTAATAAGTTTGTATTGTACGATTCTTGCTGCTTTAGCATCAGGCGTCACTTGAAACTTTAGAGACAGGATTTTCAAAAGGACTCAGTTTTGACCAAACCCATCTCTCATTGAAGTCAATGGGAGTTTTACCATCCATTTCAGGTGGAGCAGAGTTAAGCCAATGCTTGGTGCTTTTGCAAATCCCACCCTACTTCATTTAGAACATCAGTGGAACAGAAAATTTCTCTCTCTTATACTTGGATTGGGGCTCTGCCTGTTGTAGTTCTGGCAATGCTGTATGCCATCCAGTCAAATCCACATATTTAATTTATTTTTGACATAACCTGTACTTTAGGGCTTGGCTACACTGTTGGCTACATTTGCGAGTTAGAACGCATTAAAGCAGCCCCGGGCACCCTAACTCATGACGTGTCCACGCTGGCAAGGCATGTGGAGCGCCCGGACTTCGTGGCTGGAGCGCTCCTGGTAATCCACCTCCACGAGAAGCATAACCCTTGCTGCAGCCCAACTGGAGCGCCACAGCACCAGTTTGGATGCCCTGGTCTATTAATGCGCTCAGATCGGCCTCCAGAGGTGTCCCACAATGCCTGTTCTAGCCACTCTGGTCATCACTTTGAACTCTACTGCCCTGCCCTCAGATGACCAACCACCAGACCTGCCCTTTAAATTCTCTGGGAATTTTGAAAATCCCCTTCCTGTTTGCTCAGCCAGGCGTGGAGTGCTCTCAGAGAATCTTTCCAGGTGACCATGCCTCCAGCGTTGGATGATCCCCAGTATGGAGCAATGGCGAGGTGCTGGACCTCATCAGTGTTTGGGGGGAGGAAGCTGTCCAGTCCCAGCTGCACTCCAGCTGTAGGAATTATGATACCTTTGGGCAGATATCAAGGGACATGATGGAAAGGGGCCATGACTGGGATGCGCTGCAGTGCAGGGTTAAAGTGAAGGAGCAGCGGAATGCCTCCCGCAAAGCCTGCGAGGCAAACCGCTGCTCCAGTGCTGCCCCCATGACCTGCCGTTTCTACAGAGAGCTGGATGCAATACGTGGGAGTGACCCCATCTACACTCCAAGTACCACCATGGACACTTCAGAGCCTGGTTCCACAAGGCAGGAGGAGGAGGAGGAGGAGGAAAGCAGGAGCAAGGGTGCTGAGGAGGAGGAAGATAGCCCGCCATCCCTAGATGCATGCAGCCAGAAGCTGTTCTCAAGCCAGGGGGAAGGTAGCCAGTCACGGCGGCCGGTGCTTGGGGAAGGACAAAACACCAGAGGAGGTCCCTGATAAGCGGCTTTTATTTTGGGAAGGAAGTTGTTCGGTGTGGACTCTTGGGGTGAGGAAGATTAGGGCTGCATGCATGCCTAGATGCGGAATAGGGCATTGATGTGCTCTTTCACATCGCGGTAATCGGCCTCAGTTATCTCTTCAAAGGTCTCATGCAGAAGTTGGGCAATGCGCTTGCGCAGGTTCCTTGGAAGAACTACTGAGCTCCTTGCCCAGTAAGGCTAACATGTCTGCATCACTGTGCCGTGATGGGTGGGAGGACCATTGCTGAACACAGGCAAGCTGCATTTGGGCCAGGGCAGAAGCTGCATTGTAGTAGAAGACCCACCCTTGCTTCCCAGGTCACCCTCAGCAGCAAGATATCTTCCAGGATGAACTCCAGTGGAAAAAGTGGAGACAGTGTTCAATACAGGGGCCCCCTGCAGCTGTTGGCTCTCCCCAAGCCACAGAACCCCAGAGGACAGTACGGCCGTGAAACAATTGTTCACACTTGACCCTGTGCTTACTCACCATTTTGGGACTCCTGTGGGTTGTGTGCTCACTTTGGGATGGGCAATTTCTTCTATTGTGTAGACTGTGATTGGCTTTAAGTACGGCCGAATCATTGTTCTGTCTGGTGTGAACAATGCTGCCTCTGTTAAGTGTTGCATTTTGGCTTTGCAGATGCAACCTTGAGATCCCAGCCATCCTTGTTATCAGTGTCCGAAAGACTCCAAAGAATCAGGAAGCGGCCACGTAGAAGCAAAGAGGACATGCTGCATGAAGTAATGCAGCAGTCCCTTAATGAAAATCAAAAAGCACAGGAGTGGCGGGAGAGTGAAAAGAGGGTCCACCAGCAGAATGCAGATCGCTGGCACCAAAGCACGGAGCAGCTGCTAGGCATTTTGGAGCAGCAAGCGGACTCGATACAGGCGCTCATAGCAATGCAGGTGGAACACCTCTGCGCCCGCCCCCCGGCAGCCCTTGTCCCAAAACTCTTTCCTTTTTGCCCCTATGTCACCTGCAACCCACTTTCCCCACCATCCAGGTTCTTATCACCACCAGCTGCCTCCAACACCTGTAGCTTCACCACCCAGCCCTGCAAACTATGACCCTGACCCACTGCACTCAACCCCCATCACCATGCATTTTAGCCAGCCAGAAGTGCAGTACTCATTGCACAGCACTCCAGGCAGGAAGGCTGAGTATGATAACAGGACATACGCAAATTTGTGATTGTACCATTCCCCACCCCTTTGCCCTTTCTGTTTCCCAAGCAGTTGTGTTTCTTTTCAATAAATGAATTTTCTTCTCAATAAATGAATTTTTTGGTTCTGAAAACATTCTTTATTATTGCATTAAGTAAAAGACACCTTAGCCCAGGAAAGCAACAGGCACTACAAGTCAGTGCATCATAATTAGCAAACACAGATTTCTACTAACATTGGAACCACTGCACTTCACTCCCATGCAGGGCACCAAATATTGCTGATGGCTTTCAGCCTCAAATTGCTCCCTCAAGGCCTCTCTAATCCTTGCAGCCCCACGCTGGGCCCGTCTAATAGCCCTGCTCTCTGGCTGTTCAAATTCAGCCTCCAGATGTGGAACCTCCGAGGTCCATGCCTGAGTGAATCTTTCACCCTTCCCTTCACAAATGTTATGGAGAGTACAGCACGCAGATATAACCGTGGGGATGTTGTCATCAGCCAGGTCCAGCTTTCCTTACAGACAGTGCCAGCGGCCCTTTAAATGTCCAAAAGCACACTCCACAGTCATTTTGCACAGACTCAGCCTGTTGTTGAACCGCTCCTTGCTGCTGTCAAGGCTCCCTGTGTAGGGTTTCATGAGCCACTGCATTAAAGGTTAAGCGGGTTCTCCAAGGATCACAATGGGCATTTCGACTTCCCCTAGGGTGATCTTCTGGTCTGGGAAGAAAGTCATGGCTTGCAGCTTCCTGAACAGGTCTGTGTTTCAAAAGATGCACGCGTCTTGCACTTTTCCGGACCAGCCTGCGTTAATGTCAGTGAAACGCCAGTGGAGACCCACAAGTGCCTGGAGAACCATAGAGAAATACCCCTTCCGATTTATGTACTTGGAGGCTAGGTGGGCGGGTGAAGAATTGGAATATGCATCCCATCTATCGCCCCTCCGCAGTTAGGGAAACCCATTTGTGCAAAGCCAGCCACAATGTCATGCACTTTACCCAGAGTTACGGTTCTTCTGAGCAGGATGTGATTAATGGCCCTGCAAACTTGCATCAACATGATTCCAACGGTTGACTTTCCCACTCCAAACTGGTTAGCAACCAATCGGTAGCTGTCTGGAGTTGCCAGCTTCCAGATTGCAATAGCCACCCGCTTCTCCACCATCAGGGCAGCTCTCAATCTCATGTCATTGCGCCGCAGGGTCGTGGCGAGCTCATCACTCAGTCCCATGAAAGTGGCCTTTCTCATGTGAAAGTTCTGCAGCCACTGCTCGTCATCCCAGACTTGCATGACGATGTGATCCCACCACGCAGTGCTTGTTTCCTGAGCCCAAAAGCAGCGTTCCACTGCGGTGAGCATGTCCATGAATGCCACAAACAATCTCATGTCATAAGCGTTATGCGAGTCGACACAATCATCGGACTCGTCGCTGTCGGTTTGTAGCTTATGGAGTAACTCGACTGCAATTTGTGACGTTCTGGCGAGACCCATCAGCATATTCCTCAGTACTTCAGGATCCATTCCCGCAGACTGAAAGGGAAGACAGAGGGCGCAGTACAAAAAACGTTGAAAGATGGCACCAAAAGTAGACAGAAGCTCAGGGATTGCTGGGATGCAAAACGATGCATCATGGGGCATTGGGACAGGACCCAGGATGCCCCACACCCTCCCCACAAGCCACAGTGCCAGAATGGGAAGAGGTGCTCTGTGGGATAGCTGCCCATAATGCACTGCTCCCAATGCCACTGCAAGTGCCGCAAATGTGGCCACGACAGTGCACTTGCAGCTAACAGTGTGAACACACTGCAGTGCTTTCACTGCTGCGCTCTCCAAGGGCTGGTTTAACTCACAGCGCTCTACATCTGCAAGTGTAGCCATGCCCTGAGTCACTTTAAACAACATTGTGAAATGGCTTTAAAAATGGCAGACATACATGAAATTATCTGAATGGGCTGTTCTTGAGTTCTTATCCATTTCAGTTTTACCTGGTAATTTCAGGGGCTTAGTCTTATCCCTGTGCTTGATTCTATTGCCTGTTAAGTCAATGGGTGTTTTGCAACTGACTCAAATTGTAGAAAAGATCTGACCCAATATTTGTATCAACACTTCCATTTCAAGCAATAATAAAATACTCTAGACATTGGATGAAATCCTGGCTCCCCTGAAGACGAATAGCAAACTCCTATTGACTTCCATAGGGACAAGATTTTACACTGTGTACATTACTTCCAAGTGGTTCTGCACTTTTTGCATTTTAGCCAACTGGCTTTAGGCACTGAGTGTTTGCTGAAACTCTATTCAAAGATGTGCAATAATCACCTAGGAATGCATTGTAATCAATTATTGCTTAATTACAATGCTGATACAGAGTAAACTAAACCTTGCAAGTTCAAAGGTAAGGCAGAACCATTCTGTCCTTGACTCATATCACTGAAAAGACAAAGGAGAGCAATCTGAACAAAGGTCAGAGGATCTGTACCTGCCTTAACTTTGAGATTTTTATCAGTCTGAATACAACATTAATATTTAATTTTTTTAATCTCCTCATTTTGTTCGGTTGAAAAGGGAACAATAATCCTTCACACAGAGTTGTTAAAGGCATATTATTTTCCTAAGGCATCAGAAAAATTCTATCAAATACATATTAAGGCATTTCTATTAATGTGCCCAATGTATCACCACCAGTTCTTATGTCATTTCAATGCACATTATGGTACTACTAATTAGGGCTGTCAAGCGATAAGAAATATTAATCACAATTAAAAAAATTAATCGTGATTAATAGTGCGATTAATCACACTGTTAAACAATAATGGAATACCATTTATTTAAATATTTTTGGATATTTTCTACATTTTCAAATATACTTATTTCAATTAGAACAGAGAATACAAAGTGTACAGTGCTCAGTTTATATTTATTTTTATTACAAGTGTTTGCACTGTAAAAAGACAAAAGAAATAGTATTTTTCAGTTCACCTAATACAAATATTGTAATGCAATCTCTTTATCATGAAAGACGAACTTTCAAATATAGAAATATTTACAAAAATACTGCATTCAAAAATAAAACAATGTAAAATTTTAGAGCTTGCAAGACCACTCGGTCCTACTTCTTGTTCTGCCAATTGCTGAGACAAACAAGTTTGTTTACATTTGCAGGAGACAATGCTGCCCGCATCTTGTTTACAATGTCAGTTAGAAAGTTAGAACAGGTATTCTCATGGCACTGTTGTAGCCGGGATCGCAAGATATTTATGTGCCAGATGTGCATGCTTCAACCACCATTCCAGGGCACATGCGTCCATGTTGATGATGGGTTTTGCTCAAAAACCATCCCAAGCATTGCGAACCAACTCATGTTCATTTTCATTATCTGAGTCAGATGCCACCAGCAGAAGGTTGATTTTCTTTTTCGGTCGTTTGGGTTATGTAATTTCCGCATCAGAGTGTTGCTCTTTTAAGACTTCTGAAAGCATGCTCCCTACCTCGTCTCTCTCAGATTTTGGAAGGCACTTCAGATTCTTAAATCTTGGGTTGAGTGCTGTAGCTATCTTTACAAATCTCACATTGGTACCTTCTTTGCATTTTGTCAAATCTGCAGTGAAAGTGTTCTTAAAACAAACAACAACATGTGCTGTGTCATCATCCGAGACTGCCGTAACATGAAATATATGACAGAATGCGGTAAAACAGAGCAGGAGTTGTACAATTCTTCCCCAAGGAGTTCAGTCACAAATTTAATTAACCCATTATTGTTTTAACGAGCATCATCAGCATGGAAGCATATCCTCTGGAATGGTGAATGAAGCATGAAGGGGCATACGACTGTTTAGCATATCTGGCACATAAATACCTTGCAATGCCGGCTACAAAAGTGCCTGTTCTTACTTTCTGGTGACATTGTAAATAAGAAGAGGGTAGCAGGAGTAGAGGGTGGGCCCAGGTTTCCCCCAAACCTCCCAACTCCTGATCAGACACAGGAGGAGTTGACCTGGACTGTGGGTTCCACCAGAGGGGAAGGTCTCTGGGCTTCTTCCCCAACCCACATGGTGGATCAGCAGAAACTGCGGGGATTGTTCTTCTTCCTTTTTCCCATGCTGGCCAGTGATGAAGTCAGCTGAGTGAACGGCAGGTTTGAGCCACTAGCAAAAGTGGTTGTCATAAATATAAAGGGAAGGGTAAACCCCTTTAAAATCCCTCCTGGCCAGAGGAAAAATCCTCTCACCTGTAAAGGGTTAAGACGCTAAAGGTAACCTCGCTGGCACCTCACCAAAATGACCAATGAGGAGACAAGATACTTTCAAAAGCTAGGAGGAGGGAGAGAAACAAAGGGTCTGTGTCTGTCGGTATGCTGCTTTGCTGGGGATAGACTCCAGGAATGGAGTCTTAGAACCTTTAGTAAGTAATCTAGCTAGGTATGCGTTAGATTATGATTTCTTTAAATGGCTGAGAAAAGAATTGTGCTGAATAGAATGACTATTTCTGTCTGTGTGTCTTTTTTGTAACTTAAGGTTTTGCCTAGAGGGATTCTCTATGTTTTGAATCTCATTACCCTATAAGGTACCTACCATCCTGATTTTACAGGAGTGATTCCTTTACTCCTATTTACTTCTATTTCTATTAAAGGTCTTCTTGTAAGAAAACTGAGCCCTGGTCTACACTAGGACTTTAGGTCGAATTTAGCAGCGTTAAATCGATGTAAACCTGCACCCGTCCACACGATGAAGCCCTTTATTTCGACTTAAAGGGCTCTTAAAATCGATTTCCTTACTCCACCCCAGACAAGTTGATTAGCGCTTAAATCGGCCTTGTCGGGTCGAATTTGGGGTACTGTGGACACAATTCAACGATATTGGCCTCGGGGAGCTATCCCAGAGTGCTCCATTGTGACCGCTCTGGATAGCACTCTCAACTCAGATGCACTGGCCAGGTAGACAGGAAAAGAACCGCGAACTTTTTAATCTCATTTCCTGTTTGGCCAGCGTGGCAAGCTGCAGGTGACCATGCAGAGCTCATCAGCAGAGGTGACCATGATGGAGTCCCAGAATCGCAAAAGAGCTCCAGCATGGACTGAACGGGAGGTACGGGATCTGATTGCTGTATGGGGAGAGGAATCCGTGCTATGAGGACTCCGGTCCAGTTTTCGAAATGCCAAAACCTTTGTCAAAATCTCCCAGGGCATGAAGGACAGAGGCCATAACAGGGACCCGAAGCAGTGCTGCATGAAACTTAAGGAGCTGAGGCAAGCCTACCAGAAAACCAGAGAGGAGAACGGCCGCTCCGGGTCAGAGCCCCAAACATGCCGCTTCTATGATGAGCTGCATGCCATTTTAGGGGGTTCAGCCACCACTACCCCCAGCCATGTTGTTTGACTCCTTCAATGGAGATGGAGGCAACATGGAAGCAGGTTTTGGGGACGAAGAAGAAGATGATGATGATGATGATGAGGTTGTAGATAGCTCACAGCAAGCAAGCGGAGAAACCGGTTTTCCCGACATCCAGGAACTGTTTCTCACCCTGGACCTGGAGCCAGTACCCCCCGAACCCACCCAAGGCTGCTTCCTGGACCCGGCAGGCAGAGAAGGGACCTCCGGTGAGTGTACCTTTTAAAATACTATACATGGTTTAAAAGCAAGCATGTGAAAGGATTACTTTGCCCTGGCATTCGTGGCTCTCCTGGATGTACTCCCAAAGCCTTTGCAAAAGGTTTCTGGGGAGGGCAGCCTTATTGCATCCTCCATGGTAGGACACTTTACCACTCCAGGCCAGTATCACGTACTCGGGAATCATTGTACAACAAAGCATTGCAGTGTATGTTTGCTGGCGTTCAAACAACATCCGTTCTTTATCTCTCTGTGTTATCCTCAGGAGAGTGAGATATCATTCATGGTCACCTGGTTGAAATAGGGTGCTTTTCTTCAGGGGACACTCAGAGCAGCCCGTTCCTGCTGGGCTGTTTACCTGTGGCTGAACAGAAATGTTCCCCGCTGTTAGCCACGGGGAGGAGGGGGGGGTTGAGGGGTTAGCCACGTGGTAGGGGGAGGCAAAATGCGACCTTGTAACAAAAGCACATGTGCTATGTATGTAATGTTAACAGCAAGGTTTACCCGGAAAGAGTGTAGCCACTGTTTTATAAAATGTGTCTTTTTAAATACCGCTGTCCCTTTTTTTTTTCTCCACCAGCTGCATGTGTTTCAATGATCACAGGATCTTCTCCTTCCCAGAGGCTAGTGAAGATTAGAAAGAAAAAAAACGCACTCGTTATGAAATGTTCTCTGAGCTCATGCTGTCCTCTCACACTGACAGAGCACAGACGAATGCGTGGAGGCAAATAATGTCAGAGTGCAGGAAAGCACAAAATGACCGGGAGGAGAGGTGGCGGGCTGAAGACAGGGCTGAAGCTCAAGTGTGGCGGCAGCATGATGAGAGGAGGCAGGATTCAATGCTGAGGCTGCTGGAGGACCAAACCAGTATGCTCCAGTGTATGGTTGAGCTGCAGCAAAGGCAGCTGGAGCACAGACTGCCACTACAGCCCCTGTGTAACCAACCGCCCTCCTCCCCAAGTTCCATAGCCTCCACACCCAGACGCCCAAGAATGCGGTGGGGGGGCCACCGGCCAACCAGCCACTCCGCCACAGAGGATTACCCAAAAAAAAGAAGGCTGGCATTCAATAAATTTTAAAGTTGTAAACTTTTAAAGTGCTGTGTGGCATTTTCCTTCCCTCCTCCACCACCCCTCCTGGGCTACCTTGGTAGTCATCCCCCTATTTGTGTGATGAATGAATAAAGAATGCATGAATGTGAAGCAACAATGACTTGATTGCCTCTGCAAGCAATGATTAAAGGGAGGAGGGGAGGGTGGTTAGCTTGCAGGGAAGTAGAGTGAACCAAGGGGCGGGGGGTTTCATCAAGGAGAAACAAAGAGAACTTTCACACCGTAGCCTCGCCAGTCATGAAACTGGTTTTCAAAGCTTCTCTGATGCGTACCGCGCCCTCCTGTGCTCTTCTAACCGCCCTGGTGTCTGGCTGCGCGTAACCAGCAGCCAGGCGATTTGCCTCAACCTCCCACCCTGCCATAAACATCTCCCCCTTACTCTCACAGATATTGTGGAGCACACAGCAAGCAGTAATAACAGTGGGAACATTGGTTTCGCTGAGGTCTAAGCGAGTCAGTAAACTGTGCCAGCGCGCCTTTAAATGTCCAAATGCACATTCTACCACCATTCTGCACTTGCTCAGATGGTAGTTGAACAGCTCCTGACTACTGTCCAGGCTGCCTGTGTATGGCTTCATGAGCCATGGCATTAAGGGGTAGGCTGGGTCCCCAAGGATACATATAGGCATTTCAACATCCCCAACAGTTATTTTCTGGTCTGGGAATAAAGTCCCTTCCTGCAGCTTTTGAAATAGACCAGAGTTCCTGAAGATGCGAGCATCATGTACCTTTCCCGGCCATCCCACGTTGATGTTGGTGAAACGTCCCTTGTGATCCACCAGAGCTTGCAGCACTATTGAAAAGTACCCCTTGCGGTTTATGTACTCGGCGGCTTGGTGCTCCGGTGCCAAAATAGGGATATGGGTTCCGTCTATGGCCCCACCACAGTTAGGGAATCCTATTGCAGCAAAGCCATCCACTATGACCTGCACATTTCCCAGGGTCACTACCCTTGATATCAGCAGATCTTTGATTGCGTGGGCTACTTGCATCACAGCAGCTCCAACAGTAGATTTGCCCACTCCAAATTGATTCCCAACTGACCGGTAGCTGTCTGGCGTTGCAAGCTTCCACAGGGCTATCGCCACTCACTTCTCAACTGTGAGGGCTGCTCTCATCTTGGTATTCATACGCTTCAGGGCAGGGGAAAGCAAGTCACAAAGTTCCATGAAAGTGCCCCTACGCATGCGAAAGTTTCGCAGCCACTGGGAATCGTCCCAGACCTGCAACATTATGCGGTCCCACCAGTCTGTGCTTGTTTCCCAAGCCCAGAATCGGCGTTCCACAGCATGAACCTGCCCCATTAGCACCATGATGCATGCATTGGCAGGGCCCATGCTTTCAGAGAAATCTGTGTCCATGTCCTGATCATTCACGTGACCGTGCTGACATCGCCTCCTCACCCGGTATCGCTTTGCCAGGTTCTGGTGCTGCATATACTGCTGGATAATGCGTGTGGTGTTTAATGTGCTCCTAATTGCCAAAGTGAGCTGAGCAGCCTCCATGCTTGCCTTGGTATGGCGTCCGCACAGAAAAAAGGCGCGGAACGATTGTCTGCCGTTGCTCTGATGGAGGGAGGGGCGACTGACGACATGGCTTACAGGGTTGGCTTCAGGGAGCTAAAATCAACAAAGGGGGTGTCTTTACATCAAGGAGTATTTCAGGCAGGACTTCACGGAGGGTTCCAATAAGAAATGGTGCACCTAAGTTATTGTTCTTATTGGAACAATGAGGTTAGTCTGGCCTCTGATTGATACATGGCTAGATTTACCTTGCGGCACCTTCTCTGTGAGTGACTGCAGTGTGACCTAGAGGAATGAGTCCCCTAGATGGGGGAGGCGGGGGGGGGGGAAGCAAATGATTACAAAACAAATCTGGTCTATTTCTTGTTTTGATCCACTCCAGCTATCTTTTACATCTTTGGCTGGCAGCAGATGGTGCAGAAGGACTGCATGCCATCCACATCTCATGGCTGCCCGGCAGAAGATGATGCAATAGGACTGCTAGCAATCTGTATCGTCTGCCTGCTCACCATAACACGGTTCAATAGGACTGACTGCAGGACTAAAGAGAATGACCTGGTCGAGTCACTCCAAATTTAGTCCCTGTGCCCATGTCTGCCCAGGCGCTCCGGGCCGACGTGGCCATGAGCACCTCGGACATGACGAGGACGGCTACCAGTCGTACTGTACCGTCTGCTGCCACAAGGCAATGGGTTGCTGCTACTGTGTAGCAATGCAGTACCACGTATGCCAGCACCCAGGAGACATAGGGTGACAGTTACCCGAGTGGGCTCCATGCTTGCCGTGGTATGGCGTCTGCACAGGTAACTCAGGAAAAAAGGCGTGAAACAATTGTCTGCCCTTGCTTTCACGGAGGGAGGGAGGGAACGGGGGCCTGACGATATGTACCCAGAACCACCCGCGACAATGTTTTAGCCCCATCAGGCATTGGGATCTCAACCCAGAATTCCAATGGGCAGCGGAGACTGCGGGAACTGTGGGATAGCCACCCACAGTGCAACGCTCTGGAAGTCGATGCTAGGCTCGGTACTGTGGAAGCACTCTGCCGAGTTAATGCACTTAATGCACTTACAGCATTTTCTGTGAGGACACACACACTCGAATATATAAAACCGATTTCTAAAAAAACGACTTCTATAAATTCGACCTGATTTCATAGTGTAGACATACCCTGAATGCTTTTTCATTGTTCTCAGATCCAAGGGTTTGGGTCTGTGGTCACCTATGCAAATTGGTGAGGATTTTTACCAAACCTTTCCCAGGAAGTGGGGTGCAAGGGTTGGGAGGATTTTGGGGGGAAAGATGTGTCCAAACTACGTTTCCCAGTAAACCCAGTTAGAGTTTGGTGGTGGAAGTGGTTATTCCAAGGACAAAGGATAAAATTAATTTGTACATTGGGGAATTTTTAACCTAAGCTGGTAAAAGTAAGCTTAGGAGGTTTTCATGCAGGTCCCCACATCTGTACCCTAGAGTTCAGAGTGGGGGAGGAACCTTGACAGTGGCCAGACTGAGGGCTGTCGTGAATCTCTGAGGCAAGCAAATCCGCCAATAAGCGCAGGACCCACCAAGGCAGAGGAGGAACTTTGTCACAATATACACCTTGATTTCAATTACAACACAGAATACAAGATATATAGGAAAATGTAGAAAAACATCCAAAATATTTAATAAAGTTCAATTGGTAGTCTCTTGTTTAACAGTGGGATTAAAAGTGAAATTAATCACAATACATTTTTTGAGTTAATCGCATGAGTTAACTGCGATTAATCGACAGCCCTACTAAAAATACATAATTAAAAGACAGGCCTCTTGGCCTAAGATGGGTAGGCAGACACCTGAGGGGTGGGGCAGCCACAAGGAGTATGGGGATCGGGGCCTACCCTATTCCACCAGGTTCCAGCCCAGGGTCCTGACAGGAGTCATTCACAGCTCTAGCTCGATAGTAAACCCCAAGCTGACAGAAGGACCTGAGCAGTCAGAGAAGTAATATTGCTTTGAAGGGTCATAAACCATTCACTTTTCTTTTTTAGTCTGTAACTAAGCTGAGACTGTCTTAGCTTCTCAAGAGCTCTTTCAGCTCTTGAGAAGTATAAATCTAGGTACATCAAGCAAACTGTTTCCTTTGCTTGAATTGCATTTTTTGTCTATTTTTGCTAAATCTTGGTTTTGTTACAACTAATGTACAGATAATTCCATGCAGAAATCCTCAAAGATGAGAGAACCTCATAACCTTTAAGGAGACACGTTGAAAGGAAAAAAGGGCATCCTGAGCATATATCCCCTCTCAGGTCGGATCCAAACCCAGTGAGCAATATTGCCTGGAGGCTAAAGTGGGTGAACTCATGAGGAGAACCCAAAAGATCAGGGCAAAGACTAGCGCTGATGGTGGGATTGGTCACAGAAGCTTTTAGTGGACCCATCTAGTTGTACTGTTGCTTTAATTGAATCACCATGTGATTTTATTGTTATAATATTGTCCTTTCACCTGATCCCTACCATACTGGGTGTTGCCTTCACTCATCACATGGTGTGTAAAGTACACTCTGAACCTGCAGTCACATTTGCATAGACCCGGTGCTCACCCCGATCTGACTGAAGGATTGGTGCCTTAGATTGCAAGCTCTTTGAGGCAGGGACACATATTTCTCTGTATAGTATCAGGCGTATTTTTGAGTGTGGTAAAATACAGCATAATAACAATCATTTTATTTGCTGTGTCTTCAGTTTCTAGAAGGAAGATGTTATTTGATGCCGTTGTCCAGCAAGTATTGAATTTGCAGTATGTATTATGAAATTTTTAAGTTCTCCCCTACAAGGCTCTTGTGTTTGATAGAAAATCTGAGTCCTGTCCTTTTGGCTACGGAGGATGCATAGAAGTTAGGCTGCATGAGGATGTGGAACTTGTCAGAGGATGATTCGGAAAGCCAAATGAAAAGCTCTGGCTACGGCCCCTTTTTACCACGCAAGCACCCCTCTCCCATTATCTGCTGCAAACAGGAAGATAAATCTTCCCTCCCACATCATATATGGAAAATGCCCCAACACAGATGACATCATAATGACTGAAGAGCTAAACATGAGCTGTGTGAACACTTTTCCTCCTCTCTTCCTCCCCCACATAGAATCATAGAATACCAGGGTTGGAAGGGACCCCAGAAGGTCATCTAGTCCAACCCCCTGCTCAAAGCAGGACCAATTCCCAGTTAAATCATCCCAGCCAGGGCTTTATCAAGCCTGAAATTAAAAACTTAGAAAAATTAGAAAGCTGGCTAGATTGTCGGGCTCAACGGGTAGTGATCAATGGCTCCATGTCTAGTTGGCAGCCGGTGTCAAGTGGAGTGCCCCAAGGGTCGGTCCTGGGGCCGGTTTTGTTCAATATCTTCATAAATGATCTGGAGGATGGTGTAGATTGCACTCTCAGCAAATTTGCGGATGATACTAAACTGGGAGGAGTGGTAGATACGCTGGAGGGGAGGGATAGGATACAGAAGGACCTAGACAAATTGGAGGATTGGGCCAAAAGAAATCTGATGAGGTTCAATAAGGATAAGTGCAGGGTCCTGCACTTAGGACGGAAGAATCCAATGCACTGCTACAGACTAGGGGCCGAATGGCTAGGCAGCAGTTCTGCAGAAAAGGACCTAGGGGTGACAGTGGATGAGAAGCTGGATATGAGTCAGCAGTGTGTCCTTGTTGCCAAGAAGGCCAATGGCATTTTGGGATGTATAAGTAGGGGCATAGCGAGCAGATCAAGGGACGTGATCATTCCCCTCTATTCGACATTGGTGAGGCCTCATCTGGAGTACTGTGTCCAGTTTTGGGCCCCACACTACAAGAAGGATGTGGATAAATTGGAGAGAGTCCAGCGAAGGGCAACAAAAATGATTAGGGGTCTAGAACACATGACTTATGAGGAGAGGCTGAGGGAGCTGGGATTGTTTAGTCTGCAGAAGAGAAGAATGAGGGGGGATTTGATAGCTGCTTTCAACTACCTGAAAGGGGGTTCCAAAGAGGATGGCTCTAGACTGTTCTCAATGGTAGCAGATGACAGAACGAGGAGTAATGGTCTCAAGTTGCAGTGGGGGAGGTTTAGATTGGATATTAGGAAAAACTTTTTCACTATGAGGGTGGTGAAACACTGGAATGTGTTACCTAGGGAGGTGGTAGAATCTCCTTCCTTAGAGGTTTTTAAGGTCAGGCTTGACAAAGCCCTGGCTGGGATGATTTAATTGGGAATTGGTCCTGCTTCGAGCAGGGGGTTGGACTAGATGACCTTCTGGGGTCCCTTCCAACCCTGATATTCTATGATTCTATGATTCTATGATTTTTCTGGGGACTGAGGTGAGGCTGACTGGCCTGTAGTTCCCAGGATCCTCCTTCTTCCCCTTTTTTAAAGATTGGCACTACATTAGCCTTTTTCCAGTCATCTGGGACTTCCCCCGTTCGCCACGAGTTTTCAAAGATAATGGCCAATGGCTCTGCAGTCACAGCTGCCAATTCCTTTAGCACTCTCGGATGCAACATGTCCAGCCCCATGGACTTGTGCACGTCCAGCTTTTCTAAATAGTCCCTAACCACCTCTTTCTCCACAGAGGGCTGGCCATCTACTCCCCATGTTGTGATGCCCAGCGCAGCAGTCTGGGAGCTGTCCTTGTTAGTGAAGACAGAGGCAAAAAAAGCATCACTTCACCCCTAATAGGCTAGCTGATTACACTACTGCAGCTGATGTCCTAAAAGGAAAATACATAGGTTTTCTATATATGCCTGTCAGAGATATGCTAAAGGTTCCAGCCTCTGTCTCATAATGAGCACAAGTTTCCCTTATGTCAATTTACTTTTGTATTTCATTCGTGACTTAGAGCCAGCCGATCTGTTAATTTTAATCAACCCCCACACAATGGTGATCTTGCTTTCGCCAACCCACATACAGTTAGGTCACAAATGGTGGCACGAATCAGATGCAGAATTGATCGGTGCAAAGCGTTTTTTGTTGAGTTTGTTTTTTAAAGAAAAGAAATTGAAAGGGCATCATTCACCAGTCAGTATGTATTATGAATCTACTGCTGGTCTTCCACTTTTCAGGGAAAATGCATAACGTGTATTTTGTGGGTCCAGCTGCTTGCCTCCTCTATGAAAAAAACTCATCCCAAAGCCATTGTTTACCATGGTCCTGCCTTTACAGCACATGCCTCAAGGTTGTGTTTTTGTGTAACAGATGTCCTGTCATCCCATGTGTTCTGAATGAGTTCATGACCATTCTGTGGTACTACACTTTTTTTTTGCCACAACCCCTTTGTCTGCCCTTCCTCCCCAGAGGAGGTAGACTCTTTAGGAACATAGGCACTGAGCAACATGATCACGTGTAAACAGGGCTGTAGTTTTCTATAAAAGGGACTTTTGGCAGAAGATTTGGTACTTGCAGCATTAGACAGGCTGCCCTACTAAATGTGTCTTTTCTTAGCACATATGTCCTATTAAAACTGGCATACCCCCTCGGGAGCTGGCACAATGCCATTTTAACACATGGCCATGAAGGTACACTATGTATAAGCTTCAAATGTGCTTGCTGAGAATAGGATCCTGAGTCAGGAATATTGTTGTGATCATCTCAGCTTCCTTACCCATAGATAAAAGCTTAAGCCAACATTTTCAATGTCCACTAATTTTGCGCTCCCAATTTTAGACACTTTGTCTAATTAACTGATGTTAAGGATCCCCAGATTCAAACTGCCTTGGAGGGACTGTTGGTGTTACTCCAATGGATGTGGGGAGGTGTGCAGCAGCCTTGCTCATTGGCCCAGTGTTGGCATGGTTGGTGAGGTGGAATTCCCTTTCCAAACCCTCCACACTTCACCTACCTGGGCCAAAATACACAGGCTTTATGCAGGCAGAGTGGAGTTCATCTACAGAGGATACAATTAAAAATAGTTAAATGTAGCTAAATATAGTGAACTCGGGCTCTGTTGAATCAAGATTGGCCTTCAGTTGGGAAGGAAGCTGATTAGGTTGGAGAGGAGTGCAAAAATAAAGTCTCAAACATTTTGAGGATCTCTGCAGGGCAGCTCTGAATTTAGAACTCATGACAGCTGCCATGCTGGCAATCCTGGAGAAAAAGGCAAAACACACTGCTTTATCTATGTGCTTGTGACATACCCTGGGTATAATCTAGACTAGTGAGTAGGTGTGTCACTCCTGCCCTCTAACCTGGGGTGCCCTTTACACTGCTTTGCTGTTGTTGCCTCCACACCTAGACTGCTCACAAACAGTCTCTAGCTTGTAAGTCACTCCCAATTATGTCTGTGTGCACTTGTAGCTTGGCAGTCACACCCAGGCTTTTACCAGACTGAATTATACAGCAGGGTGACCCCCACACACTCCCAGCCCCAAATCTCCCCCCACAAATGTATGTGCCCACCCCTTTCCTGGATAATACAAGCTCATATAAAGTCCATCATTTTATTAATAGAAATGATATGCACAAATCCTGTTATCCCAAATGGAGGTTCCCAAACACTTCCGTTCAAGCACACTGGTTTAGATGAAACAAGTTTATTAATTACAAAGAGATAGATTTTAAGTCAACACAAGTAATGAGGCATAAGAGTCAGAAATGGTTACAAGAGAAATAAAGATAAAATGCAACTAATGTTCAACTTAACAAACTATGTTAAATTCAAAGCAAAGTTTTTCTCACCACACGCTCTCAATAGTGTTAGTGGCCAAACTGCTAGGCCAGGATCCCTTCTTCCATATAATGGCTGCTTCCTTTGTTCCTGCTGGTGCAATGAATCAATGGACAGAGAGAGAGAAAGAGAGAAGAGGAGAGGTCCCTGGGCGTGTTTCCCCTGTCTTTTTTATAGTTGTCTCCGACCTTTGAGAAGCATCTTCAGGGATTATGGCTACAGGCAGACTGTGTGGATGGGAACCCCAGGCTGTGTCCTTACTAAAATGTAGATTTTCTGCCCAGGCCCCTTTTCCTCCCAATGAATAGCCACTTAACAGATAATGGCCCATTGACCTGAGGCACTAGCTTGCCCTTTGCCTCTGAGGAACTGGCTTGGCCGCTCCCCAGCCTTGGAATGTATTTTAGTAACACCATACAGTGGAATCTTATAACTTTACATACAATGTTGCCAAACATATTTTACCAGGATAATAATGCCCAGCAAATTGTGAGTTTTGAAATGATACGTCACAAGGCACACTTTGTACAAGGATTACTACAGTAGTGTACACTGGTATATTCTGTCACAGTGCCCTTACCCTGTCCTAAGCAGACTTCTAGGAGAGGAAAGGTGGCTTTCTGTGCATGCTCATTCATTCCTTGGCTTCTACTGCCAGCAAGGACGTTTGCTGTGGTGGTGGTGAGGTCTGTACTGTTGATACCAGTCCTAGGTCAGGGTACACAGCTAGAGTGAAAGAGGAGTTCTGCTGACGTAAAGGGAGCTCTGCCAATTTATACTGGTTAAGAAACTGTCCCATAATCTCAGTCCTTAGCATATCTCAAGAAGTTTGCTGTGGAATAGAAGCATGTCCATATAAATATCACTGTGTCATGGTTCTCCCATTACAAATGTTTTTTTCACCTTGGGCTGTGTTACATTTGCTCACAGAAGTTGCTGTGGGAGCAGTCACTACCCATTTTCACAGTCACACCACATATGCTAATATCTTCCATCTCACATTTGTTACTTACTATGTTCTAGTTGCCTGAAGTGTGCTAGGTGCTTCTCACAAGATAAAGAGAGGTGTGGACCTGCCCCATTCTAAGTTTGAGACATGATACAATAAGGGAGGGTTACCAAAAGCAAGGAGGAAATGGGATGGGGAAAAAAGAATGAGGGCTACAGCAGCACAATCACAGGATTACTCTGTTTAAACATGTGCATGTCTTTGCTGCTGCTAGTTTCTTGTTTTAGTTTTTTAAAATAAGTAGTGAGGCAAAGAAGAGGTAAGTGAGAGAAGATTAATGGTTCAGTTATTGTATTAAGTCAGTATCACTCTCTCACTTATTTCCATTAGTATTTAAAAGAGAAATAAATAGTTTTTAGAGGATGTTTCCCTTACAACATTTCCAGCAACAACATTCAAGTGCATGAGATTTGAACTCGCTGGAGTATTTTGCCTAACCTTGGCCATAGCAGCATAGGGAAGGTTGTATGATGATTCTTTGTTGCACAACTGGTTCAACAGATCATACCTCTCAACGGCTTTATAGAAGAAAGGACTCCCCTCATTGTAAAGCATCTCTGCCTCCATCCCACTCTCATCTTGTGGTTTCTTGTTTTCATTATTGTAAACTACTGGCATGAAAAATATGAAGCTGAAGTTGTGGGCAACATTATTTACAATAATGTTATGTCATTTAAATCTTTTTGAAGTATTATTTCTTGTGGTCTTTGTCCTTCATTGTGTCCTCTATGATTATTATCACCACAGTACAAAACTGTGGTAAGAAAAATACTACATAGTAGAATGGACAATAATACTCTGAGTTTCTCCACCCCCAAAGAGACCAGGGCTAGTGGATAATCAGCCAGGGGCCCTAACATCTTCAAGGCCTAAACACATTTGTAGTTTGTTTACAGTTTCCACGGTAAACATCTGATGAAGTGAGCTGTAGCTCACGAAAGCTCATGCTCAAATAAATTGGTTAGTCTCTAAGGTGCCACAAGTACTCCTTTTCTTTTTACTAAAAGGTAAGATCATAAAGCTGTAGTATAACTTCTGATGTATATAACTTGTTAAGATTCCCCTCTCCCTATCAAAAGCTGATAAAATCAGCTTTCACATTGTCTTTTTCATTCTGAAATCAATACCATTCAGCTGAAGTCCTTGATTTCAATGGCAGCCAGATTGAGCCCTGACTGCCAATTTATTCCTAATATCAGGAGGAATTGATGTTGAAAGGGAGCCATGAATTCACTCAAAAGGAAAAACGTGTTAGGCCATTTTCATCTTGTGCACATTGCAAGACTCAGACTTCTTTATGTGAAGTGCTGCTTGGTAATTATAGAGCATATGCATGCATATTTAATGCTTACGTGTTAATAAAAGGCAACAACATATGCTTTGTCAGTGAAACTACATGATTTGCATTGCAACGATGAAGACAGAGAAGAGTAGCAAACCCAGCTGTTATAATAGCAACAGAATGAGTTATGCTCAACAGCAACCATTGAGCAAAGGGTCTGGAGCTGAGAATAGGAGCTCTACATGGTTTTTTAGCATCTCATCACCACCCTAACTACAAAGCAAAGATAACATCATACCACACAAACAACAAAGTGAATGTGCTGATATCATTATTAAGCTGGTTATGCAGGGACAGATTCTGATTCCCTGACTGTTGAGGGGAGCCCCACTGAAGTTAATGAGACTATTCACCGAGGACAGTGCTACCCAGCACAAAGGTATCGGAATCTAGTTCAAGGTGATTTCTAAAGTAGTCCTTTTCACTTTTACAATGGTCATCACCATGACAAATGTAACAACGCTATGAGACAGAGGATAACGAGAAATGTATGTTACTAACATTACTGAAAGGCTGGAGCTGATCTTTTTCTGAGCTGTGTATGATTACCTGGGATGGAGTGTTCACCTCACACAAGTCCTGACCAGTTTAATGTTGGCCAGAAAGGGGCAATTAACCATATGCTGCACCTGGAGAGGAGCCGGGGGCTTGATAAGACCTAACTGCAGATGAAGCCCAACTGGGAGAGGAGCTGGGATAGAATTATAAAGCCGGGAAGTGATTTTTTTTTTTGAAGCAGGAGAAAATTTTATTTACATAACACACTTACAAAAAATCACCAAAAAAGATAAAACAAAACTGCAACAAAACAAAAGCAAACACAATGTATAACACAGCAGCCTTCAGGGGACAGAAGTGTTCAAGCTTGCCTGGGCCCAGAGTGGAGGGGCTTCCTCGACACTCATGGTCTTCCACCCTCCTGAGTTACCTGGTGGCCTAAAGCGGGGGGGGAGGGGGGGGGCTTCCTCGAAGGCATCAAGGGAGTTGGTGGATCTCCGCCCGGATATGTGAATGTACTGAGGATCGGAAAACGGCCCTACAGTCGCAGGAAGCTTCATTGGCCAACCTCCTCTCTCTGGTTTTATAGATGGCTGTTTTAGCTAGGCCTAGGAGGAGGTTAACCTGGAGATCCCGCGACTTTGTGGGGCCACGGATGGGGAGTGTGTAAATAAAAAGGTGAGGGGAAAAGTGCAGCCAAAAGCATAATAAAATATTCGTGAGGAGCCGGAAAAGGGGCTGCAGCCTGGCACACTCTAAATATACGTGTGCCAGGGTTCCCCTCACGTTGCAAAAAGGGCAAGTATCTGGGATGGGGGTGAACCATGTCAAAAACACGCCCGTGCTCACAGCTCCATGAAGGAGCCGCCAACTGATGTCCCGACAGGCCTCGGGACCAAGGTGGAATACAGGCTGGCCCACCGGGGCTGCTCACCCTCCAAAGGTGGCAGGAGGTCCTGCCACTTTGTATCCGGGCGGGACACCAGGGTGAGGGCGTGAAGGGTGTGAAGCGTGAGTGTGTATAGATGTTTCCTTGGCGTGGTTTGGAAGCTGACCGGCTGCAGTTCATGCAGCCGCCTCGCAGTGAAAGGGTGAGGGGTTTGTTGGGATCTACGGGGTAGGGGCCCAATTGAAAGGTCAGGCGGGCCTGGGGTAGAGGGTGGGCGGGGTGCGCCCTTGCGGAGGGCTCGGTTGAGATAAGCCCGAGCAGCGGGCGTCAAAGCGGCCTTCACCTCCTGAAGTACGTGCCAGGGGGTATGAGGTCTGGAGAGCCACATGCACCGAGCGAGTGTCAGGGGATCCAGCCAGTCTCCCCGGTCGTAGTCCAGGAGGTCTCTGACTCTCGTGACTTCCGCCAGGACCAAATTCTGGCGCACTGAGCGGGACTCCGCCACCTGCACACGGAGCTGGGGGTTGTGTAGCAGGGGCTCCGTGAGGAGATCTGCTCCCACAGTGGCCGCCGCGGACCTGGTCATTGAAAACAGTTTCCAGGTCCACAGGAGGTCCTGGTAGAAGACCGGCAGCCCGGAGAGGTCTCGCAGAAAACCTCTCAGATAGAGATAAAAGAGCTGCTGGTCGCCGGGAAGTGATATGAAGCAGCAGTGGCTGAAGGGGCCTGAAATCTGTCTCTAGAGGGGAGGGGAGTTGGTGAGGGACAAGGAGAAAATCCAATGGAAGACTAAGCCCTGGGAACTTCCCCTGGACTAGAAAGTCTGGCAAGTGGTCAAGAGAAGTGAAGTAGCCATGAGGAGCAGAGGATACTGTGGAAGTAAACCCAGTGATAGACCAGGAGGCAAGCAGGTGGGGTAGCAAGGAGCTCTGGGAAACAACAACAGGCACTGAGACTGAACAGACCTGGAATGTTAGTCATAGGGTCCCTAGGCTAGAACCTGGAGTGGTGGGTGAGACTAGGTTCCCCTACCAGCCACTAGGAAGTGGCACAAGACCTAGAGTGGAACGGAAGGCTGTCTGAGGCAGCATCTGGACAGCTTGTTCGGTGGGACTTTGATACCCTAGAAGGGGAGGGGACCTGACTGAAAGACCAAGTCAGGAAGAGGGCGCATTGTGAGTTGCAAAGAGAGACTGACCACAGTGCGGGCAATGGGGCAGGCTCTGTCCACCTCCTCTGATGCCCCAGAAACATCTCAGACCCTGTCCAGTAAGTGGCAACTGTGTTTATATTCCCTCCACCAATACAGTCATGCGCAGGAAAGTATTTACCGTGTTTCTTGCCCTTTAGCCCTTTCCCACAGGGCCAGAGAGAAACAGAGGTCTCCCTTTCTTGAGATCTCAGCACTTACTGGGCTCAGCTAGCCCAGGTTTTCTCTCTCGTTGCCTTCTTTCAAACCCCTCAGCTGATGGCTAATTGGTTAGTAAGCCCTCCCAGCCTGATCAGCTAATTAGCTACATATCCCCAATCAGCTTTCTCCAGAGGAAACTATTGGTGCCTCAGGATATGACTACATGGTAATTAAAAAACCCATAGCACACAGTCTGACAGCCTGGGTCAACTGACTTGGGCTCATGGGGCTTGTGCTGTGGGGATAAAATTTACCATGTAAATGTTTGGGCTTGGGCTGGAGCCTGGACTCTCAGACCTTCCCCACTCATGGGGTCTTAGAGCCTGGACTCCAGCCTGAACCCAACTGACTACATTGCAGTTTTGTAGCCCTGTGAGCCTGAGTCAGCTGGCCCAGGACAACCGGGACCATGCTGAGAGTTATCGCAGTGTAGATGTACCCTAAGAGATCAGAGTGCTGATTCAACAGGGTAAAAGCTAATTCCCAGACCAACCAAGAAGGAGGCACACCTGCTGTGAGTGCAGCCCTTTATGATACCCTTGGCCAAAAGGGAATTCTGCACATTTGCTGGCACTTAACATTAAAAAGGTCATAGAGCAGTTTTTAAACTAAGGGCTGGGGGAAAGCCGACAGGTGCAGAGGAGCACATGGTTCAGACATCCCTTAGGGGAGGATCTATTAATAGAGAATCTCTGTGTCCTAGTGAGGATGAGAGGATGGAAAATGATAAAATATAGGTAGGGTCTGATCAGAAACAGTCAAATAAAAAAAAGTCCAATTCAACTACATCGTGTGATGGCAGATAGCTAAAAGGAGACAATTTTGAAAGTACTTATATACCAATGTTAGAAGTCTAAATAATAAAATGAGTGAACTAGAGTGCCTTGTCTTAAATGAGAATATTGACATAATAGGCATCACAGAAACATGGTGGAATGAGGGTAATCAATGGGATACACTAATACCAGGGTACAAAATATATTGGAAGGACAGAACAGGTCATGCTGGTGGGGGAGTGGCACTATATGTGAAAGAAAGCGTAGAATCAAATGAAGTAAAAATCGTAAATGAATCAAACTATAAAATCAAACTATGAATCAATCCATAAAATCTCTATGGATAGAAATTCCATGCTCTAATAATGAGAATATAACATTATTCCCGACCACCTGACCAGAATGGTGATAGTGACTGTGAAATGCTCAGGGAGATTAGAGAGGCTATTAAAATAAAAAACGCAATAATAATACTGTGGGATTTCAATTATCCTCATATGGACTGGGTACATGTCACCTGAGGATGGGATGTAGAAATAAAGTTTCTTGACACCTTAAATGACTGACTCTTGGAGCGGCTAGTCCTGGAACCCACCAGAGGAGAGGCAATTCTTGATTTAGTCCTAAGTGGAGCACAGGATCTGGTCCAAGAGGTGAATATAGCTGGACCACTTGGTGATAGTGACAATAATATAATTAAACGTAATATTCCTGTGGCAGGAAAAACACCACAGCGGCCCAATACTGTAGCGTTTAATTTCAGAAAGGGGAACTACACAAAAATGAGGAGGTTAGTAAAACAGAAATTAAAGGGTACAGCGCCAAACGTGAAATCTCTGCAAGTTGCATGGAAACTTTTTAAAGACACCATAATGGAGGCTCAACTTAAATGTATACCCCAAATTAAAAAACATACTAAGAGAACCAGAAAAGAGCCACCGTGGCTAAACAACAAAGTAAAAGAAGCAGGGAGAGGCAACAAGGTATCCTTTAAAAAATGAAAGTTAAATCCTTGTGAGGAAAATAGAAAGGAGCATAAACACTGGCAAATGAAGTGTAAAAATATAATTAGGAAGGCCAAAAAAGAATGTGAGGAACAGTTAGCCCAAGACTCAAAAAGTAATAAGCAATTTTTTTTGAAGTACATCAGAAGCAGGAAGCCTGCTAAACAACCAGTGGGGCCACTGGACCATCGAGGTGCTAAAGGAGCACTCAAGGACGATAAGGCCATTGCAGAGAAACTAAATACATTTTTTGCATCGGTCTTCACGGCTGAGGATATGCGGGAGATTCCCAAACCTGAGCCATTCTTTTTAGGTGACAGAACTGAGGAACTGTCCCAGATTGAAGTATCATTATAGGAGGTTTTGGAAAAAATTGACAAATTAAATAGCAATAAGTCACCAGGACCAGATGGTATTCACCCAAGAGTTCTGAAGGAATTCAATGTGAAATTGCAGAACTACTAACGGTAGTCTGTAACCTATCATTTAAATCAGCTTTTGTACCAAATGACTGGAGGATAGCTAATGTGACGCCAATTTTTAAAAAGGGCTCCAGAGGTGATCCCGGCAATTATAGACCTGTAAGCCTGACTTCAATACCGGGCAAACTGGTTGAAACTATAATAACGAACAATATTGTCAGACAGGGATAGATAATAGGACAGAAAATATCATGTTGCCTCTCTGTAAATCCATGATACGCCCACATCTTGAATACTGCGTGCAGATGTGGTCACCCCATCTCATAAAAGATACATTGGAATTAGAAAAGGTTCAGAAAAGGGCAACAAAAATTATTAGGGGTATGGAACGGCTTCCGTATGAGGTGAGATTAATAAGATTAAGACTTTTCAGCTTGGAAAAGAGAGCTAAGGGGAGATATGATTGAGGTCTATAAAATCATGACTGGTGTAGAGAAAGTAGATAAGGAAGTGTTGTTTACTGCTTCTCATAACACAAGAACTAGGGGTCACCAAATGAAATTAATAGACAGCAGGTTTAAAACAAATAAAAGGAAGTATTTCTTCACACAATGAACAGTCAACCTGTGGAACTCCTTGCCAGAAGATGTTGTGAAGGCCAAGACTATAACAGGGTTCAAAAAAGAACTAGATAAATTCATGGAGGATAGGGTCCATCAACGGCTATAAGCCAGGATGGGTAGGGATGGTGTCCCTGGCCTCTGTTTGCCAGAAGCTGGAGATGAGCGACAGGGGATGGATCACTTGATGATTACCTGTTCTTTTCATTCCCTGTGGGGCACCTGGCACTGGCCACTGTTGGAAGACAGGATACTGGGCTAGATGGACCTTTGGTCTGACCCAGTAGGGCCATTCTTATGTTCACTTAGCCCCACCATGTTAAAAAAAGTATGTATGTAAACATGCAGCAAACACTGTTCTCTATTGTTCCAGTGCAGAGCATGGAACATGTTGCTTTTCTCTTTATTAGAAAAACAGACGATGATGGGAAAAATCCTAGAAGTTAGAGCTTGGAAAGACTTATTAGATCATCTTCTCCTGGAATGTATCAGCTTACGTTAGAGATGAAATACATTATTATTGCTTTTATTAATGCTTTTATTTTGTTTTGCAAGAGAATGAATGAAAGACGCCATCTGCTGCCACCCCCTCAAAGCACAGTAGGAATCCAAGAACTTTGCCACTTCTAGAATGAGAGAGAAGCTAAGACGGGATTTCTCTTGAATTCTCCTGCAGAACTACAACCAAGCAAAGGAGGTCCTATTTCACACCTGAGATTTAATCAGTGACAATAGTAGCCTGCTTGATTCCTGGGTTGACCAGAGAGATCATTTATATCAGTGCTCCAAGGCCTGCACTGGCTTCCCGTATGGTTCCAGTATTCTTATAGGTATTATACTAAAGAAACCAATGCCCCTGTTTACTAGGTACTGTGCAAAGAGCTCTCATTCCAACAGGATGCAACAGTGGACTGTGATCAACCATATGAAGGGAGAGAAGGAGGACGAAGGAAACAGTAACAAGGACATGTTTCACCTCAACTGGACAAGGCTCTATGCCTCAGTTGCTTTGTATGTAAAAGTGCGACAATGTTTGTGAAGCACATGAAGATCCTCAAATGAATGGCTGAAGTGCAAAGTGCAAATGTTCTATCATATCTGTCACTGTTCAGAGCAACTGCACCTATATTCCCCCTCTGTGGTCTAAGGGCACTCAGTCAGGCTTTCCTTCCTGACTGGGGTATTTCCAGGCTGCACTGTTCCTTGTCTACACTGTGAATTCCCCAGCAAGTGAGACTGCTTAAAAGGCTTACCTTGCCTTCTCCTCAGAAGCTATAAATAGGGTAATTGCTCACAGTTAAGGTACCACACAATCCTTTCAAAGCAAGCACATTTATTCTTTAAGGAAAAGCATTACAGGGAACACATATTAAAAACAATACAAGAACCTATTGTTGTACTAATAAGCTTACCAGAGATCACCTCAATATTTCCACAAGTGCTCTGGGTATCAATCCCTCCAACACTTTCCCAGGACTGGGGCCCTCCCCTTGGGCAGAAGGTCCTGTCCATTTGCTGGATCAGAACAAAGGCTCTTAAACTTAGGCTCTTTATCCATTAGTCCTTTCTTCATCTGTTGGCCTCTGGTGAATCCATTTTGAACTAGTACATGCAATCCCCTCCAGGAAGTGGTAGCTCTCTGGATGTGTTACAATCTGAGTGAATTTGCCCAATCACCCTCCATTGTTAAAACTTTCTGGAGGTCTGTGTTCACTCTCTCCCGTGGAATTATATACAATCCCTGGCCCACAATGATACATAAACTTAATACAAAGATATTGCAGAAAGTTGTCATATCTGTCACAATACTGATCTTTAGAGTTCCTAACATTTGGCTTCTCACCTCAGAGAAGACACCTTTCCCCCCTCTGTTCTGTCATAAAAAGATTGAGATCAACTGATGCACTCTTACTAATAATTCCTAGGTTTGTATGTGCAGTGCCTGGAAATAGGGAATTCTTTGGTCCAAGAAAGACTGAGCGCCTGACAAAGATCCCACACTGGCATAAATTAGGACTAAGTCTACTGAAGTCAATGGAACCAACACATTTATGCATTATTTTAACTAAGGACTCACATAAGATCTGTTCTCCCTTGTATCCCAGCAGTGTGTGCTCATAAAGGGGAAAAGAAAGAATTGGGGAGTCCATTAATTTGCTTTCCCATTAAAACAAATTTTTCCCTTTTTATAACTAGAGGTCAGGGGCTGAAAGTAGGAGTGTGTGGGAAAGGTTCATTTTTAACTGATTTTTCATTTTGGTGAGCAAGAGCAAAACCAAAACCAAAAATCTAAGTTTAATCTGAGTTGAAAGAAACTTGTCAAACATCAATTTGAAATAACATCATTTCCCAAAATTGACATTTCAAAAATGTTTGGCTTTTCATTCCCCCCCCCGCAAATGTATTTACTGAATTCAACTCGAATGTCAGTTGCTTGAATTAACTCTGTTGTCACAGTTTCATCAGGCAATGAATTACCCATCTATAAACACCATGAAATCGAATGAAGTTTAAAATAGATGCAAAAAATTTTCCTTCTGCTTTTCCCAGTATTTGTCTAACCTAAACATGGAGCATGGAGGAGGAATTTAAATAGTGTTCAGCACAACTCATCATAAATGCAGTCTGTGTGACCGTAAGACTGTAAGAGTGACACCTGGGAGCATGCAAATAAGAATAGAGATGGGGTCAGAGTTGAGTGTAATACTCTGGGGACATAGCTTTATTATACACAAGAAGTGCAACAGCAAGAAATGAAAGAAAATAATAAGTATTTCCCCTTGTGAAAGAAAAAGATATTCCGCTGGGTAGTTTAAATTAAGTATCGAAGAGGGCACAATGGCTAATCGCAATGGAAATATTGTGTGAATTTAATTCAAACGTCTTCTTGGAAAAATATCACAATGTATTAACAATATCTTAAAAAATGCCAGAATTATGTCAGTACGGCTATGCATGTATTTCCTCAATTTGAAACTATCAGTTAGGCTACATGCCTCTTCCTTCTCACTAGTGGTTCCCTCTCAGTGCTTTCCTTATGATCACTAGCTCAGCTACTGATCTCCCTTGAGCTCTTAGTCTGATCTTCCTTAGTTTTTCCATATCAAAATATCTGTTGCAGTTAGCAAATTTTGCAGCATTGGGCCCTAAATTTGTTGCCTGATGCTTATATTCTTCAGAATCTGGACACCACTAGACAATCATTCTCAGTAAAAAGAGAGATTTCTTTCTTCAGGGATTGGAGGTTCAGACACAACAAGGCTTGTGAAAAGCAGTGCCAGTCTGTCTTCAAAACATAGATCCAATAGCTCCTATTATTCTTCCTAACAGTATTGCAATTTTCTTTGTTTTCTTGTTCCAGATCTGCCAGAGAAAAATTCTGATTCTAAGGCAGGCTAAATCTATTCACACAGCAAAACTAGTGTTTTAGTAGTTTGCTTGTTACTGCAGGAATCCACATGTTTTTGATGCTATATGCCTTTTGGCATAATTAAATTAAGCAACAAATGAAACAAAACAATATATGGGGTTTGGTCTATTACTCACTTTTTTAAAAAGTTTGGGCTATAAGAGACATGCAGATTTTAATGCCCAAACCTGGCATCTTTCTAATCACCTTATCCATTTGGGAGCAGCAGTGGGGAGGTTAGTTAATTGTTACTCCTTCCTCTGACATCAGTGGATGACTTGTCAACATTCTGAACACCTGCTGCTTGCAAAGCTCCTTTTCCAAGGGCCACAGATCAGAACCCCGCATAACAAAAACCTAAGAACAACACAGCATGTATTCCCAGGACTGAACATTTGCTCATACACTAAGAAAAAGCACTCAGAAGTGCAACAGCAACACTGGTGACATCTGCCAGAATATTATTTGCATAGTGCCAGTCGCATACATGGTGCTTTACAAAACAAGTAAGGCCAGGGCCATGCCCTGAAAACCTTACCATTTTAGATCAACAAAAACAAAGCAGTTCAGGTATGGGAGAATTTTATGAACAACACTGGGGAAATCAAGGTTCAAGAGACTCATGGAGGATGTTTTGAAGAGGGCTTTGAAGGAGTCTAGGAAGGCATTTGTATTCAAGAGGTAGATGAACAGCTGTTACAAAGATAAGAGGCAACAGAGAAAAGGAGCAAAGCAGAGAATGGGAGAAGGAGATGAAGGGAGCAGTAAGAGGAGGACTGGAAGGAATATAATGAGCAAGAGGGCGAGTAGGAGGAAGAGAAAGCTGAGATGTAGGTGTGTGAGAGAGTATGGTGTGAAAGGCCGTGAGGGTGATGCCAACTGAGAGGCAGAAAATCGTGAGTCAAACATTGAATCATAAGAAGTTTGTGATCACAAAGGGTGCCCCAGCTACTTTTTAATTTATACCAAAACTTCTGCAAAGTAACACTCCCTGTCCTAAACACATTATGTAAAAATCAATATTCATCATTGTGGGTTAAGCAATATGCAATGAGTCATTTATCTGATGAGTATGTGAGTGTGACTGAGCAGTAATAAAAGTTCAAAATGTAATAAAGGGAAAAGAGCATGAATCAGCATAAAGGAGTACATTATAACAAAGAATATAAACATGGACACTTCTTTGAAAAGTCTCACCTGGGAGCAGGAGGAATTATGTGCCAGACAACACCAGTTTTGGGAATCTGGTCAGTGTTACAAGGGATCTGATGGGAATTAACTGTTTCTGAACAATTTCTTCAAAACAATATTTTCTCGTTCATCCTTTTTGATGTCTGCCTACCAATGCAACCTTATTGCTGTGACTTTTTTCAGTGAGAGCAGCAGGTAGAACCAACCCTCTTGGGCCAACACGTTAGATTTCAGGAATAAACTTACCAAATGAGAGGACCCTGAAATGAGATACTTTCATTCATATTTAGGCTCCTTTGAAAAATTAAGCCACTTATTTAAGTTCTGACCATAGATACAGGTCCCTAACTCTATCTATTCTCTCTTTTGATCTTACATACTTACATGGTGCCCAGTATTGCAGTATCTGACCCCATAATCTCTCAAAAATTTGGTGCAGTGGCCTTATTCTACCTTGTACTGGGAAATCAGTGTAATCTTCCACCGCAATCAGACACAAATCTGTCAGTTAGGTACTTATTTACCCCATTACCATTGTATATCCTCACAAGACCCTGTGAGGTATGATCATCCCTATTTTACAGATGGGGAACTGAGGCATAAAAAGATTAAGTGACTTGAAAGTAAGCAACCTCAACATCTTTGAGAGCACAGAATAGAACCTGGGTTTCTCAAGTCCTAAGCTAGTGCCCTAACTACTGGACCACCCTTTCTCTCTGTAGTAGTAATTTACTATATGCATGTGTAAGCAGAGTCAGGATGAGCTCTACCCTGACATCTGGTGGTGAGTCATGGTGGGTTGTGGAAAAGAACTTCAGGGGCTGATCTCATTTGCATAGGCACACCCCCCGCCTATATGGTCGCTTTGGCTGCTGTAGGAGCCCCAGTTTCTCTGTTATTGGGGCAGGAATAAACTGTTATTATCCTGATTATGTGAATCAAGGACAGTGGAACTGTACTCGGCCTTTTGATATGATGGAGGGACTCACCATCAACGAAGCAGCACTCGCTAGGCAAGGGTCATGGGTTCCAAAACCAGTGGATAGAGAGAGGTTGGGGACAGATATTAATACTTGGTGGTATGGGCTCCTGGGTGACCTTACATGCTAATTGCACTTTCTCATCTCTCCATGTAGAATATCAGAGCTAATTTTGATTCTATCAGGTGTCTAGTTACAGGCTGCTGAGGTGAAGTCGCTTTGGGCTAATGGTGTACCAGTGCTGAGGCTCCCCTACTACAAGCTGAAATCACAAAAGAGCTAAACCTACTAAGAGCTGAAATCATTGAGTGTTGTGTTAAGTAGTGGGGGACCCTGAAGATATATGGTGGAGCAGTTTGTGGGATGGTGAGCAGAACAGCTTGTGGAGCAGAGCAGTTTGTTGGATGCCTGGAGCAGCTCGTAGGGGCGGCTGGCAGAGCGGAGCCCCATGGAGAGGTGGGGCAATCAGCTTTGGACCACGTAAGGTGCCCCTTAACCCCCCCTCCCATCTCCACCCAGGTTGGGAGGTAAAACTCTGCAGATAAACTTTTGAACTCTGGGGCTGCCCTGACCAGGGACGGAGACTTTTGGGTCGTTGAACTTTTGGGACTTTGGGTGATTTTGGGTTCCTAGACTCAAGAACCAAAGGGAAAGGACACGCCCCAATTTGCTTGGGGTGGGTTTTTTGCTCATGGGTTATGTTATGAATTCTGTTGGTGGTGTTTCCCCAACATAATGCCACATTGTTTCTCTCTGTTATTAAAAGGCTTTTTGCTACACTCAGACTAGGTGCTTGCGAGAGGGGAAGTATTGCCTCTTGGAGGCACCCAGCGGGGGTGGTATATATTTGTCCCAGGTCACTGGGTAGGGGCTCGAGCTGGTTTTGCTTTGTGTTATTGGAATGGAACCCCTAGATACTGAACCCGGCCCTTTGTTGCTGCCAACTCTGAATGGCCTGAATAAAGACCTCTTGCTATAGTCTTGTTCCATTTAGAAATAGAAATATGTTGCATGAAGGACTAAATACAGGGGCCATGGGTAGTTAGGGCCACTATACAACCCTATACACACTTGGCCTCACCCCGTTACACCCTCCAATGAGACCTGCAGAGCCACCTCTTCACAGCTTTTCAGGGAGCTAGGACTGATGAGGCCCTGCACTTTGTCAAATACCTATACCCAAATGATGAGGCCATCCACTTGTCTAATCTTCTATTCTCACATAGTAGTTATAATCAGCTAGGATATTGCTGTCAGCTCCTGGAGCTGAACTTTCCAGAAGTTGCTTCTGTTTTTAATCTTCCAGAGCCCATTTCTGTGATCCTCAGGGGACAAAAGATTGTGTTTATTATTTGGATTTAACAGCTGAGTTTGTATTTGGTTTGTGTTTCATCTTGCAGCAGTGCTTATGCAGTCCTTTAAGGGTAACTGTAGTTTATGGCAAGATTTTAAAAATGGGAGCCTAAAACTAAATCTATAGTTGAATGTCCAAATAACCTGAATTTCAAAAGTCATCCAAAAGGTTAACCAGCATTTTGACAACCAGGCACTGATGGATTTAAGCCAGGGATTTAAGAGCATAATTTTGGGTTCCTATCAGAGCTATAACTAGGCATTTTAGCGCCTGGGGTGAGCAAACATATTTGTACCCCCCACTGTTTCTTTCCTGAATTTTTTCCGCCCCTTTGGCTCTGTGCTCTGGGAGGCTGCCCCCACTCATCCTCCCTGGGTTATGGCCCTGGTCCTTATTTTTAAAAGTCATAGACCATGTGTTTTAATTTCAGTATCAATATGCTCAAAGTCTGTAGGTCTTTTACATATGCGAAAACTTTCCATGGACTCATTCCAGCCTACATCATCAATCTTGTCTCGCTACTGCCATCCCCATTTTTTATTCCCATCTAGCACTGGCCTGATATCTGTTCCTCATGCTAGCCATTATTGGTGCAAAAGTCTTCTCCATTGCAACTCATGACATCTGGAACAGCCTTTCTTAATCATTTATCAGCTCTCAAACTCCATTCACATCTTTTCTTCCTTGCCTGTATCACTTAGCAAAATGCTATAGCCTTTGACATGCAAGTCAGACTCAATCGGCGTGGGCAAACTACAGCCCACAGGCTGTGTCCAGCCCATCAGACCTTTCAATCTGGCCCTCAAGCTCCTGCTGGGGAGCAGGTCAAGGGTTTGCCTCACACCATGTGTGCCATGGCTCCTGGAAGCAGCGGCATGTCCCCCCTCTGGCTCCTATGTGTAGGGGCATCCAGGGGGCTCTGAACGCTGCCCCTGCCCCAAGCACCAGCTCTGCAGCTCCCATTGGCCGGGAACCACTGCCAATGGGAGCTGCAGGGGTGGTGCCTGTGGACAGGGCAGCGCACAGAGCTGCCTGGCCATGCCTCCATGTAGGAGCTGGAGGGGGGACATGCTGCTGCTTCCGGGAGCTGCTTGAGGTAAGTGCCACCAAGAGCTTACACCCCTGACCTCCACCCATACTGCAACCTCCTACCCCAGCCCCCCTTCCTGTCCTCCGAACCTCTCAGTCCCAGCCCAGAGCACCCTGCTGCACCCCCTCATCTCCAGCCCTACCCCAGAGCCTGCACCCCTGCCCCAGCTTGAGCCCCGTCCCACAATCTGAATGCCTCAGATGCAGCCAGTACCCCCTCCCACAGCCCAATCCCCTGCCTTAGCCCAGAGCCCCCTCCTATATTCCGAACCCCTCAGCTCCACCTCTAGCCTGCAGCCCCCTCCTTCACCCCAAGCCCCTCATCCCTGGCCCCACCCCAGAGCCCACACCTCCAGCTGGAGCCCTCACCCCTCCCACATCCCAACCCTCTGCCCCATCCCGGAGCCTCCTCCCATACCCTGACCTCCTAATTTCTGGCCCCTCCCCAGAGCCCATGCCCCCAGCCAGAGCCCTCATCCCCTCCCACATCCCAACCCCCAATTTCATGAGCATTCACGGCCCACCATACAATTTCCATACCAAGATGTGGCCCTCAGGCCAAAAAAGTTTGCCCACCCCTGCACTAAATGAGCATAATGGTCTCTTCTAGCCTTAAAACAAAAACTATGAACCTCTTAATTCCTCTTTCCCTCTGCCATTATTTATCTCTAAGCTATAGCTACACTAGAGAGCTTATACTCTCATGTAGGTGCTCTAAGCCAACAGAAGAGAGCTCTCCTGTTTACTTAATTAATCCACCCCCAACGAGCAGGGGCAGCAATGTCAGTGGGACAAGCTCTCCCACTGACATAGTGCTGTCCACACCGGCACTTAGGTGGTGTAATTTATGTTGCTCAGGGGCATGGGTGGCATGTATCATAGGCTGGGGGAGGCTATGCCTCCCCCAACAGCCTGGCATGGTCCCGCCCAGCTCCTCCCCAAGGCCCACTGCTTCCTCTTCCCCCTTAGCTGCAGCCAAGGCAGGCTACTCATCTTCCGGGAAGCCGACTGGGGCTGGGGCTGGGGCGAGGGCGGCCATCGCTGGCCTGCAGTTAGGACTTGGCGTGGCTGGGGCCACCCAGTGCTGAGGGGCCCCCGGGTGCTGGAGCTGTGCTGCCCAGTGCTCGGAGTAGGGGCTGCTGGCACTGGGACTTCCTGCCCTGTGCTTGGAGGTGGGTGTGCCCTGCACACCTGGTGTTCGGGGGCTGGGTGGGGATGCGCGCACCACCCACCCGCCTGGTGCTTGGGGGCAGCCATACACTGTTAGGATATAGATATTCAGGCCCGTCTGTAAAGGCCTAGACTCTAAGAATTTAGGTGTATTCTTACCACTTAGCTAGTTATAGAGGTTTAAAGGAAAGAATCAAAATCACTGTCTTCTGGTGTAAGGGCCTTCTCTTTCTGAGACAGTCTGAGGCCCTGTTCTTAGGCTAAGATCTCTGGCTAAGCAGCAGAGGCAGCCATAAGCTGGGAAGGGAATGGTCACATCCTCACATTCCAAACCAGTCACACTGAAAGAAGGCAATCTGGAGCTGTTAGAAAGGTGATCTGATCTATCACCTCCAGAGAAAGGGAAGAGCCTAGAGGATGTAAAGGGAAGTTTAGTTTGACAGTTTTCTGTTCAGTAAGAACTCACTTATCAATAGACACAGCTGGGAAACCCTTATATCTTTATAGATGTAGTTGTGAAATCCTCACTTCTGTATTGTTTTGTCATTATAGTTCCCACTTTGCTATTTTTTGTCTGTATAATCTCTGTCTGGTTCTGTGATTGTTTCTGTCTGCTGTATAATTAATTTTGCTGGGTGTAAACTAATTAAGGTGGTGGGATATAATTGGTTAAATCATGTTATAACATAATTAGGATTGGTTAGCTAAATTTCAGTAAAATGATTGGTTAAGGTAGAGCTAAGCAGAACTCAAGTTTTACTATATAGTCTGCAGTCAATCAGGAAGTGCGGGTGGGAATGGGAACAGGGAATGGGGGTGGGGAAATTGGAATCATGTTTTGCTAAGGGGCGAGATTGGAACAGGGAATGGGGCGGAAATTGGAATCATGTTTTGCTAAGGGCAGGAATGGGAACAGGGACACAGGTAAGGCTCTGTGGTGTCAGAGCTGGGAAGGGGGACACTAAGGAAGGAAACTGGAATCATGCTTGCTGGAAGTTCACCCCAATAAACATCAAATTGTTTGCACCTTTGGACTTCGGGTATTGTTGCTCTCTGTTCATGCGAGAAGGACCAGGGAAGTAAGTGGGTGAAGGAATAAGCCCCCTAACATGCGCCTCCTGCCCAGCGCTCAGGGAATGGTGGGGGCCACATGCCACCCGTCTGGTGCTCAAGGGGTGGGGAGAAGGAGCGGGGGGCTCTGGGCTCCAGTGGGGGAAGGGAGGCGGAAGGAGCAGAGCCTTAGGTGGGCCCGACTGGGGGCTAGTCTCCCCGAGCTGGCAGTTCACCCACTGTCCATACTTAGTGGGGTGGCTTATTCACACTGCTGAGTGACGTAAGTTAGACCGACATAAGTAGTAGTGTAAACATAGCCTAAGTTTACACTATCGAGTGTTTCAGGATACAGGTAGTAGATAAAATAAGGCTGTATTGTATGGCACTACTCCAGCATTCCTAAACTGCTGATGGCATACATGGCAGGAAGTGCTAGCCCTTTACAGAGCAGTCTGGAACTTACATCTGAAGCAAGCCTAGTGCAATAAAGTTATTCCCCCTGCCTTGCCCTGGCTGTAAGTGCTGGACAATTCCTTAAAGGGAAAGTACACCATGACAGCATTTTACCTAGCCAATGATAGGATGAGTTTTAGACCATAAGTATGGTATATGATGGTACTACACCAGTTTATATTGTAAAATATATTACAAACTTTACAACAACACTGCAAGCTACAAATATGTGAGACATTTATTGTTTTGTGGTTGAGAAATTTTATCCTGCACCATACCATCTTGTTTGCATTTCTCAGTTTTGCTCTTAGTATATTATCAATTACGGTATTGATGTACTTCAGGATTTTATTCCATACACATCTTCTTTTACAAGGTACCTCTTCAAAACTCCAGAGCCATGGAGGACTCAGCAATAATTAGAGACAGCCTCTGATTAAAGACTTTGGGAACTGAAATTAGTTTTGCTCATTCATAAACATTCTGTGTTGGCCACTTGATCCATGACCTGACAATGTGAAGTGTCACCTAAGAGCAACAGTGATCCTGGCAGCACAAGTGGCAGCAGCTGTTGCATTAGCTGTGTTCAGTGACACAGCTCTTCTGCAATATGCTGGAAGCTAAAAATGTCTTGGTTCTTATACACTGGTGGATTCTCCCCACTCCAAGATTCTGGATCCTCTGTAGGGACTTAATCATGTACAGCTGTAGCCAAATTATGGCTGGCTCTGCAGAGACACTAAAGGGTAAAAGACTTTTTCCTCCACATACAAAAGCATAAATGTCTGCTGCCTTTGACGCTTAGGGCAGTGAACCTTCTGCCTTTCTTAATGTAGCTCTGCCTGGTGGTTGTTTGTTAATATCTGCAGTCAAGCTATGGCTCATGCGGGTGAAAATTCAAGACTAAATTTTTCAAATTGTGTGTACTGGTGCTATTGGTCCAATGAAGTTCCAATGAAGTCACACAAATGAGGGTCATTCTTGTCAGTTGCTAGTTTATGCAGATCAAGGAGTGACTGGTTCACATTCTTTTCCAGGTGCAAGGCACATTCCATTGCTGTCAACCCATTCTCCTAATCATCACGATCTGGTTTCTTGATTAAAATCAAGAGACTAGTAGAAATGTGTTAATAGAGCCTACTGCAGTTTCCACTATGGTTATTGTGAGGCTCTGTATAGCAAGGTTAACCCTTGACAAATACCATGTAGATTTACTAAAATAAGAACGAATACGGAAATGAAGCAGTGATGTACAGAATCCCAACTACATGTCTGAAAGTTGGCAACATCTGAGAACAATACAGTTTCAGTTCACTGTTGAAAGGTCACTTGTTAAGCAACAAAATTTCTTTTCTCAAACTTGTTGAAATCCTTTACAAACAAAATTTTGGCTCGAAATACTGAGCCCCTGTATGGTGGTTGGTGCCAATGTTTGACAAAGGTATTTTGTCATTCTCCCAGCAGCCTGGGAATCAGCTTGTGTTGTTTCAAAATGAATGTACATAAACTAGAATAATACAAGAAAAAAACACCTTCAGTGTCCACTGACTGCTATTCCCCATAAAGAAAATGTAATACACAGAACTATCAGAAGTTTCCTCCTCAGGAGAATTTTCTTTGCATCCAGTCCCCGCTACTTCACATCTGAACCATTCTTTTTTTCAGGTTTCAGAGGAACAGCCGTGTTAGTCTGTATTCGCAAAAAGAACAGGAGGACTTGTGGCACCTTAGAGACTAACCAATTTATTTGAGCATGAGCTTTCGTGAGCCACAGCTCACTTTTTCCTCCATCTGCCACGGGACTAAAGCTGAGAACAAAGAACACACACTGAAATGATTCTATGTACACACATTTACATTCCTGTAGTTTTAAAACCAGAATCATGTATTAAAATCTACAATTTCCAGGTGCTACACAGCAATGTTGGTAATTATAAGGCTGAGTCTGTTGGTTAAAGCAAGATCCTGGGACTCAGAATTCCTGAGTCCAACATCCAGCTCACAAAACACTCACTTTTGACCAGATTCTGCAACTTTTATTCACTTTGATTAGCACTTTTTCATGTGAATAAATCCATTTAAGTCAATAAGATTACATACTTGAGTAAATACTCCTCAAGGTGAGTAACAGTTGCAGAACCCGGCCCAGAATGATTTAAATTACTTGTCTTTTCCTTTCTGTTCAATTGTCCCTTATATAACATAGGCAGACTGGTAATGCATTCCTTATAGGGTGTTCTGAGGCTTACAATGCATTCCTTAAAGCCCTAGTCTACACTAGGAGTTGAAGTCGAATTTAGCAGCGTTAAATCAATGTAACCCTGCACCCATCCACATGACGAAGCCCTTTTATCAACTTAAAGGGCTCATAAAATCGATTTCCTTACTCCACCCCCGAGAAGGGGATTAGCGCTGAAATCGGCCTTGCTGGGTCAAATTTGGGGTACTGTGGATGCAATTAGACGGTATTGGCCTCTGGGAGTTATCCCAGAGTGCTCCATTGTGACTGCTCTGGACAGCACTCTCAACTCAGATGCACTGGCCAGGTAGACAGGAAAAGGCCTGCGAACTTTTGAATTTCATTTCCTGTTTGGCCAGCGTGGCAAGCTGCAGGTGAGTGCAGAGCTCATCAGCGGAGGTGACCATGATGGAGTCCCAGAATCACAAAAGAGCTCCAGCATGGACCGAATGGGATGTACGGGATCTGATCGCTGTATGGGGAGAGGAATCCGTGCTATCAGAACTCCATTTCAGTTTTTGAAATGCCAAAAGATTTGTCAAAATCTCCCAGGGCATGAAGGACAGAGGCCATAAAAGGGACTCGAAGCAGTGCCATGTGAAACTTAAGGAACTGAGGCAAGCCTACCAGAAAACCAGAGAGGCAAATGGCCGCCCCGGGTCAGAGCCCAAAACATGCCGCTTCTATGATGAGCTGCATGCCATTTTAGGGGGTTCAGCCACCACTACCCCAGCCGTGTTGTTTGACTCCTTCAATGGAGATGGAGGCAACACGGAAGCAGGTTTTGGGGATGAGGAAGATAGCTCACAGCAAGCAAGCGGAGAAATCGGTTTTCCCAACAGCCAGGAACTGTTTCTCACCCTGGACCTGGAGCCAGTAACCCCCGAACAAACGCAAGGCTGCCTCTCAGACCCACCAGGTGGAGAAGGGACCTCTGGTGAGTGTACCTTTTTAAATAATATACATGGTTTAAAAGCAAGCATGTTTAATAAATGATTTTCCCTGGCATTTGCAGCCAGTACAGCTATTGGAAATGTCTGTTAAGGTGTCTGGAGATGGAGTGGAAATCCTCCAGGGACATCTCCATAAAGCTCTCCTGGATGTACTCCCAAAGCCTTTGCAAAAGGTTTCTGGGGAGGGCAGCCTTTATTCCGTCCACTATGGTAGGACACTTTACCACACCAGGCCAGTAGCATGTAGTCGGGAATCATCGCAGAACAAAGCATTGCAGTGTACGTTTGCTGGCATTCAAACAACATCCATTCTTTATCTCTCTGTGTTATCCTCAGGAGAGTGATATCATTCATGGTCACCTGGTTGAAATAGGGTGCTTTTCTTAAGGGGACATTTAGAGGTGCCCATTCCTGCTGGGCTGTTTGCCTGTGGCTGAACAGAAATGTTCCCTTCTGTTAGCCATGAAGAGGGGTGAGGGGTTAGCCACGTGGTGGGGGGAAGCAAAATGTGACCTTGTAATGAAAGCACATGTGCTACGTATGTAATGTTAACAGCAAGGTTTACCGGGAAAGAGAGTGTTCCCATTGTTCTATAAAATGTGTCTTTTTAAATACCACTGTCCCCTTTTTTTTCTCCACCAGCTGCATGTGTTTCAAGGATCACAGGATCTTCTCCTTCCCAGAGGCTAGTGAAGATTAGAAGGTGAAAAAAACACACTCGTGATGAAATGTTCTCTGAGCTCATGCTGTCCTCCCACACTGACATAGCACAGACGAATGTGTGGAGGCAGACAATATCAGAGTGCAGGAAAGCACAAAATGACCAGGAGGAGAGGTGGAGGGCTGAAGCTGAAAGGTGGTGGCAGCGTAATGAGAGGAGGCAGGATTCAATGTTGAGGCCGCTGGAGGATCAAACTAATATGCTCCAGCATATGGCTGAGCTGCAAGAAAGGCAGCAGGAAAACAGACTGCTGCTACAGCCCCGGTGTAACCAAACACCCTCCTCCCCAAGTTCCATAGCCTCCTCACCCAGACACCCAAGAACACGGTGTGGGAGCCTCCGGACACCCAGCCACTCCACCCCAGAGGGTTGTCCAAGCAACAGAAGGCTGTCATTCAATAAGTTTAAAAGTTTTAAACTTTTAAAATGCTGTGTGGCCTTGTCCTTTCCTCCTCCACCACCCCTCCCGGTGCTTCCTCCTCCACCACCCTTCCTGGGCTACCTTGGCAGTTATTCCCCTATTTGTGTGATGAATGAATAAAGAATGCATGAATGTGAAACAACAATGACTTTATTGCCTCTGCAAGTGGTGATCGAAGGGAGGAGGGGAAGGTGGTTAGCTTACAGGAAAGTAGAGTGAACCAAGGGGGTTCATCAAGGAGAAACAAACAGAACTTTCACACCGTAGCCTGGGCAGTCATGGAACTGGTTTTCAAAGCTTTTCTGATGTGCACTACTGTGCTCTTCTAACTGCCCTGGTGTCTGGCTGCGTGAAACCAGCAGCCAGGCAATTTGCCTCAACCTCCCACCCTGCCATAAACGTCTCCCCCTTACTCTCACAGATATTGTGGAGCGCACAGCAAGTAGTAATAACAGTGAGAATATTGATTTCGCTGAGGTCTAACCGAGTCAGTAAACTGCACCAGTGCGCTTTTAAACATCCAAATGCACATTCTACCACCATTCTGCGCTTGCTCAGATGGTAGTTGAACAGCTCCTGACTACTGTCCAGGCCTGTATATGGCTTCATGAGCCATGGCATTAAGAGGGAGGCTGGGTCCCCAAGGATACATATAGGCATTTCAACGTCCCCAACGGTTATTTTCTGGTCATAAAGTCCCTTCCTGCAGCTTTTGAAACAGACCAGAGTTCCTGAAGATGCAAGCGTCATGTACCTTTCCTGGCCATCCCATGTTGATGTTGGTGAAACGTCCCTTGTGATCCACCAGTGCTTGCAGCACTATTGAAAAGTACCCCTTGCAGTTTATGTACTCGCCGGCTTGGTACTCCGGTGCCAAGATAGGGATATGGGTTCTGTCTATGGCCCCACCACAGTTAGGGAATCCCATTGCAGCAAAGCCATCCACTATGACCTGCACATTTCCCAGGGTCACTACCCTTGATATTAGCAGATCTTTGATTGCGTTGACTACTTGCATCACAGCAGCCCCCACAGTAGATTTGCCCACTCCAAACTGATTTCCGACTGACCGGTAGCTGTCTGGTGTTGCAAGCTTCCACAGGGCTATTGCCACTCGCTTGTGAACTGTGACGGCTACTCTCATCTTGGTATTCTTGCGCCTCAGGGCAGGGGAAAGCAAGTCACAAAGTTCCATGAAAGTGCCCTTATTCATGCAAAAGTTTCGCAGCCACTGGTAATCATCCCAGACCTGCAACACTATGTGGTCCCACCCATCTGTGCTTGTTTCCCGGGCCAAGAATCAGCATTCCACTGCAAGAACCTGCCCCATTAGCACCATTATGCCCACATTGGCAGGGCCCATGCTTTGAGAGAAGTCTGTGTCCATCTCCTCATCGCTCTCATCACTGCGCTGACGTCGCCTACTCACCCGGTTTCGCTTTGCCAGGTTCTGGTGCTGCATATAATGCTGGATAATGCGCGTGGTGTTTAATGTGCTCCTAATTGCCAAAGTGATCTAAGCGGGCTCCATGCTTGCTGTGGTACGGTGTCTGCACAGAAAAAAGGCACGGAACGATTGTCTGCTGTTGCTCTGATGGAGGGAGGGGCAACTGACGACATGGCTTACAGGGTTGGCTTACAGGAAATTAAAATCAACAAAGGGGGTGGCTTTACATCAAGGAGAAACAAAAATAACTGTTATACAGAATGGCCCCCTCAAGGATTGAACTCAAAACCCTGGGTTTAGCAGGCCAATGCTCAACCCAATGAGCTATCCCTCCCCCTGGTATTTCAGGCAGGACTGAATCTCCATTAAACTTTTCAAGGTGCCCCTGACAGACCACACCGAAATGATTGTCAGCCGTTGATTTCACGGAGGGAGGGAGAGAGGGAGGGGAGGGGGAGCAAATGAATACAAAACAAATCTGGTGTATTTCTTGTTTTGATCCACTCCATCTATCTTTTACATCTTTGGCTGGCAGCAGACGGTGCAGTAGGAGTGCTAGCCATCCTCATCTCCTGCCTACTCGGCAGAAGACGGTACAATAGGACTGCCGGAAGGACTAAAGAGAATGACCTGGTCAAGTCACTCCTATTTTAGTCCCTGCACCCATGTCTGCCCAGGTGCTCCTGACCGACCTTACTGAGGCGGCTAGGAGCACCTCGGACATGATGACGATAGTTATCAGGCTTATTGCACTGTCTGCTGCCACAAGGCAATGGGTTGCTGCTGTGTAGCAATGCAGTACCACGTCTGCCAGCACCCAGGAGATGTACTGTGACAGTGAGCTGAGTGGACTCCATGATAGCCATGGTACGGCATCTGCACAGGTAACTCAGAAAAAAAGGCATGAAACGATTGTCTGCAGTTGCTTTCATGGAGGGAGGGAGGGAACGGGGGCCTGACGACATGTATCCAGAACCACCTGTGACAATGTTTTTGCCCCATCAGGCATTGGGATCTCAACCCAGAATTCCAGTGGGCGGCGGAGACTGTGGGAACTGTGGAATAGCTACCACAGTGCAACGCTCCGGAAGTCGATGCTTGCCTCGGTACTGTGGAAGCACTCCGCCGAGTTAATGCACTTAATGCACTTAGAGCATTTTGTGTGGGGACACACACACTCGACTATATAAAAACGATTTCTAAAAAATGACTTCTATAAATTCAAACTAATTTCATAGTGTAGACATATCCATAGGGTGCTCTGAGGCTTACTTAGTCTGACATTCCCCAGGATACTATCTGGACTGTTGGATACTTGTGGCCCTTCAATTCTCCAACCTGGGGTGCCTTTTACACTGTTTCGCTATGAGAGCAACCACTCTTGGCTGGCTCTCACACAGTTTTCAGCAATCTAACCAGGAAGAAGACAACTAACAAAATCATCCAAAGCACAGGACTTTGTGGTGATGAGGGACTTCAACTACCCAGAGATCTGTTGAGGAAAATAACACAGCAGGGCACAGATTATCCAACAACTTAGTGGAATGTATTGGAGACAAATTTTTAGTTCAGAAGGTGGAGAAAGCTACCAGGGGGAGGGAATTCTAGATTTAATTTTGACAAAATGGGGAGGAACTGATCGAGAATGTGAAAATGGAAGGCAGCTTAGATGAAAGTGACCATGAAATGGTAGAATTCATGATTCTAAGGAATGGCAGGAGGGAAAGCAGCAAAATAAAGATAATGGATTTCAAGAAGGCAGACTTTAGCAAACTCAGGGAGTTGGTAGGTAAGATCGGGGGGGAGGGATAGCTCAGTGGTTTGAGCATTGGCCTGCTAAACCCAGGGTTGTGAGTTCAATCCTTGAGGGGGCCATTTAGGGAGCTGGGGCAAAAATTGGAGACTGGTCCTGCTTCAAGCAGGGGGTTGGACTTGATGACCTCCTGAGGTACCTTCCTATTCTATGATCCCATGGGAAGCAAGTTTAAAGGGAAAACAGTTCAAGAGAGTGGCAGTTTTTCAAAGAGACATTATTAAGGGCACAACAGCAAACCATCCCACTGTGTAGGAAAAATAGGCAGTATGGCAAGAGATCACCCTGGCTTAACCAAGAGGACAAATATAGTGCCCATCTATAAAAAGGGAAATAAGAACAATCTGGGGAATTACAGTCCAATCAGCTTAACTTCAGTACCCAGAAAGATAATGGAGTGAATAATTAAGCAATCAATTTGCAGACACCTAGAAGATAATAAGGGGATAAGTAACAGTCAGCATGGATTTGTCAACAACAAATCATGTCAAACCAACCTAATAGCTTTCTTTGACAGGGTAACAAGCCTTGTGCATAGGGGGGAAGCAGTAGATGTGGTATATCTTGACTTTAGTAAGGCTTTTAATACTGTCTCGCACATCCTTCTCATAAACAAACCAGGGAAATAGAACCTACATGGAGCTAGGTTGAGTGTATAATTGGTTGGAAAACCATTCCCACAGAGTAATTATCAATGGTTCACACTCAAGCTGGAGGGGCATATCAAGTGGGGTCCTGCAGGGATCAGTTCTGGGACCAGTTCTATTCAATATCTTCATCAATGATTTAGATAATGACATAGAGAGTACACTTATTAGGTTTGCGGATGATACCAAGCAGGAAGGAGTTGCAAGTGCTTTGGAGGATAGGATTAAAATTCAAAATGATCTGGACAACCTGGAGAAATGGTCTGAAGAAAATAGGATGAAATTCAATAAGGACAAATACCAAAGTACTGCACTTAGGAAAGAAAAATCAGTTGCACACATACACAATGGGAAATGACTGCCTAGGAAGGAGTACTGCGGAAAGGGATCTGGGGGTCATAGTGGATCACAAGCTAAATATGAGTGAACAGTGTAACACATTTTCAAAAAAGCAAACTTCCGGGAAGTATTAGCAGGAGTGTTGTAAGCAAGATATGAGAAGTAATTCTTCTGCTCTACTCTGTGCAGATTAGACTTCAACTAGAGTACTGTGTCCAGTTCTGGGTGCTACATGTAGATAAATTGGAGAAAGTCCAGAGAAGAGCAACAAAAATGATTAAAGGTCTAGATAACATGACCTATGAGGGAAGATTGAAAAATTTGGGTTTATTTAGTCTGGAGAAGAGAAGACTGAGAGGGGACATGATAACCGTTTTCAAGTACATAAAATACTCCTGGGGGAATTCTTCACCAAAAAATTAAAAATTCTGGTCACAATATTTTAAAATTCTGCAAATTTTATTTGTCAAAATAACACTATATTATCATGCTAGTTTCAATTATTTTGGTAATTTATTTCAAAATACCTGTCAGCAAGTATGTCTATAACAATACAGACATGTGCACAAACATTTCCACAGGAGCAGAGAGTTAAAGAAACCCCTACGACAACCCAGTTCCAGTTTCTCTGCCCCTGCCCCCACAGAGCCCATCCAGGGGGCCAGACACTCACACCCCCACCTCCCCCAGCCATGGCTCTCCCAACTCATATGCTCACAACCCCTCCCCCAAGAGCCCAGCTGTGGGACTCTCCCCAGCCCAAAGACTCACACTCCTCCCCCCCAAGTCCAACCATAGCCCTCCCATCCCAGACACTCATACCCCCTGCCCCCTAGAGGCCAGCTGTGGGGCCCTCCCTAGCCCAGACACTCACACCCCTTTCTCTCCAGAGCCCAGGGATCCAGATTGAAAAACAGCCTGATGCTGGGTCCCAGGCTTGCACGGAGTTTGCTGTGTGTCACCTCCTCCTTCCTTCAGGGTGCGGTGGGAACTGCAGCTGCTGGGAACCCTCCAGTTCCCTCCCTCACCCCCTCGGCCTTGTCTTCTATTTGCGAGCTGGGCTCTGCTGCGTCCAGCAGCCCTAGTGGTGGCTATCAGCACTGCAGCCCATTTCTGTGGGGAAAAATAAATTATGTGCACAACATTAATTTCTGCAAAATTCTCCATTGTGCAGTGGCCCAGAATTACCCCAGGAGCAATAAAAGGTTGTTACAAGAAGGAGGGAGAAAAAAATTTCTCCTTAACCTCTGAGGATAGGACAAGAAGCAATGGGCTTACATTGAAACAAAGGTGGTTTAGGTTGGACATTAGAAAAACTTCCTGTCAGGGTAGTTAAGCACTAGAATAAATTGCCCAGGGAGGTTGTGGAATCTCTGTCTCTAGATGTTTTTAAGAACAGGTTAGACAAACGTAGGAAGGGATAATACTTAGTCCTGCCATGAGTGCAGGGAACCCCTCCCCCAATTCACTGATGCTTCTTTCGTCTTTCAAATGTTGTTGATCCTGTGAGTAGAGATGAGGGGAGAGAGGTGATTCGAGGCTGCTATTCCTCATTTTTATATCCTTTTCCTCCTCTTTGAGAATCATGAGGTTCAGGTGACAGCAATTCTGTTCCTTTGCCAAGACATACATTTTTCACTTACACTCTTCTTCCTGCCAAAGAATGGGCATTTAATTAGGTGATAGTTCATTTGATTATGCTGATGCCTGGCTGAGGTGTTGGCTAGCCTTTTGCCTTTGGGGTACTGGTCTGAAGCTGTTTCCCCAGACTTGGAACATGCCTTAGATAGTAGAATTTCATAACTTTACGTATAACGTTGCCACACATATTTTACCAGGACAATTATGTTCAGCAGATTATGAGTTTTCAAATGATGCCTCACAAGGCATACTTCGTACAAAATTTATCATAGACTAAAAGGGTGAACATAAGAATACAGACTGTCACATTAAGCACTTGGAGATACACAACATCTATCTTCTGATGGAGTATCGTTATTGCAAACACAATACCTACTACCCAGAATGTCTCCTCACTATTAAGAAGTTTAACTAAATGCCCAGCTTGGAAATGTCTACACTGTACCGCACTGCAGACTACAAAGGTGTGAATAGTAGTGCATACCAAAATGCTGTGCTGTTACTCCCCTGTGTGGACAATGAGGGCGTGAACAAAAAGGTTCCTAATCCGTATTAATGGCATACTCTTCCAACAGTACTACATTAACGTAAAATAGGAACCTTTCAGCTCATGCCTGCAGTGTCCACATGGCGGAGTAACAGCTTACTCTTTGGTGCGCACTTCTTTCAGACCTCTGTTGTCTGAACTGCAATGCAGCATAGTGTGGAAGTATAACATTGTATAAGTATAGCGTTGTATAAGGGGACATGCTGGATACATTGTATATGAGAGGGCATGCCAAAACATGTTACAAAGTATCTGAGGGAGCACATGTAGGGCCAGTTAGCTTTTGAATGGAGAAGCAATTAAGATAGAGCCAGCACGTCTAAGAAGCAGGCATCAGAATGGAAGGTGTGAAGGGCAATTAGTTAAGTTAACTGAAAGCTGTTAAAGGAGATTGTTAAGGGTGGCAGGTAATTAAAGATACGTGACTGGTCTCAGGGATCTCCAAGGGTGGTGACTAAAATCTTTTTTCTTCTTTTGTCTGTAACTTCTCTGTAACTTGTTCTCCAAAAACTGTATAAATTAAGAGACACAAGCCCCACTCGGGGGGCTCACTTCTAAATGTATTAGCAGAGCAGCTTTGCTAATAAAACAGAGTGGTCTGATAAATTGTGAGTCTGAGTCAAACTTTGACAATAGACATAGACTTAGTCATACTCTCCTCTTATTCACACCCACACAGTTTCACTGAAGTTCTTTACTACAGTCTGCTTCTCACGGTCACAAGGGGAGTGTTGGCTGTAGCCAGCAACCTTGAAATGCCTTGTGTGTACATCTGAGGGAGGAGAGGGATGATTTACTTTGAAATTTTATTTTTCAAGTAAAAGATGGTGTGGAAAAACCACAGCCAACATTTCCTTCTACTACAGTATGGTACCTGTATTTTCCCTGTGAGATAAAGTGCTACTTAACTCTTGGAAGCTCTTTATTATTCCAATAGTGGATTTGCAATATAAAATAAATATTTGATAGAAATGATTTTGTAAAGCAAAAGGATTTTTTATTTTATCAGTAGTGATTAACATGTTACATGTCAGAGATGTAATACATTCTCACATTTACTTAATGGTGGAAAGACTATCTAATCTTTAATTTTGGTTCAAATTATTTACATAATGATACTGAAGTAAATCCATTGTGTTCTGCAGAGATTAGCATCTGACCACTGAGACAATGGGCAGAAACAGTTTGACAGAGAATGAATAGCTGTAGATATGCTTCAGAAACCCAAGAGAGCATCAGGTATTTTGGTACCTACACACCTCCATAGCCAATATGCACAGCTATGTTTCCCATCATTCACTTCAAATCAGCACTGCTGGAGAAACAGTTATAGCATCAGCTCATTGCCTGACATGTTATTTTAGAAAGTAACATTATCCACATAATTAACGTATGGGAATGGTTACCAGTACACTGGGCATCAGAGCTCAGTGATGTATTTCATTCCCATTGCTTCTGCTGAGAAATGTGTAAAGCAGGGAGCAATGAGTATAATCATAAAGGGCTCCATCAATTAGCATTTACTTATTTTATGAAAAAAAACCCAGAGGATATCTTGACAAATCTCAAGGTAAAAGTCTCCAGTCATTTTATAGCATCTATTCGTGCTGCTCCTGAAATTGGTGCCCTTCTGCTGTCCAGTCTTTAATACTTCCCAGTGGGAAAGTGATGGATGTGTCTAGAGTCCAAGAGCAACAGAAAAGTGTTTCAGGATTTTTTAATGTAAGTAGTTGCTGGAAAAGTAGCACTTCTTTTTCTCCCTAGCTGACATTTATTGATAATTATAATCAACCATATTCAGATATTATAAATGGGATTATATGCCATAAAGAATGCAAAATTAGGGTTTCATTCCTATTCAGGAGGAAACTCAGGATCTGAATGTCTGACCCCGGCTTCAGCTTCACACATACACAAATTTGTCAGCATGCACTAGTCATGCACTTAAGTGTGCTGACCCATGTATATGGGTACATGCATAGCACTTTCAAATGGGGTTTGTGGGGGGAAAACACAATCACCTGTGCACAGGTAACTGTATGCCAAAGCATGTGATGGTGTCAATGCAGCAAAGCATTTATATAGGTGAGTGCATAAGAGACCCACTGAAAACCAGACTCCGATTCAGTCTGTGGAAGCTGAAGTGTAATGTGCACCAGTCTTTTGTGAAGACGAAAAAAAAATTGAGGTTTAATGATATTGTAAGCTACGCAGAAGGTAGGGAAAGCTTAGCACAGCTTTTATGGGCTTGGCCAGAGGCTCCCTTTGGTTTATGTGACAGAACAGCTATTTAGGGTCCAGTACGATCCTAGTTTGAGGGTTGGTAGCAACAATGCAGAGCTGAATTCTCCAGTCAGTGACTAGGTTTGCTGCATGCATGTTTGTTCTGCACTTTACCAAAGTATGAGACACAGCATCTATTTCCTTCTACCACTGAGGGTGCAGGAAGCAGCAAAAGTTGAGCAGGGCCAGGACAGTAATGATATAACTTATCCATTTGTGAGAGATAAGGCCAAATATTAGCAGCACTGTAGCCCTACTAGGCCAATATATTCCTATTCTTGTGTAGAGCTGAGCACAGATGTTTAGGCAAATGGTTTATTTGCTGAAAAATGCAGTTGTGCTCAAGCCCAAAACTATTCACAAATTCACAGAATAGTTTCAACTGAACTGAAAACCTCCCAAAGTGTTTTGGTAATGACAAAAATCACAGTTTGTTTTTACATTACTAAACAATTCCATTTTTCATGGGGAGTCACAAGATGGCCAAAGGAGAAGGTGCCCTGCTCTTAGCCCAGTGGTTAGAGAACTCTCCTGGGATGGGAGGTTCAATTTCCCCACCTACTGTGGAGGAGGGATTTGAACTTGGGTTTTACACACCCTAAGTTAGGTGCACACCTTACCTACTAGGCTGAAGATTCTCTCACTTTTTTCCTGGCCCAATGACTATTTATTATCATTCACTGTGGCAATGAATATTGGGCCAGGAAAAGAGTGAGTGTGAATGATTCTGTAGTCTGGTGGTTAGGGTGTAGGTGACCCAAGTTCAAATTCCTCCACCAATTACTATTTAAGTAATTTATTCAGAGTGGAACAGCTTCAAGAGAAGAGTGCAAGAACCCCTCCCCAGAATGACTAGTAGCTTGGGCAATACAAGAGACCCAAGTTCAAATCCTCTCTCTTAAACTTCATCTCCCTTTGTTTTCCTTAAAAAGCCCAAAATGAAACAAACATTTCAGATCCGATTGAATGAAACATTTCATTCAACCTGACTCTAAATGTTTTCTGACTTTTCCATTTATCAAAAGTAGTGAAAATTTTCATTTTTGGTTTGACCAAAAACAAAATACTTTTTCAATTTCAGAATCATCAACCAACCAAGAACTCCATTAGTCACCCAGCTCTATTCTTGTGTCTGTCCCTCCAACCCCGCAATACTAATCTTGATTAATCAGAACCACAAACTTACCTCACATAACAGTGAAAGCCCCTTTGGGTTTTCAAAGCGAATACACTTCTCTGCTGCAGGAGAGATGGGATATTCCCCTCAATCTGAGAAGGAGAAGCTTTTCATGGTCTGCTAATCTGATATTTCTAGATAAAATTAAAATGTGGATGATTATACTTGTGGGAATGGTTCTCCTGGCATGCCTGCACTTGTCCCTATCTGCTAGGCTTAGAAGGAGAGCCAGCAGAGCACAGAAAGTGACATTGTTTCTGCCAGATCATCCTGCTGACAATGCCAGAGTAGGGGCACATATTTCATTGTATGATCTGTTAATTCTCATGAGCCTTATATAAGTAGCAAGTGTCTTCCTCTTGTACTGAAAATAGGTGCTGTATTTAAATCTTATTAATTAGGGACAACAACGTATCTATTTTAATCCATTTATTTCTTGAAGGGCTATGTCTTAAATGGACTAAGGTTTCACAAATTTGCATTTATCAGAGAAACCTTTATTGCTCTGCTAGTATATTTTAATTTTGAAGGCAAAGATGTGGTGTGAGATGTATCACCTTTTGACAGATTTACACACCAAAATTGGCTCTTGGCCATTTGGGCCCTCTGCCGAAAACCATTTCACTGTTCCTTTGGTATTGCTTGGACAAAGTCACCATTCATGACCTGTTCAGATCATATCTAAAATACTTATGAAACAGGTTATTGGAGTATAAATGAAGCAGTAGAGTGGAAACAGGATGATACAGGAATATTTGTTACAAGGAAAGGCTAAATTTGTTGAGTTAGTTCTCCTAAGACAAGGGCACATTCGTACATCCTAATAGACATATACAAACTGAAGAGGTTTGATACAGTGGACTGAGAAACCATTCTTATCTGGGAGATATTCAAAAGTTTAGAGGGCACAGTTTAAACATTAGGAAGTTAGCACTAAAATGGGCATCCAGGCAGAAGTATTTCTCTCTAATGGATGACCTAATCAACAACGGAAGGCCACTGAAGCAAACATTAAAACATAAAACCCTGTATAGGTACACCATTCATGTAACTAGTTTAAACATATAAAAGTTATTAAAACATATTAAAAAAAATTAAGGTCCACAGAGAAACTTTAACTCACTCTCATTTCCCATAAATTTAATAGGTATTCATCCCTGCCTATCCTGGCTAATAGCCGTTGATGGACCTATCCTTCATGAACTTATCTAGTTCTTTTTTGAACCCTGTTATGGTCTTGGCCTTCACAACATCCTCTGGCAAAGAGTTCCACAGGTGGACTGTGTCTTGTATGAAGAAATACTTCCTTTTGTTGCTACCTATTAATTTCATTTGGTGACCCCTAGTTCTTGTGTTATGAGAAGGAATAAATAACACTTCCTTATTTACTTTCTCCACACTAGTCATGATTTTATAGACCTCTGTCATATCCCCCCCTTAGTTGTCTCTTTTCTAAGATGAAAAGTTCCAGTCTTATTAATCTCTCCTCATTTGGAAGCTGTTCCATACTCCTAATAATTTTTGTTGCCTTTTTCTGTACTTAATGGAAATGTCTTCAGAGTGGTACTTACATCTTCTCTGCATCTTCATTATATCTTGGTTCTGCTTCCTCCTCTGATATTCTAGTATGGTGGTGGGCCAGGCTGTATTCAACTCTGGTCCCACAGCCCACCGAGGATATTAGTTGGTGGCTCCTTCATGGGGTTGTGAGCACGGGCACGTACTTGGTGTGGTTCAGCCCCCCCCCCCCCCCGCAACACCTGCCCTATCTGCAGTGTGAGGGAGACCCTGGCGCACATCTATCTTGAGTGTGCTAGGTTGCAGCCCCTCTTCCGGCTCCTCCAGAACCTTCTCCTTAGGTTCTGGCTGCACATTTCCCTGCATCTCCTGATTGTTGCACACCCCATCCATGGCCCCATGAAGTTTCGAGACCTCCTCACCAACCTCCTCTTGGCACTGGCCAAGGTGGCCATCCATCATGCCAGGAAGAGGATGTTGGATGTGGAGGTGCTTTGCAACTGGGGGCCTATTTCTGCTCCTTCCTCAGATCACATATCAGGGCAGAGTTCCTTTGGGCCATGTCCACTGACTCCCTAGACACCTTTGAGGAGCAGTGGGCACTGACCAGGATTCTCTGCTCCGTGTCCTTTTCTGGATCCTTGATTTTGACCCTGTGACTCTCACACCCAACCCTGTTTTCTCATTAGTTGTTCCCCGGAATTGCTTGGGATCTGGGTCTAGTAGCTCCTCTCCTTAGGCTGGAAGGACGAGCCTTTAGCTGTGGGCAGGCTTGCGCCCACCTATAACCAGATTTCAAATAGATGATCTTCTAATACGGACAAAGTTGGTAACAGGGTGGCCTTCCCCTAAGGGGGTTGGAGTAATTGCAATCAGGTGACATTCTGACACACCTGGGCCTCATAAAAGGGCTGAGAAAAGTTAGTTTGAGAGAGAAATCACAGGGAGTGAGTTGGGGTTCTGAGGAAGGAGTCCACAGAAACAACTAAGGCAGAAAGGTAGTCCATAGGGGCTGAGACTGTGTGAGGCTGCTCCAGGGAAGGAGCATCGGAGTCAGTGCTCTGTACCAGAGAGAGAGTGACTTAAAAGTAACCCAGAAGAGACTGGGACCAGAGGCTGTAGGGAGGGCTGAAGAGGAACCCAAACAGGGCACAAGAATCTTCTGTTGGTTTGGGTCTTTTGTTCCTCAGAAAGGGGTTGATCTCTGACAGTAACTGTGCCTGAGCCACAGGAATCCCTGGGAAAGACAGGATGCCTAGATGAGGGGAAATTGAGACAGGGAGTGCCTACAGTACCACAGGTAGCACGACAGGACTGACATGCCCTAAGGCACATCCATGCATAGCTATGATATGTAGAAAACACATGAAGTGCTCCTTCTATGACAATAGCAAGGCAGGCAACCATACACTTCCAGTGTCCATGACTTTTAATGGCAGCTTTGAAAGACAACTAGGAAGAACAAAATTAAAGTCTTTATGAGAGAGCACAGTGTGTATTGCCTCTATACAAGCTGCAGCAACTTTTAGAACAAAATGGCTGCTGTTCTACATTGCAGTTACATTCTTAGAAATGTAAAGTATACTTGAGAGAGAGATGTTATTACTTCCTTGGTATGTATGTCAAAGTGCCTAATCCCAGCTCCATGGGCTGGTCCAGTAGCACAATGGCCACAGCAACTGAGAGTCAGCAGTGCTATGACTACAAGAGGGTCTTAACTGAGAATGCCTCTTCATGAGTCACCTTGGCAGGGGCCCCTCAAGCAGCTGACTGCAGCACAGCAGGTACATCCTGCCTCAGTTTCACTTTCTGTAATCCTCAGAGCCAACCGAGTTGCCCATCCTTCCTGCCACAGACCAGTCTCAGCCATCTCACCCACATCTCAGCTATCTCACCCACCCAGTAAAGAACAGATGTCCCTTTTAGTCAAATCAGAGCCCTGTTTTCGGGCATCACTTAATGTAAGTGCATATCCAGAGCAATAGCTCACAAACCCCAAACTAAAATAAGCTGAAAAGACAACAGTTCACTAGTTACCCACCCCTCCTCTCTTCTCCTCTCCAGGTCACCTGCCTGAGAAGTAACAATCCCTGTTCATGTTTCCTGTGCCCGTATTCTAGGGCTTCCATCCTGCTGGCCAGTCTTAAAGCTTCTTATAAGTGTTTTGCCATAACCCTTACTTCAGGACTTCTGCAAGCAAGCTCCCTGGCCCAGGGTTCCCAAGCCTTCTTTGCCTGTGAGTCCTGCTGAGCAGCTCAAGAATCACCTTCTTTTCTGGGGGGTTGGCCTGCCCTTTCCTGAGTCAGATCATCCCCTTTATCTAGGCAAACTCTCCCCCATTTTTTCTCTCTACTTGCTCTTTCACCTGCCTCCCTTTAGCTACTCAGGCAAGCTTCTGCTGGCAGACACTACAGCTGCTGCCTGGGTTGTCAGCTGCCAGATGCTTTCTATCAGGACCCATTGGGAGGTAACTAATTAGTCACAGGTGAATGGGCCTGTTCCCTCTTACAGTTACCAATCACCCTGTGATAGTGGGAAAGAAAGGCTTTTTAAGAGGAGAAGATTGATCACTACCCAGAAGTGATGGTTATATGCAGTGTGAGTGAGGTAATGCTGCTCTCTGTGCTTTAACATTGTTTTCTTATTTTTCTGCATTCTTGGCCTTGAATAACATTTAGAGCCTGATTCTCTTCTTACCCAAGCGTGAGTCTGGAGTTATTCCCCAGAAATCAAAGGAGTTCTGTTAGAATTAGGCCCCACAGTAGCGTTTGTGTAAGCATCAGCATTTCATTTCCTTGAGGGTAAGAGGTTCTTTGGTTTTTGTCATAAAAAAATACAGAAGAGCCAGGAAAAACAACCCTGATACAGCAGCAGTTATGTAGCTGAGTTTCCTGTAGCTCCAGAAATCTTGGTAGGCATAGCTGTATAAGAAGTTATATATCTTTATATTTATTACAAATGTTTGCTGTATTTGTGCAAAACCCAGCTTTTAATCACCTGTACAAATTATTTTCTATTAAACTGATACTACAACTAGCCAATCATATGTGAAGTCCAGCTGTTATTTTAATTATCAGTGTTAAAAAAGTAGGGTGTTTTTAAACAAAAGAAGGGAAAATGCCATGTGTTTTTCCCTGATCTGTTTAGTTTAAAAGCAACTGAACAAAATTTCCTCCAACTTCCAGAAAAGAAAAAGATAAGAATCTATCTTGGAGAAATTCTTCAGAGGGGTAACACTTATTTTTTCGTTAATTAAAACGGTGGGAGGTGTGTGTGTGTATGTAATGAAAGTTGCCTTTACAGTCTTGATTACAGCTTTCTCTCTTGTGAAAACGATAAACTTGGGAGCCCAGCTACATCTGTGCTAAACCCTGAAGTTCAAGGTCCTGAAATGGACAAGATGAGAATTTGAAGCAAGCCAAATTCTAAACATCACGTATCTTACTGCATCCCTGGATTATGTTAAAGTAGATGGGAAGCAGAAATGGGGTGTGGATGGCTGTACACCTCAGAACCACTGAGGGCAACACAAATTTGCTAGTTGGCTGTATTTGTTCTACATGTTCCAGGCTTTTGATGACAAATGTGTGCAGAATTTGATGATGGTCTGGGATTCAAATAAGTCATAAACAGAGCAGCAGATGGTGTAACAGATGCAATGGGAGCAAAGATAGCAGGTGTCTGGAATTGTAAGGAGAGAGCTGGTTTGCCCCATTTCTGACATCTGGAAAGGATGTCAGCACCTATCCATGCCAAGGACCAAACTCCCACCCACTTTGTGTATGTAAATGTCTTGCATTCTCCGATGCAGAAGAACAAAGTAGAGGTAAGTAAGAGAGAGATCTGATGCTCTGCTGAGGCAGTGTTTGAATTGGAAAAATAAAAGGACTGGTACAGTGTTCATAATGCACTAGGATCAATCTAGAAATCTCGCACACAGAGATGCTTTCTTCTCAAATGCTAATGGCCTGAAGGTTCCCTCCCCTTTCATCTCTCCCTTTGCTCCAGAGACATATATGATGCTCTAATACTAAGGCCATATCTACACTACCAATTTGTGTCAACAAAAGTGATGTAATAAAAATCACAATTTCATGTTCACACTCGCTCCCTCTGTCAGCAGATCGCATTCACAGTGGGGCACCATCATCGACAGTGTGAGCAATGCTTTGTGGGTACCTATCCCACAGTCCAGCTCGACACCTTCTGTTGCTAGCTGTTGTGGGAAGGCGGAGCAGATCGCAGCACATCTTGGGACAGGGCTAATGTCCCATGATGCATTGCTTTCTGTCCCAGCACTCCATGGGCTTCCAGCTTTCTTTTGCGGCATTTTTGCTACGGCCCTTCTTTGCTGTACACACCGGTATCTTTGTGAGAAGGGTTGGATCCTGTCCTGCTCTCCTATACTCTGTTAACTGTTATGAAGATTTAGCGGATGGCAGTGCAGTTAATTGTGAAGTTCCTAACTGAGGAAGAATCGCACGTGCCTGACATTCTGTGTGATACAGATAAGAGCAACTTCAGATTGCTTTTGGCTTTCACAGAGCAGGTGCATAGGGTAGATTGTCACTTCTGGGCTTGGGAAACAAGCACTGAATGGTGGGATCATACCGTCATGCAGGTGTGGGATGACGAGCTACAGAACTTTTGAGTGCGGAAAATCCTAGCACTCCACCTTCCTGGAACTATACGTGGAGCTTGCCCCAGACCTGCAGCGCAAGAACACCAGAATGAGAGCTGTCCTCTCGGTAGAGAAGCGTGTGGCAATCGCTGTGTGGAAGCTGGCAACTCCAGAGTGCTACCGGTTGGTCGCGAATCAATTTGGAGCGAGAGAAGTTGACCGTTGGGGCTGCGTTAATGCAAGTGTGCAGAGCAATAAATTGCATCCTGCTACGAAGGACCGTGACTCTGGGAAATGTGCATGAAATAGTGGACAGCTTTGCACAATTGGGTTTCCCTAACTGTGGAGGGGCAATAGATGGCACACACATTCCCATTTTGGCACCAGATCACCTTGCAACGGAGTACATCAATAGGAAGGGTAGTTCTCCATGGTGTTGCAGGTGCTTGTGGATCACTGTGGGCGTTTCACTGACATCAACATGGGGTGGTCTGGGAAGGTGCATGATGCATGCATCTTCAGGAACACCAGCATGTACAGAAAGCTTCAAGCAGGAACTTTCTTTCCTAACTAGAAGATTAGACTGGGGGATGTTGAAATGCCCATAGTGATCCTGGGGGACCCTCTGTACCCCTTACAGCTGTGGCTCATGAAACCTTACACAAGACACCTGGACAGAAGTAAGGAGCAGTTCAGCAACAGGCTCAATAGGTGCCAGATGACAGTTGAATGTGCCTTTGGCAGATTAAAGGCACACTGGCGATGTTTTTATGGCAGGTTAGACCTCACTGGGGATAATAGTCCCATGGTCATAGCCACATGCTGTACATTGCACAGACTCTGTGAAGCTAAGGATGAAAGGTTTGCTCAGAGGTGGAGTGCTGAGGCAAACCACTTGGTTGCTGATTTTGAGCAGCCAGATACCAGGGCTGTCAAAGGAGCCCAGAGGGGGGCTATTTGAATCAGGGAGACTTTGAGGCAGCACTTTGACAATGAGCACCAGTAACATATCTCTGTCAGAGGTGCTTCAATGTTACATTACATGTAGTTTTCCTAGGGGGCAATGGTGACAATGGGGACATTATATTCCAGTAAGGAAGTGATTAAACTGCCTGTTCATATATTGGTAGTGCCTGCTATCTCAATTTATAGGAAACAAATAAAGATAAATTACTGTTCAAAAACTTTGCTTTTATTAAACAAGAAACAACATACACACACAAAGGCACTTGGTGGGAAAGGAGGTACCAGGGAAGGACAGACTTTCAGAGCTGTGTGTAGGTCCAGCTATCATTGTGAAAGTTGTCCGAGGGGGTGGAGTGAAGGGGAAACCGAGAAGTCCCAGAAAACAGAAAGGACACTGGGGGTGGAATTTAGGGGGGGTGGCATGGAAAAGAGTTCTGAATGTGCTGCAGTGGAGGTTGAGCACTGATCTGCTCAGTCTGCAGCATTATTAAGGACTTCAGCATCTATGTTTCTCCTCCATTACGTTAATCATCTGCTGAGTTGCATCCGGAACAAACGCGTGATTCTCTTTTCTGTCTTGTCGTTCAGCATCCTAGCACTCCGTGAGTTCCCTTTTTTCTGCATTGGAGCACTGCAGGACCTCCTAGAACATGTCTTCTTTGCTGCATTGTGGGCGCTTTCTTATCTTGTGGAGACACTTAGCTGGGGTGCATGGGGTGTTCTTGAAGCCCACATCTGGTGAAGCACAGGGGACAATGCACAGAAGTGGAATTGTTAAATTCACACACAGCATTGAAACACTTCAGTTAAATGCACCTTTTGCAATATTGCCATCACTTTCTCACTGACCCTCTGCACATCCTCATCTAACTCCACCTTTTCATCAATAACTTCCTCCTTTGGGTTAGGTCTTCTTTTCACTGCCTCCATGCCCTCCGAAGTATCCAAGGGGCTCTCAGCGATGGAGGTGGGGTTGCCTCCGAGGATAGCATCCAGCTCCTTATAGAACCGGCAAGTCTTAAGTGAAGCACCTGAGCGACGGTTTAACTCCCTCGCCTTATGGTACGCCCGCCTCAGCTCCTTTATCTTCGCTCTGCACTGCAGCGTGTCCTGATCATAGCACTTTTCGCACAAGCCTCGGGAAATCTTCCCATAGCTATCCCAATTCCTCTGGCTCAAGCGCAGCTGGGACTACACAGCCTCCCCTCCCCATATATATAGCAGATCCAACAGCTCTGCAGTTGTCTAAGCAGGAGAGCATTTGGTGCGATAATCCGCCATAGTCACTGGTGAAGATGCAATGGGACTTCTCCATTCCAAGCCAGCAGGAAACGGAGTTTCAAAAATTCCCGGGGCTTCTAAGCGGGAAGGGTGGATGGTTGTTTACCTGGGTGCAGGGCAATGGAGCTCAAACTGCTGACCAGAGCGCTCAGGATGGGCATTGTGGGATAGCTCCTGGAGGCCAATTAAAGCGATGATATCAAGTGTGGTGTCTACACTGGCACTTTGTCAACAAAAATGTAGAGGAAAAAGACATAAATCTCTCATGAAGGTGGATGTATTTTGTCATCAAAACTGGGCATTTTTCCTGACAAAAGTAGCCTTGCAGTGTGTACACACTCACTGTTTTGATTGACAAAGGGCAGTTTTGGTGACAAAACTTGGTAGTGTAGAGTAAGGCCCATGAGGATATGTGGATATTTTATTGCTCTTTTCCTCTCATCTTTGTCCTCTCCCCTATTTATAATGGATCCTTTCCTTTTTCTAATCTTCTGTGTAGTGTTTCCCTTTCCTCTTTTGCTGTTTACTTTCTTCATCTCTCACTACCACAACTTCTCTGAAATCTTGTACCTTTTTCCTTTCCTAGATCTTCACTTTTTTCTACTGCATTATGTTCCTCTCTCCTCTCCAATTTCTCTCTCCCACATCCTTCTCCAGTCCTTGTCCTTTCTTCCCCATCTCTCTTTACTGATATCCTTCTCCAGTTTCTCTCCTACTTCTGTTCCTTGGTTGCCTTCTCCACATACCCAGACCCTCTCTCCCGCACTGTAAAGGGCTCTGCTTTTCCCTCTCAATCCCTCCTTCCTTCTCTGACCCCTTCAAAGTCTCTCTCCCCCTTATCTGTCTTTCCCTCTTCCGTGAGTCTCCCTCTCATTCCTCCTTCCTCCCACAGTCTGTCCTTTTCCTACTTCCTTACCCTCATCTTCTCTCCACCCATGCTTCTACAGCTTGCCAACTGGGAACACATCTTCAAGGTTTGAAAGCCGCAACGGTAGTTCATTGCGTGCTCAGTGTGGGCCTTAACACGTTATCCATACAATCCACCTCCCAAATGCTAGCACAAGGGGTTTAGCTTTTTATTAGACACTCCTGGGTGTACCTAAGCAGCAGTAGCTTTAAATAAAGGAAAAAATATATGCCTTTAAATTAGTATTAATCAATAGCTTCTAAGACACATGCTAACAGTTCTATGCCATCAAAACGGAAATTGTGGTAGTAAATACATCTCAATTCCTTATCTGATGAGAGGGGCATATTTATAGTGTATAGTACTTTACAAGCCGTGTGTGTGTGTGTGTGTCGGCAGGCAGGCAGAATCTGACTTTTTGGGGAGGGGATCCAAATAACGGTGCTTCTGGATAAGTGGCAACCATCATACAGACACAGATGTTTCCCCATTAAAATTGCTGACCTTCTTTATGAGAACAGCACACAAGCATATTTTTCAGCTAGCAGCAATCCAGCACTTTGACATTTCTGGCTTAGCTTTTGTATACTGTTTATCAAATGATAAAATCATAAATCAGTCATTTTAAAAGAGGCTTAAAGAAGTATGTATGAATGGACGTTGTTAGTTCATGCTTCTCTGCATGTTTATTTGAGGCCTGGAATTGTTCCAATTGATGCTTTCTCAAAAAAAAAAAAATCGTAGGGTTGGGTTTTTTTTTTATTTTTGTTGTTAACTCTGTCATTGCAGCATTACATCTATGATTGTCTGTGCCTTGTATAACTCAAGCCCACCCTATTCATTCCAGCATCCTGAAATGAACATAAAAAGGAATGATCTTTGGAAGATACCACATTGTGATACTGTGGGTATAATTTCCAAGAATACCTCCAACCTATTTGAAAGGATTGCCATGGCCAGGCTAGTAGTCTGAAAATCTGGCCCTTAATGCCTAGAATTATAATAGCTCAAAGGTCTTTAAGCACCTAAAGATATGCTTAGGCACCTAGTGGGATTTTTAAAAGCACGTAAACAGGTGCCTAACCTACTCAGGCATTTTTGAAAATCTGGCCCTAAATTCATACAATATTCATGACCAGTTGAGGCCCACACTTTAGTAGATCTTAATTATAGTCTCCATGTGAACAGATGGTATATGACATATCTTCTTCTGTAAAAAATTTATTTTCAAATGTAATATGGTTGAAAAAGATACATCAAGCAAAACTTTCAAAACGTTGCATGGGAAATGCACACACACACCCTATAATTGCTCAGCTGGTTTTATAGGCACAACCCCTCCATAAAGTTTTTAAAAAAATCTTTCCCACAGTCTCAGGAATATGCAAGCTAGATGAACTGTGTGGTGTGCTCTCTCTTATGGAAAATCTCTTTTAGTTTCAGAATGTCAGTTATATCTACAGGGAACAGCTTTATAACTGCCTTAAAAGGTCTATATCTCAGAAGAGACTGGTACACAAAAGGGAAAAAACAAAATCATTTACTTGTGAAATTTAGCCAGCCACTTCAGTATTTCCTGTCTCACTGGTCTATTTTATCAAAGACTGAATGGCTTTCCTGACTATAGCTAAATGGAAGCAAGCTTGCCATTATTATTTAAACCTTTTTCCTCTGACCATGTACTTTCTACTGGACAATTACTAAGCAATAGAAAAATTACCAGCAGAAAGTACATCTATGCTAGTTCTTTTTGTGTGCATATATGTTAAAGAAGTTATGCACAAATGACTACACACATACACAAAAAAGAGCATGCAGACTGCAAATACAATCAAAAAGAGCTAAAAGATGAGAAAAGATACTGTGACAAACATTGAGACAATCAATCACACAGCCATTTATAACAATACCTCCGTTTATCTATAGACATGGCTCTTGTAAATAAACTCACGCATGAAAATGTTACATAAAACTGCTCTTAAATAACTAATAAAAGCAGTAACTTCCCTTTCAACAAGATCTAATGTTAATATGGTAAAATGTGGAAGTTCTCTATGTCCCACAGTATATATCCATCCCTTAAGAAGACACGTTTCATCACTAGACACCCAGGGCTAAATTGTGCTTTTAAGGTACAGCATATTGCAGCTGACATTGCATTCTCCTACAGAGGCACCCGAAGACGCTACAGGCTTGTCTACACATACAGGGCTGCCGCAGTGCCTCCATAGTGCTTAGCTGCCTATACCAATGGCAGAGCTTCCCACTCGTGCAGGTACTCCATATCCCCAAGAGGTGATAGCTATGTTGATGGGAGAGCCCACCCATCGAAGTAGCACTGCCTACACCAGGGGTTAGGTCAATATAACTACATCACTCAAGGGTGTTTTCCACACTGCAAAGAGATGTGGTTATACCAACATAAGTTTGTAGAATAGACCAGAACTAAGACTCTAATTTGATAGAGCAGAGGTTCCCCAGCTGTGGTCCATGGGCCACTCGTCTGCAGAGCACTTGCTGGTACTCCATGAAGAGCTGTCTTGTGACATCATGCTAGCTCTCTTCCTTATTTCCAGCTTGTCAGCCACCCCTGATGTCATCTTTCAAGGGGTCTCTTCCGCTCCCTGACTGGCTTTCTTTCGGTAGCTCCTGCTCAGGACAGTTCTTACCCCCGGCCTCTAATTATGCCTAGTGGTCTGCGTTGGTCTATTTGGGCTTTGTTTCTGGAGGTAGCTTGGTGCTGGGGTGTAGCCCCTTTGCAGTCCCAGGCCTTTCTGCCTTCCTTCAGTCTCTGAGCTCTCTCCTTTTTATAACAGGCCTTGTTTTCCTCATTGATTGCAGCTGAGTGTGATTGGCAGTTGTGGTAATTGCATGGGGGTGTGGTTTGCCTGTAGGCAGGAGAGGCTGCCCTTCCCCTTCTGCCTTTGCTCAGTATGGGGTTTGTAGATCCCATTACACAGCAATTACATTGCCTTTAAAATATTATTTTCACATGTTTACAACTCTGGTAACAGGCTAAGTGATTGCTGGTGAGGTGGGAAGGGGAGTGGTCCCTGTAACAATCTCAATGGTTCTTTAAGAGCCTTTGGATGTAGACCTAACCATGCAAATTTACTGAGATTGATTTTAGCTAGGTATTCTTCTGACCTTATGCAATACTTGGCAGAATCCTCAGTAATATTTAACTCAATAAAATTACTTAGTAGTATTTACCCCACAGAATTGCTACGAGGATTAATTTAGTTAACGTTTGTACAGTGCCTTGAAGCTGTGAGCACTATTGCTAAATTAATAAATTTCTTTCTCCTTGGAGATTTTGTTGTTGTTGTAAAACTCATAAAAAGCTACTGCTCAAACTGTTTGGCAGTCTAATTCACACTATGTTTCTAGCAGGGCAGCAAGTCTGGAGCACAACTCTTAACAGCAGAATATACTCAATGGAACAACAACCCTAAAGAAACCCTTGCATCTGCAAGTCTGTAAACAATATCTGTTTACAAGAACACTCCCAACAGTGGCTGCAGCCTGCAGGGCAGAACTAGGATGATTCCCTCTGTAAGACATCTACAAAAAATAATACTTTGATTTTTTGGTAAACTGTCTTCATCAGAAAGCGATGCCATACCTGAAATGGAAATCTGATAGACACATTCCTGTGTGGCAACAATGCAAGTCACTAAATCAAAAACAAACATGGAAACACATGGTTAGGTCAAACCCTAAAAAGACAGTATGCTGCCTACTGGGAAGACACATGAAAAACACATAATGCTAGGTTCTTATAGAGCATACAGATACACAGATTGCTAGAGGACACAGAATCTATGAATTGTTATGGGTAAGGCTAAGATTTTGTCACGGTTATTTTTAGTAAAAGTCACAGACAGGTCATGGGCAATAAACAAAAATTATCGGAGCCCGGAAGCTGTCCGTGACTTTACTAAAAATAACCCGGGGCAGGGCTGAGGGGGGAGGAATGGAGCCTCATGTGGGGGAAAGACAAGCCGAACCCGCCACCATGGCAGGGGGCACAGCCCTGGCTCCAACGGCCACATTGGGGGTTGCAGCCATGGGGGACACACAGCCCCCCACTCCAGAGCTGGCCGCAGCTGTGGAACAGAGGTGTGCGGCCCCAGCTGCAGCCCCTACCAAGCAGCAGCTGCAGCCCTGGGAAGCCATGAGTGGGGCACATGGCCCCTGCTGCAGCCACCAGGTGGGGTCACAGAGAAGCCACGGGGTTGGGACGCAGTGGGGGCACAGCCATAGCATGTGCACACACCCTGCTCCAGAGTTGGCCACAGCTGCTGGACAGGGGCACACAGCCCTGCTGCAGGCTTCCCCCAGCCCAAAGCTGCAGGGCAGGGGCAGCAGTGTCCTGGTTCCAGCTATCCAGCCCCAGGTGCAGGGCAGGGGCAGCAGTGTCCTGGTTCCAGCTATCCAGCCCCAGGTGCAGGGCAGGGGCAGCAGTGTCTTGGTTCCAGCTATCCAGCCCCACGTGCAGGGCAGGGGCAGCAGTGTCCTGGTTCCAGCTATCCAGCCCCAGTTGCAGGGCAGGGGCAGCAGTGTCCTGGTTCCAGCTATCCAGCCCCAGGTGCAGGGCAGGGGTACATAGTCTTGCCTCCAGCCCCGGCTTCAGCTGCTGACAGCTGAAGTGGAAGAAGTCATGGGAGATCTTGTACAGTCACACAATCTGTGACTGCTGTAACCTCCGTGACTATACTGTAGCCTTATTTATGGGTCAGAGAAGCATCACAGTAGTAAATACCAACTTACTACAGGGAAATGCACAGAACACAGGCAGACTTACCAAATGCAGACTCCTCAGTGCCACAGGCTATGTCTTCTCTAGAAATGATGCAGCTGCACCACTGTAGAGCTTCAGTGTAGACACATACTGTAGCGATGGGAGGGGTTCTCCCATTGCTAGAGTTGATCCATCTCCCTGAGAGGTGGTAGCTAGGTCGATGAAAGAATTCTTCAGTTGACCTAGCGCCGTCTACACTAGGGGTTAGGTTGGCTTAACTGCGTCACTCAGGGGGGTGGATTTTTCACAACACCCCCGCCCCCAAGCAATTTAGCTGGGTCTACCTAACTTTTTAGTGTAGACCTGACCTAAGTCACTTTTTAAAACAGGTTTTCTGCTCCTAAGTTACTTAGGCCCTTTTGAAAAGCTTTTGAAGTTTTGAGACATTGAAAGTTTTTACCCTTGTGATAACCACATTAAATAATTATACAATGGCACTTGGAAAAACAGAGGGAGCCTAATCATGACCCATCAGAATTTAGGAGTAAGGCATGAGCAGGTCCCATACCCCCACACATGGGGAATTCAGAAGACTACCACACCAGTGTGGCTTCTCAGTTATTCCAAGGTGTCTGACTTGTGGAGAGCCCTAGTCTTCTCCACCAGCCAAAGGAAGACCCTGCTCCTGGTTCTCTATCTCCCTTGCATACGGAATGTACAGGCTACTACCTAACATTGTCACCTTGTGCACTGCAAGAGAACCAAATCTTGATCTCACTGAAGTCAACGGCAAACTCCCAAGTTCACATGGGGAACATGTGACAGAGCCAGGAATAGAACTGCTTTCACCTATTTCCCAGTTCATTGATCTAATCCTTAAACCATGCTTCCTCTCTTACTAATGCTATATATAGGAATGTATGTATATTCTGAATGTATCACTGAATATTGCAACTTTTCTGTTATTTCATGTACCTTAAGAAATTCTAAGGTTTGGTTTGATTAATCCCTGAAATGTCTGGATGTATTTCTGAAATGTACCCAAATCACTTGAAGTTTCCATTCTCCTTTCCCACCCTATCCTTCTGCTTCCTATATTAACATTAACATTTAAATGATGTTAATATTTTCATTACTTTTGATATTCATGATTTTAATCTCTATGGTCAAGATTTTCAAACGTGTCTAATAATTTTAGTTGCCTCCATTTTTGGGTGTCTGACTTCTTGAGACATACATTAAAGGAGCCTCATTTTTAGAAAGTGCTCAGCACCTACCATGATGCTCAGCACCTACCACGTGCACAAGTCCATGTGGCCAGATGCGTTGCATCCGAGAGTGCTAAAGGAGTTGGCAGATGTGATTGCAGAGCCATTGGCCATTATCTTTGAAAACTCATGGTGGTCGGGGGAAGTCCCGGACGACTGGAAAAAGGCTAATGTAGTGCCCATCTTTAAAAAAGGGAAGGAGGAGGATCCTGGGAACTACAGGCCAGTCAGCCTCACCTCAGTCCCTGGAAAAATCATGGAGCAGGTCCTCAAGGAATCAATTCTGAAGCACTTAGAGGAGAGGAAAGTGATCAGGAACAGTCAGCATGGATTCACCAAGGGCAAGTCATGCCTGACTAATCTAATTGCCTTCTATGACGAGATAACTGGTTCTGCGGATGAAGGGAAAGCAGTGAATGTGTTGTTCCTTGAGTTTAGCAAAGCTTTTGACACTGTGCCCATAGTATTCTTGCCAGCAAGTTGAAGAAGTATGGGCTGGATGAATGGACTATAAGGTGGATAGAAAGCTGGCTAGATTGTCGGGCTCAATGGGTACGGATCAATGGCTCCATGTCTAGCTGGCAGCCGGTATCAAGTGGAGTGCCCCAGGGGTCGGTCCTCAGACCAGTTTTGTTCAATATCTTCATTAATGATCTGGAGGATGGTGTGGATTGCACCCTCAGCAAGTTTGCAGATGACACTAAACTGGGAGGAGAGGTAGATACTCTGGAGGGTAGGGATAGGATAGAGAGGGACCTAGACAAATTGGAGGATTGGGCCAAAAGAAATCTGATGAGGTTCAACAAGGACAAGTGCAGAGTCCTGCACTTAGGACAGAAGAATCCAATGCACCACTACAGACTAGGGACCGAATGGCTTGGCAGCAGTTCTGCAGAAAAGGACCTAGGGGTCACAGTGGACGAGAAGCTGGATATGAGTCAACAGTGTGCCCTTGTTGCCAAGAAGGCCAATGGCATTTTGGGATGTATAAGTAGGGGCATTGCCAGCAGATCGAGGGACGTGATCGTTACCCTCTATTCGACACTGGTGAGGAATCATCTGGAGTACTGTGTCCAGTTTTGGGCCCCACACTACAAGAAGGATGTGGAAAAATTGGAAAGAGTCCAGCGGAGGGCAACAAAAATGATTAGGGGACTGGAACACATGACTTATGAGGAGAGGCTGAGGGAACTGGGGATGTTTAGTCTACAGAAGAGAAGAATGAGGGGGGATTTGATAGCTGCTTTCAACTACCTGAAAGGGGGTTCCAAAGAGGATGGCTCTAGACTGTTCTCAGTGGTAGCAGATGACAGAACAAGGAGTAATTGTCTCAAGTTGCAGTGTGGGAGATTTAGGTTGGATATTAGGAAAAACTTTTTCACTAGGAGGGTGGTGAAACACTGGAATGCATTACCTAGGGAGGTGGTGGAATCTCCTTCCTTAGAAGATTTTAAGGTCAGGCTTGACAAAGCCCTGGCTGGGATGATTTAATTGGGGATCGGTCCTGCTTTGAGCAGGAGGTTGGACTAGATGACCTCCTGAGGTCCCTTCCAACCCTGATAGTCTATAATTCTATGATTCTACCATCTGAAAAGTTAGCCTTCTCGAAGTTTCTCACATTGGGTGCCTAAAAATTGACACATCCAAAATTATTAGTCACTGTCCAAAATCTTACATGTGGCTATGTGAAATACTCACAAAGGCCCAAATTCTGTCTTCTGTTATACCTGTATAACCCTACTAACTCAAGAAAGTATAACTGAAAGCAGAATTTGCCTCATAGTAAATATCAACTTTAGAATCTATAAACATGTCAATGCATTAATATTGTTTCTTCTGTCTAGTTTTGGCTTTTCAAGGTGAATTGCTCCCTCTACTGGCTAAGTGAAAAAATAACACAGTAGCCTGATATTTACATAAGGTTCTCCTTAATACAACATTAGACAATTTAATGAAGTTTTCTAGCGCCATTTGTATTTCTCACTAATTAAGTTATACTGGTTTCTGAGATAGATTATTTTATAGTTATAATTTGCCATCCACTGATTTTTCATTTTTCTAAAACAACTTTATATGAAGGAAAGAAAATTATTTCACCACAGAATATACTGTACAGAAGCGTATGAATAAAACCTAGAAATAAAAGTGAGCACACACTCAAATAAAAGAAAGCATTTGTTCCATTGTTTAAAGAGCAAATAATATCTTCATTTGTTCTTTTTCATTCCTTATCATTATTATTTTAAGAGCCAACAATATACTAAGTGATTTACAATGCATAAATAGAGGCAGGGTCTCTCTAACAGGCACCTAAAAAGTTAGGCCCCAATTCTTCAGTTGGACCCCCACAGGTATAGTTCTGCCACCCATGTGGAGCCCCATTAATATCTGTGACTTTGAAGGGGTTCCACACAGCCTAAAAGACACAGGTTAGACAAGATGTACTGGGAGATTCCCCCAGTGAGATAACGTAGAACATTTTTCTTAGTGGGAGTGGTAATGACATTTTATTGACATTGGTTAGTATTTGCAAACCTGTGTCAGAAGACTATTTTCAAGAGGATGGAGCCTTGTGCACTGGGATAAAGAGGTTGTGACAGACAGAAGTGAGATAAGGAAAGAAAGCAAGTGGTCGGGGGGAAGTGATGGGGGCAAGGAACCATGCGATCAGAAACAAGACCAACGACTAGGCAGCAGCCGCGTTGTGCAGTGACTTTAAGGCTTTGCATAAGATACTGAGACTTAATTTGGGAGATGAAGGGGATCTAGCTGAACAAAGGATATGAATAGAGGAGCAACAATGTCCAAACAGTGGGAAAGCAAGATAATTTTGGCTGCTGCACTCTGGATGGGCTGGAGGGAGCAAAGTGGGAAACAGTGAGGTCAGAGAGGAAGTGGTTCAAGTAGGAGATAACTTGACCATGAACAATTGTTTTAGCTCTAGGGGCAGTGAGGAAGGGACAGGTTTTTAAGATGTTGTGGAGAAATAAATGGTGGGATTTGGTATCAGCCCAAATGTGTGGGGTGAAAGCAGGCCCTCTCAGAGGTCCAGAGAGGCCCGGGTCACCTCCAGCTTTTGAGGCCCCTAGCCATAATAAAAATAAAAAATCATGACAAATGAAAACAAAATAAGGCACTAAAAAAAGAGTTAGACATAATCTAAATTTTTTTTTATTTAACAAATGCTTTTCTAGCCTTTTTCTGTGCAAATGCACTAATTATTGAGGAAAAATCTAGCTTTCATGCAATGTCACAGTTGATATTAAGTAAGGCGAGCCCATTCAAACGCTCTTGTCCCATAGTTGAACGGTGATAGTTCTTCACCTGCTTCAACATGTTGAAGATGCATTCACCTGAAGCCACAGATACAGGCAAACTGACAAAAATACGCAATGCAATTGAGATATTAGGAAACACCCCAGAGAGTCCAAGTTCAAGTCTTTCTTGAAACAATTTCTTTGGCTTGCAATCCAATTTAAAGTTTGTGGAATATATTTGTTTGAGGAAGATGACCTCATCACTGAGAGCTTTTGAGATTTCTTTATTGTACTGTCGCTGAAATTGTTCAGCTGCAGAAAGTAGATCTTTATTACTCAGTCTGTTGAACTGCCAAAGAAACCCCAAAAGGGTACAAATTAGTCGCAGTGACAAATCAATGTTTAAGACCTGATTGAATAAAGTCAATGATGACAAGGAGGACATTGACCCTACGATGCTGCTCGGCATCAGATTCAGTAGGTAAATTGCAATTGGTGGAGAACTCAGATGAAATGCCAATATTCTGTGTTACTAATTTGGACTCAGTCAGGATTGCATCCCATTGTTCATGAATCTGCTGAATGTCATTGATAAGATTCGCAAAAAGAAAAGGAGTACTTGTGGCACCTTAGAGACTAACCAATTTATTTGAGCATGAGCTTTCGTGAGCCACAGCTCACTTCATCAGATGTGTACCGTGGAAACTGCAGCAGACTTTATATACACACAGAGAATATGAAACAATACCTCCTCCCACCCCACTGTCCTGCTGGTAATAGCTTATCTAAAGTGATCAACAGGTGGGCCATTTCCAGCACAAATCCAGGTTTTCTCACCCTCCACCCCCCCACACAAATTCACTCTCCTGCTGGTGCTAGCCCATCCAAAGTGACAACTCTTTACATAATCAAGTCGGGCTATTTCCTGCATAGATCCAGGTTTTCTCACTTCCCCCCCACCCCCATACACACACAAACTCACTCTCCTGCTGGTAATAGCTCATCTAAACTGACCACTCTCCAAGTTTAAATCCAAGTTAAACCAGAATATCTGGGGGGGGGGGGGGGGTAGGAAAAAACAAGAGGAAACAGGCTACCTTGCATAATGACTTAGCCACTCCCAGTCTCTATTTAAGCCTAAATTAATAGTATCCAATTTGCAAATGAATTCCAATTCAGCAGTTTCTCGCTGGAGTCTGGATTTGAAGTTTTTTTGTTTTAAGATAGCGACCTTCATGTCTGTGATTGCGTGACCAGAGAGATTGAAGTGTTCTCCGACTGGTTTATGAATGTTAGAATTCTTGACATCTGATTTGTGTCCATTTATTCTTTTACGTAGAGACTGTCCAGTTTGACCAATGTACATGGCAGAGGGGCATTGCTGGCACATGATGGCATATATCACATTGGTGGATGTGCAGGTGAACGAGCCTCTGATAGTGTGGCTGATGTTATTAGGCCCTGTGATGGTGTCCCCTGAATAGATATGTGGGCATAATTGGCAACGGGCTTTGTTGCAAGGATAAGTTCCTGGGTTAGTGGTTCTGTTGTGTGGTATGTGGTTGTTGGTGAGTATTTGCTTCAGGTTGCGGGGCTGTCTGTAGGCAAGGACTGGCCTGTCTCCCAAGACTTGTGAGAGTGTTGGGTCATCCTTTAGGATAGGTTGTAGATCCTTAATAATGCGTTGGAGGGGTTTTAGTTGGGGGCTGAAGGTGACCGCTAGTGGCGTTCTGTTATTTTCTTTGTTAGGCCTGTCCTGTAGTAGGTAACTTCTGGGAACTCTTCTGGCTCTATCAATCTGTTTCTTTACTTCTGCAGGTGGGTATTGTAGTTGTAAGAAAGCTTGACAGAGATCTTGTAGGTGTTTGTCTCTGTCTGAGGGGTTGGAGCAAATGCGGTTGTATCGCAGAGCTTGGCTGTAGACGATGGATCGTGTGGTGTGGTCAGGGTGAAAGCTGGAGGCATGCAGGTAGGAATAGCGGTCAGTAGGTTTCCGGTATAGGGTGGTGTTTATGTGGCCATTGTTTATTAGCACTGTAGTGTCCAGGAAGTGGATCTCTTGTGTGGACTGGACCAGGCTGAGGTTGGTGGTGGGATGGAAATTGTTGAAATCATGGTGGAATTCCTCAAGGGCTTCTTTTCCATGGGTCCAGATGATGAAGACGTCATCAATATAGCGCAAGTAGAGTAGGGGCTTTAGGGGACGAGAGCTGAGGAAGCGTTGTTCTAAATCAGCCATAAAAATGTTGGCATACTGTGGGGCCATGCGGGTACCCATAGCAGTGCCGCTGATCTGAAGGTATACATTGTCCCCAAATGTGAAATAGTTATGGGTAAGGACAAAGTCACAAAGTTCAGCCACCAGGTTAGCCGTGACATTATCGGGGATAGTGTTCCTGACGGCCTGTAGTCCATCTTTGTGTGGAATGTTGGTGTAGAGGGCTTCTACATCCATAGTAGCCAGGATGGTGTTATCAGGAAGATCACCGATGGATTGAAGTTTCCTCAGGAAGTCAGAGGTGTCTCGAAGGTAGCTGGGAGTGCTGGTAGCGTAGGGCCTGAGGAGGGAGTCTACATAGCCAGACAATCCTGCTGTCAGGGTGCCAATGCCTGAGATGATGGGGCGCCCAGGATTTCCAGGTTTATGGATCTTGGGTAGTAGATAGAATATCCCAGGTCGGGGTTCCAGGGGTGTGTCTGTGCGGATTTGATCTTGTGCTTTTTCAGGAAGTTTCTTGAGCAAATGCTGTAGTTGCTTTTGGTAACTCTCAGTGGGATCATAGGGTAATGGCTTGTAGAAACTCGTGTTGGAGAGCTGCCGAGCAGCCTCTTGTTCATATTCCGACCTATTCATGATGACAACAGCACCTCCTTTGTCAGCCTTTTTGATTATGATGTCAGAGTTGTTTCTGAGGCTGTGGATGGCATTGCGTTCCGCAGGGAAAGATTAAGAATGAGCTCTCAAAAATGGATACTCTCATAAAGAACCAACCTTCCACACAAACTTCCTCGTGGCTGGATTTTACTAAAACTAGACAAGCCATTTACAATGCACACTTTGCTTCTCTACAAAAGAAAAAGGACACTAAACTTTCTAAACTACTACATGCTACAAGGGGCCACAGCAATGGTTCCCTCACCCCACCTAGCAATATTGTTAACCTATCCAACTATACTCTCAGCCCAGCAGAAGCAGCTGTTCTATCTCGGGGCCTCTCCTTCTGCCCCTCCACCCCCACGAACATGATACAGTTCTGTGGTGACCTAGAATCCTATTTTCGACGTCTCCGTCTCAAGGAATATTTCCAAAATACCTCTGAACAACATACTAATCCACAGAGGTCTCCCTGCCAACACTACAGAAAGAGGGATTCTAGATGGACTCCTCCTGAAGGTCGAAACAGCAGACTGGACTTCTACATAGAGTGCTTCCGCCGACGTGCACGGGCTGAAATTGTGGAAAAGCAGCATCACTTGCCCCATAACCTCAGCCATGCGGAACGCAATGCCATCCACAGCCTCAGAAACAACTCTGACATCATAATCAAAAAGGCTGACAAAGGAGGTGCTGTTGTCATCATGAATAGGTCGGAATATGAACAAGAGGCTGCTCGGCAGCTCTCCAACACGAGTTTCTACAAGCCATTACCCTATGATCCCACTGAGAGTTACCAAAAGCAACTACAGCATTTGCTCAAGAAACTTCCTGAAAAAGCACAAGATCAAATCCGCACAGACACACCCCTGGAACCCCGACCTGGGATATTCTATCTACTACCCAAGATCCATAAACCTGGAAATCCTGGGCGCCCCATCATCTCAGGCATTGGCACCCTGACAGCAGGATTGTCTGGCTATGTAGACTCCCTCCTCAGGCCCTACGCTACCAGCACTCCCAGCTACCTTCGAGACACCTCTGACTTCCTGAGGAAACTTCAATCCATCGGTGATCTTCCTGATAACACCATCCTGGCTACTATGGATGTAGAAGCCCTCTACACCAACATTCCACACAAAGATGGACTACAGGCCGTCAGGAACACTATCCCCGATAATGTCACGGCTAACCTGGTGGCTGAACTTTGTGACTTTGTCCTTACCCATAACTATTTCACATTTGGGGACAATGTATACCTTCAGATCAGCGGCACTGCTATGGGTACCCGCATGGCCCCACAGTATGCCAACATTTTTATGGCTGATTTAGAACAACGCTTCCTCAGCTCTCGTCCCCTAAAGCCCCTACTCTACTTGCGCTATATTGATGACGTCTTCATCATCTGGACCCATGGAAAAGAAGCCCTTGAGGAATTCCACCATGATTTCAACAATTTCCATCCCACCACCAACCTCAGCCTGGTCCAGTCCACACAAGAGATCCACTTCCTGGACACTACAGTGCTAATAAACAATGGCCACATAAACACCACCCTATACCGGAAACCTACTGACCGCTATTCCTACCTGCATGCCTCCAGCTTTCACCCTGACCACACCACACGATCCATCGTCTACAGCCAAGCTCTGCGATACAACCGCATTTGCTCCAACCCCTCAGACAGAGACAAACACCTACAAGATCTCTGTCAAGCTTTCTTACAACTACAATACCCACCTGCAGAAGTAAAGAAACAGATTGATAGAGCCAGAAGAGTTCCCAGAAGTTACCTACTACAGGACAGGCCTAACAAAGAAAATAACAGAACGCCACTAGCGGTCACCTTCAGCCCCCAACTAAAACCCCTCCAACGCATTATTAAGGATCTACAACCTATCCTAAAGGATGACCCAACACTCTCACAAGTCTTGGGAGACAGGCCAGTCCTTGCCTACAGACAGCCCCGCAACCTGAAGCAAATACTCACCAACAACCACATACCACACAACAGAACCACTAACCCAGGAACTTATCCTTGCAACAAAGCCCGTTGCCAATTATGCCCACATATCTATTCAGGGGACACCATCACAGGGCCTAATAACATCAGCCACACTATCAGAGGCTCGTTCACCTGCACATCCACCAATGTGATATATGCCATCATGTGCCAGCAATGCCCCTCTGCCATGTACATTGGTCAAACTGGACAGTCTCTACGTAAAAGAATAAATGGACACAAATCAGATGTCAAGAATTCTAACATTCATAAACCAGTCGGAGAACACTTCAATCTCTCTGGTCACGCAATCACAGACATGAAGGTCGCTATCTTAAAACAAAAAAACTTCAAATCCAGACTCCAGCGAGAAACTGCTGAATTGGAATTCATTTGCAAATTGGATACTATTAATTTAGGCTTAAATAGAGACTGGGAGTGGCTAAGTCATTATGCAAGGTAGCCTGTTTCCTCTTGTTTTTTCCTACCCCCCCCCCCCCCCCCAGATATTCTGGTTTAACTTGGATTTAAACTTGGAGAGTGGTCAGTTTAGATGAGCTATTACCAGCAGGAGAGTGAGTTTGTGTGTGTATGGGGGTGGGGGGGAAGTGAGAAAACCTGGATCTATGCAGGAAATAGCCCGACTTGATTATGTAAAGAGTTGTCACTTTGGATGGGCTAGCACCAGCAGGAGAGTGAATTTGTGTGGGGGGGTGGAGGGTGAGAAAACCTGGATTTGTGCTGGAAATGGCCCACCTGTTGATCACTTTAGATAAGCTATTACCAGCAGGACAGTGGGGTGGGAGGAGGTATTGTTTCATATTCTCTGTGTGTATATAAAGTCTGCTGCAGTTTCCACGGTACACATCTGATGAAGTGAGCTGTGGCTCACGAAAGCTCATGCTCAAATAAATTGGTTAGTCTCTAAGGTGCCACAAGTACTCCTTTTCTTTTTGCGAATACAGACTAACACGGCTGTTCCTCTGAAACCTGTCATTGATAAGATTTTCAATGTTATCCCTCTCAACATCAAGTGTAGCACTGCATGCTTCAATTACCAGATTAGTTTGGTGGATCATTGTAAATAGCTTCATCCACAAAGATGACATCAGTCTATTCAGAAGCACATATCCACATGTGAATGCATTCTGAAGTTCAGTTCGAGCCTGTGCAGTGAGATTGAGAGATTCAAGTTCATTTAAAGCCCTTCTCACTGAATTCAAATGCTGCGCAACTGGTTGAACACCATCAATCCATGCAGTGGACATCTCATGCAGTGAAACAGGAAGATATTGCTTCAGAATTTCCCACCTTTGTGGACTGCTACTGAAGAGCTTGTACATTTGCTGAACAGTTCCAAAGTAAGTAATTGCCTCCTTGCATGATTCAGCACAGTCAACACCTACAAGGTTTAGTGTGTGGTTTCCACAGCTGGAGAAAAAATACAGTTTGAATTATGCTCAAGCAGAACTGCTTGTATACCTTTGTACTTTCCAACCATAGTAGATCCATTGTCATAGGCTTGACCAGTGCAGACTTGAAAATCTAACTTAAAACCTTCTAGAATTGCTAATACTCGAGCAGCAATTTCTTTTCCAGTTTTTCTCATGAAATTATCAAAAAAAAACAAACTTTTCTTCAATTGAAAATTTTGAGCTGTCCACAAGCTTCACATATCGAATAACCATAGTAGTCTGTTTCTGGTGAGAACAATCTGGAGTGGCATCAACAATGATTGAAAAATACTAGGCATTTTGAATCTCATCAAGAATTGTAGTTTGTACGAATGAACCACATAGCTCAATAAACTCGTTTTGTATGCATGTGGAGAGATAATGGATTTGCATGCGCTTTTGACTCGCTTGTGAGTCTCAAACACGTTTAACATGCTCTGGTAAAAGTGGGTCATATTTGCTGAGGAGCTCAACTATGCCTAGAAAGTTTTCATTTGCACAATCACCAATATGTTGACTGGAACAAAAGAAAGCCAATCCCTGCTCAGAAAGAAAAAGGAGGACATTCAGGATGCACTCAAGACATTTTTTCCAGTTATTAGTTTCTGTAGAGAGTTCAGTCAAGAGTAAATGCTCAACTGAACTTTCAGCTGATGCTGCCCTACTGGCTGATTTCCATGCAACATAGTTTTCTTTATGTGACTTCGAACTCTCATGTGATGGTATTCGGTCTTTAAACTTCCTCCAATCTCTGTTGATACTCCATCCTGATTGATCAGAGAGAACTGATGCTGTGATAAATGAAGGGGTGGGGGATAGCTCCCTGTTATGGACACCCACCCAGCCAGTTAGCTATATAATCCCTTTTAGTAACTGTTCTCTACTTGCTTTACCTGTAAAGGGTTAAAAAGTATCACTGCTATGCATAGAGAAAAGGAAGTGAGTGGGCACCTGACCAAAAGAGCCAATGGGAAGACTAGAACTTTTTTAAATTGAGAAAAAACTTCCCCTTTGTCTGTCTGTTGTTGCTCTCGGGGAGAGGCAGACAGAGCTGCAACTATGCTGTAAGAAGCTTGGTGACAGGTATGAAAAATTATTAGTATTATACCTAGAAACTACTCATTTGAAACCCCAGATATGTAAGTAGATTAGGAAATGTCTAGGAAGACACGATCAGGTTTATCTCCTTTTATTTCTTTATGGCTTGTGGACTCCTCTGTGCTAACCCCAGATGCTTTTGTTTTGCTTGTAACCTTTAAGCTGGACCTCAAGAAAGTTATTCTTGATGCTTAATCCTTATAAGGGTTTTTTTAAAAAAATCTAGCAATAGCCTACATGTTGTTTAATTAGCTGGTGGCAACAGCTGATTTCCTTTGTTTTTCTTTCTCAGCTCTTCCCCGGACGGGGGGTGAAAGGGCTTGAGGGTACCCCACAGGAAGGAATTCCCAAGTGCGCTTCCTGGGTTCTCAAAGGAGTTTTGCACTTGGGTGGTGGCAGCATCTACCCATCAAAGGTCAGAGAGAAGCTGTAACCTTGGGAGTTTAATACAAGCCTGGAGTGGCCAGTATTAATTTTTAGAATCCTTGCAGGCCCCCACCTTCTGCATTCAAAGTGCCAGAGTGGGAAATCAGCCTTGACAGATGCATTTGCAATACTTTTGTCCAAAATGAAGCAGGGTGCACGGTTTTTGTTTTTCCGTACTCCAGCATAACCAGTCTCTTGTGCAGGTCTCACCATTTAGAAGAGTTTTTGTCAGCAGACAAGTAGGGAAAGCATGATTATCAGCATCTCATAGAATATTATTTGGAATTTCAAAACAACTAATTTGAAGAAAAGATTGCATTTGGGCAGCATTGCTCTTGTCAATAATTCCAATGTCAGTCACAGTCAAACCTGTAGTACTTATGAATTGCTCTTGCTGCGTAAGGTCTACATCTTCCAGTTGCTGTTGAGTTTCTTGATTGTACACAGGGTCTTCTGCTGCATCTGTTACTGTTGGCACATCTTCTTCTTGACTACTGTCCTCATGTTCAAGTATTGGCACTGAAATATCACCTGTTGCAGTCCGGAGTTTTCATTATCTGTAGCATTGTTTGCTGGGTAAGGTGTGTTTTCCAGTGGTTTGAGAAATTAAGTTATTGGCTTTGAGCTCTTAGCTGCTTCTTCACTCAGTTGTTTTCGCCATCTCTTGCTTGCACCACTTTCAAATCTCCTCTTCATAGTGATCTATCTGGTCAATATGTAGCCTATCCACACTTGAAATATTCTGCTGCACATAAGTAGCTTATCTACACTTGAAATCTTCTACTGTAAACATGTACACAAATGTTGAATGGTACACAAATGCTGAAAAGACTTAAAATGAAAGAATATAACTAAGAACACAAAATGAAACAGTCAGGTTATTATCCTTATCACTGAATCAAAACTCAAGCATGCAAATATAACAGGAGAAGCTGAAGACAAAAGAATGACATATATATATAGTAAACACAGACATGGATACAGACAGAGGGATAATGTCCAAAAATTTCAAACGTGTGTCCTCATGAAACTCACTGTACAAGATTGTCCTCACAAATTTTCACCTTGAATCTGGGCCTATAGACTATGAAAGCCCATGATGATGGCAAAGCTAGGGCTCAACCAACAAACCAGTCATCTTTTTTAGCTATGGTATGAAGATAATAATGAGGAATTCTCACACACAAATAATTCCTTAGTCAACTAGATGTAAAACTATAAAGACCCTAAAATATAACAATTCTCTACCTTTCAACACGCACTTGATCCAGCACCAGCAACTAGTAGTGGTTTGTTTATATAATCAGCTGATCTGAGAGGACACATTCATCACGGTCTAATCTTGTGCCATCAGGACAGATATATTTTTATTAATATTTATGAACATTTTAAATTATTTAATATGACAAAATCTATATCAGTTAACAAAAAAATTATATCTTTTACCAAATCACATCTCTTATTTGCTTAAATTTGCAGCTCTAAGCTGAGAGAGCATGTCACAATTTGGTCCGATAGGGATGCGCATAAAAACAAGTTGCGAAACTTATAAAATGCCAAAAAATTAACAAGTGTCTAAATTTGAGGCCCCCTTTGCGTTTGAGGCCAAGGCCAAATGGCCCTCCTGGTCCCCCTCTGATTGGCCCTGGGTAAAGAACAGTCAAAAACTACCTCAGGAATGTGAGTATGGGTGACAGGCCAGGGTGGTATATTACCAACACCAATATAAAAGGGATAACCCCTCCTCTTCTTACTCAGAATCTCCACAGCTCAGAATCACTCCTTCAACATTGAACCCTCTCCCATCAGACAGCCCCAGGCCACAAATATACCATCAACCTCACCACATTTACACACACAACCCTCCAAGCCCATATCCCATCCCAAGGCTCAGAACTATTCTCCGTCCGACCTGACACCCACCATACATCAGAAGTCCCCCCACCTACTTGTTATTTAGTCTGGAAAAGCAGGAGAAGAGATAACAGAGAGCACATTCAAATAGCTCTGTGGGGTATCTGTGTCAGATACTTTTGTTCTGCATCATCCCTCCGCGGTCTACAGTCTATGTGCTACAGGGCCAGAGGTCCTCTGGTGGCAGCCAGGTGTATTGCAGCCTCCAGGGACTGGACTTCTCCCAGACCCACCAAATGTGCCCCAGTGGCAGCAGGTGGTTCTGCAATCTTAAGTAACACACTTAAACACAGTTGTGATATTACTGGTGGGACTTGGCCCCACTAACCCTTAATGAACACCGCAGCCAGTGTGAAAGGGGATTTTTTAAAACATCTTTGTTAGCTGAAACCAGGCTACAGAGGGTTTCTTAGATGATGCTGTAGCCGCAAGGTGTGTTCCAGCTAGAAATGGGCTCAGACCAAACCTCCACATCTGAATATCACCAAATCCTGGAGTAGGGAAGATCAGAATTCAGTTTCAGACTCAAATTTTGCAGCTCAAGCCCATCTCCAGCTACAGTTGTGTTAGGTTGTTTGGTTTCAAAAAAGTTACAAACCACAGTGTGCACAGGGCCTAACGGAAGAAATGTAAGTGCTGGCAGCCGTGTTTACATGGATGACACTACTCTCTGCACAAAGTTGTTTTGTGTCATTTCAAGTGTTAATTTCCTTTTCTGTCTCTTTTTTAAATGAAACTAATATATTTAATACCAGACTATTTAATACAAAATGTAAACATCAGAAATGTAAATATCACTTTCTGAAGAAATATTTAAACAACACTCAACCAAGTCTCTGTACCAACGCACAAAATAAACATGCCTCCTGGAACATCCTCCACTCCTTTGGTGTCATTCCAGTTATTATGTTCTGCAGTGAGCACTGTGCTATGACAGATCTCTGTATACCTAGCTTAGCCACTATGGTTTGCTGTTCCCATAATTATTGTGTGCTTAGGCTAGTCTTGCTAGTCTTTTCAATAAAGTATGCAGTGCATGAATGAGATATCATAATAAGTGACCTCTTTCTTTCTGTAAATTGTGAACTGCACTTCTCACAAACAGAGACAACTGTACAGCTTGAAGTAGAAACCCTCTTATGCTTTCTATCATGTAATGATAGAAAGATAAAATAGCAGCTATGGCAAATTATTCCAGGAACAAACATTTATTACATTTATTATAAAACAATTTCATAGAGAAAGCAAGGAAGAGTATGTCATCTAACTGAAACTGTGAGGCATTCAGGTACTATAGGCAGAATGTAATTACCCTAACTGGAATTAGATTAGAACCTCAGGGCTAATGTGTTCTAATATCCTGGACAAATCAGGTATGGAGGCCACACCCCTTTTTCAATATACAAAATAAATTATTTTTGAATCTTCATACCACAATTATTAAGTCAATTTATGGCGGATGTAATTTCTCTCTCTCTAAAATGCAGGGGGCAGTTCTCTCCATATGCATGTAGAGCTCTCAAAAATATCAGTTGTAATCCTGAATGTGTATGGAGAAAAAGAATATATCCCTTAGAATGGAGAATGCACTGCAAAGACAGAATCCCTCGTGAACTGCACTGCTTAAGAGCTAATTAACGTTCAGAATCAAGCAAGTGCTAACACGTGTCTAGTTTAAAGCAGGGCGTGTCTAGTTTAAAGCTAGGTGTGGGAAAAGTGTGTAGCAGCAAAGAGATCCATATTTTGTAGGGTCCCATGCTATAAGAGCATTTATTCAGGGCTGTCTGTCCTGGAGACATTTCAGCTATGGAGGTGCCATCCATGGGCAGAAAAATAGGGATGTCTGCTTCACCATTTGCCATATCAGTTGAGTGCTGCAAGCATTGCCAGTTGCAGCTAACCACAATCTCCTTTTCTGGTCCCACTAGTTAGGGCCGGATTTAGGGGCAGGTGACCCAGATGCCTGGGATGCTGAGCTTGGGGGGCACCAGGCTTGGGGTGCTGCTTTATGGCCAGTGATCCTAAACTCTGCTTAAACTTTATGGCCAATGATCATAAAATGGAAGGGGTGGGGCAACGAAGACGCTCCTCGCCTGGGGCGCCATTTGATCTAGGGTCGGCCCTGACACTAGTGATACTCAAAACTGTAATCTGGCTGCTTTCCAGTCCTGGTTTAGGAAGTCTTCTTGGGTCTCCATACATCTGCCTTTGAACAATGTCCCCCAAAATGTCAACTGATCCATTTTTCAAGAATTTTAAGATTGTGGCACAAAATATGACAAAAATCAGGACATATACAGTTATGTCTGACAATCTGTCCTTAACACTCACTACTGTAAAGAAGATAAAATTGTAGTGCACGATAAATTACAGAGTACTAGCCTTAGCACTCAATTTCCTGCCTTTTGATGGTTTTTTTGCACCTTCAGTTGCAAAGCTGAGACAATTACGAAAATGATATAGGCAGCTCTATAAACTGGGGCAGAGTTTTATCATAAAATTGTATGGATCTACCCTACAGTGAGTTATGAATCTTTAAATTCACATATTGGCCAAATGAGCAAAGTTCAAAGTGGTGGGGAATCAAAAACATTACAATTGCCATTCCTGCCCCAGCTCCAAGAAGCAAACTGACCAAATCTCCTATTATGCTCAATCCACCAAAATGTGATCAAACCAACTTCAAGCCAGAGAAGGAAAAAAATCGCTGTAAAATTGTTGAATCTGAAAAATCACATTATAGCTAAAATCATATTTCTGCTGTGACTACATCACTCAGGAAGGTTCTTGCTCATAGCATCATCCATTGTGCCCTGTGATTCATCCTGAATCGTCATCAGAGTGGACATAAGCCATTTGCAAGACAAAAACTAAAGATAATTATTTATCATTAAAGAGTTCAGATGGCAACCGCAGGTCTGAGTAAAATTCTGAACATTGATAGCTGCATGGGACATTTGTGCATAGAAACAGTTGCATTTGCCTGGAGCCTTCTCCTTTTAGAATGGAACAGAATATTTATAACAAAGTATTATCAGTTGTGAGAAGAATTATGCTGTTAAGAAAGGAAGGATGGTTTTGTGTTTAAGAAGCTGGGCGGAGACGCAGGAGCTCTCGGTTCAATGACCAGCTCTGCCACAGTTTTCCTTTGTGCTCTTGTAAAAACCACTCAAATTTTTGTGCCTCCATTCCCCACCTGTAAAATGGGGATATTAATTCTTAACCCTCAGAGAATATAGTAATTAATGTCTGTGAGGCACTAAGGACCACAAGGAGATTTAGGCATCTAACTGCCACTTTTGGTACATAAATCCAAAACACAAATCCTCCAAACCTCTGCTTAACTACTGCCTAACTTTGTAGGTGCCTAAAGCCCCAACCTAATTTCCACTGGTGAAGTCCCCATGGCACTAAAAATCTGCCACTGGGCATGTGCACAGTCACCTCTGTCTAGGCGCTCAGATGCCTAGCTTATACCTAAGCTCCAGTGGGATTCCCAAACTAGGTGTTGCCGTGCCTATCTCACACATGGGGCTTGATCCAGTGGGTGTTCTCAGAAGCTGCTTACCAGATTAGGCCCAACACAAAACAGCACTGGAGAAATCATCATCCCCCTTCTAACCTTTAGTCCAGTGGTTAGACTATTCATGCAGGATCAATTCCCCCTACTCATTTGGTGTAGAGCAGGGATTTGAACCTGGGTCTTCCTCCTTGCAGAAGTGTGCCCTTATCCACTGGGTTGTGGGGCCACAGAATGTGCTCCACCTCTGCTGTTCACACTGTTCCACTGTATCTGACTAATTAAATATACATTGAGCCAGAGAGTGAGTGAGTCTGTCTGAATGGGCAGGGTACTCATCTAAGGTGCAAGAACCCAAGTTCCAGTCATGCTACTTTTTGGACTGGGGGAGCCAAGCAGGTACTTAGCTTCAGGAGAGGTTGCATGGCTGTGAATCCTGAGTGGAGAGGTCTCCCTCTGACCCAGACTTAGGCCTGGTCTACACTACAAAGTTAGGTTGACATATGCCAGGTTAGGTCGAGTTAAGAATGTATGTGTCTACACTACCGAGTCCCTTCCGCCGACCTAAAGGGCTTGTAAAGTTGACTTCTGTACTACACCTCCACGAGAGGCGTATCGCTTCAGTCGACATCCATGCGTCAACATGGGGATAGTGTAGACACTGCTGTGTTATTCGAATGAATTGGCCTCCACAGTGCTCCACTGTGACCGCTCTGGAGAGCACTTTCAATTCCACTGCACTTCAGCCAGGTACACAGGAAACAGACTTCTCCCTGTTAAAGCCCCGGGAACTTTTGAATTTTCATTTCCTGTTTTATTGGCACAGAGAGCTCGTCATCACAGCTGACAACAGATGCTCAAGGCTGCAAACACACTCCATCCTGGAGCACACAGGAGGTGGTGGATCTTATTGCTGTGTGGGGAGAAGAGTCTGTGCATGCAGAGCTCTGATCCAGCAGAAGAAACACTAACATCTATGCCAAATAGGCTTTTTGCAACCGCTGCTCCGCTAGGAAGGCTGTTCCAGAACTTCGCTCCTCTGAAGGTTAGAAACCTTCATCTAATTTCAAGCCTAAATTTGTTGATGGCCAGTTTGTATCCATTTGTTCTTGTGTCCATATTGGCGCTTAATTTAAATAACTCCTCTCCCTCCCTGGTATTTATCCCTCTGATGTATTTATGAAGAGCAATCATATCTCCCCTCAGCCTTCTTTTGGTTAGGATAAACAAGCCAGGCTCTTTGAGTCTACTCTCATAAGATAGGTTTTTCTTTCCTTGGATCATCCTAGTAGCCCTTCTCTGCACCTGTTCCCACTTGAATTCATCTTTCTTAAACATGGGAGACCAGAATTGCACATTGTACCTAGAGTATGTGCAACTTTTCCATTTCCTGCCAGTCCTGGGGAAATATCCCTTCCCTTTAGACATGTGTCTAAATGCACATTGGGAAAAGCCTTTGAAGGATGGCTATTAATCATCATTAAAAGGTCTTCATATCTGCAACAGTCCATCTGCCAGAGAAAGCAGCAAGTCCAAATGGTATTATGTGTGCAGGTAATTGCTTTTCAAATATTTCCCACAAAGGTGGAGCCCTGGATCAGGAGCTAATTAAGATTAAACATTCTCAGGAGTTTAAGAAAACTATTTCTTGTATGTGAAGTCCATTTTCTCTGGTTTTAATTAATCTTGTTTTTATTAAGATTAATATTATGTCAATAATTCTTGCAGCTGTCCCCAAAAAGAGGAGAAACCTATAATGTTTAAGGATAAGTGCTGAAGAGTCAAATTACTAGAATCTACTCCCCCACGCTCAGTATTGGGCAAGGAACCTGAACAAAAGTGTCCATCCCAATAAAGCTTTTGTCTACATGGGGAAATTGACCAGCATAACTATTGTGGAATAAATTATTTTGCTATAGCTATTCCAGCCTAGCTCCCTAAGTGGTCGCTCTATTCACTTGTATTGTGGAACAGAGCGTTCACATGGGGGATAAATTGGTTAGTCTCTAAGGTGCCACAAGTACTCCTTTTCTTTTCACCTGGGGGAGTTATTCTAGAATAAGATAAATTAAACCAGAATAGCTAAAAGGTCAATTTCCCCAGTGTTCAAGCCCTAAATTGTGTTGCCATTAGGCTGTAGTGGGTCAACACACAGGAAGAGGCCAAAGGACAAAGCAAGAGATGACCTTTTTATGGGGTATTGGTCACAGCTTGCATGACATGTGGCTCAAGTAGAGAAGAGAAAATATTAATACATAGTTTCTAGTAGGCTAAAATAGCCTGTCTTTGTCTTATGCCAAGCCAAAATAGGGTGAATTAAACCAAGGAAGCTTTTTCACTCCTAGAATGGAATAACTCCTATTGTGTTTCTTCATGTGCATCTTGGAGTAATGATTGATGTAATAAAGGTGTAATGTGCTGATCACACTGTTACTGGCTGGAATTTATTTTCTCGCATAGACCAGGGTTAAAAAAGAATAATATCCTTGCCACATGATGTGGGTCAGTACATATCCACTGACTCAAATGGCTCTAATGACTGTTAGAATCAGTACTCCATTTGCCCATTTTTCAAATGGATTACATGGGGTCTGTTTGAGGAGGAACAGTATACTTTTCACTGAATTTTATTTCTTTAACTACTTAATGGTTGGAAAATGAGTCTTTTGATGCATAAAATTTTCCACTGCATGAAAATGCATGCCCTCCAATGCTATTGGGAGAGAACCACTTATCCTTGATAGCACAACAAACCATTTATTGGCACAGATGCCATTCCTGCTAATAGTAATATTTGCTCTTATGTAGTATTTAAACCTACAAAGCAATTTGCAAACATTTGCTAGTAAAGCCTCATAGCATCCCTAAGAGATAAGTTAAGTATTGTTACAAACTGATAAAGCAAGTTAGAGAGTTTAAGGCTCTGAATTATAAACGAGTGAGGGAAGCAATTAGGGTGACCAGACAGCATATGTTAAAAATCGGGACGGGGGTGGGGAGTAATAAGGGCTTATATAAGAAAAAGACTAAAAAATCAGGACTGTCCCTATAAAATCGGGACATCTGGTCACCCTAGAAGCAATTGCAGTATCAAACTGTGCATATGAATGTGAAACTACCTGGTTGCACAGTTACTGTGACAGTGTGTACAAATAGGGTAACTATTTGCAAAATACGATTTACAAATGGCTTATAATGTGTGTTTGCACACATGCACATCTTTTGATACCCACATGCAGTTTCATGGCCTCACAGCTGGTCAGTTTCTATTGATGGAGAGAAACTGAAGTTATGCAGTCAGGAACAATGCAATCTGTTTATTTACAACACGTACATAAATCCTGTTAAATCGAGATAGACCAAATTGCACACAGCCGATTTCAGAAACCCTAGCTCAGTCACTACTGACAGCCACCAGAAAGAGCTGCCGTCCTCACTGTCCTTCCAGGTCTCAAACTATCTCTCAACAGAGACAGAACCATTCCCTCCTAGCTGAGCTATTTCCCTCAGTGAGGAAACTGAAGAGCAATAGAATATTCACCCTTAGAAAATTCATCACACTGCCCTCTGCTCACATATTATTGTTTAGCTAGTTCATTACAATATTGACCGCCAAGAATTAGACATCACAAATGTGAACTGAGATACAGTACAGGGTCTTAATGAGCCAGATTCTAAAGTCTTTTACACTGGCTTTATATTGATATAAAACCTTTGACTTCAATTTATTGCTCTGTTTGATAATTGGAGCTGGTCAATAAATGTTAATTTTTTTCAGAAAAAAATCAAAATTTTTTCTGCAGATTTAGAAAAAATAATTTTGGGGTTTTGGGGGAAATTTTGTTGTGAAAAAAGTTTTACCAAAATATTTCATGTATTTCTTTTTTTCAAAATAAAACATTCAGTGTTCATTTTAGGTTTTTTTTCCTTTCTCTCCCTTTTTCTTTTCCCTCCTTTCTTCCTTTATTTTCATTTTGCCACTGAAAAGAGGTGAAAATGAAAAAAGTGGTGAGAAATGGGGAAAAAAGGAAGAAGAAGCCTGAAATGGGTTTGTTTAGTTAAAATACAGAATATTTTTTTTAAATCAATTTTTGATGAAAATTGTCACTTTTGAAAATGGGTCACTTTATCATTAAAAGAATGCTTAAAATTAAAAATGTCCACCAGCTCTACTGTTTATCTGAAATTGCTTAACTGATTTATTTTATTGATTAACTTATTGCATTATGGCTAATACTGGCTAATTAATTTCTCTACCAGTCCACAACTCACTTGGCATTACTTCTCCACACCTCTTCTTTATTATTTAGGTATTTATTTATTTGTGGTAGCACCCACTGTATGCTCGGTGCTTTCTAAACACTTCTCGGTTTCTCCCTCTCTTCCTCTTTTCAACTTCACTTTACCACTTCCTTCTCCTCATCCCTTTTACCCTACTATATTTTCTGCTCTCATCATTCTGTCTCCTCCTCCATTCATCCTGTCCCTATTTCTGCACTCATGTTCACCCTCACAAATCTCTACACTCCACTACATCCTTTTCTGAATTCTTCTCCTTCTTTCTAATAACAACTCCAAGCCATGTCCTTTGATCACTGAAGAAGGTTAGTAGCTAACACCCAAACTCTAGCTGACAGATACTATATGATGACTCTCTAGCAGTCGAAACAACACAATGTTTCAGAAGGAAGTTAAGCAAATTTCGTTGAAACAACTATGAACCAACTTAGTTCCAAAAAATAATGAGTCATCAGAAACCACTGCAAACAAGCTAACAGATGATTTATCAAAATGTAATGTCAGGCAAATACTGTGACTTTTTGGGACAAAACAATGGAGCTATAAGTACCTTTGATGCAAATGGTGCAGTAAAAGTGTGAATAAATCAGTAATGGTTTAGTATTTGTTTTATTTTATCATTGTGGTCTTTGTCTAGTTTTGATCTTGCTTTCACTTCAGTGTAAGAAGATATTGTAAGCTGTCTGTTAAGCACTTTGGAACAGAGACTATATTTGTTTCTATACAGTATTGAACATACTGTAAACACAAATAGGGGGTGAGAGAACCTGGATTTGTGCAGGCAATGGCCCACCTTGATTATCATACACATTGTGAAGAGAGTGGTCACTTTGGATGGGCTATTACCAGCAGGAGAGTGAGTTTGTGTGTGGGGGGGTGGAGGGTGAGAACCTGGATTTGTGCTGGAAATGGCCCAACTTGATGATCACTTTAGATAAGCTATTACCAGCAGGAGAGTGAGTTTGTGTGTGTATGGGGGTGGCGGGGTGAGAAAATCTGGATTTGTGCTGGAAATGGCCCACCTTGATTATCATGCACATTGTAGGGAGAGTGGTCACTTTGGATAAGCTATTACCAGCAGGAGAGTGAGTTTCTGTGTGTGGTTTTTGGAGGGGGGTGAGGGAGTGAGAGAACCTGGATTTGTGCAGGAAATGGCCCACCTTGATTATCATACACATTGTGAAGAGAGTGGTCACTTTGGATGGGCTATTGCTAGCAGGAGAGTGAGTTTGTGTGTGTGTGTGGGGGGGGGGGGGGCAGAGGGTGAGAAAACCTGGATTTGTGCTGGAAATGGCCCCACTTGATGATCACTTTAAATAAGCTATTACCAGCAGGACAGTGGGGTGGGAGGGGGTATTGTTTCATGGTCTCTGTGTGTATATAATGTCTTCTGCAGTTTCCACGGTATGCATCCGATGAAGTGAGCTGTAGCTCACGAAAGCTCATGCTCAAATAAATTGGTTAGTCTCTAAGGTGCCACAAGTCCTCCTTTTCTTTTTACAAATAATCATATAATAATAATAGTTAATACACATTCTTGGTATCCTATTTGTTATGTGTCTTAAGTAACATGTAAAATGTACACTTCCCATCATTTCGTGTGTTTGCATTACTGTGGATCTAGTTGTATTTTGTATCTTATCTGAAAACAAAAGAGTGCAGTAATTATATCAGGGCTTGCCTACACTGGCACTTTACAGCACTGCAACCGTCTCGCTCAGGGGTGTGAAAAAACACCCCTGCGAGTGCTGCAAGTTTCAGCGCTATAAAGTGCCAGGGCACCAGCGCTGGCAGCTGTGCTCCCAGCGCTGGCAGCTATTCCCCTCCTGGAGGTGGTTTTTTTATAGCACTGGGAGAGCTCTCTCCCAGCACTATGCCGTGACTACACGGCCAGCGCTTTAACGTTGCTAGTGAAGACATGCCCTCAGAGAGCGCTTATTGAGGGCCTCTAGAATCCTTAAAGGCTAAAGGATTGGTATGTTGGTATGTCCTAACCCAAGTGTTTTCCCAGAAGGGCTCTTACCTGAGTATTGCCTTGAAGATGGAGAAGGTGGGTGAGGTAATATCTTTCATTGGACCAATATCTGCTGGTGAAAGAGAGAAGCTTTTGAGCTCCAAGTGCTCTTCTTTAGGTCACCTTGAATGCATTTGAAACATTATTGCCTGATATGCTGACCTGCAGGTTAGACAATCTGGAAGGTTTCTTAGGCTGCCCAATTTAGGGTCAGGGACATCAGTGGCCAGGTTCTCAAAAGGTCTTAGTACCCAAGACCCTCCACTGAATTCTTATGAAAGTCTGTTGCTGTAAACTTACTCTCAGTACTTTTTTGTCTGTTTCATTTGATGAATCTCCATTCTATTTTCAAGATGTTTTATGTTTAATTTCAGAATTCATCTAAAAAGAAGAAAACCTGAAAATAGAGCAAAAGGGAGTTGCAAGTGAATAAACAAACTCTAACAACACATTCACAGTATTGCTAACCCCTCAGGGTAATGCCAGTGTAATTAAGCAATAGGCAGTACTGCCAACCCCAACTGTCCAAAAATCACGTCAGACCCCCCCCCAAAATCATGAGATTGGCTTAAACATAATACATTGTAGATTCTTTTTTTTGCCTTCCAGGTTATGAGCCTTTAGGGTGCCTGTGGTTTATTTACAAGCTTTTCTTCACAATTATGAGAGCTAGAAACTTTTTCATAATGAAATCTGAATCCCATATAATTACGTGACTCCAGGAGCTGGGGCTTCAAGCAAAGCACCAAATATAGCCAGGCTCACAATAAAATTGTGAGTTGGCAACACTATATTCAGGTTTCAGAGAAACAGTCGTGTTAGTCTGTATTCGCAAAAAGAAAAGGAGTACTTGTGGCACCTTAGAGACTAACCAATTTATTTGAGCATAAACTTTCGTGAGCTACAGCTCACTTCATCGGATGCATACTGTGGAAAGTGTAGAAGATCTTTTTATATACACACAAAGCATGAAAAAATACCTCCTCCCACCCCACTCTCCTGCTGGTAATAGCTTATCTAAAGTGATCACTCTCCTTACAATGTGTATGATAATCAAGTTGGGCCATATCTAGCACAAATCCAGGTTTTCTCACCCCCCCCCCCCACACACAAACCCACTCTCCTGCTGGTAATAGCTTATCTAAAGTGACCACTCTCCTTATAGTGTGTATGATAATCAAGGTGGGCCATTTCCAGCAATGAAAATGGCCCACCTTGATTATCATACACATTGTAAGGAGAGTGGTCACTTTAGATAAGCTATTACCAGCAGGAGAGTGGGGTGGGAGGAGGTATTTTTTCATGCTTTGTGTGTATATAAAAAGATCTTCTACACTTTCCACAGTATGCATCCGATGAAGTGAGCTGTAGCTCACGAAAGTTTATGCTCAAATAAATTGGTTAGTCTCTAAGGTGCCACAAGTACTCCTTTTCTTTTTACTATATTCAGAATCACACTTGAGCTCCATCTGGGGTTGCAAAAGACGCTTTGTTTCTGCCTTTTTTAACATCTCCAAAATATATAAATAAACGGGTTAAAACTGTTTATTAGCCCAGTAAAGACCAGGATTTCAAAGCGAGTAGCAGAAGAAATCAAACTGTACTTGTATCCTTTTTTGTTTTTTGCTTCTCCATGACATGTAAAGAAGGCCTTATTGTTTACATAGTTATTTTTTGTGCTTCCTTTACAGTATCCACTCATTTCTCATCTATGATGGAGGACTCTGGCAACCAGAGCATCAGAACCGGTGGGATTGTGACATCATCACAAGCAATGGGAAAGTGCCATCTAACTAATCGTGAAGAAAGTGAATTTTGTACAGATTGCTTAAAACTCTTTGGGTATCATTTTAATAGCTATTTAATATCTATCTAGATATCTGAGGTATTTATATGGCTCCCATCATACCAGTATCTGAGAATCTAAAAATATTTCATGTGTTTATCCTCACTAATACCCCTTTGATGTAGGGAAGTTCTATTATTTCTGAGTCTTTGAGAAAAAGCAGGGAAGACCAGGCTTGATATTCCAGATATTTCTAAGGCAAAAAACCAAACACACACAGAGATTGATTTTTTCCAAAGGTATTTTGTCTTTCCAGGGCTTCTGAATCCATTATAAAGAAGCAAAACACCCACAATTCTTTCTGTTTCTCCTTTGCATGCCACCTTTAACATTCAAATTTCTGGTTTCAGAGTAACAGCCATGTTAGTCTGTATTCGCAAAAAGAAAAGGAGTACTTGTGGCACCTTAGAGACTAACCAATTTATTTGAGCATAAGCTTTCGTGAGCTACAGCTCACTTCATCGGATTCAAATTTCTGACACCAGTGACAGTAGCGATCTATGTGACAACATAAACCAGGGCACAACTGTATTGTATTTTTGCCCCAGCCTACACTCTGCTTTTTTTTCCAAATCTTTTTTAAATATGAGGCTTGGAAAAGGAACTACTATAATTTCCCTGTTTTCTGGGATTAGGTCTAACGTCAAACAGATGTGGCCCTTAGCACAAGTTTCACTGTACTGTATCTCAAAACTGAACGAGCTTAAAAAACAAAACAAACAAAAACCCTTGCTTCTTTCCCCACAGATAATTAGATGCAAATGTACACAAACAGATGTGAAAGAGAGCCCGGGGTTTAGTTCCCCTTCTTTCAAAGGGAAACAAAATAAAAAGACAACTCCCACTGACAAGAAAGTCCCGAATTAGGCAACGGATACAGATAGAGGGACTGGGGTTGAGATGAGTAATTGCCTCAGATGATTCTGGCATTGTTCAGATTTATTTTTAAGCAGGGCTCAAGGCAAGGCTGAGTACCACAGACGACGACGACAACAACAACAAAGCCAACCCCTGCAAACCCTCAGGGAGAGAGGGAAGGCCTGGGCACAGGAGGAGCGGGGATGTTCTGCCGGAGCTGCGGGTGTCTCTCTCCTGGGGGAGCGCGCTCTTGAGTGTAACCAGAGCTCAGGCCGCTCCCCTGCGGCGGGGATGGGGAAGGGGGGAAGTCTCCTGCTCCGGTGGCCGCAGTTATTACCTGGGAGTCACGTGGGCTCTTCCCTGGCTAGGGGAAGGGCTACGTTAGGGCTTCAGGGGATCTGCGGCAGAGGTGGGTCCCCCCCCCCCCGAGAATGGGATGAGCCCAAACGAGCAAACACCCCCACCTCACCCCACCCGGCCCTAACCTTCCTGCCTGCGGCCAGACACCTTGCGTAGAGTTGAGGAACTCGTTTGGCAAGTCCTGAGCCGGCTTGGGAAGGGAGCGGAGCGCCATTGGAGGGCTGGGAGAGCCCGAGCCAACCCCAGGCGGCTGGCGCGCCTCTGCCCGGGCAGCGGGGCGAGCATGCAGGTGTAGGGCGGGAAAGCGCAGCCGGGAGCGGCCGGAGGAGCCGGCGGGGCCGCCGGAGCCCACGTTACCGCGAGAGGTGAGGGGCTGCGGAGGCAGGGCGCTGCTCTCTGGCTGTGTGCGGCTCTCGCACCTGAGCCGGGGCGGGGGGCGTCTCCGGGCGGGGGGGAGCCCTGGCTGGTGGTTTGGGGAAGGTGCGTTGGCGTGTGTGTCCCCCCCACCCCCCGGGCTGCGGGGCTTGAGGACGATGAGTGCGGGTTGGTGGCTTGTGCGGGGCAGGTCCCCCTAGAGGGGCGGGACGGTTACATGGGGCCGCTTCCCAACAAGCCCAAACCGGCTGTGTCCTTAAGCCGCCCCGCTTGGCAATGAGTGCCTGGCCCTGCAGGCTCCTGCCGCCCCAGCGCGGCTCTCCGCCGCTGGAGCCGGAGCCCCTGCGCTGGGCAGTTCCCTCGGAAGGCTGGCTGCTGACCATGGTTAAGTGACTCTAACTTTCACGGACTCCTGATCCTCCCCTTCCCTTCTGCCGGGCTCGCTTCATAGGTGCTGGAACTAGGGGTGCTGCCGCACGCACCCGCTGGCTTGAAGTGGTCCCCCTTGTACACGGGGCTCGGTTCGGTGCCTCTCAGCACCCCCCACTATGCAAATTGCCCCAGCGCTGTTCCTGTGGGCTTGCTCAGGCCTGAGAAAGCCAGGGCACCAGCTCCGTGGAAAGGATGGAGGCTCCCCTGCCAAGCGCTGGGGGAAGGAGTGGTTCTGCCTGAACCCAAACTAAAGTTCAGAGCCGCACAGCCGATCACCAGAGAAGGCCAAACAGGTTTTTGTAGTTCCTCCACAGAAATCCAAACAGGTCACAGCTAGATTCAGGGTGCAAGTGCTCTCACCCTTCAGCGTTTGCCTCCACAGACTTGTGTGCTAATTACCTCCATCTCAGAGCTTTCTGTAGTTAACATACAGGATAGGAGCCTGGAGGCGCTTCATAAACTAAACTAGATATTTAACGTTAACTATTAACATAGCTTACATAGTGTAAACTAAAATATCTTAATTTTTCCTGGGCATTCACTAGTGTCTTAATAGTGCGCTCTCAGCACTGCGTGCACCTGCCAGTTCTGATTCACTTTCAGAATGATCACTTTTTAAGGTAAACATTAACTCGGTGGAGAAGCGCCTTGCACTGATCTGTTGCTGAAGCTGGTGGAGGAAATAAAAAAGCCAAACCTACTGGTGTTTGTTTTCAAATGTCTTTTCAATCCCCGTCTGTTAGCACAATAAAGAAATGCACGTCATTCTCGTCTCTGGACTGGGTGGACAAAGGCAAATTATGGTGCACCTGCTTTGACTCCAGAATATGCTGTTTCTGTATCACTGTATATGCTGCAGTATGTTTTTTTTTTTAAAGACTCTCTACTTCTTGTGCTCATTGGTAAAGTTTCCTTTTCCTTTAATGTGAAAATGATTGCCTGATTCCATTGTGACTGTAGCAATTTCGATCTGCACAACTTTCTATAAAGCTCAACAGTATAACAAAGGAAGAAAACCTCTACAGTATATTAATTCCTTAGTCAACTAAGAGATGGTTTTCTTCCTTTTTATTCTCTTAAGGAAATGAGATATATTGGAATAACAATGTTTAAACTTTAATATGTTGGTCAAATGTAAAGGTTATATAATTGCTTACACATTGCATGAATTTCGGGCTGTCACATCCTCTAATAAAATGACTATAGCACATTATCACAGAAAAATAGTTTTGGGGGAGGAGGACATTTTTTTTGAATCCCCTTGGTTAGATTAATGTGACTTTTTTTTTGTGAATCACAAGTATAGAGTATTTCACCTAGAGTTGTAAGCAGTTTTTGTTGGTGGTGTTTTTTTTGTTTTGATTTGAGTGCCAAGGGTGTAATTTGGTGCTGTACAGACCTAGGCAGGTAATCCCGAACTGAAGGACTTTTACTTCTAGGGAATGTAGAAATGGAAGTTCAAACTCTAATGACAAAAGCAACTCCTCACTATATTTTAGGGAATGATTAGTAATTGGTTGGTGCATCTTACTTGTGGTGATGATAGGGTGACGAAGAGCAGTGAGCTCTGATAATCCTGGCTGAATCAGGCTGTGTGACCTTGGGCAAGGCCCTTAAATGTTGTTTGTTTCCACATCTATAAAATAGTGGTAATTTATTTTGCAGGAGTGAGACTGACTAATTAATAACTGTTTACATAGTCTTCTACAAAAGTGAATCTGGTGCTTATTAAGGAACATTTATAATCATGTAATAAAACTTGCTAAGATTATCATCTGTGAGGTTTGTCACTATTTGGAACACCTAATGTAATAGCAAACCAAAGAAAATTCGTGTTAATTCTTCTGGATTTTTGGTTTATTGTCTCTGTGGTTCATATTTCTTACTACTCCATGTCTATTACCTATTAAAATTTAAAATAATGTCCCCAAAACATTAGCTTTTTTCCTCTAAAAGTTCTAATAGAATTGCTTAATTGGATGAGTTAGTTATCAAAACAATATCCTAATTTTTTTTTTAAAGAATATGCTAGAGATATTTAGGAAGTGAAGTACCTCAGATGCTACAGTTATGAGGACTGTGTAAGTAGCTGTGTAGATATAGTACCAGGAACTTCTGGGTACTGGAGGCTCTCAGATTTGTGATCACCTTTTTCTATTGTAAATATATTGTATAAAAGATGAGAGAACAGTGAGCCAAGTACAAACCAAGTGGACTACTAGCTAACCAGTTCCTAAAATAAATCCTGCACATGCTCTTATTAAAGCCTGGAAATCTAACTCTTGGTATGAGCTTATGAGTGTCAAATCGTATGGTATCAAATCATGGTTGGTGGTTGATTTGTTTTTAAATAATAACTCAAGCTCACGGTGAACATGATGATTTGGTCACTGTCTGCTTTATTTCAAACTCTGAAGATTCCAAATGTGAATTCCCTTGCCAGTAAAAGATTGAATACTTTTGTAGCATTGGAGTAATTTATGCTTCATAGTCCTAAACGTATGTCCCAAAGATTTTTCTTTTCTTTTCTTTTAACTAGTGCTAAACATTCAGGTGGCCTTACATAGTAGCTTGATTTGTTCTCTTTGCTGCTTCTCTCTCGTGAGACTTCCTGAGAGTATTCTGGTCCCTAGTCTTGCAATTTGTAACACTAAATTGAATGAGCCACTTGCCTGCCTCTTCTATTCAAATTAGCCTGAACTTATTTGCTTTTTTTTTTCTTTTTCTTTTTTTTAAACTGTAGTTATGCAGGCCTTATTTTGACAGTATGTTAGTTCTGTTAGGCTTGATTATGTAGTCTGCCATAGGTTTAAATTCTACTTTTGGAAATTGGAATCATAAGGGTTTCCAGTCTTTATCTATGGCTGTTTTCTTTAACCAACATCTATTATGATCATTTAAACTCTGATGCCCTCCATAACACAGACCTAAGAAACTTGCCCAGTAAAATCTGTATACCTGTGAGGTAGGAAAGTACAATTATGTCCATTTTGTAGGGGAACTGAGGCACAGAGAGGCTAAGTGATTTGCCCACAGTCACACAATCAGGTAATGGTGAAGTAGGGAAATAAACCTGGCTCTCCCAAGTGCTCTAATCACTGAACCATCTTTCCTGTCCAACATCGCCAGAGAATTTAAGATTATCTGAAGCATTTTTTAATTCTGTGCATTTTGCTAAACAAATCCACTTAGTGGCAGGAATACAAGCTCACAGGCTATTTTACCTCTAAAACATTAAATAACTGATTCCAATGTAGGACCCTGGGGAACTGTATTAACAGACAGATGCTGACTGTACCTGTTTTAAGAGCGTATCTCCACTTAAAATGCTACAGAGGTACAGCTGCGCCACTGTAAAGCTTCAGTGTAGACACTACCTATGCTGACGGGATTGATTCTCCTGTCAACGTAGGTAATCCATCTCCCCACGAGGATGTAGTTAGGTTGATGGAAGAATTTCTTCTGAATTCATCTACACAGGGACCTAAGGAGTATAGTTAAGTCAACGTAGGGGTGTGGATTTTTCACACCTCTGAGCAACATCGCTAGCCTGACCTAATTTTCTAGTATAGGCCAGGGCTAAGGGAGCCCCTGACGTCTAGTAAACATCTTTAATTTTCCTTCTGTCACAAATATATTTAAGTGCATTTCCATATGTGCTGATAGGTCATCCTTTTCTCTCCATGTGTCTCTGTTAATAGCCTTGAAATTTTAGCACTTATATAGCTGCTCACTGTAACTTTCCCATTGCTCAACAAATGTTTAATTCCTGCCAAGACTTTGCCCCTTATTCTGTTATTTATTATCCTTAATTTTTAGGAAGGATCTCATTAAAATTCTTGAAAAGACAAATTACCTCCTTGGATCCACCTTTAACTACTGTCCTAAAGCTTTTTTTAGGGAGGGAAGGAAACCTCTTAACAGGTTAATATGGGATACACATTTATTTTACAGAACTCATGCAATTAAATTGCCCTACCAAGTTAGTCTAGTGCAGCTGTTGAAAGCTGTCTTTATACTTTCAAGCATTTTCCACTGTAGTGAGGTAAGAGAGGTACTGGTTTGTAATTCCTATGGCATCGTTAAAAAAAGTCGCATTAGGAGCTTTCTAATTATCAGCAACTACTGTTTTGAGGATATTATATATTGTCAGGCTCTCTATTCCACACTTCTTTTTTCTTTTTTTTTAAGAAACTCCCTATGTAAATATATGCTGTCTGCTTCTGGTATTGTACTGCACCTGAATTTCTAAAATTGCTTTATACTTTCATTAGACCACAGTCCATCAAGGCCATGCCCTGCTCTCTTTAATTTTACCTCTTGGAATTTAAATTTCTAAATTTCTCCTGTATCTCTGGTATGAACTAATGCATGATTGTTCTAAGGATGATGAAATCTCCCATAGTGCTCCTAGCTAGTTGCAGTGAAAAAGATTGCTTCCTTAATACTTCAGGCTACACCCTTAAGCGTGATTTGATCACTCTTATTTTACAGTAGCATGCCTATCCCTAAACGTCATTACTAGCAATACAATTATCCAGCCTTGCTTAAAAATTCAGTTATGCCATTTGGCATAATGGCCTGTGGTAATGAATTCCATACTTCTGCTGACTTCACTGCACTGTGTGACAGATTCCTGCTGAGCCATATTCTGCCCCCAGTTACTTCAACCCCTGTAATATCAGTGGAGTTGCATGAATGAAACTGAGCCCAAAATTTGGCTTGTACAAAGTTTATCTAATTGTGCAATCCAATTCCTTAAAGCTTTTCTCACTGTCATATACCAAAACAACCTTGATGAATACAAGAGAACATTGTATATTCCATGGTTAACAATACCATCATTCTTATCAGCTCTCAGACTAGTACAGTTATTGACACATTTGCTGAGTGTCATATCAAACAGCATGTAAAGTACATTATAATGTTGAAATGACCTCAGACTCTAACTACTCCATAAGCTTAATTGTTCACATGTGGATCTGTGGTTTCACAAATGTATCTGTAGAGTCTAATGCTTTTAAGATCCAGAGATCCAAGGTTCAATGCCCCCTCTCTATGATCTACCCATAGGCCCTACCAAATTCACGGTCAATTTTGGTCAATTTCACGGTCACAGGATTTTAGACATTATAAATTTCACAGTTTCAGATACTTCCATCTGAAATTTCAAGGTAGTGTAACCATGAGGGTCCCAACCCAAAAGGAGGTCATGGGGTGTCTCAAGGCTATTGTAGGGGTTGTGGTGTTGCCATCCTTACTTTCTGTGCTGTTGGAGGTGGTGCTGCCTTGAGAGCTGTGTGGCTGGAAAGCAGCAGCTGCTGGCCGGACACCCAGCTCTGAATGTAGCACTGCTGCCGGCAGCAGCACGGAAGTGAGAGTGGCATGGTATGGAAGGGGGTCCTCACTTTTGGGGGCGGGGGGCAGGGCCAGCCTTATGGGTGGGTGACTGCCCAGAGTGCCGGGGTGGGTGACTACCCTTGGTCACTCCCCCCCTACAAGCCAGCCGAAGGCCCCTTTTACTTCTGAGTGCTGGGGAGCTAGACAGGGCTGAGGGCACCCTGGCAGAGGGCTCCTACTATATGCCGGGCTCCAGCTGCTGGTCCTGGTTAGGCTGGTGAGGAATGGGACATCCTCTTCCCCTGCAGGGGCCACTCCCAGGGCTGGGTCAGACCCACCTCCAGGAACCTTCTCCAGCTGCAGGAAGCTCCACGGTGCAGAAATCAGGGTGTCATGGTATTGTCACCTTTACTTCTGTGCTGCTGTCTTCAGAGTGGGGTGGCTGGCCAACAGCCACCACTCTCCAGCTGCCCTGCTCTGAAGGCAGTGCAGAAGTAAAGATGGTAATATCACAACCCCCCTACAATAGCCTTGTGACTGCACCACAACTCTCTTTTGGGTTGGGACCCCCAGTTTGAGAAACGTTCATCTCCCCTGTGAAATCTGTACAGTACAGGGTAAAAGTACACAGAATGCCAGAATTCATGGGGGAAACCAGATTTCATGGTCTATGATGCATTTTTCACATTTGGTAGTGCCCTACCCATAGGCAAACCTATCCAACATATTTCAGGACTAGTGTTAGTGTATTCCTACTACTTTTGCTACTTATTTCTCTCCCTGAAGATATGTTTTGATTTGAAATAATACTTATCAATTATGTAGTGCTTTTTAGATGTAGATGTCAAAGCCCTTTACAAGGGGATCATTATCTCCGTTTTACAGATGGGGAAACTGAGGCACTGAGCGGTTGAAGTCACTCACCTGGAGCTACTAAGCAGGTCATTGGCAGAGCTGGAAATAGAATCTAGGACAGTGGTTCTCAACCTATTTACCATTGTGGGCCATATCCAATACTACCTTTATGGCCCTGAGGATGTCACATTGGCCGCAGCTTTGTGATGGTTGGGCCACAGATTGAGAACCACTGATCTAGGACTTCTGACTCCTGGTCCAGTGCCCTGTGCACTACTAGATCATGTGGTCTCTAATAATAACAATGTAATATGCATTCATGACATACCAAAACTTAAAAAGTTACCCTTAATTGAAGAACTAAAGAAGGGAACAGCAAATGCTAATCTGTTGTATATTTTTCTATATTTAATGATACATCTAGAATAAGCATCCTCCCAAGTAGCCCATTTTGGGTTTTGAGGTATTTCTGGGAGTATCTGAGGTACAAAATGTCTACAGTTACCAAGGAAATATTTTCAATGTAGTCACTGTTAACTTTGCTCTGGTGCAGGTGACTGTAAAGCCTGATTATAATAGCATAATGTGAATTAAACATCCTGATCTTTTTTCAGCAGTGCAGCCTTAACTTTGAGCTGAAAGCCACATATCCCCTTGCTAATCATCTGGCCCACCCTGTCTGGTTTCGCAAGTTGCTAGTCTTTTGGAGAAGAGAGCATTTACACATTTTATCTTTGTGACCATCTTCTTCTCTGAAGATATGCAGCTTCTGTAATAAAACATTGTTTTGCAATGGTAGAATGTCATTTTCATATACTGTAGCATACCTAAGATATTTAATGCAATTCAGTTATCTAAAAGCATTTGAGTTTTTGGAAGATGGAGTGGATAATATGTCACTTCTGTTATTGACTAAATGTCCCACGCACTATAGGCTTGTTCTCAGCAATACAGTTCAATAAAACTTTGTCCACAACTTCCTTGAAGAGATTTCCTCTGTACCCAACCCCCAAAAATAATTGAAAATAATTTCACTATTAGGAAAAGCTTCCTGAATTCAGCTGATGTTTTCATAGAATCCTAGAATATCAGGGTTGGAAGGGACCTCAGGAGGTCATCTAGTCCAACCCCCTGCTCAAAGCAGGACCAATCCCCAACTAAATCCTTTACTTAAGAGCCGGGTACAATCAACAGCTGAACAGATCTCTAATGAGATGCAAATAGAGCAAGCTACCTGTTCAGTCCTGTCTAGTGGTGCAACACATTAAGAGTAGAAATGCCTAACCTGAAGTGCAGTCTAGGCTCAGTGAGTGTCCTCTGTCATTTTTTTGTGTGAGCGTAGCAAATTGAAAATGGTGGTTGGCAAACTCTCAGTTCATCACTCATTTTACTTTTGTGTGTTTTGGCTTATAAACAGAGGCTTAGTTAATTCCAATCAGTATAAACTTGCTTGGGGAAAACTCTGACACAGTAGAGTTGTATGAGCATTGACAGAGACACACCCTGGAATGCAGCGCTCTGTGCGGAAGCTGGATATTACTTTTTTTTTTATATAGAGATTATCTAAAAATTTGCCATTTAGCTAAGATGCTTACTCTTTTTTTGGGAAAGTTGTCCCTTAATCATGTCGAACATTTTTGGGTAGATTTATAAACCAGGCAACCTTCCCTATTTTAAACTTGCTGTGGTCTCCAAAATATGTTATGGGCTTACAGCAGAACCTTGAGATGTGTAGAAGGATGCACCTCCAGCTGCTTCTGAATTGTTAACCCCAAAAATTGTAAATCAGGCCCCCAAAATCATGAGATCTCAAAAAAGTGGATTCACTTTCTTTGTTTTCTGTCTGAGCTGTCAGTGGTTTGTTTTCAAGTTTTTCTCCGTTACCAGGAGGATTAGAAACTTTTTTTTTTTTTTACAAGGAAAGCTCATCTAACCACACAGCTCCAGGAGCTGGGTCTTTATTAAAACCTTAAAATATTTCAGGGCTTGCAGTAAAATAACAATTGGCAACACTGTCACTTGTCTGAAAGGAGAATGGAGTGCAGTTTCAGAAGAATCTGCCCCACTGCTGTGAATTTCAGAGACTACTCTAGCTCTCCTGAGCTTGTGCTTCAATGGCTGCTGGGCAAAAGGGCATGTACACCTCCATTTACACTAGTTTCCCCTCTTAATGTATTTTTTTTAATTATTATTTTAAATTGCAAAGCCCTTTCAACAAAAGCTGTATTTTTTTTAAAAAAAAAAGTGGATGATATAGGCTGTGTAATCTGAGGAATGAATTTGAAACTGCTTTCCAATTGGAGGGCCCTGTCTTACCTGAAACAAGAATGGCTATAGATGGATCCTCTGTGGCCCATAAAAAGAAAAATCCTGATATTGAAACACTGCCCTAAAAATAAAAAACAGACAAAGGGGAATGGAAGAACTGGGTTCTTGCCTTTTATTGCTTTGGAAATAAAGAGCTTAAAGTATCATGGCTGTGGTGTGTCGTTCCCTCCCATTTTGTCTCTGATGCAATCCCCACAGCCTGTAATGAATACTTTACCATCTTTATCATCAGCGATAGTGCTGCATGAGTCTCGGGCTCTGTACACACAGCATCTTAAGTCAATATAAGTTGCTCAGGGAGTGAATAAACCACCCCCGAGTGACGTAAGTTACACTACCTAAGTGCCGGTGTGGACAGTTCTATGTTGGTGCAGAACTTCTCCTGCCAACATAGCTACCGCCACTTGTTGGAGCTGGAGTAATTACGTTACTATCTCCTGTAGGCTTAGAGCGTCCACACTAGCAGCGCTTCAGTGGCACATCTGCATCGATGTAGCTGCACCACTGTAATCTCTATAGCGTAGCCATAGTCTTAGTTGCAAGGACAGACCTCTGCGATATAGAGGACTGCGCATGGGCCTTACGCCTGGCCTACACTAGGAAATTAGGTCAGTATAACAGTCACTCAAGGGTGTGAAAAATCCACCCCCTGAATAACGCAGTTAAACCAACCTAACCCCCAGTGTAGACAGCGCTAGGTTGATGGGAGAATTCTCTTATCTCCTAGCTGCTGCCTCTTGTGGAGGTTAATTACCTACACGGATAGAGAAGCCTTCTCTTTTGCACAGGTAGCGTCTTCACTGAAGTGGTTCTGCAGTGTTTTAAGAGGAGCCCTTATAGTTAAGAAATTTGGAGTTGTAAATGTGGCTCTCCCATTGACTTGAGTTGCCAAAGACCACAAGGCATTTAACCCATCTGCCTCAATTTACAGATGGAGGTGATATGTATTTCAAAGGAATATCATGATTTAATTTAAATGAGCTAATGTGTTGGAAACAATCAAAGAATGTTAATGTCAATTATTTATTGGCTTCTTAGAGGCTTCGCACAGTTGGGGATGGGGAAATTCAGTGTCAATCAACTATTACTTCTTCTAGGTTTGAGAGCCGAATGTGTGGTTGTTGATTTCTCGTATAAATAGAACAATTCCATTCTGCTTCCCTTTCATGCATCTGAACTTCAGTGTGAATGTGCCAGATATCAGAATTGCTATTTCTAGCAAAGGTGATTGAGCAGGTTATAGTTTATTCTTCATCCCTTTATAGCTTCCTCATCTTGGATTTTACCCCAGGTTATACCAATGCTGTGAACAGTTTAAGCCCCATCGCTATGCATGCTCTTACCAGAGATTTAAAACAACAACAAAAACCCCTGGTAAATGAATGCAATAAAAAAAATTTAAAAAATCTCTTGTATGGTTCTTTTCATCCAGAGATCTCAAAGCAAAATGAGGTAGACATCATAATTAGAATTGGGGGAAATTATTCCAAGTGAAACTTTTTTGATAAAAAAAATTGTAGGTTTGGTGACATCAAAACATTTTGAAAATTTGAGTTGATTTTGCTGAACTGTTTCAATTGAAGGAAAAAAAATAAGATTGTAGCATTCCATCCCTTTGATTCAAATCTACTTTTTGTTTTTGAAATTTCCTTTAATTTTAAAATAATTTAAAAAATAAACATTAAAAACACTTAATCAAAATGAAACACTTCATTTCAGGCAAAAAAAAGTTTCTACTTAAAATAAGTTTTTAAACTTTGATTTGCCAGCTGTTTTCTTTTGGGTCAGCCCAAAACTTTGGTTTGTTGGAAATAGAAAACAAAACAAAAAACCCGCAACTATTCAGGCAGCTCTAATAATTATTTCTTAATTTATAGGTGAGGAGAGCGAAGTACAGAGGTAAAGTGACTTGTCAGTGGCAATGCCAGGAATAATACCCAGGTGCTCTATTTCCTTGGCCACACTGCTTTGAAGTTTACAATATTGCTGGTGGGTACCTCAAACCCTGCAACTTGGGACTCGTCTCAAGAAGGAGTTCTAAACTCTCCTTAGACTATTTCTGCAGCATTTTTTAGCTGTGTTGGTCCCACGATATGAGAGAGGGGAGGTAGGTGAGGCAAATCTCTTAGACCAATTTCTGTTGGTGTAAAATGCAAGCTTTTGAGCTGTACGGAGCTCTTCTTCAGAGTGTCTTCCTTCTCCAGACCTAATTTCCTTCTCCAGCCCTGAAGAAGAGCTCTGTGCAGCTTGGAAGCTTGAATCTTCCACCAACAGAAGTTGGCCCAATAAAAGATTTACCTCCCCTACCTTGTCTTGCTTAAGTTCTTTGTGAATTATGTTAGGGCCCAATCTAACTCATTTAAGTCCGTGGCAAAGCAAAACTCCTATTTATCGATCCTAAAACAGGTTGGCGTTAAACTATTGGATCAATGTACCAAAACTCTATTAACGAAAATAACATTTACTTAAAAATAATGTTCCTGTTGCATGGGAATCCAGTTTACATTTATTAGCACACCTTAAACTATGTCTACACTGCTCGTCTGGACATGGGTACTGGACTGTGTGTGCTCCCCTATATACCCTATACCCAGTGATGAGCTGCCAAAATCTTAACAACGGGTTCCCTCCTCACCCCACGAGGGGGTCGTGGCCTGCCCCCACCCCCCCCAGGACTCCTGCCCCATCCAACCCCCTGCGTTCCTTGATGCCCCCCCCCCGGGACCCTTGCCCCATTCACCCCTCCTCCCCTGTCCCCTGACTGCCCCCAGAACCAGGCAGGAGGGTCTTGTGGGCCACCGTAGTGGGTGCCCACCCCGCCTCGGCCCTAAGAGCCAGAGGGAGCTGCCGGGGGGCGAGGTGGGGAGTCCCAGCGGTACTTACCTGGGATGGCTCCCAGGAAGCATCAGGCAGGTCCCTCTGGCTCCTAGGGGCGGGGTAGCATAGCTAGGGTGGGAGCAGGGGGAGCGGCCACTCCCCCCACTGATCACATCAAAAGTGGTGCCTTTGGCACCGACTCTGTGGGTGCTCTGGGGCTGTAGCACCCACGGGGAAAATTTAGTGGGTGCAGAGCACCCACCAGCAGCTCCCAGCGCCAGCTCACTTCCACTCTGCCTCCTCCCCTGAATGCACCGCCCCGCTCTGCTTCTCTGTGCCCCCCAGCTTCCCGTGAATCAGCTGTTCACGCGGGAAGCCTTGGAGGGCTGAGAAACAAGCAGCGGCTTCGCGCTCAGGCCCAGGGAGGCGGAGGCGAGCTAGGGGCGGGTAGCGGTTCCCCTGCGTGCTGCCTGGGTTACCTGCTGCAGCGCAGGCGGCCCTCCTCACGCCCCCTCGCACCAGCTCACCTCCGCTTCACCTCCTTGGGCCTGAGCGTGAAGCCGCCACCTGCTTCTCAGCCCTCCCAGGCTTCCTGCGCGAACCACAGATTCGCGGGAAGCCGGGGGGCGGAGAAGCAGAGCGGGGTGATGCGTTCAGGGGAGGAGGCGGAGCGGAGGTGAGCTGGGGCCAGGTGGGGAGCTGCAAATTTTCCCCGTTGGTGCTCCAGCCCCGGAGCACCCATGGAGTTGGAGCTGGCGCCTTAGGCGCCACTTTTGGCCAGTTCTAAAAGGGCTTCTAAATTTAACAACCGGTTCCAGCAAACCGGCGGGAACCGGCTCCAGACCCGGGGGAAAGGCTGCAGAAAATGTTCTGGGGTGTCTCCTGCGTGGGGTTTAGAGGCCAGACACATAATGGCCTTCAGGACAGTCTCTTGGGCTCATTGTTCCACTCCTGCAGTCACAGGGCTCCCCCAGGAGGAGTTTTGGGTATCGGTGCAGGGCACTGTGCCCGGAGTCCTGCAGCCTCCCTGCCTATCCTGGGGGGCAGGTGCTCTATCTCAGCAGCATGGTGAACTACAAATACAAGAGGAGGACTTGTCAGCTCTTGGATACTGAATGGCAGGTGCAACTCAAATCAATTCCATCACCACCACTCAAGGACACAACAGGGCATGGTCCTGGTCTCTTTGGGAAAACTCCCATTCCCCGAACCATGCATCCTGTTCCAAGAACTGGACCACTAATCCCTCTTGCCCTTGGAAAAAATGTTCCTCCTGCTCCATAGCCCGTTCCCTCAAAGTCAAATTGCTCTTAGCTCCTCCTGTTGATCCCAGTGTACAGATCTTCAAGTGTCCTCCTCTGTCTACCCATACTGTTCCTGGGCTGCTGCTCCTGATTGGCTGCAGGTCCTGCCAATTCAATAACAAGAGTGACATATTTTCTCTCTCCTTGGAAAGTAGGTGAGAAATCCTCTGCCCCCATCCAGATAACATAACTGCTGTTGAAGGACATGTTTTTGATACTTTTCAGCATTTCAGGAATGCGATTGTTTCATTAAACTTTTTTCTTCAGATGACTTTTGCAGCCCCCAAGAAAGAAACACCTACTGAAAATGGTAGCTAGCTCAGTGGTGTCAGAACTGTGTTTTTATTTTTGCCCCAATGCTGGCTATTCTTTTTTAACCAAATTGAAAAGTTCATTCTTAGTTTGAATCTGTTACTACATGTTTATAAAATGCGTCTGACCTATCTGCACTCTTTTATATTTTTGAAGTATATCTAGTTATATTTGGCTGCTTCCATGCAGAATCTCCTATTACAGTGGATAAAATGATTAATAAATCTTTAATGAAGGATAATATTCCATTAGGCCATCTGACTGGGACCACTGACAATAAGAAGTGAGAATAGGAAAACAATATCCTATCATGAAAGTGCTTTAACTTTGACTGTTCCTTTGTAAGGAAAAAATGGCTAGCAGGAACTGTAGAAGCACTAACTAAACACATTGCCTGTTTGATAATTATCAGGCTGTGAAATGTACGGCTATGCAGTGTCCCAAAGTGACAACTCTTTGAGATTCTGTATTGCTCACTTACAGTGATTATCTGATTTGCTATTTGCAATAGTCAGCGGAAACTGGCAACTACTATTGTGGCTGCAGAAGTTTCACTTTACAAACTAAAAGATATTTTGCTCCCTTCCTGGTAATTGATTAGACTTCATTTGAAGATACATAGAATTATAGGATTTGAAGGGACCTCGAGGTCATTTAGTCCAATCCTCTGCACTCATGGCAGGACTAAGGGCTTGTCTACACTACCCGCCAGATTGGCAGGCAGTGGTTGATCCAGCAGTGGTCGATTTATCGCATCTAGTATAGATACGATAAATCGACTGCTGAGCACTCTCCTGTCAACTCCAGTACTCCACCAGAATGAGGAGCACAAGCAGTGTCGATGGGAGAGTGTCAGCTGTCGACTTATCGCAGTGAAGACACCGCGGTAAGTAGATCAAAGTACGTCAACTTCAGCTACGCTATTCATGTAGCTGAAGCTGTGTAATTTAGATGGACCTCATGTGGTAGTGTAGACAAGCCTTTAGTATGTGGTATTAAATCAGTGTTCTCAGTTGCATCTCGTGACTGCTTCTTTACTCGTGGGGTAAAATTCATCCCCGATATAACTAACCCTAAATGATACATTATTCCCATGGATTTAAATTTTTTTCTCTAAATGCCATTAGGAATAGATACTGGGTAGACACAAAGTCTCCATTTGAAATGCTGCCATGAAAAAAATCTTCCTTCCTTCTCAGTTGTACTGTGTCGTCCCCTCTTTGAATCACTCATCCAGTTTTTCCCTTTTCTGCCACATTCATTCTCATCCTTCAGAGCCCCCTGGTTGCCCCACCCACTTTCCCAAAAATGGCAGCCTTCACACAGTGTCCATTTCTCCCACAAACATCTCTACCTTCTTCCATACTGTGCCCTAGCCCTGAAATGCTCTTCCTGAGTCAGTGATGACCTATACTGAAAATTTACATTGGCATAGCTGCGTCTCTCAGGGGTGTGAAAAATCCACACCCCTGAGCCATGTAGTGAAACCAACCTAACCCCCTAGTATAGACAGTAGATCGAGGAAAGAATTCTTCCATCTACCTAGCTACTGCCTCTTGGGGAGGTGGATTAACTACAGCAACAGGAGAATCCCTCCTGTTGTGTCTACAAGCTACAGCAGCACAGCTGTAGCACATACCCTCTGCCAAAAACACCACCTCTTCTGGATTATAAATACTTTGTACTAACAAGACATGGTCGATCAACATTTGCCCTATGCTCTTTCTTCCTCACTCAGTCTGACTGTGTTTTTAATCTGTATGAGCTTTCAGGACAGGACCTGTGCTGCTTTTTGTTTTGGAAAGTGACTAGTGCAGTGGTTCCCAAACTTGTTCCACCGCTTGTGCAGGAAAAGCCCCTATCGGGCCTGGCCAGTTTGTTTGCCTGCTGTGTCCGCAGGTTCGGCCGATCGCGGCTCCCAGTGGCTGCAGTTCGCTGCTCCAGGCCAATGGGAGCGGCGCGGGCCGAGGGATGTACTGGCTGCCACTTCCAGCAGCTCCCATTGGCCTGGAGCAGCGAACCACGGCCACTGGGAGCCACGATCGGCCAAACCTGCGGATGCGGCAGGCAAACAAACCGGCCTGGCCCATCAGGGGCTTTCCCTGCACAAATAGTGGAACAAGTTTGGGAACCACTGGTCTAGTACATCATGGGTGTAACCAAAATATGTAAGAGTCTTGATAAGGACTGGGCATGGTTTTCTTTCTCCAGTCATGCATGGATGATATTTTTATTAGGTAATGGAAGACCTATTATTTTCAGAAACTAGCAAATCCCTGAAACAAAACGGGATTTTGTAACAGTGAATGGCCACCGCGACAAACCAAAATATACTAGGATTCCAGATCTCTGCTCCATGCAAATTATTTTGTATAGAAATGATCTGTTAAGTTCCTTTTGACAAAAGAATATAAAGATTATGTATGTGTTAAAAATCCCAGTAGAACATACATTTCTAGCTAAGACTACTCAATTTGCAACTGAGATTCTTCTTTGGTGGATGCTTGTAAAATATTTGAAACATTTGTACAGTCACACACTTCGTGCATTTGTCAGAGCCAGACTTACAAGATGGTCACCACAGATGATATGGTTTGCTATATTTGTGTTTACTGAGAAGATGTGGTTGAAATCAGTTTCTGTTCCAACTAAACTCTGGAATATGAGGTATTCTTGTAACTATTTCCCTTTCTTGTTGCTAGTTTACAGTATTCAGCTTTCCACCAGTTCTGGGTATAGCTATAGCTGCTGGAGATGTAGAACTTGGAAAAAGAACTAGATAAGTTCATGGAGGATAGGTCCATCAATGGCTATTAGCCAGGATGGGTAGGGATGGTGTCCCTAACCTCTGTTTGCCGGAAGCTGGGACTGGGTGACAGGGGATGGATCACTTGATGATTACCTGTTCCGTTCATTCCCTCTGGGGCAACTGGCATTGGCCACTGTCGGAAGACAGGATACTGGGCTAGATGGACCTTTGGTCTGACCCAGTGTGGCCGTTCTTATGTTCTTAATTGTGCTGAAGAGGCATCTTTAGGGGGCTGTTGCAACTAATTTGTACTGAATAAGTAGGGGTTTTGTACTAAAAAAAATGTTGTCTAGTGGCATGAGTCATTCACCAGTAGCCAGGGTTCCTGGGTTCTGTTCTTGGCTCTGTCCTTGAGCGAGAGGCAAGATTACTTAATCTCTTTTATATAAAATGTGTATAATACTTAAGCCTTACCCATTTGAGGCAGGTTAACTGTAAAGTGCTTTGAAATCCTTGAATTTTACTCTTACGTACATAAGTATAGCTGCTTTTGCTGTGTTGTTTGTGTGTAAAAGAATATAGGAGTATCACTGGATTTGAACAAAATCTTTACCATTCATCACTTTAACATGACCGTGACTCAGAATCAGGATGCCTGATTGCAGTTTTGAACACATAACCTTTATTTTTGTAACAATCATACACTGCTTTTTCTACCACTTCCTTCTCCAACTTTTCTCAGAGTATTCTGATCTTCAAAGATTAAAACTGTGTGAGCAGAAAGTTATCACAGTTTAGTCTGACCCTCATCTCAATTGTTTCTGTTCCAAGTGACTTCACATATGACGTAACCTCATTTGCAGTACTTTTAAATATTTTATGCTTGCATTGAGTTTCTCAACATAAGACATGGACAAAAATATAATTGTCCTGGATGAAGTATAAGCTTTAACAATTTCAGCATATATGATAAAGGCCCCAAGAAATAATCTGGAAAGTCTGATCTCCCCTAGAAATTTATTGATGATTTTCTGGATATAAAGTGTTAGATAGAACTGTATGCAGTGGCCCTTACTCTGTTGAATAAAGTTTTCCATTATTCATAGTTTTCCCCATCCTAACATATTAACTAGGCAAATATTAACTTGAATCACTGATGTATCCCAAGAAGCCAAATATATTTTGTAATGTCCTGGAAATGTTGAAGGATCTAATTCTTTGTGTGTCACTGTTCTATGGGTTAGAGTCCACCACTGCAATTCAGGAGAGATTTAGGTCCTTTGCCAGACTTTGCCATTGGCTTGCACTCTGACATTAAGCAAGGTCAGGCCAGGGCCACAGGCCAAATCACTTGCTATTAGGATAGATCAAATGTCAGGTTTCAGAGTAACAGCCGTGTTAGTCTGTATTCGCAAAAAGAAAAGGAGTACTTGTGGCACCTTAGAGACTAACCAATTTATTTGAGCATAAGCTTTTGTGAGCTACATGCATCCGATGAAGTGAGCTGTAGCTCACGAAAGCTTATGCTCAAATAAATTGGTTAGTCTCTAAGGTGCCACAAGTACTCCTTTTCTTTTTGAGGATAGATCAAAGTAATTGTTGAATGTAGAGGAGTGTTTGGTGTTTAAACTTCATGAAAATTAATGAGTCGTTACTTGCATTGTTTTCACTTATCTATTTATAATGTAACAGCAAACATTTACATTGTGTATACACTATAACTAAATTCCCATCAAAGAAATCTTATGAAATGCTAATGAAGGACTTAAGCATTTTAACAGAAAATGCTAATTTCAAAGCAAGTGGTCATTGTGTGTGATGATCGAGGTCATGGACTCCAAGTGCATTCCTCACTATCTGTCATCGGAGAAAAAGCCCACGTGGGTACAAACACTCTCAGCTAGCTTTCTGTGTAAAGGAGCTATAAATATGGATTCAAAAAATGACTGTTTGGGAAGTGTGCCAGATGCAAAGTGGAGATCCCCAGAGATGTCCTCACCTGTTAATATATTTTGACTGCTTTAACCTCTCAATAACTCTAATTTCTTTTTCTTATCTAAAAAACCTGTAGTTAGTTTACTATAGAATTGGCTGCCAGCATTGTCTTTGATATAAGGTCTGGAGTACCAATTGACTTGGGGTAAGTGGCTAGTCCTTTTGGGACTGGGAGCAACCTGATGTGGTGTGATTTTTGGCTTATGACACCATTATCACTAAATCCAGTTTGTCTGGGTGGCAAGATAGGCTGGAGAGCCTATGGGGACTGTCTGTGACTCCATGGTGAGACTGATATAGTGATCCAGGAGTTCACATTTGTTACTGACTTGGTGAAATCTAACTATAGACTATATCATCATTTTGGTGTGTCTGCCCTGTTTTCTGACCTGAAATTGGCACACTCAGTTGTGAGTCACGTGACGCTTGGGTCCTTTGCCAGATTTTGCCACTGACTTGCACTTTGACATTAAGCAAGTCATTTAACTCCTCCCTGCCTCCATTTCTCCACTTGGAAAATGGACATGATAATGATCAGTCTGGTAAAGCATTTGAGATCTTTGAAGAGAAACAACTAAAATACTCCAATTCTTTTGAAACTGGACGCATCTGATCAATTAACTTGTTCAAAGCTTCACTTCATTCAGAAATATGAACTTTTGGTGGAATTACACAGAGGAGGGGAAGTAACTCTTTGAGCCCTGCTGGCTATGACATTTTAAGAGTCGATGTGATGGATATGGGGATATTTTTGGGTGATCTTACTGCATTAAATTTATGCATCATTGTGGGCCAGGGACTGTATGTAATTTCATGGTGGAGGGTGACCACAGCTCCTCCAGGAACTATGAACAGTCAGTGTGGGGTGATTAGCCAAATTTTACTCAGGTTGTAACACCTCCCAGAGAGATACTACCACTTGGAGAGGCTCTCATATACTGGCTGAAAATGGATTCTCCAGAGACCAACAGACAAAGAAAGGACTCTTGGATAAATAGCCTAAGTTTAAAATGACAAATGACCTTTGTTCTGGTCCAGCAAATGGACAGAACCTTCTGTCCAGGTGGTTTGGGGAGAAGGGGACAATCCTTATGAAGCATTGGAAGTACTGATGCCAAGTAGAGATCTTGTTCGGTTGGAGGGCGGGGGGGAGAGGGAAGGGGGGTTGTCTCTGATAAGGTTATTAGCATGTGTGTAAGTTCTTTTATTGTTTTCTCTGTAATTCTTGTTACCACGCAACTCTTTATAAGGTAACTTATAATTGCTGACAATTACTCTGTTCCTAGCCTCTGGAGAGATACAAAGCACAGACACTGACCTGTTTAGGCACTCTGGCTTGCTGGGAATATCACAGTGTAGGCAGTGAACTGTGCTGCATGGAAGAAAACCCTGGTCTGGAGGCAGAGACACGTGGGGGTCTACCCAAGAGAGGTGATGGCTGAGGAGCTGTGAGCTTAGAACGGGTAACCTTGAGGGACCATGGAGGGGGAATACAAGTGCAGTTTCCCTGTACTATGGTAGTAGGTGCTTGGAGTATTAAAATGAAATTAAAAAGCAAATTGAAATAAAGTATTTTAAATAATGGATTACTGCATGGGATTGGGAGCCGGAGTGTTCTGAGAAATCCCTTGCTATCTTCATTTACCAAAGGCTCCTACGCCAGTAACTTCAGAGCTATCCTGAGGTAGGACTGGGCAAGTCTCCCTCTGTATCCACTTACCCACTCTTACAGTAAATTTGACTTGCTTTTTTTTCATTATGTACTTTTATGATTGCTGTGATATTCAGTGTCACTGAATTTATTGGTACTAATTATTAAAGGGTGCTGCCATCTTAAATATTTCTTAGAACTCTTTCCCACAAAAAAAATTCCAAACTATCATTGAGAAGCATGAAACTGAAATCTATTTATATTTGCAGACTTTTACTACTATCTAATTTTTGGTCTAGATAGCTGGTCTTTTTCTTTAGAGTGCTGACCACTGCGACTTTTCAGTTTTGTTTGTGCTGGGCCTTTATTCCCCAAACAAATGACAAACTTTGCCAATGTGAGCAGGAAATACTCAAAATTCTGGACTTACCACCACCTACAATGACTGCTTTTTATGTCAAAAGACATATAGGAATCCAGGATGTATTTACTCTTCCATGCCCTATATGATTGACTGATTCCATGCATTATGAAGCAATGTCATAGGACTGTTAAAGTACATAGCTACTTTTACAGACACTGTGCATTGCCACAGTACGTTTTGGTTGTGCAGAGTTTTGGGCCAATTGCCATAGCATGAAACCCTAAATAAATATCCTGTAAGCCTATGTGCACAATACAAACTGGCTTTTAAAATCCACATTGCCTATATTTTTATAGCTGCCTTTATCTTCTGCTCTATTGTTTTATAAAGTAGAAACTCAAATATCTTCTAACTGACATTGCTCCTATTGCAAAGAAATTAAGCAGTTTGCCTTTGAGCAAAGTAGTACGCAAACATAATGTAAAATGGCATAAAGGTTAAGGACATTACCGATATTGTTTGACCAGCATAAGAGACAAAATACCAATTGTGATGTGGTTATATATCCTCCAGCCTTCACTAGCAGTGTCTTCTTCCATTCCTAGAATAATGGGGGAAAAGGGGAGCTGATCTTGGAATTGAGGGGAATCCCATCAGCACCACTTTCCCTATAGTTCTACGGGATAGAAGTTCAATTTGTGCCTTTCTCAAATAATTCTGTTGATTTTAGAGGTATTTCCAGCAGCAACAAGTAGAGGTTTTCTTTTACATTTTCCTTTTCACTACTTAAATCTGAGAGAGAAATCCTTGGGATCTGCTTTCTGGAGCATAAAATTGCCTTGACGTGGGGATACAATTTGGGAATTTGACTCTTAACTTTGGGCTTGTTTCTTTGGCCCACATTGCCACTTCTCTGCAAAAATACTTAAAGTCTAGCTATGGAAAACTTTTTTTCAAGATAGCATGAGTCTCTTGTGCTTGGGATGGCAAGGGAGTGCTTTAGTTTTTTCTGTGTGCCAATAGATCACTGAACCCTATGGAATGGAAAGGCCCAATATCTGGAAAATATTTTTGCTGAATTCCTCACAGAAGAAAACTATTTAGAAGGAAAATCAAAAGCCCTGGCTCCATGTACATAGCCCTCGTTCATGTACCTCAGTCAACTCTGAATGGTTGCAAGGCAGCATTTGACCTTAGATTTAGTACCGACTCTCCATTCTTTTTCTCACCAAGAGCTTGGTCTTGCAAGGTACAGAGTGACTCCTTGACTTCCCCCTGTTCAATAAAGTAAACAGGAGTTCAGAGCATCTTGCAGGAGCAGGATCTGAGCTCACAACAGTGTCCCTGCAAGTTGAGGGTGCTCAGCACCTCACAGAAGGTCTTTGGTTTGGGCCCTTGGAGAAGTAGACTGGTAATATAATTAAAGCAATGTCTTCACTGTAACAAAAGGTGAGGTGCTTAAATAGTTAGCTGTCTCAGTGTAAAATCCTAGTGGAGAGAAGGTACAGTTTTACTTCGATGTAGCTAGTGAAGTTATACCTCTAACATGGGGTTTACCATTGACTTGAACTAATTTCATAGAGATGAAAACTTACTGTACCTAGTCTCTACTAGGATTTTATACTGAGAAGCTAACTTGATGTAAACACCACCGTTTTTGTTGCTGTGAAGACATAGCTTTTGTCTAGGTACAGTATATTATCTGTAACACTACCATTTTAATCACCTGTTTTCCCCCGCTAAGACACTATAGGTTAATACAACATAATGCAACAGAGCTGCCATGTTGGCTGGGTCTGTGTGTGGCACATTCACAGCCATTCCCTAAAGGATGTGGCTCCTCCCAAAGTAGAAAGACTCCTGACTCAGGAAGTGACTTTCACTTTGCCCAGGCAGGAAGCATACACCTCTCCTAACTTTGAAAAAAAAAAAGGGTTTTTTGGAGTCAGCAGCAGGAGGGCAGCTGCCTTTGTCCCCTCTTATAGTAATAATTTTTCTGTTGTTACTGAATTCATGCCTGTGTCATCATTCTGGGAAACTCTGCCTGTCTGTGCTAACCTACCAGGAAGAGAGACCACAAAGTCATGCAACAGTACTCAATAGCTGTATATTGTGGACCTAATACTCAGTTTTTAGATTAGCCCTTAATACTGCTAATTCTCTCTCATGCAGGAAAGAATCATAAGCATACCTTTTCATACTAAATTAAAAATTCCTTTTCCATTTTATTTTTGATCAAATATTCCTACAAGTGTACTTAAAATCTGGCCCTGTGGATGAAAATCTGACTTAAAAAAAAAATTTGGGTTGTGGTGGAGTTGTAGTTCGGTCTCTTAAATGTGGGTCTAACTGAGCTACTAGAGTACTTACGGTAGCCATGATCATGAATAGGCTATTAGAATAGCTAAATAAATAAAACAGCTGGGTAGACAAATGTTGAACAGCCTCTGGGCTTGTCTACACTATAAAATTAGGTTGCCTTAAGTTAGGTCGACTTACAGCCACTGCAGTAATTAAATTGGCTGTTGGTGTCCATGCACAGCCCTTCTTCTGTCGGTGGTGCGCGTCCTCACCACAAGTGCTTGCACCAACTAAAGTGGGGCATTGTGGGGCACTGACAGTTGGAGTGTGGGGTGCTAACATTTGGAGCCCCCCACCATTCCAGGGCTGACAGCCACAGTTTTAACCCCTGCTCTGGCTGACAATGGGAGCCAGAGAGGAAATGTGAAATAACAGCTGTGAAACTGACAAGAATAACAGGGCCTGACAGCCAACAGGTAATGTAAGTAACACAGTATCTACACAGACATTGCGGCGCCCGTACCTAAGTGCTATGCCTCTTGCAAAGGTGGAGTTATTAGGTCGACGTACTGGGTGACTTATATTGGCGGGAATACCATTCTAGTGTAGACACTTACATAGTTAGGCTGACATAAGCTGTCTTATGTAGACCTAACTCTGTAGTGTGGACCAGGCCTCAGTTTACTTCTTGCTTGGTGCTTAGGGTAGAATGTCTCTAGTTAGCAGGATGAGCAATGCAGTGTGGGTGATAGTGTGCCATGTAAATACTTTTTCCTTAGTTCTGGGAATAAAATGTAATTACTCTAATTACAACATGTATCTGTTAGGAAGCCCTTAAAAGAAACCTAGAGATTAAGTGAGACACTTTGTCACATACACGGATTTGGAATATAGATATATATACGCAAGCTGCTCTGTTCGGAGCAGCTATTAGAGTGAAATATTTAATGTCTCTCTCACTACTGGAGTGACAACTTCATTAGTTCTGTATACCAATGTGTTACATTCTAGGCTTCCCCTTTATTAATGATTCATCAAAGGAAGCTCCGTGTAACCAACTTGAATGATTAATGTTTGATTAACCCTGGACTCTCAATAACAGACTTAAAAGTGGCAATTCTTCAACAAAAAAATTTCAAAAACAGACTTCAGTGAGAAACTGTAGAACTGGAATTAATTTGCAAACTAGACACCATCAATTTAGGCCTGAATAAAGACTGGGAGTGGCTGGGTCACTACAAAAATTAATTTTCCCTCTGTTGATACACCTTCTTGTCAATCGTTGGGAATGGGCGATGTCCACCTTGATTGAATTGGCCTCGTTAGCACTGACCCCCCACTTGGTAAGGCAACTCCCATCTTTTCATGTGCTGTAATATATATACTGCTTACTGTATTTTTCACTCCATGCATCTGATGAAGTGGGTTTTAGCCCAAGAAAGCTTATGCCCAAATACATTTGTTAGTCTCTAAGGTGCCAAAAGGACTCCTCATTGTTTTTTGTTTGATTCTTAGGTATGTCTTCTCTATTACTGACTGAACAGAATTAAAGGTGATCTGCAAAGGAATAGTAACTTGGCTTATGCCTTTTTTACTCTGAAATGCAAAGAGGCCTGGTGGTACTGTGTGTGTGGGGGGGGGGGGGTGGGATGGGGGGCTATTGTTGAAAACCAGACTCTTTGAAAGAACAAATCTCCCTGGCCACCTGTATATATAATGAAAAAACAAATGGCGCACATGCCTGTTTTTAAGGTTTTTTTTGGTAGATTGCTTAAACAGTTCACATAGTCTTTTTCTATTCATATTCAGTCCTCTTGTACATCTGTCAAAAGCTGTTCCACAACCTAAAATGTTGGAATGTAATTACAAACATCTTAATGTGGGCTGAAATAACAATCTGGTTTTAACTGGAACAAGATTTCTCCATTTATTGTGTTGCAATATTGCATCCTCAGTGGGAAGGAAATAAATACCACTGACCTGGTCAATGTTTGTTTCTTGGAAAGAGTGCTACTGTCTTAATGCATAATGGAACATCCCTGCCTGTCAATGTGAAGTATGTTGACTAGTGAACATGGTGGTGTTCTTAATAACACGCTTCCAGTTATTGTTCAACTTTCCTCGTAAAATACTTTAACTAGGGTTTATCTATCGTGTTGCTTTCCTGTTATGGCGGAAATATACATTTTCTTTATTTTGCAATACAAAAAGTGAACTCCTTAGACTTTGAACATAGTTAGGGTAATTAGCTATCAGTATTCAACAGTCAGATGCTGCTGTTCTTGAGACTTCAGCTTTTAACTTGGTCAGAACTACAAGGATTCATCATTACCTTAGATTTCATCTTGTCCAAACGACAAAGAAAATAACTCTCCATTGTTGAGTATCCTGAGATGGAAAAGTCACTTGTCTGCCATGCTGGTTTTTCATATAGAAGTAATTCCAGTTGTGACCTATTTGTAATTTTTCTAAAAAGCTTAATAAACCTCAGATGCTCACTATTATTTGTTCACTTTTAATAACAAAAAAAACCCAAACTAAAACAAAAAAAATACCTCAACAACAACCCAGAACACCTTTGTCTTGTTCTTACATACTTCAACTCCAGTTGCATTCAAGAGCTGTTACTGGAGTATTCCAGAAATGTCTTTGCTTGAGCAGGCTTATTTACTGAAATAAGTTGAATGCAGATGAGTTTCTTATGCTGTACAGTGACGATAACTTGTCACTTAACAAATATTGATGTTCTGTATTATAGTAGCACCTAGAAATCCCAGCAAGGTTCAGGGACCCAGCAAATACATTAACCACTGTGTAAGATAGTCCCTCTCCAGAATAACACTGTAGAGTCCAAGGCAGACTAGATGTGGGAAAGGGGGATGCAATGTACAGGTACTGTGAACAGAGTGATTGTTGGTAAATGTCCTGTTAATTCCAGGTTTCTTCTTTTTTTTTTTTTTCTTTTGGGGTGGCTTGTACATAATAAAGCGCCCCAAAACTTATTAATTAAATGAAACTTGTATTGAGAAAATATATATAAAGACCTTGTCAGTGTTCTGAACTGATTTGTATTTTTGTTAGGAAATCCATGATTGTGATTCTTTAACTTAAACCTATGACAATTTCTATTAAGACTGAACTCTTTGCTTCTGACCCACGTTTCCCATGTTTTGCAGGAGGGGGAAGAGGGGAAGTCCCATGTGTATTTTTCTTCCTGGGGGCGAACAATTGTGTGTAGTGTTTCATGTTAAAAAAGACGAATATTCCATAAACAGTTATCTTGCATCCGCTGCACACATCTTAAATGGGATAGGGGAGCTTCTGTGTGTCCATGCTTGCCTGGCTTGTTTGCCTCATAATACAGCGACTCTAGTTGAGTTTTTATTTAATTTCTGTGCTCCCATCATACAAATGCTGTAACTAAAGTTGCATGTATTAGTATTCCCAGTACTTGAAGTCTTAGACTTCAAGATTACTGCATGTAAATAAAGTTCAGCGCATCTGCCTGCAACTATCCTTTTATTCAGTCAACAAGATGTGTGAATGAACCTAAGGGCATTGAATCTCTTGCTATACTGTCAACTTAGGTCTTGTCACAGTAGCAAGTTCTGCTGCTTTAATTATACCAATATAGTTAAAGGACAGCCCCCTAGCATGGACAGTGTTATATTGATATGAACTCTGCTTCCTGAAACAGAATCAACGCTAGTGAAGGCACCTTTATATGGGTATAACTGCATCATAAGAATGACCATACTGGTCACACCAATGGTCCAGTATCCTGTCTTCCGACTGTGGCTGATGCCAGTTGCTTCAGAGTGAACAGTACAGGGCAATCATCAAGTGATCTGTCCCCCGTTGTCCACTCCCAGCATTTGGCAGTCAGAGACTTAGGGACACTCAGAGCATGGGGTTGTGTCCCTGACCATCTTGGCTAATGGCCATTGATAGTCCTATCCTCCATTAATTTATCTAGTTCTTTTTGGAATCCAGTTATAGTTTTGGCCTTCACAACATCCTCTGGTAATGAGTTCCACAGGTTGACTATGCATTGTGTGAAGAAGTACCTCCTTTTGTTTGTTTTTAAACTTGCTGCCTATTAATTTCATTGGGTGACCCCTGGTTCTTGTGTTATGTGAAGGGGTAAATAACACTTCCTTATTTACTTTCTCCACACCATTCATGATTTTATAGATTTCTATTGTATCCCCCCTCAGTTGTCACTTTTCTAAAATGAACAATCCCAGTCTTTTTAATCTCTCCTTATGTGGCAGCTGTTCCATACTCTTAATCATTTTTGTTAACATTCTAGGTACCTTTTCCATTTCTAATGTATCTTTTTTTGAGATACATGTTTGTTGACCCTCTCAAAGAATTCTAATAGATTGGCAAGGCATGATTTCCCTTTACAAAAGCCATGTTAACTGTTCCCCCCAACAAATCGTATTAATCTGTGTGTCTGATAATTCTGTTCTTTACTATAGTTTCAACCAATTTATCTGGACTGAAGTTAGGCTTACTGACCTATAATTGCAAGGATCACCTCTGGAGCCCTTTTTTTAAAAATTGGCATCACATTAGCTATCCCCTAGTCATCCAGTACAGAAGCTGAGTTAAGTGATAGGTTACATACCACAGTTAGTAGTTCTGCAATTTCACATTTGGGTGAAAGAAAATTTAATTTACCAATTTGTTCCCAAACCACCTCTATTGACATCTTAATCTGGAACAGTTACTCAGATTTGTCACTTAAAAAGAACAGTTCAGATGTAGGAATCTCCCTCGCATCCTCTGCAGTGAAGACCAATATAAAGAATTAACTTAGCTTCTCTGCAATGGCCTTGTCTTCCCAGCATCTTGTCTTTAGCATCTTGATCGTCCAGTGGCCCTCCTGATTGTTTGATAGGGTTTCTGATGTACTTAAATTTTTTACTATTCGTTTTTGAATCATTTGCTAGTTGCTTTTCAAATTATTTTTGGCCTACCGAATCACACTTTTATATTTGACTTGCCAGAGCTTATGAGCCTTTCTATTTTCCTCAGTAGGATTTGATTTCCAATTTTTAAAGGATTCCTTTTTGCCTGTAAGCACTTTTTACTCTGTTTAGCCGAGGTGGCATTTTTGGTGTCCTCTTACTATTCTTTTTTTAATTTGGGGTATACATTTAATTTGAACCTCCATTACGGTGTATTTAAAAAGTTTCCATGCTGCTTGCAGACATTTCACTCTTGTGACTGTTCCTTTAATTTCCATTTAACTTCCTCATTTTTGTGTAGGTCCCCTTTCTGAAGTTAAATGTTACTATGGTGGGCTTTTTTGATATTACCCACTCCCCACAACGGTTTTAAATTTAATTTATTATGGCTGCTATTACCAAGCGGTTCAGCTATATTTACCTCTTGGACCAGATCCTGAGCTCCACTTAGGACTAAATCAAGAATTGCCTCTCACCTTGGGGGTTTCAGGATTAGCTGCTCCAAGAAGCAGCCATTAATGGTGTCTAGAAACTTTATTTCTGCATCCTGTCTTGAGGTGACATGTACCCAGTCAATATGGGGATAGCTGAAATTCCCCATTATTATTGATTTTTTTTCTATTTTTATAGCATCTCTAATCTCCCTCAGCATTTCACAGTCACTGTCACCATCACCATCCTTATCAGATGATTGGTAGTATATTCTTATTGCTATACTCTTACTATGAGGTGAGCTGTAGCTCACGAAAGCTTATGCTCAAATAAATTGGTTAGTCTCTATGGTGCCACAAGTACTCCTTTTCTTTTTGCGAATAGAGACTAACATGGCTGTAACTCTGAAACCTATTCAAGCACAGTATTTCTATCCATAGAGATTGTAGGGTACTGTTTGATTCATTTTAAGATTTTTACTCTTTTTGACTCTATGCTTTCTTTCACATATATATTGCCACTCCCCCACCAACATGACTTATTCTGTCATTCTTATATATTTTGTACCCTGGTATTTAGTGTTCCATTGACTTTTGTCATCATTTCACCAAGTTTCTGTGATGCCTATTCTATCAGTATCCTCATTTAATACCAGGAACTCAAGGTCACCCATCTTAGTATGTAGACTTACACATTTTTTCACTTTTTAGTTGTCTGCTCTCGTGTGATGTAATTGAATAGAACTCTTCATTTGATTCTTTCCTTTTGGCTCCTATCTATACTTTATCAACTTCTATTCTGTCTTCTCTAAGATGTAGAGAATCCCTGTTAATAAATCCTCCCCTATGGGAGGTCTCTGTCTGAACCATGTGCTCCTCCACACCCCAGCCTTAGTTTAAAAACTCCCCTAAAACCTTTTTAATTTTATATGCCAGCAATCTGGTTCTGTTTTGGTTTAGGTGGAGCACATTCTTCCTGTATGGGCTCCTCCTTTCCCCAAAGGTTTCCCAAGATCCTAATAAATCTAAAACCCTCCTCCCTATACCATCGTCTCATCTACACATTGAGACTCTGCAGTTTTGCCTGTCTAACTAGCACTGTGTGTGGAACTAGAAGCATTTCAGAGAAGGCTACCATGCAGGTCCTGGACTTTACTCTCTTATCTATCAGCCTAGATTTGGGTTCCAAGACCTCTCTTATACCTCATCCTCTGTACCTTGACCACCGTCTCCTCCCCAGCACGGCACATAAGTCTGTCTAGATGTTTAAAGAGATCTGCAACCTTTGCATCCGGCAGGCAGTTCTCTCAGTCCTCACAAGCCCAGTTATCTATATTTCTAAAGATCAAATCCACTGTTACTATTAACAGACCATAAACTCACTCCAAGAGTCACATAGTCACTCATCCTTTACCTGGAGAACTCCCTTGCAAAATTCCCGTTTGCTGTTCCTGTTTTCTAAAGTTTACACTAGTGTAACAGGATTGGTCTTAAAAATAAATAAATAAATAAATAAATAAAAAATAACACCCCTAACAGACAGTTATAGCAGTATAACTTCCTAATGCAGACCAGCCCACAGTCTGGTCTGAACCAGGAGCAGGCAGTCAGCCATCAACTGCTGGCAAATCTGAATGCATTGCTAGCCCAATGCTTTATCTGGCAAATATCTGTCCATAATCTGACACACTGTCCTTCTAATGTATGTATTCCACTGTACCTGAAATGGGGTTGAAGATTAGGTCAATGCACAACTAAACATCAGTCTGTTGGCACTTATATCTGCACCAGGACGGGTTCCAGATTTACGTGGCAATTTTTGAAGGTCTCCATCCACTGAGAGTGGATGGGAATATGGTGCCAGAGTCAAAGCTGGTGTGAAGACTTCAACTGTGAAGTTCTTGAGTTTTATCTTTCCTTTTTTGAAGCTATAATTCTGTTAACATTGTGGGTTTTGTTTTGTGATTTATTTTAAAAGGGGTGGGAACTCTCATTGAGAATTAAGGTTGAAACTTTTCTGACTGGGAATGTATGCCCAGATTATGGGGATGCAGGGACCATGTAAATACCTAAAATATAAAGGTTTCAGAGTAGCAGCCGGGTTAGTCTGTATTCGCAAAAAGAAAAGGAGTACTTGTGGCACCTTAGAGACTAACCAATTTATTTGAGTATAAGCTTTCGTGAGCTACAGCTCACTTCACCGGATGCTGGTGAAGGGGAGAGGTTAACAGTTTTATCACCCAGTTAGACATTAACTCTGCCCTTCCTTGTGCTAAATAACTGATTCTCTTGTTTCTACATTTGTAGCAGGTGGGACAACTCTGTAGGTCATTCCAGTGCAAATGGAAAGAGGGATGGGAGATGGCAAGATAATGTCTATTTGAAAGTAGGAGAAAGTATTTATGGAGCACTGGCAATGTAGTAGGAATTGAGCAAAAATAATGTTACCAATTCACACATCCAGTGCTGCATTTTCTGGGTTTGCATTAAGATAAGCATGGTCAATTTTCATATGAAGCTAGCAATCTTTAAATTATCTCAGAATAGTTTGTTATATTTTACCATCAAGTTAACCATTAACTGATTGATATATCTTGATTACTTGTTGACCCTTGTAATTGGGCTGTAGATTTAAGTGGTTTCTCTTGTCATGAAGACAAGCCCAATGGGGGAAGAAAATTGATCACAAGAGTTTTTAGTCTCTATTTAAATCCATGGAAAATACCTGTTCAGGGGACAAAGTATTTGAAGCAGCAGTAAAGCATTAAGTCAAGTCCCCCTTTCTTTCTTTTTTTGGTTAAAGAAAATCTCAGTTGTGTCAATACACTATGTGGTTTTGATCTTTGATGTGTCCTGAAAAGTACAAACACGCCCACCTCTCTGGGGCAGTAACCCTTCCAGGGCCATCTCTATCAGTATCCTCTCCTTACGGTCTCCTAGCTAGTAAACTGCGACACTTAGGCTTTGTCTACACTCCATCAGCAAAACTTTTGTCGTTCAGGGTGTTTTAAAAACAAAACAAAACAAAAACACAGAGCCCCAAATGTACCGACGAGAAAAGTGCCGGTGTGAACAGCTGCCGCCAAAGACGCTGCTGCTCGTGGGGGTGGAAGCTTTTTGTGGGCAGGAGAACTCTCTCCTGCCGCTGCCGACAAACATCAGCTACATCGCATGCCTTTTAGCAGCCCGGCTGTAGCGGCGCAGCCATGTCGCTAAAAGCCTCGTAGTGTAGCCATAGCCTTAGTCTGCTCTGCATAGCCTTGCTATAAACTTGTCTCTGAACGCAGCATGACACCCCCACCCCCCAATATCTGCTACTTTCCAAAGGGCTCCCGAAGCTGAGTTGCAGTAGAAGGCTCATCCCACTAATGAAAATATAATGAGGCTACCCTGAAGAGTTGTTACCTATGTCCAATGCAGAGATTTTTCTCACTTATTTGGGGATAGGGATGTTTGGGGTTATAAATTTTAAAAAAGTTCCAGACAACTTTTAAGTGCTTAACTTTGCAGTTTTACCCCTCTTTTAATCTGTAATTTTAAGTGTAACCTTATTTCAGTCCCCCTTGCGCATATGACCTATGAGACCGTTTTTCTCATCAACTTATTGCATGCTATTTTTTCCACAGGACTCCTGCCTTGTTTAGTGAACGAGGATTCAATAGTTCTTTGTATCCTTCTCATTCAGCGTGTGGCCCCAGGACTCCCTTACAGCACAACATTCAAACACGTAGGGTAGGTCTACACTTAAAAAGCTGCAGCTGTGATGCTTTAGTGAAGACGCTACTACACCAGTGGGAGAGTGTCTCTCATTGGCACAGTTAGCTACTGCCTCTCGTTAGCCCTGTGGGAGTTTTGCACAGAATTTTTGATTTTTTGGCACAGAATATTTTAAAATTCTGCATTTTTTTTGGTCAAAATAACCCTATGTAATCACGCCAGTTTCAATTATTTTGGTAATTTATTTAAAAATAGCTGTAAACAAGTATGATTTAGTTGGGGATTGGTCCTGCTTCAAGCAGGGGGTTGGACTAGATGACCTCCTAAGGTCCCTTCCAACCCTGATATTCTATGATTCTCTGTCTATAACAATACAGACACAAACAAATTTCTGCAGCAGAGAGTTAAAGAAACCCCTACAACAACCCAGTTCCTGCTTCTCTGCCCTCCCCGCCCCTGAGCCCAGCTGCCAGGCCCCACCCTTGCCCAGACACCTGCCGCCCCCCACACCTCATAGCACAGGGATCCAGAGGGAGAAACAGCCTGATGCTGGGTCCCAGGCTTGCACAGAGTTTCCTGCACTCCACACCTCCTTCCCTCAGGGCTTGCGGGGAACTGCAACTACTGGTATCTCTCTAGTTCTCTCCCTTTCCTCCTGGCAGTGTCTTCTATGTGCAAGATGGGCTCTGCCAGGTCCAGCAGCCCTAAGTGGCAGCCAGCCGTACTGCAGCCCATTTCTGTGGGGGAAAGGAAATTTTGCGCAAAAAAACATTAATTTCCACAAAATTCTGCATTGCGCTGTGGTGCAGAATTCTCCCAGGAGTATCTCGTGGAGGTGGATTATGTTGATGGGAGAAGCTCTCCCATTGACATAGTGCTTTCTACACCGGTGGTTAGGCTGATACAACTGCGTTGCCCAGGGTGCGGATTTTTCACACCCCTGTGTGATGTTAATTATACCATTGTAAATTTGTGGCATAGACCTTGCCTGAATAGAAAATTAACTTCTTCCTGAGTGGTGCTCTCACCTTAGTATCTGAGTGCTTCCCAAATATCAATTAATTCATCTTTCCACCCCATGAGAATACGTGGTGATGGTATCCCCATTTTATAGCTTGGATGGTAAAGCAAAGACATTAAGGTTAAAACCATCAGAAGTGTCCACTGATTTTGGGTCCTCAATTTGACACCAAGGCTCCGATTTTATGTATTAGCATTTTTGTAGCACTTTAGAGCTGTGCTTTTAACATAACTGATTTCAGTTGGAAGTGCTCATCCAATTCTACAAACTTGGCCCCAGATATCTCAAGGTGGGCACCCAGAAACTGAGGAACACCTAATCAGTGGCCAACTGTGAACATTTTGGTGTATGTAATTTGCCTAACAGCAGATGAGAGCTCTGTGGCAGAGATAAGGATAGAATTCAGTTCTCCAGGGCTGCATTCAACTCCTATAACAAATGAAGGAGAGGTTCTACAGACAACCGCCTCTTTCACCATACAGTGCTGATTCATCCCCAGAACAAGTCTATCCTGTGCACTGAATGAAGCCTGGGTCCTGTGGAATCAAATAGTACGTGATCTCAATGCAGTATGCAAAAGGTGGGTAAATTAAGGGTGCCTGGATGAATTCTGGCATTTCCTAACTCTTAAGTGCATGACTTCGCAACATTCGTGTGTGTGTGTGTGTGTGTGTGTAATTTCCTAGCTTTTAGAAAAAGCAAATTGTGGAATCCTGTTGGCTCTCAAAGTGGGTCCTCAGCAGGGTTTGGACCTTTTAGATCCACTGTAGAGACCTCTACCACTTGAGCTAGCAGAGTGACTGGTAGCAGTAGGAGACTGTTATACTCCATGTGATCCTGCCACTAGAAAGGGATTAGACACACTTTGCCAATGGGTTTCACTGCAATTTGTTCACAGCAATTAAATGCAGATTCTCAAGTTTCCTGGGTTCAGTTTTAGGCTTTAGAGGGGAGTGTTCTCTAGTGGTGTTGGACTTTTCTGCACCTACCTCACCAGCCTGTCCTTGTTCCCCTCTCCTCTTCAACTCTCCATGCCTTTGGTTATCTGCTCCTGTCTCTTCTTCCACCCACCCTCTCTCCTGGGCCCACTGCACTCCAACGTGGCTGCTTCCTCCTCCTCTTTCCCACTACTTGGGCCCCAGCAGAGGGACATATTGAAAGCACAAGAGTTGCTCTTCTCTCTTCTTATGCCTAATGCCATAGCAACCTCTGGCTGCTTTGAGGATCAATTTGAGTAAAATCTTACTTAGCCTTTTAGCCTCTAAGTTGGCATTTGCTCAGTTGTTCTGTGGGGAGAGCACCCTGCTCAATAGGTAGCAGCAAGAAAAGTACCTCTCAGCCCATGCAACCCTGGACTGGAGCATGCTCTGTGCAGATGAAGTCATTGGGAATTTAGTTGTCAAACTTTACCAAGTCTCAGAGCATGTGGGAAAGAACAGATAAAGATTATTTAGATGTATTCAAGTCAGCAGGACCTGATGAAGTTCTGGTATATAAAGAACTAGCTGAAGCAATGATCTTAGAGAACTCACAGGGGATTGGTGAGGTTCCAGAGGATGGGAGAAGGGCAAACTTAGTACCTATCTCTAAAAAGGTGAACAAAGAGGACCCAAGGAATTAGACCACTCAGCCTAACTTTGATACGTGGAAATATATTTGAACAAATTATTAGTCAGTTTAAGCACTGAGAGAATAATAAGGTTATGAGGAATAACCAGCGTGGATTTATTGAAAACAAATCACGCCTAACGAACCCTAATTTTCTTCTTTGACAGGTTTAATAGCATAGTGTTGGTGGGAAGCTGTAGATATGATCTATCTTGATTTTTAGTAAGGGAAATGTGGTTTAGATGAAATGGGTGCACAACTGGTTGAAAAAACATACTCAGAGTAGTTATCAATTGTTCACTGTCAAACAGGACAATATATCAATGTGGTCCCAAAAGCGTCTGTCCTGGGTCTGGTACTAGTCAATATTTTCATTAATGACTTGGATAATGGAGTGAAGAGTGTGCTTATAAAATTTGTGGAAGACACCAAGCTGGAGGGGTCACAAGCACTTTGGGGGGGGGGAAGGATTAAGAATTTGGGGTCACAAGAACTTTGGGGGGGAAAGGATTAAGAATTCAAAACAACCTTGAGAAATTAGAGAATTGATTTGAAATCAGATGAAATTCAATAAAGACAAGTGCAAAGAAGGAAAAATCAAATGCACAACTACAAAAGTGGGGAATAACTGACTCAGCAATAGTACTGCTGAAAAGGATCTGGGGTTACAGTGGATCACAAATGGAGTCGAAAGTGTGATGCAGTTGTGAAAAAGGCTAATACCATGATGGGGTACAATAACAGGAGGATCATATGTAAGACATGGGAGGCAATTGTTCTGTGCTACTCGGCACTAGTGAGTCCTCAACTGGAATATTGTGTCTAATTCTGGGCACCACACTCTAGGAAAGATGTGGATAAATTGGAAAGAGTCCAAAAGAGAGCAACAAAAATGATAAAAAGGTTTAGAAAACTTGGTCTGTGAGGAAGTTTAAAAAAACAGGACATGTTTAGTCTGAGGGGGGAACTGATAAGTCTTCCAATATGTAAATGACTGTTATAAAGAGCCTGTAATCAGTTATTCTCAGTGTCCACTGAAGGTAAAATAAGAAGTATTCGGGTTAATCTGCAGCAAGAGAGATTTAGGTTAGATATTACAAAATACTTTTTAACTATAAGGATAGTTAAGCACTGAAATAGGCTTCTAGGTGAGGTTGTGGAATTGCCATCGTTGGAGGTTTTTAAAAAATGATCATTAGAGACACACCTGTTGGGGATGATCTAGATCAGTGGTTCTCAAACTTTTGTACTGGTGACCCCTTTTACATAGCAAGCCTCTGAGCGTGACCCCACTTATAAATTAAAAACACCTTTTAATATATTTAACACCATTATAAATGCAGGAGGCAAAGCGGGATTTGGGGTGGAAGCTGACAGCTCGCGATGCCCCATGTAATAACCTCACAACCCCCTGAGAGGTCCCGACCCCCAGTTTGAGAACCCCTTATCTAGATATACTTGATCCTGCCTCCGCACAGAGGGCTGGACTAGATAAGCTCTCAAAGTCCCTTCCAGACCTACGTTTCTATGATTCTGTGTGTGAACTGAAATTTTACAGGGGTGGTAAAAAGCACATCCCTGTCACCAGGGCAGTCCCCTGCCCAATTTTAAACCCTTGTTTCCAAGCATGGAGGTGCTAGAGCTTCTCAATAAAATGGCTGTGAGAATTTTAACGTGGGCAAAACAATGTATTTTTCCCTACTCTCGTTCTCGAAAATAGCCTAACAGTGTTTTCTAAACTTTCCCAAAAATTGAGGCTGTGAGGCGGTCACCCTCACCTTTCAGTCCAAATGGTTAAAAGTTTTTGGCAAAGGTATAAGCAACTGAAAACAGGATCTTCTAATGGAAAGTACTTAGGGTTGCCAGGGTTCTGGTTTTCGACCTGAATATCTGGTAAAAAAGGGACCCTGGCAGCTCTGGTCAGCACTGCTGACTGGGCCGTTAAAAGTCCAGTTGGCGGTGCAGCAGGGCTAAGGCAGGCTCCCTGCCTGCCCGGCTCCGTGCAGCTCCCAGGCAGCAGCAGCATGTCCCCCTTCTGGCTCTTATGCTCAGGGGCAACCAGGGGGCTCGGCACGCTGTCCCTACCACAAGTGCCAGCTCTGCAGATCCCATTGGCTGGGAACTGCAGCCAATGGGAACTGCAGGGACGGTGCCTGTGGATGGGGCGCATGCAGAGCCACCTGGGTGTGCCTCTGCGTAGGAGCTGGGGGGGAGGGGATATGTCGCTGCTTCCAGGAGCTGCTTGAGTTAAGCGCCACCCGGAGCCTGCCCCAGCCCTGATCCCCCTCCTGCTCTCCAAACCCTTCTATCCCAGCCTGGAGCACCCTCATCCCCAGCCCCACCGGAGATCCTGCACCCCCAGCCAGAGCCCTCACCACCCTGCATCACAACTCCCTGCCCCAGCCCGGAGTCCCCTCCCATGCCCTGAACCCCTCGTCCCTGTCCCCACCTGAGGGGCAGACAGAGCCTGCACCTCCAGCCAGAGCCCTCACCGCCTCCCGCACCCCAACCCCCTGAGCCAGCCCGGTGAAAATGAGCAAGTGAGTGAGAGTGGGGAGAATGAGCAACTGGGGGACGGGGGGAGAGGCTGGAGTGAGCAGGGCTGGGGCTTCAGAGGAGGGGCGGGGCAAGGGTGTTTGGTTTTGTGTGACTAGAAAGTTGGCAACCCTAAAAGTGCTGGGCAACCATGACTATACAAACAGTATTACTGTAATGCCTCTAAGGCAGAGACAACGGGATTTTGGCCTCTTCTGGAACTAGGTTTGCAATCACTGAGAAACTCCAGCCTTTTCGCTATTTCCAATCCTCCCCAGAAGTTCTGATTGGCTTGCTGCCTTTCCCAGTTCCCTGACTCCCAGAGAGGAACAGTCAGTTGGGGCTGCTGCAAGAGGAAGAGGGCACTCTCCCCTCAGGAGCTGGCAGACACTTTTGGGTAGGAGGGGAGAAAGGAGCTGATACCATTGTTACAGGAGGGGAGGGAAACAGAGGGAGCAGGCCACCTTCGCATTAAAAATAGGTCATCCTCCTTCCTCACCCTTCCCCTTTCTAGTCCTGCAGCCCCAGGCCTCGGAGGGAGAATAGCTGTTTCTCCTGTCCAGCTTGAGAGAGGTGGGTGAAGAGCCTCCACCATGGCTGGAAAAGCAAAGGTGCACAGAGGACAAAGGACAAATGTTGGGCTGAGGGGGACATAATCCATTGATTTGGTGCTGAAGGGGCTTGAACATTTTATATGGGCCTGGAGAGTGCATAACTTGGCTGGAGATGATGGCTGTGGGGTTGGGAGTGCACAACAGCATTAACTGGGATTTTGGGACTTTTGGAGAAGCTCTCTGCACCATCAGGCACCATGTGATAGAAATGTGTGTGATTTGATCTCAGTTGGGCTCTCTGACAAGAGATCCTACAGCAAGGGTCACGATCTCCTTACTCTCTATACACTTATGAGATCTAGCACCACTGTATTTGTCACCCATGCTGGAGGTGGGAAGGGGAAGTTCCTTTGTCGGATTGCAATATTGCCTCCCTGAAATGTCCAAAAAGCACGAGTCAGACTCCCCCTCCAAATTTAAAATAATAATTTTTGAATCCTTTCTGTTTGCCATCTGGTTTTTTTAACTTTTGGGGGGTACAGTGGGTCACATTTTCAAGTTTTTCTCCCCAACTCTGATGGCTAGAAACTTTTCAAATGAAAGCTGAGATTCTTGCATCCTTACGTTAATTTGGGAGCTGGGAATTGAAGTAAAAACACCAGATATGACTTGCCGTAAGATAAAATTGCAATAAATTCACAAAAGCCTTGGCAATATAGATATGTAAAATAGAAGATCTTGCATGTCAGAGATCTTATATGAAAGCCCTGGGTTTGCTTTACTAAAACAATGGAGCTTTTTATTTCTCCAAACACTTTTTGCATTTATTCAAATGTCAGGAGTTGATATCAACAACAACTAAAGGTTTTATATTATGTTGACACACATTGTATAGTAAGATAATGCTCCGAGTAAACTGAGCTCTACCAAAATGATTTTAGAATTGCGTGTAATCACTATGCTAATACACTGATGAAAGAGAGAATAGGTCTCAAATTTCAATAAATTGTTACTTTATAAGATTCATTCCCAGGATAAAATTCAAGATGTATACAGGTTTCAGAGTGGTAGTCGTGTTAGTCTGTACCAGCAAAAACAATGAGGAGTCCTTGTGACACCTTAGAGACTAACAAATTTATTTGGGCATAAGCTTTCGTGGAGTAAGATGTATACAGTTGCTTCTAGAAAATTTAAGGAGAAGTTGAACACCTTGGAATACCCCTTTGTATAAGAGTGTGTCACTCCAAGTTCTCGCACATATTCATGAGCTTTTCTTTTTGTGTTCTGTTGGTAAAACTAAAGGCATGTGTGTTAGGGAGCGCAGAGTAACTGGCACAGTGTAGCTATGTTAATTGATTTTTAAAATGTTTAAATTATTTAGCTATGGTTGTGACCCTCTTGGGTGTATTGTTGTTAGTTGTTTGATTAGCATACAATGTGCTTGATATTTATATAATGCAAATTAACATGCAATAACTGATTTTCATTGAAAGCCTTGATTATTTTTTTTTACTCCCGTCTTCACTGTCCCTGTAAATGAATATCTGTAATACTACTGCATTAGAGACTGCCAACAGTTACTTCTTTCTTCAGTCTTTTATCTTAACTAGAAAATGAAACTAATATATGCTTTTTTCCATGTACATTTTGTTGCTGTCCTCTGAATACTTTTTTCTTTTTTTAAAGACTTTCAAAACTAAGCCTTGTTCCCATGGAGCCCTAGCAAGTGCAGAATACAGTGGGAAAAATATTCTTAATGTCCAATCAAACAATCCAAAGCATCCTTGTTTACTTTGGTGATGCATTTAGAGTACGACTATTCAATACACAATAATGAACTGGATTTAGACTGAGATTATTCTCACTAAATAGCAGTGCCTGATGATGGTACCGGCTCTGCCTCTCCCAAAGCAGCAAAATGTATATTTAACTTTTGGTATGAGTACCTGACTTCTTGTAGGAACCAACTTTTGTCAGTATTGTATTGAGCACCAGAAGCACAGGGAGTCAGCCTGTAGTGAGGAGGTCTGGTTCCCCACCGCCCCGGAGAGTGATGAGCCTCTCTGGACGCCAAAGTGGGCGGAGCCAGTGAGCCCTGCGCCTGCCCCTCTGAGGTCAAGGTACAGGACAGGAAATATAAAAGCCCGATCCCAGAGCTCAGTTAAAAGACAGCCACCAGAGAGGCCAGATGCCTGTGATGGAGCTTCCAGCTGGGAGGCCACAGCAAGTGGCGGCCGACCTGAGGACTGGCCAGACCAGCCAATGCCTGATGCTAGCCCAAGCCCAGAGACTCTGCCAAACTTGCCGCTCACCAGTTACCCCGAAGAGCTGCCAAGCTACCTGTGCGCCAGTTACCCCAAGGAGCCCATGGTGTGTGACCCCTTGGAGGATGCCAGCCGGACCCAGGTACCTCTAGAGGGGGAGGTAGGAAGTAGCCCGGGGGCAGCCGACCCTAGTCAGGCTGCAACACTGCCAGAGTCAATGTCAGTGTGTTGCGGCCAGGAACCCCCTGACACAGCAGCAGGTTTTCTGCCAATGCTAGGGCCCCGGGCTGGGACGCAGTGGAGTGGGTGGGCCTGCATCCCCCCCTGCCACCCATCTCGCGGGTGGCAGTCTCCCCCTCTCTCAGGCCGCTCAGAGCCAAGAACTCTTTGCTCAGCCCCTGCCTGAGGGCCTGAGCTACTAACTGTTGGCCCCGCAGCCAGGTTAATTGCCTGACACACCTGACAGAAGTAGCAAGGCAGTCTGGTTCCCCACCGCCCCGGGGAGAGTGACGAGCCCAGGCCAAACTCACTTACGCAGCCTGTTTGAGTATTCAGCTTTCTTATTTTTTGGTTCTCATAATGAAACAGTAATGTGTGCTAATAGAAACAGAGATCTATATGGTGGAGAATGGGAATTTTTGGTAATATTTTTATGAACGATATGTGTGACTCAATTTACCCACCCATTTTGTATTGTTACCTAACTGAGGCCATGTCTATACTACAGACCTATATCAGTATAACTATGTTGCTCAGGGGTGTGAAACATTGTTCAGGGGTGTGGATTTATTTATACCAGTCTAACCCACTATGTAGACCGCACTGTGTTGATGGGAGAGCTTCCCCCGCTGACATAGCTACCACCTCTCATGGTGGTGGATTAATTACACCGATGGGAGACTTACTGCAGCTGTGTCACTGTAGTACTGTACATGAAGACAAGCCCTTACTGTGAAGGGTGAGGGGAAATGAGGCATAGCTGGATGTTGGACAGTGTCTGTCTGGGATGGATCCTAATGTGCCATCGAAAACTGAATGGAGTCAACACATACGGATGTTAGACACAATGACTGAACATTAACTCCTAATGACTGGCAGCCAGTAGGAAGCTATTTCCTTCAACTCTCTGCAGGGAAGCACAGTGGAAAGTCCTGAGCAAATAAAAGGGATGAGGTGTGAAGAGTCTTGGGGGTATGTCTACATTACAGAGACTATTTTCAGAGGAACAGCCGTGTTAGTCTGTATTCGCAAAAAGAAAAGGAGTACTTGTGGCACCTTAGAGACTAACCAATTTATTTGAGCATGAGCTTTTGTGAGCTACAGCTCACTTTGTAGCTCACGAAAGCTCATGCTCAAATAAATTGGTTAGTCTCTAAGGTGCCACAAGTACTCCTTTTCTTATTACAGAGACTATGATGACATAGCTTCAGTACTCTCAAGTGTCTTTATGTTTTTTTTGTTTTGTTTGCTGGTAGTTTGTGCATGGAAAAATAAAGATCAAACATTTTCTGTCTAAATTATTTTAATCTTGGTGTGAAGAAAACCATGAAACAACACTTTATGCCAGCATATTGTGTGTGGCTTTGCCTATTGGAGCAACACTGCCTATTTCTGCAGGCAGCTGTGTTCTTAGTGATTTAAAAGTACAGTTCACAGAAAACAAGCATATTTTATAGAGCTAAATTGTGACACACATTAGGAAATATATGTCCAAATGCAGACACTACTTCCTATCTGAAAAAGGAATTATAGAATTTCCTGTAATTGCATTAATATTTTGGAGGTGGGGAAGAGGAAAGGTGAATAATAACAGTATGTCTTAGAGTCACCTAACAATTAATAAGCTTCAGACAGATTTGACAGAATGGCTGACTTCAAAATATTGTAGGTTACTTAGAATCATAGAATTGTAGGACTGGAAGGGACCTTGAGAAGTCATCTAATCCAGTCCTCTGCACTTGTGGCAGGACTAAATATTATCTAGCCCATCCCTGACAGATGTTTGTCTAACCTGCTCTTAAAAGTCTCCAGAGATGGATTTCAGAGTAGCAGCCGTGTTAGTCTGTATTCGCAAAAAGAAAAGGAGTACTAGTGGCACCTTAGAGACTAACCAATTTATTTGAGCATAAGCTTTCGTGAGCTACAGCTCACTTCATTGGATGCAATGATCTAGAGATGGAGATTCCGCAATCTCCCTAGGCAATTTATTCCAGTGCTTAATCACCCTGACAGTTTGGACATTAGGAAAAACTTCCTACCTAAACCAGGATATCTGGTTGCAGTCTAAGGCTATGTCTACACTGCACTTTCGTCATTAAAACTTTTGTTGCTCAGGGGTGTGAAAAAAACACCTCCCCTGAACAACAAAAGTTTTGACGAAAAGTGCTGGTGTGGACAGTGCTTTGTCGGCGGATGCTCTCCTGACGATTTAAGCTATTGCCCCTCGTTCGGGTGGCTTTATTTTGTCACTGTGAGAGCTCTCCCTTGGCGACAATGAGCAGCTATGCCGTCCACCTTACAACAACACAGCTGTAGCAGCACAGCTGCGCCGTTGTAATGTGCGCAGTGTAGACAGCTTAAGAAGACTGCAATTTCAAGACTTTTTTTTTAAAATGGAGGAATTAAGACAACACTACTTGATGATAGTAAAAGGATATCTTCTAAAATATAAACCCTTCCTGATTTAAAACCTAATCCCAAACCGAGGAGGAGTTTCTTCTGTTCAAAAGGGACTTTGGCAAGTTTTGCAAACTCTCTAGATTAGACATTTGACAAGAAGAATGACTTTGGGTACTAGCTCAGCCAAGAAGTTGTTGGAGTGGACAAATGCTATACTATTTTTCATGCTATTCTGATTTGGATAGGCGAAACCAGAAACCCAATCTGTGTACTACTTTTCTGTAAAGGATATAACATCTTACTTGCAAAAAGCATAAATTTAACTTTTCCATAAGAACTTCACCAAGTTCTTTTTATAGACTTTTAAGAGGTGCAATGCCTAATGCTAATACCCAGTCTTGATTCAGTACTGCCAAGCTAGCTTGTCTTGAGGAACGGAAACTTTTTATTTATAGACCTGTGATGTAAGGATTGCCAGGACTTGAACCCAGGCTTGAAGACCTACACGGCAACCAACATCCTCACACTGCCACCCAGCAGCAGTTGTACCCTGGCTGCTCCCTGTGAGCCACAATCCACAGGAAGTTCTGTTTTGAGTGGTCTGATTGACAGTGATCCCATATTGATTCCTTGGTCCTATATAAGCCCATGGGGCATACCAGGAAGCATCCAGGTAACAGTGTGGATGTCTAGGTAGCTGCCATGACTGATCTGTTTCTGACCTCCATGCATTGACCGCGGCACTGACTTGGATTCCGACTCCCAATCAACCTCTGGGGCTGTCTTTGTTCTGTTTGTACAGCACTTAATACCAAGGAGTCCTGGTCCATGACTATGGGTTGTGGGTGCTACTGCAATCCAAATAACATAGGGGGAGTTTATAGAGACCCTACCCACAGACATTCCACTTTCCCCGAGGGTGCTCCACCCCAGGTCCTGCCCCCACCCCAGCCTTCCCTCTTCCCATCCTTGCTCCGCTCCCACCTCTGTTCCACCCCCTCCCTGAGTGCCTCGCCCTCCCTTCTCTCCATCCCCCTGCACAGCCCCTCCTGCATGCCGCTAAACAGCTGATCTGTGGTAGGCAGGAGGTGCTGGGAGGGAGGGGGAGATGCTGATTGGTGGGGTTGCTGGCAGGCAGGATGGCTGAGGGGTGAGGGGGAGCAGCTGATCAGTGGGGCTGCTGGTGGGTGCTGAGCACACTATTTTTTTTTTCTTCTTCTCTTAGAAAAGGTCTCGTTTGTTTGTTTGTTGCAGGACTATGACACTTGGCAGGGGGCATATGTGCAACTGTAACAACTCTTCATTGTGCATCATTAGCAGGGTTTGAACCTTGAGTCTTCAGCACCACGTACTGGTACTGGAGCTCCATTAACTGGCAGCAGAAAGCTATTATCCGGGGAGAAATGCTGCGGGGATGAATGAACCCATAGGTTCATATGCTGGGTTCTGGGAGAGGTTGGAGGAGCCCAGCCTAAACTGGCTCTCACCCCCACTTCTCCATGAGTTGGAATGTGATGGCCTTGGATGGGGGAAAGGGCCACTGGACCACGGTGTGGTTCGGAGGATCCCATTTCTTCTTCCCTCCCCTCTCTGGGAGTTGGGGGAGATCCAGTTTGTGGTGCCTCCAGAGAGGGACATGGGCTGTTGGGGCCACATGCCAAAGTCTGGGGTGCTGGAGGTATTCAAGTCTGACTCTCTTCCTTCCTGCTGCAGCTGCTCTAGCAGTTCCTGAATATTCCCAAGTAGTGGAGGTGGTGGCATGAGCCCTGCTGAGGAAGTTGGTGGTGGTGTTTGGCAGTTTGCCAAGTTTGTCTTGCGAAATGCAAGTTAAGAGAAGGGAAATTGTGATTTTAACAGTTTGTCTTTCTCAGCAAAAAGCTAGTCAGAATTCCATGGGGCAAAGAAAAGCCACTTTTATAGCCTGATGGTTTGTCTTTACCCTTTTTCGTTTTAAAACAAACAAAAAAAAACCCTAAGAAATTATCTATGTTAAACGATATTTAGATTGCAAAGTCAAGCACTTGAAAATTTGGAAATGCCAGATTCATGATCGCCTATGTACTCTGAATTTTGGCTCCTTTTGTGACCATCACGGGCACTGAATGGGGGTAAAAAGATATGTGAACATGTAATTCTACCACAGAGCAGAATTAAGGTTGCCTGGGGGACTGTAAATTTGGCACTTTCTAAGGGAAATAAAATGTTTGTTTTCATGCAGTTTCTTACATAATTTTATTTCAGCTATAAAGAAATACCACTGTTCTCCCCCTCTCAGTCTGGGTTAGAGCAATCCCTTTGCTTTGGGCTATCCCAAAACGATAGTGTGTGCTGCTCTGCATTGGAAAGTTAACAACTTATATATTTTCTGTATATACATTCTTTCCATTTTTCTGAACTGGGAACACACACTGAAATACTGCCTGAATTAGAGCTATATGAATTGCAGCTACAGATTTCAGCACAATTTATTCTGTTCTAGCTGTTTTGGTGGAATGGGTAAACAATTACTGGCACAAGTTCTCTGGATTGTATGCAATGTACTCCTTTATATAAATAGTCATAAAATCTGAATGGACTTGATTAGCAGTTAATATGTGGCTAAATAGTATGTTTTTAAAAGCATTTCTTCAAGGGCTTTTCATACTTCTGCCTTGCTGGAAACACCACCTCAAATACAACAACATTGAAAAGCTTAGTAAAGAAAGGTTTCAGAGTAACAGCCGTGTTAGTCTGTATTCGCAAAAAGAAAAGGAGTACTTGTGGCACCTTAGAGACTAACCAATTTATTTGAGCATGAGCTTTCGTGAGCTACAGCTCACTTCATCGAAGCTCATGCTCAAATAAATTGGTTAGTCTCTAAGGTGCCACAAGTACTCCTTTTCTTTTTAGTAAAGAAAGACATCTGCTGCTGATGTGATGTTCTCAAACAGCGGAATCATAGCTCCCTCTGTTTTGTTTTGGCTAGGACTTCTTAAATTGATGTAAATTGATTAAATTGATGGAAATTAAATTTCCATTTGTGCTGGAAATGGCCCAACTTGATGATCACTTTAGATAAGCTATTACCAGCAGGACAGTGGGGTGGGAGGAGGTATTGTTTCATATTCTCTGTGTGTATATAAAGTCTGCTGCAGTTTCCACGGTATGCATCCGATGAAGTGAGCTGAAGCTCACGAAAGCTCATGCTCAAATAAATTGGTTAGTCTCTAAGGTGCCACAAGTACTCCTTTTCTTTTTGCATCATTACTTGGGTTCATGTAAAATTATCCAGCAAATCAACCCCATCTTGGTCAAACAGCTTCCTGTTCACCTCCATTGGATCTCGTCTTCCATGTTTTGCTGTTTAAAGCCAGGTACTCACAATCCCTTTCCTGGATGAGTCAAGCCTCAGCCAGTCATCATCCACGGGCATGAAGAATTTCTTTACAATGGATCCTGGATTCTCAGCTAGTCAAGAGCAAACTGTGAGGTACCTTGTGACTTGGGAAATTTATAGGCCAGCTGACCAGTCGTGGGACTCCCACCAGTCACATCCACACATCTGATAAGATTAGGGAATTTCACCAAGCCTACCCTGCCAAGTCCAGACCTGAGAAACCTGGAAGGCATCCTTGAAGGGAGAGTAAATATAAGGAGCTCATGCAGCCTGTGCAGGGCTTGTAATTGATTTAGTATAGCATATCCCCCACTGGTCATTGTGCACCAGAGGCTGCTTACGCTGGCTGTACAAGAACTCAGTGAGTGCCCTTCATCGTCTGCTCAACACAACAGTTGTCTGGCTCCTCACCCACTAGGTTCTGCGTTGTGTTCTCAGAATACACACCTGATGTTGCTTCAGCTGAACCTGAATCTGTTGTGAGTGTTACCTTGTTCCATGGCAATGGGTAACTATATTGGTGAACTTATTACATTTAGTAAAGAAAATAAATTTTTTGTGTTCTCAATGGTAGTTTAGTAACTTTAAGACTGCTCCCACTTTTTGTTCTTTTATTTTAAGACAAAAGTAGCTCATTGATTTGGTTCAAAGAAGCCCATTTAGGTTTTGAATTATAGGCCAGCTATGGTATATTGGCACAGAGAGATTCTATTAGCTTATTAGTCAGAGTTAAGCTAGCTTTTGAAAATTGATATAAAGCAAACATCTAATGTTTCAGCATTCAAGTGCAGTATGATGGGAGTAGGGTTACATTTTACAAATGTAGGCCCTGGAATAGAGAAAAAATAAAGTAAAGGTGATATGTCATCCATTTGGCCTTCAGATTGCCATGTTTTCTGACTGTCCACAAAGGGATGTGTGGCCAAAGCCCTTGATCTTTTTTGCTAAAATTCCTGGAGGAAAGAAGCATAAAATGAATTATATACAATAGTGATCCCCAAATCTTCGGTTTAGCAAATTGGGGAAAGTTCCGTGATGACACTTTAAAATGGCTCACTCCACAACACAGGAAAACTTCTATTCAGTTTTTGGTAGGGAGATCTATAGTTTTAAATAATCACAAATCTGAGGCAGTAATCAGTTCTCTCTCTAACTGAAGTTGTACTGAAAGAAATGATAGGTTTCAGAGTGGTAGCCATGTTAGTCTGTATCAGCGAACAGAACGAGGAGTACTGTGGCACCTTAGAGACTAACACGCCACACGATCCATTGTCTACAGCCAAGCTCTAAGATACAACCACAGTTTCTCCAACCCCTCAGACAGAGACAAACACCTACAAAATCTCTATCAAGCATTCTTATAACTACAATACCCACCTGCTGAAGTGAAGAAACAGATTGACAGAGCCAGAAGGGTACCGAGAAGTTACCTACTACAGGACAGGGCCAACAAAGAAAGTGACAGAACGCCACTAGCTGTCACCTTCAGCCCTCTCCAGTACAACATCAAGGATCTACAGCCTATCCTGAAGGACGATCCCTCACTCTCACAGATCTTGGGAGACAGGCCAGTCCTTGCTTACAGACAGCACCCCAACCTGAAGCAAAAACACTAACCCAGGAACCTATCCTTGCAACAAAACCCGTTGCCAACTCTGTCCACATATCTATTCAGGGGACACCATCATAGGGCCTAATCACATCAGCCACACTATCAGAGGCTCGTTCATGTGCCAGCAATGCCCCTCTGCCATGTACGTTGGCCAAACTGGACAGTTTCTACACAAAAGAATAAATGGACACAAATCGGACGTCAAGAATTATAACATTCGAAAACCAGTTGGAGAACACTTGAATCTCCCTGGTCTCTCAATTACAGACCTAAAAGCCGCAATATTACAACAACAAAACTTCAAAACCAGACTCCAAGAGACTGCTGAATTGGAATTAATTTGCAAACTGGACACCATTAAATTAGGCTTGAATAAAGACTGGGAGTAGATGGGTCATTACACAAAGTAAAACTATTTCCCCATGCTTACTCCCCCAACCCTGCTGTTATTCTCACCTTCTTGTCAACTGTTAGAAATGGGCCATCCTGATTATCACTACAAAAGGTTTTTTTTTTCCTCCTGCTGATAATAGCTCACCCTAATTGATCACTCTCGTTATAGTGTGTGTGTGTGTGTGTGTGTAGCAACACTTTTTTTCATATTCTCTGTCAGTGTGTCTATCTTATCTCTCTTCCTACTGTATTTTCCACTGCATGCATCCGATGAAGTGGGTTTTAGCCTACGAAAGCTTATGCTCAAATAAATGTGTTAATCTCTAAGGTGCCACAAGTACGCCTCGTTCTTTTTGTTGAAAGAAATGACTATCAGTTGCCCATTCTCCCTGACCTGGAGGGTAGAAGTAGTAATCTGACGTTACCTGTCTGTTTTCTCTGGCATCCTCCATCTACCAAGAGACAGCATATGTTTAAAGAGAGTTCTAAATTTGGTTTAAACACTGTTTATATTTACATGTCTTCCTTAGCAAATGTATACACGTAAGTTACGCATACATGGCCCTGATCCTGAAACCATAAGTATGCGGGTGGGATGTTACATTTAGAGTCCTATTGAAGATAGCGAGGATTGGTGAAGGCGCAACAGTCTGCTTGTATGATACCAGTTGCAGGATTAGGGCCCATATTTAAAGCAATGTTCTGTAATTAGGCTAGCATTGATAAGTCCAAAGTGTGCAAAATACTGAATAAAGAGTGGCTATTATAGATGGAAATAGATTCACAGACGATGAGCCCTGGAAAATCCATGCCCCGAGCAATGCAGTTATACCGACCAAACTCCCGGGGTAGACGGTGCTATGTTGACAGGAGGGCTTTGGCCATCGACATAGCTGTGGCCTCTCAGGGAGGTGGATTAACTATGCTGACAGGAGAAGCTCACTGCAGCACTGTAAGCAAGGCAAGCCCTAAGGCCAGAAGGGATCATCGTGATCATCTACTCTGACTTCCTGTAAACACAGGCTGTAGGATGGGGGCGGGCAAACTTTTTGGCCTGAAGACCTCATTGGGTTTCTGAAATTGTATGAAGGGCCGGTTAGCGGAGGCTATGCCTCCCCAACCAGCCAGGCATGGGCCAGCTACCACCCCCTGTTCCCAGACAGCCCCCCGGGGACTCCTGCCCCATCCACCCGCCCCACCCCCGCCGCTCCTGTCCCCTGACAGCCCCTGGAACCCCCACCCCTAACTAACCCCTGCCCCATCCAACCACCCCTTCTCCCTGACCGCTCCTGGACCCCTCGCCCCCAACTGCCCCCTCACCCCATTCAACCCCCCCTTCCTGACTGCCCCCCGGGACCCCTGCCCCCATTTAGCCACCCTGTTCCCAGCCCTCTGACTGCCCTGACCCCTATCCATGCCCCTGACCACACCCCTGAACTCCCCTGCCCTCTATCCAACCCCCACCCCTGCTCCCTGCCCCCTTACCGCTGCCTGGAACACCGGTGGCTGGCGGCGTGGCTGCACCAGGACGGGCAGCCGCGCAGCACAGAGCACCGGGTCAGGCTGGGCTCTGCAGCCCCGCCGCCAAGAGCATTGTGTTGCGTGGCTGCAGGGGAGGGGCCGGGGGCAAGCCTCCTGGGCCAGGAGCTCAGGGGCCGGCCAGAACGGTCCTGTGGGCCGGATGTGGTCCGTGGGCCATAGTTTGCCCACCTCTGCTATAGGACTTCCTTGAATTAATTCCTGTTTGAACTAGAGCATATCTGTTAGAAAAACTTCCAATCTTGATTTAAAATTGACCTGTGAAGGAGGATTTTCCACAAACCTTGACAAATTGTTCTAATAGTTAATTACGCTCACTTTAATAAAAAAAAAAAAAAAAAACCAACTTTATTTCTGGTTTGAATTTGTCTAGCTTCAACTTTTCCAGGATTACATCTTGTTATACCTTTGCTAGATTGAAGAGCCTTATATTATCGAATATTTATTCCTCATGTAGGAAAACTCATATAAACTATAATCAAGTCACATCTTAATCTTTTTTTTGTTAAAATGAATATGTTGACCTTAATCTTTCATCATGAGGCATGTTTAACTATCTTTCAAGCTTTCTAGAGACTTTTCTCTCTACCTTATGCATTATCAACATTTCTTGAATTCAGACATCAGAACTGGCCATAGTATTCCAATGCCAGTCACCAATGCCAAACACAGAGGTGATGTAACTTCCTTACTCCAACTTATTTCCTTGTTTATATATCTAAAGATTGCATTTACCCTTTTGGCCACAGTGTTGCTCTTGGAACTCATGTACAGCTAATTCTCCATCATGATACCCAAGTTCTTGGAGACTCACTGCTTCAGGATAATTCCCCCTCCTGTAAGTGTGGCCTTCATTCTTTGTTCCTACATGTGTGACTTAACATTTCGGCTGTATTGAAATACATATTGATTGCACCCAGCTCACCAAGTGATACAGATTGTTGTGTATCTGTGATGTGTCCTCTTTATTATTTACTACTTACCTAATCTGTGTCATCTGTAAACTTTATCATTGATTTTGGGGGGTTTTCTGGGTCATTGATAAAAATAATGTAGCATAGGGCCAAAAACCAATCCCTGTAGGACCCACTAGAAACATACCTGCTCAAAGATGGTTGCTGCTTACAATTACATTATGGGACCAATCAGTTTGCTGGCTTTTAACCCATTTAATAGGTGCCATGTTAATTTTGTATCATTCTAGTTTTTTAATCAAAATGTCATATGGTATCAAATCAAATGCCTTACAAACCACTAAGTATACTACATGAACGCAGTTATATTTAGCAGCCAATTAACCCCCTTTTAATCTTTAAGTCCTATATCAGTTGTTCCATTATTTTGCTAAGATGTGACTTGCTTGCTGACAGGCCTATAAGTATTCTGTTCCTCCCATTTACCTTTTAAAAATATTGGTATAACAGTAGCTTTCTTCTGGAACTTCCCCAGAGTTCCAAGACTTTTTGAAAATCAACATGAACAGTCAAGAGCTCCTTGGCCAGCTTGTGTGTGTGTGTTAACTCTTGGGTACAGATTATGCTGATCTTGATTTTTAAAATTTCTAACTTTAGGAGGTGCTGTTTAACATCCTCTTGAGTTGTTTTTGGAATAGAAAGTGTTTCATCATGACATAAGACTGCATCATCTGGCTTTTTCCTAAATACAAAAGAAAAATATGTATTGAACACCTTTTCCTCTTTCTGTATTTTTATTGACTGTTACCATTTCCATTCCATAGGCCAATATCATTATTAAGATTCTTTTTATTCCTAATATACTTAACTCTGCTGGCTGTAGATTTTGCCAAGTATCCTTTTGCTTCCCTTATCAATTTTCTGCAATTCCTAGTTTCTGATTTATATTCATTTCTGTCAACTTCCCCTTTCTTCTGTTTATGTGGTGGGGTTTTTTGCTGTTTGTTTTTAAATTGCTGCTTTTATTTCCTCTCTAAGCCACATTGTTTTTTTAACCAGTATGACCTTCCTTCTCAGGTGAGGCTTTCTGGGCATCCAGTAAAATATTGTACAGTTCCCAATTATCATTCATGTTTTTCTGTTCATATTCTTTCTCCCAAATGTCATGGCTCATAATTGTGAAATGCTTCATGGGTAGGTTTCCAAACTTGTCTACAGTGTGATTTGTAGTCTGTTAGCTGGGCAAATCTGGATAGGCAAACAGACTATTAAACATGTTTGTTTAAAATGGTTCCATTAGTCCTGTTTAGTTGCCAATGGGCACACAGAGTCTTTAACTTCTTAACCATGACTTGGAAGAATAGTGTTAAATTTATATTCCATGTTTTGAAGATGAAGTTTAACTCCAGATTGTATAATTCAATGAAGGCACTTCTGTACCATTTAAGTATATTTTTAAAACTTGTACTTTTTAAAAATGACCTAATGTTTTGAAATATGCATCTTGGGGGGCTTACTCCAAAAATAGAAAATGATCCTTCACAAGATGCCGAAAATACTCCAAAATTAACAATTTTTAGCTCTTTAAAAATACTTTGGTAGAAGAGACTGATGATTCCTCTTAGAAGTCTTGCTCATATCCAGGATTGTGAAAAGTCAGAGAAGGCCAGATCTTTGAACATTTTAAAAGGAATTGTTTCTCAAAAGCCATAATCTGCAAAAACTTTTCTTCTGAAAATAGAGACCACAAATCTGTGTTTATATTTTGACTCTTGGGAGTTGGAATTTAAAATTTTAAAGGGTCTTTCAGGAAGAGGTGAAGGCTAGCTATGCTTTTATCTTATGAGAGTATGTAGGTACAATAACGTGTTCAATGCTGAGGATTTTTTTAAACAGACTTGTGTATAGTATAAGCCTTCAATGTAAATAATTTATATTTGTAATCAACTCTAAGTACATTACTTTTATTACTTCATCAGAATACTACATTTTACAGTGCAATAATATGAATGTCTTTACTATGTTTTTTTTATTGCAATAGTCATGATGTCCAAATATCCTGTAGAAGTAGTTAAATACTTCACATTTGTTTTTTTACATGAAAAATAAAGGTTCATTTAATCTTATTGAAAGAAATTACTTGTGTGTGAGCTTCTCCCACTGCCCTCCTAATGGATGTAACTGGAATTGATTCAGTCCCTATACCAGTCACTGCTAATGAAGATTCTCTTCTAGCTCAAGTGGTAAGAGCCTGTGCTTCTGAACCAGAAGGATCTGAATTCTATCTGTAGTATCTCTCCTTTTTGAGAGGACATGGGCTCCAGTATAGTAACAGCTGTAAAGACCTATGTGGTCCTGAAGTTAGTAATACTATTGTAATACTTGCTAGAATTTATGGGTATATCAAGGAATTAGTATGTCAGTTACAATAATCATTACATTAGTCTGCTTAAAATTTCAGAAAGATAATCTAGAAGTGCTAAAGGTCTTGGATTAGAAATCCTGTTCCATGGCTCCAAACTATCTTTGAAATTGGAGGCTGAACTCAGTTGAAAGAGTTCTTAGCAGAGCTGCTTTCAATCCTGATTTTAAGAAGAGACAGATTAGAAGGTTTTCGATGCTTTTGTTATATTAACTGTCAATTGGTTGCCTTTATCAAGTGTTTGCAGACTGCTGGCAGAATGTATTCAGACAGGGATTCAGAGACAACCTTTGATGAGGACTCTCAGCCGAATGATGAGGTAATGCCCTACAGTGATGATGAAACAGAAGATGAATTGGAGAGTCCGTCTGCAGTTGAATTAGAGCAAAACCGAATCAACAGAGAGGCTGAGGAGAGCAGAGAACCAGTTAAGAAAGGTAATAGTATGAGAAATTGTATTGAACTAACTATTGAATATAAAGGTTCAGAGGATTGTTCAGTGTACCAGATATGCATAGATTGCTAAATTTGTTCAGTTTATTTTCAAATTTAAGAATATACTCAATACTTTCTCCCTGGGTAGATCTACATAGATTAATAGAAAATGCAGTTAACCAGTGGAAACTAGAAAGTTAATCCACATTCATCTACAAAATCAGATCCCACTACAGCTATTTGGGCCCAGTAAAGTGGCTTCACACTGTGATCTGAGGTCATCAAATATGAGCTTGATCAGATCCAGTCTATTTATTCAGAAAAGTTCACAAACTGATGGACTGTTACTCCTGAACCTTTCACATGATTTCAGATTTATTGCTAGCCTTCCACTAGTTTTTTTTTAGCAATTTTATTTAATTTTGTTTCTGGGTTAGTGGCAGATAGGTCAATTCCACAAACTGTTGTGGGTGATGCTGACATCAGGTGCTCTAAGGAGAGGGATTGTTCTTTGGATAGTACCTGACACATTTTGGGTGCCCTCACGGTTTGAAATAATAAATGTAATACACAGGTACCTGGAAGATTGACACAAAAATTGTCAAGATGAATGGCTAGAGTCTGTTTGTCTTTTACTGTTGGCTTTGACATCTGCCTCTAGAGAATAAACAGAAGCATTTAATACACGGATTAATTTTTTCACTAAGTAGGTTGCTTCTGAAACATTTCTACTCATTAAAGACTTAATTTACATGTAATGGAAGCAAAGAAAGCATGTAGATCTGGTGTTAATATCTACTAGTGCAAATGAGAGATGCACATGCTTTAAGTTTCAAGAGCTAAACAGTTTTCTAAATGACTTTTAACAAGTTGTCACTGCCAGCTGGAGACTTAAACTAAAAATAACAGTTCAAAAATATTTTTCATCTTGAAGTAGTCTTCTTGATGGATTTTATGCTTCTCTTCATGGCCTCTAGAGACTAAATCATGAATCAGCACTGTTGTCCCACTTTTGCTACTAGAATGTGTTCTAGCAGCAGTTTCTGATTCTGACATCTGAGTGTCAGGATATGGAAGGTATTTCTAGCAGCACTGGAAATTAGACATTGCTGGCTATCTTTAGTTTGTCATTCAGCAATGACATGGTCAGCAATGTTGGTATCTAATTCAAGCATTTAATAATTTAAACTTCAAAGCTAACGTAATTTCATGATCATAGAATCATAGAATATCAAGGCTGGAAGGGACCTCAGGAGGTCATCTAGTCCAACCCCCTACTCAAAGCAGGACCAATCCCCAACTAAATCATCCCAGCCAGGGCTTTGTCAAGCCTGATCTTAAAAACTTCTAAGGAAGGAGATTCCACCACCTCCCTAGGGTAACCCATTCCAGTGCTTCAGCATGCTCCTAGTGAAAAAGTTTTTCCTAATGTCCAACCTAAACCTCCCCCGCTGCAACTTGAGACCATTACTCCTTGTTCTGTCATCTGGTACCACTGAGAACAGTCTAGATCCATCCCCTTTGAAACCCCCTTTCAGGTTGTTGAAAGCAGCTATCAAATCCCTCCTCATTCTTCTCTTCTAAATAATCCCAGTTCCCTCAGCCTCTCCTCATAAATCATGTGCTCCAGTCCCCTAATCATTTTTGTTGCCCTCCGCTGGACTCTCCAATTTTTCTACATCCTTCTTGTAGTGTGGGGCCCCAAACTGGACACAGTACTCCAGATGAGGCCTCACCAATGCCAAATAGAGGGGAATAATCATGTCCCTCAATCTGCTGGCAATGCTCCTACTAATACAGCCCAAAATGCCGTCAGCCTTCTTGGTAACAAGGGCACACTGTTGACTCATATCCAGCTTCTCGTCCACTGTAACCCCTACGTCCTTTTCTGCAGAACTGCTGCCTAGCCACTCGGTCCCTAGTCTGTAACTGTGAGTGGGATTCTTCTGTCCTAAGTGCAGGACTCTGCACTTGTCCTTGTTGAACTTCATCAGATTTCTTTTGGCCCAATCCTCCAATTTGTATAGGTCCCTCTGTATCCTATCCCTACCCTCCAGCATATCTACCACTCCTCCAAGTTTAGTGTCATCTGCAAACTTGCTGAGGGTGCAATCCACACCATCCTCCAGATCGTTAATGAAGATATTGATCAAAACCGGCCCCAGGACCGACCCTTGGGGCACTCCGCTTGATACGATCTGCCAACTAGACATGGAGTCAATGAACACTACCCACTGAGCCCAATGATCTAGCCAGCTTTCTATCCACCTTATAGTTCATTCATCCAGCCCATACTTCTTTAACTTGCTGGCAAGAATACTGTGGGAGACTGTATCAAAAGCTTTACTAAAGTTAAGGAATAACATGTCCACTGCTTTCCCCTCATCTACAGAGCCAGTTATCTCATCATAGAAGGCAATTAGGTTAGTCAGGCATTACTTGCCCTTGGTGAATCCATGCTGACTGTTCCTGATCACTTTCCTCTCCTCTCCTCTTAGTGCTTCAGAATTGATTCCTTGAGGACCTGCTCCATGATCAATGGGGGAAGTTCATACTTCTTCCTTTTGGCTGCAGATGTTTCAGTCTGGTTGCAGATTCAACAAGGCGAAAGTGCATTTGTTTACATGAGAGCGATATTTACGGCCATGTTGGCTAGACTTTCTATGCTCATCTTCGTTTCCTTTGCTCTGGTTAATAAAGTCAACTCTCTCTGCTTAATTTGCAGAATCTGTGGAATGTACCAAACTAGGTTAGTCTAGAGGTTATCTGTTGTCAGGTAGTGCTACAGAAATCTCATCCTTGTTGCTTTTTCTCAATAGAGAGGATTTTCATTTAGTTTTCTTAGAAGTTGAATCCTTAATTAACAGCTTTTCTTTTCCTCAATGAAGAGTGTAAAATAAGAACCCTTCCAAGTAGTCTGAATAATAAGTCTTTCCCCTCAACCAGTTTTCACTCACTTATTACTTAATTCAGAATTCTCCTCATTGTCCAGTCACCCGTAGTCCTCCTTCATAAGCATCAGTCAAGGTTACCACTAGAGTCAACACTTGTCAGTGGACCTTCTTATGACAAGTGCGTTCATAAACACATATTGCTGTTCAGGACAGCACTTTAATCATGTGAGGGGACAAGCCTGTCGTAATCAGGTCTGCTTGCACTTTTTTTTTTTTTTTTTTTTTTTTTGCAACTGGTTTGGCTGATCAGTAATACAATCTATTTTAGAACCTCAGTTTTCTTACAGTAGGGTTTATTGTGATCATGTAGTCCGACCTCCTGTGTAATACAGGCCACGAAACTGCCCCAAAGTAATTCCTAGAGCAGATCTCTTAGAAAAAACATCCAATCTTTTGCTGAATGGCCAAAACATAAGGTGCCCATTTATTGCTGGTGCTCTTGTTATAATTCTGTCTCGACAGTAGTTTGAGAAAAAAGGATTAAGAGAACGGACTGGAAGCTAGTATATCTATTCTGCAATTATTGCCAATCTTTTCTCTATTTGAAACAGGTCAGTCAGGTTGCACTTGGCTGACTATTGACTAGGAAGCTGCTTTAAAAAAGCATATATTTCCCCACCCTGTGGGGCAGACCTGCAGGAGTTCCCTGATAGTGTGGGACAGGGTTCAGTTAGGTTACTGTACCATGCCTCTGCTTGTGGGATTCCCAGAGCTACTGGGTATAGTTCAGCACCCTTGTTGCTCCACACTCACGCACGTATAGCATGAAGAATAATCCGAGCAAGAAGGATTGTTGATCAGAGATGCCATTATCTTGTCTGTGGGACTGTGTGTAGAGGGAGACTGATGCAGGTGCAGAATCTAGAAAAATGGTCTAATACTGGCTTGGCCTCACTCACACTGGGCAGGCAAATTGTATGTTTGAAAATCAGTTTAAAACCTGTTAGACAAGTTGAGCAAAGTTTAGGCAGGGCCTAAATGACTGGATTTTTCGGTGCCGGGAGCAAGGTAGGTAGTGGTACCAACAATATGGGCCTGAGGGCAGGAGTGGAAACTGGAGGATAGTGGAGGAAAAGGGTTAGACAGTGAATAGAGAGAACATGAAGGCCTAGAATATACTGAGTGTGTGAGAACTGGACTGAACATATAAGGGGTGGAGTGAGGCAGTTGAGCAAGGGGAAGGGACAAAATGACACAATGGGGCAAGGAGTGGACTGGTTAGACTGCAAAGGCAGCACGGAGGGAAGCTAAGGAACCATCTGTATGAGGTACTTGTAGTGCATGTAACCCAGACAATCCCCTTCTCACAGGAACTGCTTGACCAGTTCTAAATTCACATCTCCATGCCAGAGACAAGGTGGGTGAGGTAGTATTTTATTGGACTAACTTCTTTTGGTGAAAGAGACAAGCTTTTGAGCTACACAGAGCTCTTCTTCAGGTCTGGGCATCTCAGGCATACCAGAGTGTCCAGGCCTAAAAAAATGTGGATTGCAAAACCCTGGCATAGCATAATGCCACTCTGGGATGTAAAAGGCTCCTTGGACTTTTTTTTTTCTTTTTGACACAGAGTTTCTGCTGGACACAAAGCAACTCAATAGCAGGAAAAATATTTCTTCATTGTTGAACCTGCACTTTATTGCTGTAAAACTCTTGGTTGTTATGTTAGCAATTCCGCAAAAGTTAGAACTAGCTGAAAGTCAGAGACTTAAAGATGAACTGTATAGGATTTTTAATGAAACTGGGATTGGGCCCTTCTCTAAGATCTAGATAGGTGGTCAGAAAGGGGTGGACATTTAAATTCTGCTTGTTTTTTATCTTAGAAATATTGGGGATGTCAAGTCTGGCTTTGCTTAGTATTGTTGGAGGATTTCTTAGGAGGTCCCAGAGGTGCATTGTGAGCTTTTTCACATTAATTAAAAGGGCAAGATCGCTCAGTCTCTGAGACACCCTCTTTTTGTTCTTTAGGCATTGGAGTTAGATGGGTGTAACAAAAGCAAAACAAAATAGTCTGATTAAAAATCTTTTCCCTCGGTTGTTTAGTTTCCAACATCTTGTAACATAATGTCCCTAATTTTCTGCTTATCACACGTTTTTTCTCCCAGAGTAGGTTAGATTTCAGTTGCTTATATAGACAAACAAACAGAATGCTTTTTTACAAAATCCTTTGAGGACTTCTTTACCAACAATACAGAAAAGAAAAAGGGTTCAGAGGCCCAACTTGATTTTTTCCATTGCATGTTGTCTTAAAAGATACCGAGGGGGTAAACCTTAAATTTGTAGACTTGTTTCCCCATCGTTGGAGCAGTCAAGTATTATGATTCATTTTGACGTGCGTGACACTCCTTTTTTTTTTTTTTTTTTTTTTTTTTTTTCTTTTTTCTTCCCCTCCCAGATTGTAGCTGGCAAGTTAAGGCAAATGATCGAAACTTCCACGAACAACCCCAGTTTAAGAAAACAACATTTCTATGCTTCAAGAAAAGCAAATATGCCGTAAGCCGTCCTCCTTTATATATGATGACTGGTGTAGTTTTCTTGTCAGGAGGAACACTTGTTAGTTCATGATTAAAACGTTCCAATAATTAAACAGTGTACATGTACTAGTATGCCTCTCCAATCTACAAAGGTGGGTAAGTACCATGAACGGATTAACTGAGGCACAGAATGATTTGACTAAGGGCTTGTCCACATGGTGATTTGGTGTGTGGCAACTCAGACTTTTTGAATCTACATCAAAGTTCATGATGGACCTTTTAGTATACCATAGCGGGGTCCATCCTGTCAGTTCGTGCATGGCTAGATGTGTGCTATAGTCTGGCTTGCCATGCACTAAGTTGCTGTACACACTTGTGAGTCAAAAGCCGTTTAGAACCCAGACTTCCTGAATCCCAGAGCTGCATCCTATTCACTGGACTATGGCTTTCACTAACATTTGAATCAAATAATGTTTAAGTATTTTATTTTCAGTACTTTACTAAGGGCAGCCTTTAGGCAGACAGCATCCTGGTCAAGCCAGAATTTGGTGCATCTTCAAAATAAATGATTATCTATTTCCAAATGCTTAAGTACAATGGAGTCGTCTTGTTGTTCATAGAATATCAGGGTTGGAAGGGACCTCAGGAGGTCATCTAGTCCAACCCCCTGCTCAAAGCAGGACCAATCCCCAATTTTTGCCCCAGATCCCTAAACGGCCCCCTCAGGGATTGACCTCGCAACCCTGGGTTTAGCAGGCCAATGCTCAAACCACTGAGCTATCCCTCCCCCCTGTTGGCTTAGGTAACCCCCCTCTAAATCAAACCATGTTATGGATCTTCATAAATGATCTGGAAGATGGTGTGGATTGCACTCTCAGCAAATTTGCGGATGATACTAAACTAGGAGGAGTGATAGATACGCTGGAGGGGAGGGATAGGATACAGAAGGACCTAGACAAATTGGAGGATTGGGCCAAAAGAAATCTGATGAGGTTCAATAAGGATAAGTGCAGGGTCCTGCACTTAGGACGGAAGAACCCAATGCACAGCTACAGACTAGGGACCGAATGGCTAGGCAGCAGTTCTGCGGAAAAGGACCTAGGGGTGACAGTGGACGAGAAGCTGGATATGAGTCAGCAGTGTGCCCTTGTTGCCAAGAAGGCCAATGGCATTTTGGGATGTATAAGTAGGGGCATAGCGAGCAGATCGAGGGACGTGATCGTTCCCTCTATTCGACATTGGTGAGGCCTCATCTGGAGTACTGTGTCCAGTTTTGGGCCCCACACTACAAGAAGGATGTGGATAAATTGGAGAGAGTCCAGCGAAGGGCAACAAAAATGATTAGGGGTCTGGAACACATGAGTTATGAGGAGAGGCTGAGGGAGCTGGGATTGTTTAGCCTGCAGAAGAGAAGAATGAGGGGGGATTTGATAGCTGCTTTCAACTACCTGAAAGGGGGTTCCAAAGAGGATGGCTCTAGACTGTTCTCAATGGTATCAGATGACAGAACGAGGAGTAATGGTCTCAAGCTGCAGTGGGGGAGGTTTAGATTGGATATTAGGAAAAACTTTTTCACTAAGAGGGTGGTGAAACACTGGAATGCGTTACCTAGGGAGGTGGTAGAATCTCCTTCCTTAGAGGTTTTTAAGGTCAGGCTTGACAAAGCCCTGGCTGGGATGATTTAACTGGGAATTGGTCCTGCTTCAAGCAGGGGGTTGGACTAGATGACCTTCTGGGGTCCCTTCCAACCCTTATATTCTATGATTCTATGATGTATTAATAACTTTCTTAAATTATGTTTAAAACATTTTTAAAAACAGTAGGATTATTTTAAAATAAACAGTAAAGTAGTTGTGCTTGTGTGCCGTTCCGGTCTTAAATGACCACTAGTGATATCATGGAATTTCACATTGGCCTACCTGGATTACTTTCAGGGCAATAACTTGTTTATTTTACAAATAAAATGTTTTTTCTAATTGCCACCCCTGCAAGCTCTGCCAGTATCTGAAAGTCAGTTTGGGTTATTTCTGTCTTATGCATGAACATCAGTAATAAAGATTCTGCAACTGGAACCTTTCTTACCTATTCTACAAAAACAACGAGGAGTCCGGTGGCACATTAAAGACTAACAGATTTATTTGTGCATAAGCTTTTGTGGGTTAAAAAACACACTTGTTCAGATGCATGGAGTGAAAATTACAGATACAGGCATAAATATATATTGGCACATGAAGAGAAGGGCGTTACCTTACAAGTGGAGAAACAATGCTGAAGGCCAATTCAGTCAGAGTGGATGTGGTCCACTCCCGATAATTGATGAGGAGGTGTCAATATCAAAAGAGGGAACATTGCTTTTGTAGTGAGCCAGCCACTTCCAGTCCCTATTCAAGCCCAAATTGATGGTGTTAAGTTTTCAAATGAATTGTAGGTCTGCAGTTTCTCTTTGAATATGTTTTTGAAGGTTTTTTGTTGAAGAATGGCTACTTTTAAATCTGTTGAATGCCCAGGGAGATTGAAATGTTCTCCTACTGGCTTTTGTATGTTACCATTCCTGATGTCTGATTTGTGTCCATTTATCCTTTTATGTAGAGACTGTCCAGTTTGGCCAATGTACGCGGCCGAGGGGCATTGCTGGCACATGGCATATATCACATTAGTAGATGTGCAGGTGAAGGAGCCCCTGATGGGTCCCAACCACACCAGCCACACCATCTAGGGCTCATTCACCTGCACATCTACTAATGTGATATATCCCATCATGTGCCACGTAAAAGGCAGTCAGCTGTAAAAGCAGTCAGCTGTAATTTGAATACCCAGAAGACAGATGTGTTGAGTAAAAGGTGCCATTCTTCATTATCACTCTTTTGATCATAACATAGTAGAGTCTAGTTAATCATTTTAGTTACATTTCAAGTTAAAGATGAGTATTTGTTACAAGTGTTGGGTTTGTAATCAGTACAGTTCCCTATTCTCGGAACATGGGTAATATTGACATTGGCAGTACAAGCTTCCCCATCCTGCTTTGCGCTATGTAACTCAGTCCTGCTCAGAAGGGACAGTCTTTGTGGCTGAGTAAGTAATTCAGAGTCAGTTTCCATTCAGCTGTAGCTTCTCAGGCCAGGTCTAAACTATAAATTTTTGCCGACACAGCTACATTGATCAAGGTTTTGAAGCGATGTGATTCCTGACCCGATATACCTGTGCTAGTAAAAGCCCTAGTGTAGATGCTGTTATAGTGGGCGAAACTGTGCTTTATATATTAGGATTGATGTAGATTTCTTCGCAGGAGGAACATTATGTTTACGCTTGGAACACTTTATCAAAACTGCTTTTATAATTTTTTGGAGGGGGAGGATGGGGCTGGGATTGGAACAAACTATATTGGCAAACATGTAATTTTATTGCATTAACATTAGGAAAGCTTTGTTGTTCTAGGTATTCCAGTATAAAAACCTGTGCTTTTACTAGTACAGCTGGCACATTTTTCACGTGTACATCTGGCCTCAGTTAAAAGTACCGACAAGGATATCCATTGTTCTTGTGGTCATGGAAAGAGACCAAATAATCTAGACTTGCTAGATCCTAGTAGGATATCTATCTGGTTCTAGTCCTTTCCTGCTCTTCTTTTAGGATTGTAATTAGACCATTGCACAGTCATCAGACAGGAATGACTTTTCAGTTATCACTACTGACCTGGGTTCAGTTTGAAGGAGTTGCCTTGAGATAAAAACTCAGTATCCTATTTCCAATCCCTTGATTTTACATATTGCTCCAGATAATCCTTTTAAGGCATTGTCAGTTGAAGGCTAAAGCAACAAAAGGCAGCTTAGAAATAACACTAAAGCCAACAGTCCTTTTGGTTGACTTGACTAGTGATCCTTGTTAAACTGGTTTGCATGATACACTTAACTTGCACGGCCATTTGTAGAGAGGGATACCATAAAGTAAAACATTTTACATGAAATGCAAATTGGATTGGAAAAGTATGCATGATATATTGCGATTTAGAATGACTTGTTTTAAATTTTTTTCTCAACAGGGGAATGCAATTAAGACCTACAAATACAATGCAATTACCTTTTTACCATTGAATTTGCTAGAACAATTTAAAAGAGTGGCCAACTTCTATTTCCTGGTTCTTCTTATTTTACAGGTAAAAATTGATTACATAATACAGACAATTATGATAAAGATAATATAAGTTCAGTTACTCAGTAATGCAGCTGAATATGACTGCTTTTTGTGACGTTGCTATCATGAAACTAAAGTGGACTTCATAAACAACTCCAGACTAATGGCTTTTAAAATTCACGAACTTTTAATACGAACTTGGAGCAATGCACTTTATTTGCATGTTAATCATTTTAGCTTGATATTTAGATTTCTGCCTTGTGTACCCTGCTTAGAATACAACTAGTTACTTAGACTGTAAGCAATTTGGGGTATGGACCATCCTTTTTGTTTTAAGTTTGTACAGTACCTAGCACAATGTGGTTCTAGTCCATGACTGGAGCTCATAGGTTATGTCTTCACTGCCAGGGGAAAAAAAAAAAGTGTATTCTTAATTCATATAGCTAACTCGGGTTAAAATAGTTGTGAAGGCATGGCAACATAAAGCCAGTGTTCACTCCCAGGATCCCATATAGACTATATCGAACTGCTAATACAGGTTAAGAGTTGCCATGCCTTCACTTCTGTTTTAATCTGAATTAGCTAACCTGATTTAAGAACACACCTTTTAAAGAGCTTAATATGCTCAAATCAGGGAATTGCATAACTTATGTTCATCATTGAGTGATGGTCCCTATTGTAGTCCACTGAGGGTTTATGCATGTGCACAGGGTGTCCAGAGCCAGAGAATTTTGGTTGGTCCACTCATGAGCCCTGACTCACCTCGTGGTTTTGTCTGAGGTGACAAAGGGCAGGACAGATGGACTGTGTCTCCAGTTCCTTTTCGTCGCCGCATAGTCTGGATCGGAACGATCAGTGTCTACTTGCGAGTGACACACTTTCACAAACAAAGTTGCATATAGTCAGTGTTTTAAAGTTTTACTGTTTTTATTGCTTTTAGATAGTCTGTGGTAGTTTTAGAGTAGAATAGGTTGTTTGGAGAGCTTATTTTTTCTCCATACTCCTCCCCCCATACCCGTGCACGGGTAATGGACTTTGTTGAAGACCCCATCCAGATGCAATATCTGCCAGTCCTTCTTCACCCATACCCTAGAAGGTCGGGCTCCCTGTCTACAGAGCAACTCATGGAAGTTGCCATGAGGCCTCATTCGGATCCAGGCTGGGGAACTCCCGACCTCGTACATCTGCCTGAGACAGCCAGGAGTGCCCCTCCGGCTATAGACCCCAAGTCTGGCACCAGCAGTAACACTGCTATGGATCCTGTGCCGGGGGCAGTTGAGAGGCAAAGGAGCATAGCCATAAGCATGGTGGTAAGACTTCCTCTAAGACCAAGAATGGGGACATTCCATCTACTAGCTCCCATCATAGAGAGGGAACACGTGCCAAGCCTCATAAACCATGAGAAAAGGCCTCACAAGAGGATGGAGCTGCTGGTACCAGGGGCAGAACTGCCGACACCAACAGCATCCATGCCCCCATAAGACAAGAGACTTTTCCATAATGGGGAAGTCCACCGCTCCGATGCCAGTACCAAGTACGGAGAAGGTGCCCTTCACTTTTGGGAGATTAGGGAGAGTGCCAGAACCCCAGGATGTGTTTGCTCTGGGGGATCCAACATCCCCACACCTGTCCACACCCTCCACCTCTAGTGATATTGTGTCTCCCCTTCAGGATATGCTGCATTTGGCACACCACACAAGTCCCATTCTGGCGATCTACATACTTCCCCTGTTGCCAACAGTATCGCTTATGGAAAACGTCTCCTAATTCTTATCTTCAGATGAGTCGGATAATGGGCAGGGTCAGTCCATACCATACCACCATGAGGACTAATACAGGAAGCCATCTATACCATGGCAGTATCTTCCGCTGCAGCCGCCACAGAGCCATTGGTTTCCCACACCGTGGGGTCCACCACAACACCCACTGGATCCATCATGCTGGCCCAGTTGGGAACCTTAGCCCCTTTACCCTCTTTAAGAGCCAAATAGTCAGCAAGGGAGACTTCACCAATTTTCCCATTTCATGCACCTTCCAGCAGATACTCGACACTGGTGATGGAGGAAGAGTCACTCAGCCCAGTTCTGATAGTACCGATGGACAGGAAAGATTTCTGTCTTCCTCTCTGGATGTGGCAGTGGTTTGAGCATCCCCTTCACCCCCAGATAACTTCCACCAGTTTCAGGATCTCCTATGGAGGATGGCAGGGGAGCTTTACATCCCTCTGGAGAAGGTGTAGGATACCCAATGTCAGCTCTTGGACATCCTTCACTCGTCGGCATCAGATCTGCACCACCTGGTGCTCTGCCCAATCTCCCAAGAGTTAAGGGCACCCTCTCTGTACTGGCACTGGAGCAGTGGACTTCTCCACAGTGGAAAGGTCTCGTCTTATGGGCACTTTTCTTCCCGAAGGGTAGAGTTGCATTGCCTATCAATGAAGCTATACTTGAGCCAGCTGGGACATTTTAGCACATTCTGACCAGGTGTACACCTACCCCCAAAGGGAACTGAGAAGCATTATGTGCCTGCTAAAGGGCCTGAGTTTCTGTTCTCACCCTCCCATCTCCCAATTCTCATGGTCCAGGTGGTAACGAAGCATTCCAGGCAACATCTCCCACGCTTCAGTCTGTCCGATAAGGTGGGAAAGAGATTGGACCTGTTGGGCCAGAAGGTCTTTTTGTCAGAGGGCCTTCAGTTCAGGAACTACTAGGTATTGCTCACCAAGTACGATTTCCTGAACTACGTGTAAACTGGATGAATTTGCTGAAAAGATACCACAGCAAGACTGGGCCTCTTTTAAGGCTATCCTAGAAGAATGTAAACTGGTGGCAAGGACAACTCTTCAGTTAGCAATGAATGCAGCAGATATCTACTCGAGGCCCATGGTCACAGGTATAGTTATGTGCAAGGAATTGTGGCTCTGCTCCTCTGGTTTCCCCAGGGAGGTACAAAATGCCATCAAAGACCTCCTTTTCAATGAATCCCATCTTTTTAACCAAAAAACCAATGATTCCCTGCACACTCTCAAGGATTCCAGAGCTACTCTGCGTTCCTTGGGCAACTACGCATCTGCACCAAAGCATCAATTCCACTGCCCACCTGCCCCTACACAATGTTACAGGACCACCCAGTTCTTTCTCCAGAGACCCTATGAACCACTGAGAAAATGTTAGAAAACTCACAGATTGTGCCCTCTGGGACCACCTTCACAGTCTTTCACCTTCCAGAGGCAATCATCAGAGAAGAATGATTTCTGAAGACCACTAGAGAGCTGCCGACCACATTGCCTGATGCTTTTCAAATCCCTGTCACTGCTTTCATGGGTCATCTAGCGCTTCTTTTTTACACATTGGAGTGCAATAACAATGGACAGATGGGTGCTAAGTGTCCTCTAACATGGCTATGTGATTGAGTTCATTGTGCTACCTCATCCACAGCCTCCCCGCCTCTGATCCCTCCTTATGACAGCATCCTCACCCAAAAGGTGCACTCCTTACTACAGAGAGCAGCAACAGCATGTGTCTCTACTGAATATCAAGGAACGGGCTTCTATTCCACTTACTTCCTGATACCAAAGAAAAAGGGTGGGTCAGGCCTATCCTGGACCTTCATCTCCTCAATCAGTTCATCTGAAAGCCAAAGTTTTGTATGGTCACACTAGCAGCGATCATCCCCTCATTGGAAAAAGGCATGTAATTTACAGCTCTCAATATGCAGGAAGCCTACTTACATGTAGACATTCATCCATCCCACAGATGGTTTCTGAGGTTTATGGTCCACTCACAACATTTCCAATACAGAGTTCTTCCGTTTGGACTCTCCACAGCTCCCAGAGTTTTCACCAAGGTTTTCTCCATGGTAGCAGCCCACATCAGCTATTAAGAGCTCCTAGAATGCCAGTATCTCGATGACTGGCTCCTGGCAGCACAGTCCAGATGAGAAGCTCAGGCCTCAGCCTCTGTTGTTGGGCCTTCCTTCTTCCCTGAGGGTCAGTATCCATATCGAAAAGTCAACTTGAAACCCTACACAATGCCTAGACTTCATAGGGGCCACCATCAACTCAGTTATGGCTCGAGCCTACCTACCACGTGACAGGTGCCAAACTCTGCAAGAGCTCATAACTCATGTAGTCAACAATCCTTCAGTCACAGCCAGGACTTGCCTCTCCATCCGGGGTCACGTGGTCTTGTGCACATACATCGCCGCCTTTGCTCAACTTTACTGGCTGCCTCCAGATGTGGCTCCAGAAAGTTTACTTGCCTGCTCATCGCACCATGGATCTCAGGCAAACAGTTTCCCCCAAGGTAATCTCCTCCCTCCACTAATGGAGGGAACCATGTCAGGTCTGCATAGGGGTTTCTTTCCTACCCCCATTCCTGGACAGGATGATTATCAATGATACCTCCCTTCTAGGCTGGGGAATACATATGGCACACAGGGAACATGGACCTCTTGGGTTTCCAGAATTCACATCAACATTCTGGAGTTCTAAGCTGTAACAAAGGCATGCCAGGCCTTTCTCCCGCTCATCTGTTCCCATCATATTTTCATGATGTCTGACAATACCATGACACTGTGCTACATCAACAAATGGATGCGCCAGGTTGGTGGCTCTGTGCTTAGAAGCAGTCACCGTTTGGAACTGGTGCACAGATCACCTTATCTGGAGCCTATCTACCAGGGCACTGAATGTGATTGCGAACTTGCTCAGCAGACAGTTTGTGGTTGACCACGAGTGGGAACTTCATGACACCGTACCATGGGACAGCTTCAACAAATGGGGAACTCTGACCAGAGACCTTTTCATGTCCTCAATGAACAGAAAACACTGTGCATCTTGCTCCAGAGGGGGTCTGGGACATCACTCTTCAGGCGATGCCCTCTTCCTCCCCTGATCAGACCAATTCAATTATGCCTTCTCTCCTTTCCCGCTCTTATCACAGATGCTTCACAAGATCAGACAGGACAAAGTGACAGTCATCCTGATGGCCTTTTACTAGCCAAGACAGTTTTGTTTTCCCAGCCTTCATATGTCTGCCCATCCCCCAGTTTTCCTCCCTGCTGTCCCTGATCTCCTGATGCAGCACAATGGCCGCATCAGCCATCCTAATTCAAATTCAAAGGTGCTCCATCTCAAAGCCTGGTCTTTGGATAGGCATTTTCTCTAGAGTGGCCATGTTCACCAGACGTGCAAAACATCCTTTCTAGCAGCAGGAAGGACGCCATGAAACGTGGTTACTGAGCCAAGTGGACACGGTTTGCTTCCTGGATGGAACACAAAGGACTTTCCCAGAAGCAGGGGGGATTCCCCTCCTCCTTGACTACCTACTGTCCTTGAAGGCATTGTGTCTTGCCCACAGCTTCCTCAAAGTCCACCAAGCAGCAATTAGCACCCCCTCCCCATGCTGTGGAATGACCTTCCATCTTTACCTACCTGTTTACTGTTCGGTTTTTGGAAGGGCCTCATTAGAACCTTCCTACCTGTACAACCCATCGCTCCTCAATGGGATCTTAACTTGGTCCTATCTGTGCTAGTGAAACTACCCTTTAAACTGCTGTGATAGTGTTCAATGTCCCTTCTTTCCATGAAATGTGCCTTCCTGGTTAGTGTCACATCAGTGAGGGTTGGTGAATTTGGCCCCATGATACCGGGCCCTCCTTTCATGACTTTCCATAAAGATAAAGTATCCCTGTGTCTGCATCTCAAATTTTTGCCAAAGGTCATCCCCCAATTTCACGTTAATCAATCCATTCACTTACTTGTTTTCTTCATGAAGCTACAAGCCTTGGAAGAGGAACAGCGACTCTGCTCCCTCGATGTCCATTGGGCATTGGCCTTCTACCTGAAAAGGATGAAACCGATCAGGAAATCCCCCAGCTGTTTGTTGCAATAGCTGAAAGAGTTAAGGGGCAGGCAATCTTCACACAACGAATCTCTAAGTGGATTTTGAGCTGCATTACACTCTCCTATCAATTATCTGGCCTCCAGCCACCCTCAAGGGTGTGGGCCCCTTCAACGAGAACCCAGGCCTCCCTCCATGATGTGTTGCTTCGGTATATCTGTAAAGTGGCCAGGTGGAGTTCAGTTCTCACCTTTGCTGAGCATTATGCCTTAATGCAGGACCCAGTGATGGATGCCTTCTCTGTTGCAGCTGTCCTCCACTCATCTATCCCATCTGCATCCTTGTACCCTCCTCCAATTTAGGGACTGCTCGCTAGTCACCCTCAGTGGAATACAATAGGGATCATCACTTGAAGAAGAGGAGGAGGTTACTTACCTGTAACTGGAGGTTCTTTGAGATGTGTGGTCCCTATCTGTATTCTGCTCCCCACCCTCCTTCCCTTCTGCTGCAGATCTGTTGATTTGCAGTGGAGAAGGAACTGGAGACACAGTTGGTCCACCCCGCCCTTTATCACCTTGGACAAAGCTGTGAAGTGAGTCAGGGAGAATGTGCGGAGCCATGGATGCTACTTTTAAATTCTCCATCTCTGGATGCATGGTGCACATGCATAAGCCCTCCGTGGAACACAGATAGGGACCACACATCTTAAAGAACTTGAGTTATAGGTAAGTAACTTCCTCTTCCAGAACTGGCATATGAGACTGCCAGTTCTGAGAATTTTTAATAAATCTGTCCTTTATGGGGGTTGTACCATATGACTGGAGAATGCTAATATCATCCCTGTATTTAAGAAATGGGGGGGGGGGAAGTGATCAGGGCAATTACAGACCTGTTAATCTGATCTCCGTAGTATGCAAGGCTTTAGAACAAATGGTGAAGGAAAAAATAATTTAAATTCATAGAAGTAAATAATAAAGGGGATGTAATGCAATGTGTGTTTACCAAAAGTAGATCGTTCCAGAATAACCTTTTCTGAAGAAAAAACTTTTCCTTTTTTCCTCCCTTTTTTTCTTTTAAGATAAGGGAAGTGCAGTAGCTCTAATATCCTTGGACTTCAGTAAAAGCATATGGCATGGTATCACGTGGGAAATCGTTAGTTAAATGTGAGAAGATGGGGATTAGCACAAGAGTTGTAAGGTGGAGAAGGTAACAGGTTGTGCTGAAAGGTGAACTATCAGATTGGAGGAAGGTTACTAGTAGAATTCCTCAGAGATCTGTCTTGGGACCAATTTTAGGATATACTTTTGTTAATGACCTTGTCACAAAAAATAGGAGGGTGCTAATGAAGTTTGCTGATACAAAGGTGGGAGGCATCACCAATACACAGGAGGATCAGAATATTATATAGGAAGATCTGGGTGACCTTGAAGACTGGAGTGGATGAAATTCAATAATTCAAAGGGCAAGGTCTAGTAAGTATTTCTGCTGCAAGCTGGAGACTCATCATTTGGAAGTGACAAAGGGAGAGAGAGACCTAGGTGTGTTGGTCAGTCACAGGATGACTATGAGCCACCAGTGTGATGTGGCTATGAAAAAGGCACATACAATCCTAGGATGTATTAGGTGAGGCATTTCCAGTAGAAATAGAAAAGTATTAATTCGTTGTACAAGGCACTGGTAAGACCTTACTTGGAACACCGTGTACAATTCTGGTCTCTCATGTTCAAGAAAGATTAATTTAAACTGAAACGGGCAAAGAAGAGCTATTTGGATGATCATGGGGAATTGAGAGCTTCTCTTATGAGATGAGACTGGAAGAGCTTGGCTTGTGTAGTCTAGGAAAAAAAGAAGGGTGAGAAAATGTATATGATTGCTCTGTAAAGACATTGGGGGGTAAACACCAGGAAGAGTGAAGAACTATTTAAACTAAAGGGCAAGGTGTTGGCACAAAAGCAAATGGGTGTAAACTGGCCATGAACCAGTTCAGGATGGAAATTAGAAAAAGGTTTCTAACCATCACATGGGATAATGTTCTGGAACAGCCTTCAAGTAGGAGTTGTGGTTGCAAACAACTTAATTGGTTTTAAGAGATCTGGGCACATTGTATGATAGGGTTGCATGTGATATAGAGGGAAGGGATCAACATCCCTCGAGCTCATTTCTGGTTTGTCTCATATTCCTAAAAGCTCTTGCTTCAGGGCTTCAGCTGGCCACATGCAGGGGTCAGGAAGGGATCTCTTTCCCCAGATTGTATTCTGAGGCTTTTTGGTCTCCTTCATCTGAAGCTGGAGATGGGACACTGGGCGCAGTGGGCCAGGGCTCTGAGATGGCCCCGAGCATTCTCTCTCTCTCAGGTGCTTGGCTGGCTGGTGGATCTTGCTCACATGCTCAGAGTCTAACGGGTAACCATATGTGGAGCTGGGAAGGAATTCTTCCCTAGGTTAGATTGGCCATGACTTTGGGTGCTCTTCTCCTTCCTCTGCAGCATGTGGGTGCAGGTCACTTGCCAGGATTATCTGACTCACATAATCATTTCCATGCCATTTCAGGGGACAGAGGCAGGGGTGTCTCAGTCCCTCATATTCTCTGCCTGTGGCACATAATAGTGTAGTTTCCAGTGGGCTGTAATGCTTCGGTCTAATTTCTGTTGTTGGGTTTAGTGTGTAGGTGCTGGGTGGTGCTGGAGGTCTGTGATGTACAGGAGGTCAGACTAGATGATCTGTTGGACCCTTTTGCCACTAAAGTGACTCACCAAGTTGTTCACTGATCTTTGTTCACATTCACAGACAATTCCTCAGATAACGACTTTATCGTGGTATACAACACTACTGCCTTTGCTCTTGGTGCTTGGGATAACTGCAATCAAAGACCTAGTGGATGACATCGTAAGAAATGTTTTCTTAATGTTAAAATTGATAAATTATTTAAATATGTAAGAGTAAACATACTCCTTTTTCCTGTCCCCTTAAGGCTCGCCATAGAATGGATAACGAAATTAATAATCGGACATGTGATGTTATGAGGGATGGAAGGTATTGTAAAGTTTTGCTTTAACTTTGAAAGTAATGTTTTTACTAGTTACTGATTACTTCTGCAGAACTTCAATTGTAGATTATATTGTACATTTAGATTGCAGTTCTCCACTGTTTATCCACTTGTATGTGTAACTCCTATTAACAATTAAAGTTAATTGTCTACATCCAATCCCTTGTAGTTTGAAAGAACAGTCTCATAAAAACAAAAAAACCCCAGCACTGAGTCTGTGTCAAGCGTGAGTTTTGGGGAAAGAGGCGGAAATATTCATGTGTGTTAAATGATGAAGCTTGCCTGCATTGCAGTTCTTAAGAATTTCAGTCATCAGGAACTGATTGAATAAGGAATGTTTCTCTCCTGAGATATAAGGCTCTTCTACTCTGACAGTGAGGAAGTCTGCTAGGGAAGATGCCATACGCTTCAAGATGATGTATAATTTATGTCTATCCTATCCAAAATGAATCCTACTAATCTTAAAAAATATTTGACACTTAGGTTCAAAACTGCAAAATGGAAAGATATTCAAGTTGGAGATGTCATTCGTCTGAAGAAAAATGCTTTTGTTCCTGTAAGTGAATGGCCTCATTTTTTTTTTTTTAATAAATTCTTTATTTGTATGGAGTTTGTCTCTGGTGCAATGTTGTTTGGCTTTCATTTATTTACTGTACTGTTTTGACTAGGCTGATATTCTGCTGCTGTCCAGCTCGGAACCTAACAGCCTTTGTTATGTAGAGACAGCTGAACTAGATGGGTAAGGCTCTTTTTACGGGATTTCTTACATGTCATTTTTGGTTTAATGGTGAAAGGGCAGAAGTGTGTGTTGCAGAGATATTATTCCAAAGTAGTGAAATTCTTTAAATTCACTACTTTCAGGGGAAGGGTACCCTGGTGATTAGACCTGGCAAATTTTAAAGTAATTTGTTGTTGTTTCATAAATATTTTAATTTGTACTCTCTCTAAAATGAATGGCTTTTATGAAGTGCAGGTGACCTGGACTCTGCATAATATGGATCTCTCGTGTGATATGCTGGAGTAAATTTTTTCATCTGGCAGTGATTTAGCCACACAATTTCTATTGATCTTGAGGGCCACATGTTTATTCCCTACATTACAACTCTATAAAATCATGTATAGAGTCCGTTTGGATTACAAGACATTGCAGTCAGTGTGTGTTTTGCTCTTTTTCACTAGAGCTCTTAATTTTGTCAGTTGTTTAATTTTAGGTTCTGCTTTATTTACAACAGCTTTCTCAAGCTTAACCACTGCATCAGGAAAGCAGTGGCTTTAAGCATTTATGTCCATCCCACTAACTTTACCATTTGGCATCGTATTAACATCCCATCCCATCCCCCACCCGACCCCCAACAACAGCAGTTAAAAGATGAGCAGCCATAGGCAAACACTGTGGAAAATTACAGCTGCACTGATCTTGTGAAATGTACTGGAAAAAGAGACATTCAGGGAACCTCTAAAAACGGAAATTTACAAATCACTAGTTGCTGCTTTTAATATGAGTCTAAAGATAATCTCTTGAACCCTTGTAAAATGAATGAGGTAGGGGAAGAAACAATGTGTAAAAAGCTTTTTTTACACAGTGCCTTTCCACTTTTTTCCTTTTGGCGATGAAATACTATTAATACAGGGTTATAATAAACTAAAACCAATTTTTCTGAATTTTATTTTGTAATATCAAGACATAATAGTACATGCACAGATGTAACCTAATCCACTTATTTGGAAACAGCACTTTGTGCTGACAGTGCCTCTGAGGTGAGAAATCACAAAGCAACAAGGCACATCCTGGTGTTCGTTGTGGCTGAAGTGAATATTGCACCATTTGAGACTCTCCTTGTTTGAACTCTGAGGTGTTTGTTCTGTCTTTAAATTATTCCATTGAGAAATGTAAATAAGAGTTGAAGATTTTGTCAAAGCTTTCCCACTTTGGGTCTATTTTTCTACAAGTAGTGTATAACTGGGTTATTTTTACTGTGTTGCTGCCCCGGGGTACCCAGGGTTGTGAGGCATGTGACCATTACATGCCTTTATCATGAAGCAGTTTTGTCTGCGCCTGCCGTGGATCAGCTCCCTGGAACCAGCAGCCCCTGGCAGCAGCAAATCTTGCTTTTTCTGCCTGGGTAATGACAGGCACCCACCAGCCCGGAATACACGGAGCTTTGCCTGCAGCATCCCCAGCCCCTTATCCACTAAACACTCACAGGATTACCAGGCCTGCTATTTCCAAGGAAACACTATACACTAGCTTGTCAGATTCAGCTTGGGACCAGCACTTTGCTCCAAACCACAGCACTTACATTTATTCTTGTTTTCCAAATGAATATATCTGTTATTTAATAAAGATTGAAGTGATAGTGGGTAAGAATACTGGAAACAAATGGGTACATATAAAAAAATCTTAATGTGCTTTGTAGAGACTAAACTTAACTAACAATTTACTTTCTTGTCCAAATAAGTTTATCTCACCCAGTGTTTTCAGCTAAGCCTTGTTGAGACCCCTCTTTCATGAAACAAAATCACTGTCCTTTTACTTCCTCAGTGAACGGTACCCAGGGAACTCCCCTGTTCCCCCAGGTACACTCAAGCAAACCTTTGATGTACACCTCCAGATAGGATTTCCTCCTACCTGCTGCTTTTCTCTTCCTGTTAGTTTCTTTCTGAAGTCCTCATGATCCTTCCTTTGCATTCCATTCAGAGTAATCATAGGAGACCCTTTGTGAACAAGACCATTCTCAATTTATTTATAAACCTACAGATAAACATCTAATGTCTGACAGAAAACCTATTTTTCACCTTTGCTGATGACCAGCACCTTGATACAGATTTTAAGAATATATTTTGAGTATATACTCACTCCTTACATAGTACCTGTACATACATTTCACAATGCTATTGTGACCAGAGCAACACCAGCTTTCATTTGAGACCTCGAGTGACATTCTTTGGTGAACTAGAAAGTACATATCAGACTCGGAAGAGTCCTATAATCGTTCTGCACCCCCTTGCCAGTTGGCACTGCGAGGTTCTTGGCTCACATTTCCTTATTTACAGTGAACGTAAGTCAATCAGTAGTTCCATTATGGACAGAAATGAGCAAGCTTTCTTGTTAGAATTACTTGTGCAATTCGTGGGAATTTCAAATGCACTCATGTAATGTTTGCAAATGTGCTATTTTACCATTTTCTCAAAGTGGGTGTGCACAGATAATAGCTACATATGTATGTGTGTGTGTTTGTGTTACTTCAAATTTTCCTCCTTTTTCCAGATTTTAGTAACATCATTTTTTTTTCTTTTAGTGAAACTAACTTAAAGTTCAAAATGTCACTTGAGATAACAGACAGATATCTCCAAGAAGAAAGTGCAATGGCAGAATTTGATGGTTTGTGCAAACACTTTATTCTCATTACAGTTGCTCAAATGTAGCTTGAATAACTTACAGTTAAACAAAATGTAGAGCTCAGACTGGGCTGTTGGTAATATGTATGTGGTTCTATTTTTATGCCAGTGTGCAGTACAAGTAACTGGTTTGACTGAAAATTGTATTTTGCTCAGCAATACAATCTGAAAGACTAGATTTTGTATCATGGACATTCTGGGGTATGTTGATGAGTGGAGAGAAAGGAGATCCTAAACTAGCATTTCCATTCCTATGTTTTCTGTGAAAAAACAAATGTTTTATATTGGGAACCTGTAGAGTAGTTTCTATTCCTCTTAATATTAAACATAATTTTAACTGTGCAAACATAAAGTGCATTTTATTTTTAAAATTTCACATTCCCTCCTGTTGGGACCTGAGATAGAACTGTATTTCTTTACTAAAATTCTCTAGCAATCCTATACTTTATACTTCAAAGAAAAAAAATTCAAACAAATTTACAGCAAATATGGATAAAAAATGCTAAAAATTCTCACAATCTGGATAAAGTTCAGATTGCAATATTCAATCAATCATATTTTTTGTTCACTTACATTTGTAGAAACAGAAATTTTTGTGTTCATAAACATATCAGAATCCAAAATTTCAAGACTAGCTGAATTCCATTTTCAGATGGAAGCAGAAATACCACATGACATGAAGTGACCAATCATAACTTACACAATAGTAATAAAAGTAACAAAGTCCACAAGACCGACAATAAATTAAAATATATGAATTGTAGTTGTAGCCATGTCGGTCCCAAGATATTAGAGAGACAAGGTGAATGAGGTAACACAGTCTTTGGACCAACTTGTATTGGTGAGAAAGACAAGCTTTCAAGCCACACAGAGCACTTCTTCAGGTCTGGAAAAGGTACTCCCACTGTCACAGCAAAATGCAAGGTAGAACAGCTTGTTTAGCATAAGTAATCATCACATATTGCAATGGACCAGTCAAGGCAGAGTGGTCCATTAACATTTCTGCAGACCTAGGACAAAAAGATATATACCCCAAACACATTGCCAAACTCATCCTTTCCATCCTCACCCATAACAATTTTACATTCAACAACAAACACTTTGCTCAAACCATGGGAACAGCAATGGGTACCAAGATGGCTCCCCAATATGCCAACCTCTTGATGGGCCAACTTACAGTATGTGCTAACTACTTATGCTAAACAATCTGTTCCACATTGCATTTTGCTGTGATGCTGGGAGTACCTTTCCCAGACCTGAAGAAGAGCTGTGTGTGACTCAAAAGGTTGGTCTGGTCTACACTACAGACTTACATCAGTATAACTATGTCACTCAGGGGTGTAAAAAATCCATACCCCGTAACGATATAGTTATACCGACCTAACCCCCAGTGTAGACAGTGCTGTGTCAGCGAGAGAGCTTCTCCTATCAACATAGCTACTGCCTCTCAGGGAGGTGAATTAACTGTGCTGACAGGAGAGCTCTCTCCTGTTGGTATAGAGCATCTTCACTGAAGCGCTACAGTGGCAGCTGTGCTGATGCAGTGTGTTAAGTGTAGACCTGCCCCTTGTTTCTCTCACCAACAGAAGTTGATCCTATCAAAGTTATTACCTCACGTACCTTGACTCTATAATAAGCTACAATGTCTAATTAAAAGCTTTAGGCCAAAAGGTTACCAAAAAAACCTTCAGAGATCTCAACATTGTTCATGTAGCTTGCAAACAAGGGAAAAAGGCCAAAAGATTCAAATTTGGAAGAATATCTTTACCACATGCGTGTTATCAGCATGGCAATGTATTTTTCTTGTTGGGTCCTTGCCACTTAAGTCTCAAAAGCAAAATAGCATCAAATACTGAATAATAGCCTCAGTCTGGAGTGTAAGAGATCCAGTAAGAGAGAAACCTACATTCCTCTCCCATGTTGACCACCTTCACTGTTAAGGAAATACTAAAGTAAAGATATTGGCTGAAAGTCTGCTTAACTGAGGGCTGAATACAATATGCCACTTGTAGCAAGAAAATAGTTCTGCTGTATACTGTGTATTTGTAGTCTGCAGATGAACTTAAAAGTAAAATACCAATGGATTCACCATATTCAACATTTTTGGCAATATAGCGTTGAATATCTGCACTCAAATTTTCAAACAAATGTTTCATTCAGAACTTTTGCTTTTAAATGCTTTACTTTTTGTAACAGAATCCAATGCTGTTCCTGTAAAAGGACTAAAGTAAAATCCTGTATAGTATTTCATAACATATCAATTGGTATTGATCATTACATCTATTTAATTTTAATATTTTTATTAGGTTTTATTGAATGCGAAGAACCCAATAATCGACTAGATAAGTTTACAGGAACATTATTCTGGAGAAGCAGGACTTATCCATTGGATGCTGATAAAATTTTGTTGCGTGGCTGTAAAATCAGGAATACAGACTTCTGCCATGGAGTGGTCATATTTGCAGGTATTTATATAACAAATAGAAGTATATGAAATAAGTACAGCAAGGTCACTGGGTAAAAGCTGTGTCCCAGAGCTATCCAGCATAGGCACTTCCATTAACTTCAACTGAAGCTCTTGTGTGAAGGATAGATCTCTGAACACCCCACGTTTAAAAGGTGCAAAATCTTCAATTCCAGTTGTTTCCTGTATCAGAGTCCTGACTTGACAGCACTCGGCACTCTACAGGATCAGACCCTATGTCTGCAAACTTACAAGATCTAGTACACTTTTTTATGAAATGATATCCACACTTGATGTCTGTCTTTTTATTTTTATTAATTTTGTTTGTTTGGGTTTTTTTAGGAGGAGACACAAAAATAATGAAAAACAGCGGAAAGACCAGATTTAAAAGGACTAAAATTGACTCTCTCATGAACTACATGGTTTACACGGTAACAGACTTTGATTGGGTTTTTTAACTCTATTATATTTTTGGAGTTCATACTGTATAGTTGTGAATGTTGTCCTGTTGTGCCTAGTTTCAGTTATCATTATCCATAGTGCGACATGCTATCAGGTATGTTCAGGCCCAAATTTAGGCACTAACCTTGCAAGTTCCACATGGGTGGATCCCACTTTGTGGTTATACACTCAATGAAGTCAGTGGGCTTTGTGTCAGTGATAGACCTGCCTTTCTGGAACAGCAAGTAAGGTTGAGGCCTTATTATAAAGGAAAACAATTACAAAGTGAGTAAACAAACTTTCATTGAATGGTGTTGTTTTTAAAAAATGCTCATTTTTTATTTTAAAATTAATTTAAACATTTCACCTGCAATGTTATAAACTTGGGCTAAGTTAGACTTGAACTAAAACCAAAAAAAATTGGCCCCCAGGCACTTCGATGCTGCTAGTTTTGTTTCCAAACTGAATTAAAGTGCAACAATCAAGCTATCTGCATATAGTAAAATGTGAAAATTAGACTGTAAAAACTTCTTCAATTCAAACACAGGTCAATTTCGGGAAAAATCTGTCATAGGTAAGGACGTAGTGTCCTTGTAATTATTAATATCTTGACAAATGTCCTTTTTTTTTAAAACGGAATTTTCAAGGGAAAGGTTGCCCTAGTAGATCTGTTTTTCCTTTTATTGAATAACTACTAAGAATATGGCTCATGAGAATCTTCATATGGCTCATGAGAATCTTCATAGAGGTCAAGGTTGGGAATCCAGCCTAGCAAATAAGGCCATTGATTTACAAAGAACACTCTTGGCACTTTATGTTCTAGATCTTTGTTGTATTGATCCTCCTGTCAGCTGGCCTTGCTATTGGACACACTTACTGGGAGCAGCAGATTGGCAATACTTCTTGGTACCTCTATGATGGTGAAGACTACAGCCCTCCGTACCGTGGCTTCCTTAATTTTTGGGGCTACATCATTGTTCTTAACACCATGGTTCCCATTTCTCTCTATGTGAGGTAACTAAATCTCTTTAAAAACAAACTTGAAAATGTGGTGGGTCTGGAGTAAAATTAACTGTATTTCCATTTGATAAGGTTTCCTCCAATCCCCCTGTTCCCAAAAAGATGATGATTGTTCTTTTCCTCTTATGGATATTTTCAAAGGAAGGTGAGCCATACTGTGTGTCACTAGGATGTACAAATCTTGACTGAAAGATGCAAAATTAATGTTAAAAACACTTGGCCTCTTTAATAAATTAAATATTGTGTGGTGGTAAATTTCAAACATAAACAAATCGCTTCTTCAATATTCAAACAACGTACAGCGATAGGCCAGATCCTGAAAGAATTTACTTCTGTGTGTAGCTAATTCTGTACAGTCCTATAACAAACTGTATGGAAGAAGCTGCTTACAGGATTAGGCCCTATGTTGAATTTTTTCATATGTTCTATGTTCAGCTTTTTTAAGACCGAGAACTGGCTCACACTTCATGTTTTACTGAAAAGTACTTTGAGTTTTGTGTGTCAGTCTAGTATTCAGTTAGCCCCCAAGATGATGTCTACTTTGTATTTAAATTTTACTACTGAATATAGTTTTTTTTTTTCTCCAGTGGTGGTAATATGGGATCACCTTTGACATGGTCCATTTGGGGTCTCTTATCTGACTCGTACTAGGCTGTTAAACTGAGCTGTGCACTTTGAATTGATTGTTTTGAGTAGCTTGTATCCTGGGTGAGTTTTTGGAAATAAACTAGCTCCTTTATGACAGGTTTCAGAGTAGCAGCCGTGTTAGTCTGTATTCGCAAAAAGAAAAGGAGTACTTGTGGCACCTTAGAGACTAAAATTTGTTAGTCTCTAAGGTGCCCCAAGTACTCCTTTTCTTTTAGCTCCTTTATATAATTTCTAAATATTAACACATCTGATAACATGGGTTTATTTGCTCTATTGGTGTCCTTGAAAATTCATTCAGAACTCAATAGATCTATATAATGTCTTTGCATTTTAATGTATAGCAACCTGTTAATGGTATGATCTTGCTGTTGTGTTTTACTCAATTAGTGTTGAAGTGATTCGTTTGGGCCAAAGCTATTTTATAAACTGGGATCTGCAAATGTATTACCCTGAAAAGGATACACCTGCTAAGGCCCGAACCACCACTCTGAATGAACAGCTTGGACAAATCCACTACATATTCTCGGATAAGACAGGAACGCTTACACAGAACATCATGGCATTCAAAAAATGCTGCATAAATGGACAAACATATGGTAAGTACATAAGAACACAAGAACAGCCATACTGGGTCAGACCAAAGGTCCATCTAGCCCAGTATCCTTTCTTCCGACAGTGGCCAATGCCAGATGCCCCAGAGGGAATGAACACAACAGGTTAATGATCAAGTGATCCATCCCTTGTCACCCATTCCCAGCTTCTGGCAAACAGAGGCTAGGGACACCATCCCTGCAAGTCTGGGTCATTGCTAACTATTACGCCTCTCTACTGACAACTGTTTTTCAATCTTAACTGTTGCATGCCCACTATATTAAGTACTTATTTGTTAATGCAGTTCAGTGACACAAGTGTGTTCCGCTGTGAGAATTCTGACATTCTCAACCCCCAAAATATAAAGGGTATGGTACCTTTTTGCTTCTACAAGGACAGAGATCCAGCTGGTTCTGAGGGATGAACATGAGATTGCCTCTTCCAAAACATTTTCTCCCTTGTTCCACTCTCCACACTCCCAGCTTGCGTGTAGTAGACAGAAGGGCAGGGATGGGGGCAGATGGCTATGGGAAATGGGCACTTTGCACACTAACCCCACTGAACACTTTGTGGCTATGTTAATGATGATCCAATCAGCATTAACTCACCCACTCTGGACTCTAGAATTCTCCATTTCGGGGGAGCTAATTGGTGGGCAGAGGGGTGAGCAGTACAATTTCTGAAGGAGCTTTACAGAGGGAGCAGAAAAAGGGACCACACGCCATTATGCTGGTTCCCAGTCTCAATGAGTGTGGTCTGTGCCTGTCTAGTTAAGCTGGTTGGAACACTTTTGGCTAATAGCATATTTTGACAAAATGATAGTTTTGTAAAAGCTGAAATATTTTGTGGCGATGTATCTGTTTTGATTTAAGTTTTTCGTCAAGAAGGGAGAAGGAGAGAGAGACACTTTAACCTGGTGGCTATGGCAGTGGCCTGGGATGTGGGAGACCCAGATTCAAGATCCTACTCTGCCTGGTTCAGAGTGATCTGAGATGAAAACTCTGCCTGATTCGGTTCCTGTGAGGAACAAAAACATATTTAAAAGTTGTCATGAATGCAATTGTCATCCTCTGGCCAGCTCTGGTACATGGGATATGCTGGTTTTACTTCTTGCTTCACCTGCAGGGTGCAGTTGTGCCAGTTTTGGTTAAACTTTCCTGACTAAATGATTGCTGCTAAAGTTATTCAGAATCGGGGCTGGGGGGTTGCTGTTGCTGTTGTTTTTTTTAGCCATTTTTAAAAGAGCCATAGCATAAAAAATTTTTATAGCTGGTATTTAAGTCAATGCTGAGTAGAAATGATTGGAAATTTTGCCAAAGGAAAATTCTGTCTGTCAGAAAATGCTAATTTGTCAAAAGCAATATGTTTCACTGAAATATGTTGCCTTTCACAAATTCATTTAGAACCAAATTTTGGGGAAAAGATGTTTAAATAAAGTCAAAAGTTCCTTTTTTTTTTTTTTTTACCTTTTTGTAACAGCATGTTTGATCTTTCATTTTGAAACTACTTTTGGTTTAATTTATTATATATTCTAAAATGAAAAGTTAAAATTTGAACAAAATGTTTTAATCAACCCCAAACTAATTTTGTAAACTATTGTGTACTATAAAATGGTGGGTGCCAATATAAAAACCCAGATACACTGAAATGCCCTTTAATTTGTATTCTGTCTACTTTGAGCAATAGACATTGAAATTGTCAGATACCCACCTTTAAGATTTCAGAACAATATTGTTTCCATTACAGGCGAATCCAGGGATGGGTCTGGACAACTTCAAAACCATGAAGAGGTAAGTGAGTTGACTTGTTTCACTAGGAATGTGTTGAAGACATTGGGGCTTTGAGATAAATGTTGAGGTTTATGATTTTATTTATCTTCTAATTTAGGGGATTTTTGCCCCCCATGTAATGTGAGAGGCTTTTATCTAGGCATGAAGTACTTGCATTCACCTCAAATTCTGTTCATTTTTTCCTAATCCAGCAAGTTGATTTTAGCTGGAACATGTATGCTGATGGGAAACTCACGTTTTGTGATCATTATCTGATAGAACAAATTAGAAGTGGAAAGGAGACTGAAGTTCGACAATTCTTTTTTCTGCTTGCAATTTGCCACACGGTAATGGTGGATGCTTCTGATGGTGAGTATTCTGCTTGTGTAGAATGCACACATGGTAGATTCAGTTTTAACATCATTCACACAAGTAAGATAGAACACCTGGCTATTGTATTAATTCTAGGCTAGTGCTTGCGCTAAAGATGCTCATCTCTACATGTGCCAAGAAGTCTCAGATTTAACTTTTGAATTCTCACAATTTTGACATAAATATATATAAAATACCTGCTTCAATAAACATTTTCTGAATCTAAGTTTTACAAATACCAAATACAGAGGACTAGTATTTTCGCAGTATTACACTTCACTTTATGGAAACCTGTATTTGGTGTACAGAGTTTCAAAAGCATTAACACCAAATAAAGGGTAAAATAAACACACAGGTATAAGAACAGATTTTACATACACATATGTAATTTCACAAACTTGAAGTTTATCTTCAGTGGGACAACTTGGTGTATAAACAGCTAAGTATTTGTTTATGTGCTGGTATGATTGGAACTATAGATGCTTTTCTCCTTCAGTAAATGTGCTTTTTCCCTCACAATGGTTCTAATATATGCACAAATATATACAGTGCCCTAGAGGACTAAGTTGAATAAAGAGGAATGTTGAGCTTTACAATCTGAAGAATGAATAAAGGTTAAGGGTGCAGATGGGTGGCTGTGGGGAGAAGTGGTAAACTGTGGAAGCAAGGATAAAAGTCTGAGTCCAAACATACTCTGTATGCAAAAGGAGGGGACAAAGTGCTGAATTTTCCAGCCACTCTGTTGTCCTGGTCTTATATGAATTCAACAACTAGATTAAGATCAAGAAGGATGTGGATAAATTGCAGAGGGTTCACAGAAGAGCCAGGAGAATGGTTAAAAGGTAAACAAACATACTTATAGAGCGAGAGATTCAAGCAGCTCTATCTGTTTAGCATAACAAAGAGAAGGATTAAAGGGTGACTTTATTACAGTCTATAAATACTTGTGTGGAGACATGAGGAACAAATATTTGATGATGGATTTTTCAGTCTAGCAAAAAAAATTTTAACATGATCCAATGACTGGAAGCTGAAGCTATATACATTCAGACTGGTAATAAGACATCAATTTTTAAATGAGAGCAATTAACCATAAGAGCAATTTACCAAAGATCATGTATGATTTCACCATCACTGGCAATTCTAAAATCAAGATTGAATGTTTTTCTAAAAGTTTTGCACTAGGAATTAATTTGGGGAAGTTCTATGGCCTGTGTTATATAGGAGGTCAGATTAGATGATCACGATGGTCCCTTCTGGCCTTGGAATCCGTGACTTTATTCACTGTAACTTTGTGCCTGTTTTTCTTGGTCTTCTCTAATTAAAGTTAAATTTTTCCAGTGGTTAATGTGACCACGGCTTTCTGTCTTGAGGCTGTTTATCTTCCAAAACGCTGCAGTGAAATAAATGAGAAATTAAGATTCTACAAATAAAGATCACTTGTATGTAACCAAGTTATGTTATCTCCATTTTACTGATGGAGAAGCTGAGGAAGGAGAGGTTCAATGACTTGCCTATTTGAAAGGAGTCCAGGACAGGAATTAAATGAGCTCCCAGATTCTGTCACTCTTTTTTTTTTTTTTTTTTTTTTTAATTAAATCCACAGTAAAAATGTGTCTTGAGTTATACAGAGACATCAAAAGTGTAGATTATTAAACACGCCATATGGCCCTTTATTGCTACAAAGCATGGGGTGTTAAAGTCCCAACTGTCCATGAGGCTAATGAGGGGCTTAGGGATAATGGAAGGACGACAAATGGAAATGAGGATATGGAGGTAGATATTACCACATCCGAGGTAGAAGCCAAACTTGAACAGCTTAATGGGACTATACTGGGGGGCCCAGATAATCTTCATCCAAGAATATTACCGTTATTCAAGGCACTGGTGAGACCTCATCTGGAATATTGTGTGCAGTTCTAGTCTCCCATGTTTAAGAAGGATGAATTCAAACTGGAACGGGTACAGAGAAGGGCTACTAGGATGATCTGAGGAATGGAAAACCTGTCTTATGAAAGGAGACTCAAAGAGCTTGGCTTGTTTAGTCTAGCCAAAAGAAGCCTGAGAGGAGATATGATTGCTCTCTCTAAATATATCAGAGGAATAAATACCATGGAGGGAGAAGAATTATGTAAGCTCAGTACCAAAGTGGACACAAGAACAAATGGATATAAACTGGCCATCAGGAAGCTTAGACTTGAAATTAGATGAAGGTTTCTAACCATCAGAGGAGTGAAGTTCTGGAACAGCCTTCCAAGGGAAGCTTCAAGACTAAGCTTGATAAGTTTATGGAAGGGATGATATGATGGGATAGCCTAATTTTGGCAATTAATTGATCTTCAACTATTAGTGGTAGATATGCCCAATGGCCTGTGATGGGATGTTAGATAAAGTGGGATCTGAGTTACTACAGAGAATTCTTTCCTGGGTGTCTGGCTGGTGAGTCTTGCCCACATGTTCAGGGTTTAGCTGATTGCCATACATGGGGTTGGGAAGGAATTTTCCTTCAGGGCAGATTGGAAGAGGCCCTGGAGGTTTTTCTCCTTCCTGTGCAGCATGGGGCAGGGTCACTTGCTGGAGGATTCTCTGCACCTTGAAGTCTTTAAACCACGATTTGAGGACTTCAATAGCTCAGACATAGGTTAGGGGTTTGTTACGGGAACGGATGGGTGAGATTCTGTGGCCTGCGTTGTGCAGGAGGTCAGACTAGACCATCGTAATCGTCCCTTCTGACCTTAAAGTCTATGATTCTGTGATTCTATAAATGCAGCACACTAGACGAGGGCATCAGTTACTAAAATATACTATGGCTTTCTTCCCTTTTCACTCTTTTAATATAGGTCAGCTCAACTATCAAGCAGCCTCCCCAGATGAAGGAGCCTTAGTAACAGCAGCCAGAAACTTTGGATTTGTTTTTCTTTCACGAACACAGAATACTATTACTATAAGTGAGATGGGGATTGAAAGAACTTATGATGTTCTTGCTATCTTGGATTTCAACAGTGATAGAAAACGAATGTCTGTTATTGGTAAGCTGATCTCGAAAAAGCTTTCTTTTTAGAGACCCCTAAAGAAAAACTCTCTAAACCAGTAGAATGGAGGTAGAACACTGTGCTGTTATGGTTGTCTTTGGCAAAATGGCTGGTTATATGGTGGTGGCTAATCTGTATTTCCAGCTGCTAAATTGCTTTAAATGAAACTGAAATACACAGAAGGCTTTTCTAACCTTACTCTAATTGGAATGGATATGAGCAACACATCTTGAAGAACAACAGTTACAAGAGAGGAGTAACCGTTTTGTTTGCATGCTGAAGTGTTATCTCACTTAAAAGTAATGAACAGTTTTTTAGTTTTGATCTTAGTTTCTTCTATAGCACATGAAGTTTAAATTCACTAAAACAATTTCAGTAGTGGACTATCAGACAATATCAAATTCAGGTTTAGTTTAGTTTATTGCGAGTGCAGGCACACTGTAACATATCTTCACTGTAGTCTCTCTCTCTCCTGTCCTTGTGAGCAAATTGTGTTTTGATGTTTTTAAAAAATGCTCTCAAAACACAGTTCTTACAAATTTCAATACCTTGTTCATTCGCAGCAGGGCTGGAGGAGGAAATGATGTGTTTGTGAACCAAAATTAAGCTGTTGAGCCACATCAAAGAGCTTATACCAGTATAAGAGAGAAACTTGATTTAGTAATTCTAACTCTAGGCATACCAGCCTTGAATGTCTCTTCCTGTTTAAAGAAGTTGTGTGTTGGTTGACCTGTTTTTTAACCTTCAGTTCTCTGATGGAATATTTCAGGTTCTCTAATTTTAAAAAAGATCTTCCTGATGACATAATAGCAAGACACAAAAGTCTGATCAGTAATTTATCCTTTATTACATCTGCTCTTTGGGTTCTTTTGTTTGTTTTTTTTCCCTTCTCTGATTTAGTAAAAGAACCAGGTGGAAACATTAGACTTTACTGTAAAGGAGCTGATACAGTAATTTATGAACGTTTGCATCCAGTGAATCGTCAGAGACAGATTACACAGGAAGCACTAGATGTAAGTTTTGCTTTTTAAAATTTCATTTTTAACATGGGTAAAACTAAGCTACCTACAACTGCATTGAATTGACTTATTTCTATTTTGCTAAACAATTCTGAAAAATATAGCTCCATAGTACTATTAGATCAAAGTTTTCAAAAAAGCTGAATAGCAGCCAAAACAACTTACCTTGCTGCTACGAGATGTTCTGATGTTTGAAATCATAATGTGATTTCCCCCCCCCCCTTTTTTTTCTTTTTAATGGAATTGTATCTTAAATGTTTGCATTGTACATATGGAAATTAGTTTTTCATTATTTGAGAAACTTGCATGTCACTTCGGACTTTCCCGCTCCGTTCTATTTTTTACTTGTACTTTGCAGCATGTTTTCTAGACCTACCTAGACTGACTGATAAATTGCACTAGGTACTATTACTGGATTGATTGTTTTACATTTTTTCCAAATGATTATAGAATCTTCTGTTTAACACCAGAAGTGAAGGATTAGAATTCTTTCAGGCTGCAGCTCTTCTTTGGATATTCTGCAATGTCCAACTTTCACTATACAGTCTGAGTACAGTAGCAACCAGTGACTGAGTTCTTTCAGATTGACTCGTCAGAGTATGTCTTCTCAACTTCAATTTTAAGCCAATATTGAAATCTATGCAGCTTATTTCTCTTCTTTTTCCACAGATTTTTGCAAATGAGACCTTGAGGACATTATGCCTCTGCTACAAGGACATTAGTCATGATGAATATGAAACATGGAATAAAAAGTTCATGGAAGCTAGTGTAGCTTCAAGTAACCGTGATGAAGCCCTGGATAATGTATATGAAGAAATAGAAAAAAACCTTATTGTAAGTTGTAATATTTTAAATTATAAATGTGTTTTTATTCTTGTCCAATTAGTAGCAGACCATTGTGGAAACTGAATAGTCCTTTTTGATTAGAACATTTGTGAGTGCAATTTTAATTAAGATTTTGTGAGACTACCAAAACTCTCTTGTAGAGAGCTTCAGGGAATGAAGGAAGATGGATTTCTTTGGTTTAGCTTTCACTGGATGTTTTTCCTCCATTCCAAAAAGGCGGCTAGTATCTCTGTAGTGCTAGCTCAGAAATAAGTTGTATTAAAAAAAGTTCAGGTTTTAAAATTTGGGAGATAAACAGCTATCTGCTATGTCGGTAACTACACGACAAATAATTTGCAAAAGGGGAACCTTGCTATAGCTGTTCAAAGGTTATTTCATCCTTAAAGCTCTGAAATACTTCTAGTATTAAATTTACCTCCACTCTGTGTGATGAAACTGGTTAGTATGCTATGGGGTAATTTGCCTTCATTTGAAGGATTGAGTATTGCTTAATGTGCCTGACACAGGGGGTGAGACTAGATGAACCAAACAGTCTGATCAAGATACGTCACTCAGATAACTCTAATTGGGTATATTCCAGACCAATTCATAAGAAGCAAGAGTATAAATTGCAAATAGCATTTAAATAAACAAAGTTCTCATCACAGTCATTGTGAAGATTTTTTTTTTTTTTAAAGAAACACAATACCCTGGGCCAAATCAGGCTCTATTGCATTGGCAAATGCTATTGACTTTACAAGAGTTTCTCTGGGGTAATTAGAGAGTAGAAATTTGCCATCTGAAGTATACTGAGGAAAAGTTTATTGTTAAAATGATTTGGTCAACTGTGAATTACAGGATAATCATACTGTTAACTGCTGATTTTCCATTTGAGCCTGCAATATATGTTGGATTGCTTTTCTAAAAATTGACTATAGATCAGAGTGTTGGAATACCATCTCAGTCATGCAGCCCAGTTTGCAACAGTATTGTTGTGGGAATCTTTTACAGTAAATTTTTCTGGATTTAAGAAGTCTCAGATGAAGCCTCTTTGGAACTCTTTGCTGCAAACAAACTGCACAATTATGACTATAAATAGGATCCACTTACTGAGTAAACTTCATGCTGGCAGTTTGTTTTAGTCCATACCGCCTATTATGCTCTATTTAGTAATATTAACCACCTGTTAATCACTCCTTATCTGCTACCTTTACCACCTTGTTAGTGGTATTGGATAGTGCAAGACTTCATGGTGTTCACTGTCCCTCTTAAAAGCACTTCTGTTACCTTAGGCTCTTGACATTCCCTCTTTTACTTTGTGAGTTCAGTAAAACATTATTTAAACATAGTGGGAAACATGTCTTTAAAACGTAAAATTCAGTATCTGAAGTGGAGAATTTATTATATAGTTGTAACTATTGTAAACAAATCCTATCTGTAACTGGGAAGGAATACAATACACAGATGAAAATGTTTCCTGTGGTGTCCTACATAATAACTATCAAAGTCATCTAGTTCTGTAATGGTGGTGTTTTATTATTATCATAGTACCTAGGAGCCCCAGTCATGGACCAGGACCCCATTGTGCTAGGTGCTGTACAAACAGACAACAAAAAGATGGTTCCTGCCCCAATGAGCCTACAATCTAAGTATAAGACAAGAGACAACAATATATTCTTCAGTATCTAAGTAGCTTCATTTTACGCTACAAACTAAACCTGTTTTCTCTCTGGATTTTTCTCTTATTAAATGCTTGTGTTTCCAATAACTTCCAGCTCTTGGGTGCTACAGCTATTGAAGACAAACTACAGGATGGTGTTCCAGAAACAATTTCCAAACTTGCAAAGGCGGACATTAAAATCTGGGTGCTTACTGGTGACAAAAAAGGTATATTTACATTACTATAATGATAGCAGAAACATGTGAGCTTATGGTTGGCAGCTGAAGCTAGACATATTCATACTAGAAATAAAACTCAAATTCTTAACAGGGTAACTCATCACTGGAACAACTTCCATAGGGATGTGGTGGATTCTTTGTCACCTGAAGTCTTTAAATCAAGACTGGATATATTTCTAAAAGATATGTAATAGCTCAGACGGAAGTTCCGCTTAATGCTGAGTTTATTGGGTGAGATTGTATGGCCTGTATTGTGCAGGAGGTCAGATGTGATGATCATTATGGCCTTAACCTATGAATTATTTTTAGAGAAAAATCTTTGCTATATATCCAAATGAGAAACTAATGAATGACAATTGGCTACCAACCAATTAACTTGCCCAATCACAAGGGTAACTGAATGGAAAATAATGTTGATGACAGACATGACTTTAACAGAAGCTATTTCCATTAACAACTCCTGTTTCTACGGTTATAAAACCTGTCTGATTCATGCAAGTGAATTTTGTCTTTTAAGTTGCTGGGACAAAAAGGAAACTTTCTTCTTAAAGGTGGTTTGCAAAAGAGAATAAACCTTTAAGTGACTTGCCCACCATCACACAGGAACTTGGTGGTAGAGGCAGGGATAGAATCCAATTCTCCAGGGTTCACCTGCTTTAACCATGGAACCATCCTTACTCTTCCTGCCTCTGAGTCTCTGCCTCATTCACTATGCACCTTCCAAACTTCTGCAACAATGAAGCAGGGGTTCTTCAGATGAGTTTCCTTAACTATACAACCCTAACTCATCCCCAGAGCAAGTCCATCCTCAGTTCAGAGGTTCTGTGGACACAGTAGTAGGTGATCATGTTATGAGGTTATCCTAATGCATACGCACAAGGAGGCTGATACAAGGGCATTTCCTAACTTCTGACATTTTGAACGTTGATGTTCATAAGGGTGGTTTTGGGTGGCTGGGTGGGTGCAATATCCTAGGTTATTAAAAAGGCAAACAAAAAACCAAATTCCATCATGTAGTATCATATTGACACTCACGTGAGTCATCACTAAGGTTGGAACCAAGTTTAGATCCACTGCACAGCACGTAGACCCCTGCTACTTGAGTTATAACGGAGTAAATGAGGATAATAGTAGGTTCTCCTTAAGCTTGGAAGGATCAGATTTTTACCAGGAAATGTCAGTTGCATTATACAAACCAATGAAAAAATATTTCCATTGATGATGATCGAAATTTACAGAAAAGCAAAGTAAGAAAAACGCTTCTTGAGAATTTAGAACATGATTTAATATTAAAATTTAGACATTGATGTTGGCAGTTTGTGTTTTAATGGTTATAAAACTAATATAAAATGATTAAAACCCATGATTTTGCATAACTGAACAATTAAATAGATAAAAATTAAAAAAAGCTTACAAATAAAAATCAAGGTTAGCCATTGAAATTATTTTAAAAAAAAATTCTGTCAAGCCTAGTTATCCTGTTTGTGGATGAGAGGAATGAGATGCATCCTTTGCCCCATCCCCTCTGACCTGTCCCTATCCTTTCTTTCCCCCCCACTCCTGGCTCCTTGTTCGACTCCCATTCTCCTTGACATCCCAGTCTCCACTCCTTAGGCGTCTTGTGCCACTTTTCTTGCCTACCAGTCCCAGTCTCTGGACTCATTGTCAGAGTCCCAGTGACTCCCCCTCTCCACAAGCAGTCCCAGTATCACCAGTCTCCTTGTTCCAATCTTTGCCTTTCTCTCCCCCGGTCCACCTTTTGTCCCCTCTGCATTCAACTTGGGCTGCTTCCTATGCTATGGTGCCTTGGTGCCAGCAGGGGCATCGCTGAGAGCACAGGAGACAAGGCTCCCTGCTCTCAAGTCCCAGCTTGGAGCAGCCACTAAAGCAGTGGTCACCAACCGGTCGATCACGATCGACTGGCTCATCCTAGGGGAATCTCCCCGTCGATCGCGATCTCCGGTGGTGCAGCGTGGCTGCCGCTAAGGCAGGCTTCCTGCCTACCCTTGCCCAATGCTGCTACTGGAAGCACCCAGCGCAGCACCGTGGCCCCAGGGGTGGGGGGGCAGGGGTCTCCCTCCAGGTGCTGCTCCTGCCTGCAAGCATAGCTCCCGCAGCTCCCATTGGCCAGGAGACCTGCATGGGCAGTGTTTGCACAGAGGGGCTGCACGTGGAGCCCCGTACCTCCCACCACCTCCCCCAGGGCGCAGCGGCACGTTGGCCCCTTCCAGGAGTGGTGGGGGGCTGGGGTAGGCAGGGAGCCAGCCTTAGCAGCAGCTACACTGCACCACCAACCAGGAGCTGCCGGAGGCAAGTGCTGCCCGGTGGGAGGCCGCACCCCAGCCCTGAGCCCCCTCTTGGAGCCAGCACCCCATATCCCCTCCTGCACCCCAAACTCCCTTCTGCATCCCAATCCCCAACCCTGACCCCCTCCCAGGGCCTGCATCCTGTACCCCTTCCTGCACCCCAACCCCCTGCCCCAGCCCTGACCCCCCTCCCAGAGCCAGCACCCTATATCCCCTCCTGCACCCCAACACTCTGCCCCAGCCTGGAGCCCCCTCCTGCAACCCAAACTCCCTCTTGGAGGTTGCACCCCTCACCCCCTCCTGCACCCCAACCCCCTACCCCAAGCTCAGCCCAGGGCCCCCTCTCACACTGCGAACCCCTCGACCCCAGTCAGAGGTGAAAGTAAGCCAGTCCGGTCCAGTACAGCATACCAGCAAGAGCCAGTGCCGGACCAGACCAGCTTCCCCAGCGGTGATTTAAAGGGCCCAGTGCTCCTGCCACTGTGGGGAGCCCTGGGTCCTTTAAATCATCTCTGGAGCTCCGGCAGCGGGGCTTGGGCGGCGCTTTAAAGGGCCCAGGGCTCCCTGCAGTGGCAGGAGCACCGGGCCCTTTAAAGCACTGCTGGATCCCAGCTGCCGGAGCCAGGCTCAGGCGGGGATTTAAAGGGCCCGGTGCTCCGGCCACTGCAGGCAGCCCCCGCCCGAGTCCCGCTGCCAGAGCTCCAGGCCCTTTAAAGCACCGCCAGAGTCCTGCTACCGCTATGGGTCCTTTAAATCCCCACTTGAGCCCAGCAGCCAGAGCCCCGGGGCTCTGGCAGCCGCGCTCCAGCAGGGATTTAAAATGCCCGGAGCTCTGAGGCGGCCGGAGCCCCGGGCCCTTTAATTCACCCCTGAGCCCTGGGGCTCCCAGCCGCCTCTGCAGCGGAGTGATTTAAAGGCCCCGGGGCTCCCAGCCAGAGCCCCGGGGCCTTTAAATCGCCTCTTCCGGTTGAGGCCACGCCTCTTCCGGTTGAGGCCACGACCCCATTCCAGATGGTAAATCCTTTAAATTACTTTCACCCCTGGCCCGAGCCAACAGCCTGCACCCCCTTCCGAACCCCAACCCAGTGAAAGTGAGTGAGGGTGGGGGACAGCAAGCGACAGAGAGGGGCGGGATGGAGTAAGTGGGGCTGAGCTTTGGGGCAGGGGCAGGGCCCTGGGGTATCGGCGGGGTAGATCCTGGTTTGTCCTTAGATTCAAAAAGTGATCTTGGGCATAAAAAAGTTGGAGACCACTGCACTAAAGAAGGCCCTAGATAGCCCTAAGTTGTAGCATGCTTAGTCAGTCTGTGGGGATGGTGCATGCACAGTTCTGTCACACATAGGAGCTGTGGGAGGAAGAAGCCTATTCAGTTAGGATGGAATCTTTAGAGATTTTAGCTGTTAAAATTAAACTCTGGCAAGTATCTGAGCATGTGCAAACTGACTTTTTCAATGAGTCTGTTTTGGACAGATATTCACAGGGATGGCAAAAGGCATATCCCTTATGCAAAAGGCCACCCCATGCTACGTTTGGGGGTGCTAGAACTTTTTTTTTTTTAAACTCTCAAGAATATAACATGGACCACACACTCTATTATTTTCCCCTAGCCCTGTCGTCTGAAACAGGTGGCCTGCTCAGGTTTAAAAAAACAACAACAAAAAAAGGCAGGCTGACGCAGATAACCAGTGTGGAAAATTTCCAACCAAACACTTTCACAAAGTTAAAAGCAACTAAAAACAAGGTCTTATAATGGGAAATGTCAGGCCATCTTAATAGGTGGTGCTAGCAGTGCAGTCTTTAATAACTGCTTTATTAATGTTGTTTAGTTTAATTTAAAGGTGCAATGAATTTGATGACATAATCTTTGAGCTACTATTGTATTTTTAAGGTTGCAAGTAAAGAAGAATATAACCTACAAATACAATGATCTTCAGTGATCTTGCTCTTGTTTACCTAATTATTGTAGCATATTTAATAATACCAACCACTGTACTGAGACCCTTGAAATATCGAGCCATACTGTGACTTTTCCATTAGATATAATTGCACTTTCTTCTTCTTAGTTTAAGTTAAACCATTATTCAACATTTTTGTATTTATGTACCTACTTCAGTGTTTAATGAGGAGCCTGCCAGTTTACTTGTTCTGTTTGTGTTTTTCTCATTTGAAATTTTATCTTAAAATTTCTTTGGAAAGTAAGAGTTTCTTGAGACAGGATGGAGTCTTTGTACATAGATTGGTCAATTATCCTACATATGGCTAATTAAGTCAGTTGAAAGGTAGCACTGTATTGAGGTTTACTGATCGCAAACTTGCTGTGCTGAAACTTGAATCTTCAAGTCATTTTAAAAGCCCCAGAGTACTATTAATCACTATCTATAATAATTAAGGCTACTTTTTAGTCTTGTGTATTTTTAGTAAAAGTCACGGCCAGGTCATGGGCAGTAAACAGAAATTCATGGCCCGTGACGTCCATGACTTTTACTAAAAATACCCGTGAATAAAACTTGGGACGGGAGGACTGCCCGGGGGCCCAATAGGTGCTGGGGAAGGGCAGCCCAGGTGTTTGGGGGGGGGGGCAGTGGCGCACAGCCCAGGACCCCTACTGGTGCTGGGGGGTGGGATTGTCAGGGCCAGCAGGCCCCCTACCAGGTTCCGCTTCTCCCTCCCCGCCAGCAGCAGCAGTTTGGGTGTGGGAGGGCGCAGGGGACTGGGTCATGGGATGGGGTGAGATAAGCTCTGGGCAGCGCTTACGTAGGGGGGCTCCCCAGAAGGCAATATCCCTCTGACTCAGCTGCTAGGTGGAGACGTGGCCAGGCAGCTCTGCGCACTGCCCCCGCCCAGAGCGCTGGCTTCGCAGCTCCCGTGGGCTGGGAACCACAGCCCATGGGAGCTGCAGGGGTGGTGCTTGCAGGTGTAGGGGCTGTCTGAGCTACCCTTGAGCCAGGCACACTGGCTGCTGCAGAAGCCGTGGAAAATCACAGAATATGTGATCTCTGTGACAAACTCGCAGCCTTAATAATGATTCATTAAAGAATCGAACTAACGTGTGACTTTGTTTGTTACAGAAACTGCTGAAAACATTGGATTTTCTTGTGAACTTTTAACAGATGAAACTACGATCTGCTATGGAGAGGATATCAGGTAAGTTACAAGCATACAACATTTCTTTGTGTAGGAGTTTAAAATCTCAAATTTCAAAATATTCTAAGTAAGCACACTGTTCCTGTGGCTTTCTTTCTTTATCTGGCTGTCTCCTTTGATTCCTTCTATAGTGGTGCTTACAGTGCCTTAGCAGTGTAACTGAGACTCAGGCTGTGTCTACTCTACGAGCTGGAGGTGTGATTCCCCTGCTCGTGTATGCATAATTGTGCTTGCTCCTAGCAAGCCAGAGTGAGTGCAAATAGCAGTATACCCACGGTAGCATGGGTAGCAGCGGTGGAGGCATGGCTGAGCCATGCAGAATACACACCCTTATCAAGCTAGTGCAAGTATGTGTACATCAGCAAGGAGAATCACGCTCCTAGTTTGTAGCACGGATGTAGCCACAGTAGTGGCCAATATTCAGTTATGCTGTGGTTTGTGGATTTTTTTTTTTAACTATTTTGCATTTCAGTTTACCAAGGCAACCTACTCATTGTTAGGTTCACAGCCATGAAATTCACTGCCATGAAAAATGTGTCACAGACCGTGAAATCTAGTCTTGTGTGCTTTTACCCTATACCAGGGATCTCAAACGCAAATGACCACGAGGGCCACATGAGGATTAGTATATTGGCCTGAGGGCCACAAAAATGACACCCCTCCCCCACTGCCCCTGGCCCTCCCCCACTGCCCCTGGCCCTGCCCCACCCCACCCTTTCCATGAGGCCCTGCCTCTTCCCACCCCTCCCCCGCTGCCCCCGCCCCACTCCGCGCCTTCCATGAGGCCCCACCCTGCCCCACCTCTTCCCACCCCTTCCCTGCCCCCATTCCAACCCCTTCCCCAAAGTCCCCACCCCAACTCCGCCCCCTCCCTGCCCCTATTCCAACCCATTCCCCAAATCCCTGCCCCTGCCCCTCCTCTTCTCCGCCTCCTCCCCTGAACATGCGGCTCTCCGCTTCTCCCCCATCCCTCCTGGAAAGCGCTAAGTGCTACCAAACAGTTGTTTGGCGGCGGGAAGTGCCTGGAGGTAGGCAGAGGAGCGGGGACGCGGTGCGCTGGCGGGGAAAGAGGGAGGTGGGTGAAGGGACCTTGGCAGCAGAAAATAACTCATGGAGGCAGGAAGGGCATGGGGAGCTTGGCGGGTCACAGCAAATAACTCTGTGGGCCGCATGCAGCCCACAGGCCGTGTGTTTGAGACCCCTGCCCAATACTATACAGATTTCACGGGGGAGACCAGTGTTCCTCAAACTGGGGATCCTGACCCAGAAGAGGGTTGTGGGGGAGGTCACAAGGTTATTTTAGGGGGGGGTCATGGTATTGCCACCCTTACTTCTCGGCTGCCTTCAGAGCTGGGTGGCCGGAGGGCAGTGGCTGTTGGTCAGGCGCCCAGCTCTGAAGGCAGCACCTGTGATCAGCAGTGCAGAATTAAGGGTGGCAATACCATACCATGCCATCGTTACTTATGCACTGCTGCTGGCAGCAGCTCTGCCTTCAGAGCTGAGCTCCCAGCCACCAGCTACTGCTCTCTGGCCACCCAGCTCTCACGGCAGCGCTGCCTCCAGCAGCAGCGCAGAAGTAATGTGTGGAAGAAAAACGCAGTCTTCACTCTTAGGTTGTTTGCAACAAGTCAGAGACAATTTATTCTCAAGCAATTGCAAGGGGGAGAGTGCGCACGGGATTCCCCTTTCCACCAGATAAACAATTAAGGCAAGCATCTATACCTTTTGTTGCATACAATAATGATCAACAGCCATGTCTTGTTTAGACATATTCCTTCCTGATATCTTACTTTTCTCAGCAGCTCCTGCTACAGTCTGTGTTCCATTCTTATCTAATACAAGGTCAAAACAGCATCTCTTACAGTTTTCCCACTCACTTCCCACTCGCCCACGCCCTGCCTTAAAGTCTCGCATTATTAGAGTAAGAGTTAGCCTGACTCCTGCTCTATTCCTAAGAACACTTAAGATATCTGCGTCCAAATCCCCTTTATCCCTTTTTTTACTTCCACAAATGGTAGCAGTATCACAGCCCCAGTACAATAACCTTGTGACCCCACCCACAAATCCATTTTGGGTCAGGACCCCTACAATTACAACACCGAGAAATTTCAGATTTAAATAGCTGAAATCATGAAATTTATAATTTTTTAAATCCTATGACCATGAAATTGACGAAAATGGACTGTGAATTGGGTAGGGCCCTACTCACTGTGGATCAGGCAGAAACATGCCTTTTAAAAACAGTGGTGGTAATAAGCCAACCATTGTTGGCTTTATAAACTTGATTCTATCCCAAGAACTAAATAACTCACTTCAGCACCTTGCATAAGAACTTTCCTAAGTTAGGAGAACTGAGGCTTGTGTAGCACTTTTCACCCAGAAAATTCTAACATACTTTACAGACTGTAGAAGCTATCTATAGTTAAGACATGTAATATCTGTTAGTCTCTAAGGTGCCACAAGTACTCCTTTTCTTTCACCGTAATACAGTAACCTCTAGTATGAAAATATAGCAACTGTTTCACAGAAATAGCAACACAACACAACATTTTACAGCAGAAATTGAAGATTTTTTCCCCTAAACAAATTTACAAGAATGGGGAAACTTAAGATATCAAGTTATAATCACCGAGTTGGAATTTGTCCAGAATACCATAACTAACACTCTTACTTTTATAAAAAGTGCCATGCATTTTTAATAACTATAAGAGGCCAGGATTTTCCCTTTTCATTTAATTTGAAAGATATTATCAGTATCAGGGCAATGCAGATTACCCTTTGTGTTAGGGCTTTGGAGCAATACTGACTCAGAATGCCACCCACTGAGTTGTTAACCACTTCTTCGAGATGCGTGTCCCTGTGTGTGCTCCACTTCACGTCAAGGTGCGTCCCAGCGCCTTCGATCAGAGATTTCTACAGCAGTACCCCTAAGGGCTGCACACGCGCTGTGCCTGCCTCTCGAGCTGTCAGTGTTTAATAGCGCGTGACCAGCCCGGGCTCCTCAGTTCCCTCTCTACCGTCCCCGGCTAGAGACAGAGTTCAGCAGTGCTCTTTCAGATTAGCTAGTTAGTTTGTTTCTCAGTTTAGTTAGATAATTTTTAGTCATTAGAATTACTATTTAGGTAAGTTACATTAACTGTTACATTTATTTCTCAAAAAAACCCAAAAACAAAACAACCCAACCTCCGCGGTTATGGACATGCGTGGCTCCCCAGGCTTCAAGAGATGCGCCTCCTGTAATGATGTCACCCCCACCTCACATGGGCGTTCACAGTGTGTACACTGTTTGGGGGAGTCTCATGTACCCCAAAAATGCGTCCACTGTATCGAATTGAAAGCGCAGACCCGCAAGCAGGGAGCTCAGACTTAAAATGCTGCTCCTGGAAAACTCTCTTGGACCTGCATCTGACCCTGGCCAGCAAACCTCTGAGACACCCTCCAGCAGCAAAGCCAAAGCAAAAAAAACGGCCAGCTTCCTTCTCCCCCTCAGGAGCCATTCCTCGGGGAAGAAGTTAGAACTGGCTCTCCTGTCTCCGGTAACTGCCGCTCCGCGGATCTGTACCTTTACACTCTGTACCTTACACTCGGCAGGCATCTCAGGGGTCGGCTGCCCCACTACATGGTGCTAAGGCTCAGGGCTTTCAGTTGTCCGCCTCTTTCAGCTCTCCCTCAGCCACCTCTGTCATTATGGTGCCGAGAGCTGCCACAGTGCCGAGAATACAAGCGGCGGCTGCGGCACCGTCCTTTGATCATGTAGCGCCGATTTTGCAGCCGCCGCTCTTGGCACCGAGCCTCCTGCAGTCTCCAGCCTCCCTTAGAGTGCCGGCCTCAGGGGCACCTACTCCGCTGAGCCAGCTTCCACCTCCGGGACACCCTTCGATGCGCCAGCAGATGCCCCAGCAGAGACTGCCTCCACCAGCTACACCAGCACCAACTCCTGGTCAGTCAGCTCCACCGCAGTTTTTACAGCCAGAGGAATTAAGGGTGTCCCGTGCTCCTGAGTCTCCTCTTCTCAGCACCAGTCTATCACGAGACCTTTAGCACCCTACTATCAGTACTCCCCTACCACTTCAAGCCCCTCCAATGAAGTGTGGGAGGAAGAGGAATACGATGAACAGATGTTTTCCTCTCAATACTCTCCCCAGATTCAGTTACCTACAACTGGGAGACGCATTACAGCATGATCTCAATATCCTCATGGCTATCCACAGTGGTATGGCTACCCAGAGCAGTGGCCACACTGCGGTCCATGGACCGACACCAAACCACACTCAGGTGTTTCATGGGCTGTCAGACCTTCCCCACTGCTGGCTTACACTGACACCCAGATAAGACCTGAAGTGGCCGCCACACCTACAGAGGACACTGTCCCACACACCACCTCTATGGCGATAATACCACAAGACGCCATGGTACCCCCACCACCTCCCCCTACTGATGAGCTCGCTCATTTTCAAGAGTTGTTTCAGAGAGTAGCGGAAGAGCTCAAGATTACCCTGGAGGAGGTACCTGAAACACACCACGAGCTTACAGACATCCTGCAAGCTACGACCTCCTCCAAAATAGCCCTACCAATTAATGGGGCCATTATGGAACCTGCAAAAACTATATGGCAGACCCCAGTCACAATAACACCCACTAGCAAGAGACTGGACTGCAAATATTTTGTCCCATCTAAGGGTTCTGAGTTTCTATTTATGCACCCATCATCTAATTTGCTAGTGGTCAATGCAGCCAATCAGAAAAACAAATACCAACACTTCCAATCCACTCCATCGGAAAAAGATAACAGGAGACTGGACTTCTTCGGCCGCAAAGTGTATTCTTCTTCCACTTTGCAATTTAGATTGGTGAACTATGCAATTTAGATTGGTGCTCTTAGCAAAATATGACCACAAAAATTATGCTACGGTAATGCAATTTATTGATGACGTGTCAAAGGATAAACTACAACAGTTTAAAGCAGTGGTGTCCAAGGGCCAATTGATCTCCTGGGCAGCTCTTCAAGCCACCCTCGGTGCTGTGGACGCAGCGGCCAGATCCGCAGCCATGGCCATCGTCATGCAGCAGGCCTCATGGTTTGCTTTTTCCTCCTTTTCGAAGCAGATACAGAATACGGTTGAAGATCTCCCCTTCAATGGAGATAAGCTCTTCTCCTCTACGACCAATGAAGTCCTTCACTCCATGAAGGACTCACGTGCCACACTCCGATCGTTAGGCATCCAAACACCTGCCTCAAAGAAGAGACAATATACATATCAGCTATACCAACAACCGTGTTACCATACCTTTGTGCAACATCCACCTTTAAGACAATATGGTACACAACAACGACATAGGCCCAGGAACCAACAACGTCTCCCTCCGCAAACAACAGCGACCCACCCTCCTAACCCAAATAAACAAATCTGAAGTCTTGATTGAGGGTATAGAAAACCTCGCACCATCTCCAGCGCCAACTCCAACCAACCATTTCTTTGGACACTGTTTGCGTCCGTTCCTGGCCAACTGGAAAACCATCACTACAGACAGATGGGTCCTGGAAATTATCAGATTGGGTTATGCCATCCCCTTCCTCTCCTTACCTCCTACCCACCCTTCCATCCCGTCCCTCTTCAGGGACCCCTCTCACGAACAATTGCTCTGTCAGGAGGTACAACACCTCATACGTCTCGGAGTAATAGAGGAGGTACCCCCTCAACACAGAGGGAAAGGGTTTTACTCCCACTACTTCTTGACAGAAAAGAAAAACAGCAGTTGGCGCCCTATCCTCGATCTTTGACGTTTGAACAAGTTCGTCAAGAAACAGAAATTCCGGATGGTTACTCTCCCAATGATAATTCCGACACTGGAGCAAGGAGATTGGTTTTCAACCCTCGACTCCAAGACGCATATTTCCATGTCTCTATCCACCCTGCCCATTGACGTTTTCTCAGGTTTGCTCTGGGAGCGCAACACTACCAATACAGAGTCCTTCCATTTGGCCTCTCCACCACACCACGTGTCTTCTCCAAGATGCTAGCAGTTGTAATAGCACATCTCAGGACAAAAAGGGATCCTCATATTTCCTTACCTGGACAATTGTCTCCTCAAGTCTCCCACACAGTTAGAAGTGAACCACGCAACTCTTGCAACCCTTCACTGCTTCCGCACCTTGGGCCTGCAAATAAACAAAAATAAATCTACCTTACAATCTACCCAACAAATCGACTTCATCGGCACCCACCTCGATTCTACCACTGGTCTTGCATCTCTTCCCCAGGACAGATTCCAGACAATGGGCAACCTTATTACCCAGATATGTGCCAGCCCACAGACTACAGTCTGAGACTCCCTACACCTATTAGGATATGTGGCCGCTTGCACATTTGTGGTCGCAAATGCTCACCTGTACATGCGATGCCTTCAGGGTTGGCTAGCCATGGTATACAATCCAAACAAGCAAAAAGAAAAGGAGTACTGGTGGCACCTTAGAGACTAACCAATTTATCTGAGCATAAGCTTTCGTGAGCTAGAGCTCACTTCATCGGATGCATTCAGTGGAAAATACAGTGAGGAGATTTATATACACACAGAACATGAAAAAATGGGTGTTATCATACACACTGTAAGGTGAGTGATCACTTAAGATGAGCTGTTACCAGCAGGAGAGCCGGGGGAGCGGGGGTGAGAAAACCTTTTGTAGTGATAATCAAGGTGGGCCATTTCCAGCAGTTAACAGGAACGTCTGAGGAACAGTGGCGGGGGGGGGGGAATAAACATGGGGAAATAGTTTTACTTTGTGTAATGACACATCCACTCCCAGTCTCGATTCAAGCCCAAGTTAATTGTATCCAGTTTGCAAATTAATTCCAATTCAGCAGTCTCTCGTTGGAGTCTGTTTTTGAAGTCTCTTTGTTGTAATATTGTGACCTTTAGGTCTGAGATCGAGTGACCAGAGAGATTGAAGTGTTCTCTGACTGGTTTATGAATGTTATAATTCTTGACATCTGATTTGTGTCCATTTATTCTTTTACGTAGAGACTGTCCAGTTTGACCAATGTACATGGCAAAGAGGCATTGCTGGCACATGATGGCATATATCACATTGGTGGATGTGCAGGTGAACGAGCCTCTGATAGTGTGGCTGATGTGATTAGGCCCTGTGATGGTGTCCCCTGAATAGATATGTGGGCACAGTTGGCAACGGGCTTTGTTGCAAGGATAGGTTCCTGGGTTAGTGGTTCGGTTGTGTGGTTGCTGGTGAGTATTTGCTTCAGGTTGGGGGGCTGTCTGTAGGCAACAACTGGCCTGTCTCCCAAGATTTGTGAGGGTGATGGGTCGTCCCTCAGGATAGGTTGTAGATCCTTGATGATGCATTGGAGAGGTTTTAGTTGGGGGCTGAAGGTAATGGCTAGTGGCGTTCTGTTATTATCTTTGTTGGGCCTGTCCTGTAGTAGGTGACTTCTGGATACTCTTCTGGCTCTGTCAAATTTGCATAGGCTAAACAAGTTACTAACTATGTCCCAGAAAGTCAAGGACTCAGTTCTGTGGTGGACCTCTCCCATCAACTTCTGCATCGGGATTCCCTTCTGACAAGATCCCCCTTCAATTTCCATCATCACAGATGCATCCTTCACAGGATGGGGAGCACACATGGGCCACCACACCACTCAGGGTCTCTGGGCCGCTTCAGAAACCCAGCTTCACATAAATTTGCTAGAGCTCAGGGCCGTATGCAATGCCTGCCTCCATTTCCTTCCCATCATCCAAAACCGCTGAAGTCGAATCATGACCAACAACATCATGTGCATGTTTTATGTCAACAGACTGGGGGGAGCCTGGTCACACTCCTTCTGCACAGAGGTGGTAAAACTTTGGAACTGGTGCCTTCAACACAACATCCATATCTCCTCCTCATACTTGCCAGGTTCTCAGAATACCACCACAAACGAGTTCAGCCGATCATTCCCCATAAAGCATGAGTGGGAACTCAGCAACACCATTCTTTCCAACATCTTCCAGACCTGGGATTATCCCCAACTGGATCTATTTGCACAGCAACAAACAAAAAATGCCCGACATTCTGCTCCAGAGCAGGCCTGGGGAAACACTCACAGGGAGATGCCTTTATGCTCCCATGGACCGAAACTCTTATGTATGCATTCCCACCAGTGCCTCTATTGCACAGAGTAATTCAGAAGATACGAACAGACAGAGCCAACATCATTCTCATAGCCCCAGCATGGCCCAGACAACCATGGTACTCCTTCCTCCTGCGCATGTCGGTCAAGCCACCCATTCCTCTTCCCCCACTCAGCAACGTCCTATCACAACGCCGGGGACAACTAATTCACACTGACGTACATCATCTCCACCTGAGGGCCTGGCTGATCAATGGTTCTCTAATGCGGAGTTAACATATTTGGACCAAGTGCTCACTGTCTTGCTACACAGCAGAACACACAACATGCATACTACCTACCTGCAAAATGGAAATGATTCACATCTTGGTGCACTGACTTGGTGCAAACTTACCTCTCCAGTTTCTGCTTCACTCCCACTGATACTGGATTACCTGTTACACCTTAAAACATCTGGCCTCTCTCTATGAGCTCACTCAAGGTCCACCTCACGGCAGTCACCGCCTTCCACCAATGTTACGGTCTGTGCCCATCCAGTCACCAAAAGTTTCCTGAAGGGTATCCAGACGTTATACCCAGACGTGAAACCACCTGCTGCACCTTGGGATTTACACCTAGTCCTCAAAGCCCTGATGGATAAACCCTTTGAACCGATGGCTAACTGCTCCCTTCTCCACCTATCCATGAAGACCACCTTCCTCATAGCAATCACATCTGCCAGACGAGTAGGAGAAATGGGGGTGCTTATGGCAGACCCTCCGTATACTACATTCTTCTGCGAAAAGGTCACATGCCTCGCGCATCCAAAGTTCTTACCTAAGATACACTCTTCCTTTCACCTCAATGAGCCTATACACCTCCCAACATTTTCCCCCAAACCTCACGCTAATGCCTTTGAAACAGCAATGCACACTCTTGATGTTCACAGAGCATTAACCTTTTACCTGGATAGAACAAAACTGTTTAGAAAAACCCCCAGACTTTTTGTCTCTACTACTCAGCGCTCACAGGGAAATGCTATCTCTACACAGAGACTTTCCAACTGGATTGCTGACTGCATACGCCTTTGTTACCAACTCAGGCAAATGCGCCCTCCTACATCGATTAGGACACACTCTACCAGAGCTGTCTCCACCTCCACAGCCTTTCTCTGTAATGTTCCACTGTCTGACATATGCAAGGCAGCTACCTGGGCATCGAACCTTCCCTTCACCAATCACTACGCTCTCATCCACACTGCAGCGTCCGACACCAGAATGGGTAGAGCTGTCTTGTCAGCAGCCTCCTTGTCTCGTCTGAAGTCCCAAGCATCCTAAGGGATACTGCTTTTCAGCCACCTGAAGTGGAGCACCCACAGGGACATATCTCTCTCTCTCTCTCAGAGGAGGTTATTCACCCTGTGCAGTAACTGACGTTCTTTGAGATGAGTGTCCCTGTGGGTGCTGCACTACCCGCCCTCCTCCCCTCTACTTCGTAATTCGTAACGCACTCCGTTGTAGAGAGGGAACTGAGGAGCCCGGGCTGGTCACGCGCTATTAAACACTGGCCGCTCGAGAGGCAGGCACAGCGCATGCGCAGCCCTTAGGGGTACTGCTGTAGAAATCTCTGATCGAAGGCGCTGGGACGCACCTTGACCTGAAGTGGAGCACACACAGGGACGCTCATCTCGAAGAACGTCTGTCACTGCACAGGGTGAGTAATCTCCTCTTACAGCATATGCTGTATGCCTTTCTTGCAGATGGCTCATCCAAGTACTGACCAGTTCACACTTAGCTTGGTTTGAAGTTTACCTTTAGGTTTCCCATAGATAGGCCCACTACAGTAGTAACTGTAAAAATTATAGGCAGTATTTGTATTTTTTAGATGACCTACATTAAAACTCTGCATTCATTTTCCAGTGCTCTTCTTCAAACAAGGTTGGAAAACCAGAATAACAAAGCTGGATCAGATATAAACTCCTCTCAAAGAACGAATGAGCCATTCTTTCAATCTGGTAGAAATCGTGCTTTAATAATCACTGGTTCCTGGCTGGTACGTATAAAGCAGACTTTTCCCTTACTTCAATTTGGGGAATTTTCTGGGATACATAACAGGTCAAAGGCTAATAGTGCTGTAAATTGGAATCTTATGTTCCTTATCGTTAACTACTCCTTCATTCACTTGATTGCTACCCTGAAGCACCAGATGAAAGATATTTAACCTCTCTGCCTCAGTTTCCTCCATCTATAAAATGCCAAACTATAGAACTAGTCTTTGAAAATGTAATAGATAAAGCAATAAAATATCTCTCATAATCTATCAACTTTAACCATCAAAGCAAAAAAGAATCTTCTGTAAAAAGAACAATCTAATGTTAGAATTATTCGTAATCAAGGGACTCTGAAAGTCTAGAGCTAAAGAAGAACCAGAAAGATGCAAAATTAGATCTTTCAAGCCCCAACGTGCTCTGAACAGACAGCAGGCATTACTTCATGATTGAAATACAGGAGGTCCCCGGTATATGTCTCCCCCTTATCTGTTGTTTCGCATATCTGTTACTCATCAATAGGGGAACTTGTTCCGATTCACATCGGGCCCGATCTGCATATCCGTCATTTGCAGTACTGTACTATAGGTTTCAAACAAGGTATATGCTGGAGCACCAGAGCGGGGCAAGCCCCTGTGTCTCGTCGCAGCTCCCCGTCTGGAGCAGGGCAAGCCCCTGCCCCCCAACCCCACTCCCCGGCAGGAACACCGGGAGGAGCGGAACAAGCCCCCATCCCTGCTCCCCGGCAGGAGCTCCGGGCAGAGTGGGGAAGCCCCTGACACCGATCCCTGGAAGGAGCGCCAGGCTCCCCTGTCGGGCAGAGTAGGGCAAGTCCCCGCTCCTGCTCTCCTGTTGGACATAGCAGGACAAGCCCCCATGCCCCGATCTCACTCCCTGGCAGGAGTCCCAGGCAGAGCAGGTCAAGCCCCGCGCATCAGGGTGGTGGTGGTGCGGAGAGTGTGGAGGTACAGGGGGCACACATTTTTATGGGGACCCCCCATTTTTCTGGGAGCCCCTGGCCAGAACATCTATCATTTGTTTCTCTCTCTCCCCCTCCCCCCAAGGGCACTGGAGGGGGGGAGAAGCTGCCAGATCGCTCCTACCCCTCCGCCCCCCATCATTACTTGTCCACCCTGGCACCCACCCAAGTGTCCCCTCCTGCCTACGCCACTGCTGACATACTTAGATTTGTCATTTCAGTATTCGTGGCCCTTTTCAAGAACACAACCCCGACGTATACTGGGGACCCACTGTAGAGGGTATGTTTGAGAGCAAAAGTGTGAACAAAGTGTCAGGAATAAAAGGAAGCTCATATGGTACCTTGTACTGTGGTCTAATGTTTTAAGAGTTCAGAAAACACTGAAGGACTTTCAGTAAAGAAGTGACCTGGTTGGCAATCCAAGTGTTGGTGAGAATCCTATTGGCAGAATTCTATATAAACCAGAGTGGGAGGAGATAGATGAGCAAATAACAAATCTAAAATTATTCGGTTTAGAAGTGACTATTAATCCATGTATAAATCTGTGTCTCAACTGGATAACATAAATGAAAACCCAAAGGTTATACCTGAAATGATGAGCTTCACTGTCTTGCTAATATTAGGCTTCAGAGGGAGCTCAGAATTTTTAGTAACTTCACCAGTACAAATCACTGCATTTGATGATGACAGCTTGGTGTTCCGGGTGATCACATTTTCTATCTCCCTCCCCACCCCCGCAAAAAAAAACCACCTTTATACCACAGAAACTAATATTATTCTTCAAAACGAATTAGCTGAAGATAGAAAAAGGATTTTTTCCATTAGTTTCTGCAAGCCGTATTACAATATAAGAAGTTCTACCAAAACCTACCACATTCACTGTCCCCTTTTTCTTCAGAGAAGTTTTATTCAGGTGGTATTACAAAAGTGCACATAATGTAGCTGAGAGTCAAGGTATTTCAGACTTTAAAAATGTTATGAGAGCAGTCCTTAGAACACTCTATCTTTAAATAGCGAAGAAAGGACAATAATTACTTTCTCTTTGATTATCCAGAATGAAATCCTTTTAGAAAAGAAGAAGAAGAAGAAGAAGAAACTTCTAAAACTGAAATTTCCCAGAACAGCGGAAGAGAGAGAAAAGCAAAGTCAGAGTAAAAGGAGAGCTGATGTTAACAAAGAACAGCAACAAAGAAACTTTGTAGACTTGGCATGCGAGTGCAGTGCTGTGATCTGCTGCCGCGTAACTCCCAAACAGAAGGCCATGGTGGTGGAGCTGGTGAAGAAATATAAGAAAGCTATAACTTTGGCTATTGGGGATGGTGCCAATGATGTAAACATGATCAAAAGTAAGTCATCTATAAAACTTCACTGGCTATTTGTTTTTTGTTTTTGCTTTTGAAGGTCTTGCATCACTTTATTAAAAAGTGCTATTTTCCCCAAGTTCAGGCAGTCTTTTTAATAATTGAAGTAGCTGTTTAGATACATAAAGAATAATTTGGGTCCGGAGAAATTTACAGTAGAGAATGGGAATTGTTAAATGATTCTATAAGCTGGAGCGTTACTGTGCATCTTTATTTGTTGAATAATATATCTTGTTTTAATAAAACCTTGCTTATTCAATGTGGTGCTCTTTCTTTTTGTTTTTTTATTTAATGTAGCTGCTCATATTGGTGTTGGAATTAGTGGACAAGAAGGCATGCAAGCAGTCATGTCGAGTGACTATTCTTTTGGACAATTCAGATACCTGCAAAGATTACTATTAGTTCATGGCCGATGGTCCTATATAAGAATGTGCAAGTTCCTACGATATTTCTTCTACAAAAACTTTGCATTTACGCTAGTACACTTCTGGTACTCGTTCTTCAATGGCTATTCTGCCCAGGTAAGAAAAGTGCTTTTCTAACATGAACTAGATAAACTTACTTTTTGCCAAAACAAAATAATGGAGACCAACTTATTTAGTGATGATGTAATTTAAGTGAACAGCATTAAAGGAAGCAGCCTTTGCAGGTTCATGTTAGAGCCTTTCGTATCACTGTGGTGGAATTCATACTTACTCTATTACTCATGCCTTGGAAAGATGTTAACCTCCAGCTATAGTGCTATTGGTATCCTAATCTTCGCTAATTTAACTTTTTTCTGTCTGATCAAAGTAGTTTATCATGTGTGCAGAAAAAAATAAGGATATAGTAAATAATAAGAATTCCATGTATACTTGGCTGTTACAACATAAAGCTGGAAATCAATAGCATGACTGAACCATGAACGTTGTTTCTCTCCCACCACGTCGTCTGGTAATCTCAGACTCTCAGTTTAGTTATTTGTGAAATACCCCATCCCCTCTACCCTCTTTAAAAGACCCGGAAGGGTCAACTAGCTGCAGCACAACTTGGGCTTTGCAAGTTTTATCTAATAAGATATTTTTATCCCAGACTTTAGAGAATTTTGGTTCTATTTTTCTAAACAATAAATAGCTTGGGAATGCATGTTAGTAGCCAGAACTGTTGAAAAAGCTATTACTGTGGAAAAAACGGTTACTCACCTTTGTTGTTCTGCGAGATGTGTTGCTCATATCCATTCCAATTAGGTGTGCGCGCACACCGTGTGCACAGCCATTAGAAAGATTTTCCCCTAGCAGCATCCGTCAGGTCAGCTGTGGAGTCCCCTAGAGTGGCATCTCCATGGTGCTCAACATATGACCCTGCTGACCCAGTGCTTCCTCAGTTCCTTCCTGCCGGTTACTCCAACAGAGGGGAAGGGGAGCAGGTTTGGAATAGATATGAGCAACACATCTCGAAGAACAACAGTTACAAAGGTGAGTATCCGTTTTTTCTCCTTCGAGTGCTTGCTCATATCGATTCCAATTAGGTGACTCCCAAGCTTTACCTAGGTGGTGGGGTCAGAGTTAAGGAATGTTGATTGTAGCACTGCTCTACCGAAAGCCATGCCGGATGATGGTGTAGTGCAAGGCAAAGGTATGCACCGAGGACCAAGTCACTGCCCTGCATACTGGACCAGGAATGCCACTGATGAGGCTTGGGCCCTAGTGGAGTGCGCAGTAAGAGCTAGGGTCGGCACCCTGGCCTGCTCATAGCAAGTGTGGATGAAGGATGTGATCCAGGAGGATATTCCTTGAGAGGAGACCGGGAGGCCTTTCATCCAGTCCACCACCGCAACGAATAGCTGGGTCGATTTCCTGAATGGCTTGGTGCGCTCTATGTAGGAAACTAGGGCTCTGTGGACATCGAGGGAAAGCAGCATGAGGTTTTGGGTAAAAGACAGGCAGGAAAATGTCCTGGCTGGTGTGAAAGGCCAACACCACCTTGGGGAGAAAGGCTGGGTGCAGTCTGCATTGAACCTTATCCCTGTGGAAGACCGTGTAAGGCGGTTCCGAGGTGAGGGCCTTCAGCTCGGAGACGCATCTTGCTGACGTAATGGCGACCAGGAAAGCTGTCTTCCAGGAAAGATACAGGAGGGAGCATGTGGCCAGCGGTTCGAAGAGGGGCCCCATGAGCCTTGAAAGGATCAGGTTAAGGTCCTATGTAGGGATAGGCTGCCAGATCTGAGGATAGAGACAGTCTTGAGAAAGCGACCAACCATTAGGTTGGCAAAGACAGAGTGGCCAGACGCGCCCGGGTGGAAGGCTGAGATGGCAGCAAGGTGAATCCTCATGGAGGACGCCGCCAGGCCTTGTTGTGTCAGGTGCAAGAGGTACTCCAAAATGAGGGGCACCAGAGCTTGGAGCGGGGGGTGTGCGGCTCTGGTCACACCAATATGAAAACCTTTTCCACTTTGCCAGGTACATGGCTTCCTGCTGCCCAGCAGGACCTTTCTTACTGGGTCCAAACACAGAAGCTCCGTGGGGTTCAGCCATGCAGCTTCCAAGCCGTGAGGTGGAGGGACCATAGGTCAGGATGACAGAGGCGACTGAGGTTCTGAGTTAGCTGGTCGGGGAGAAGAGGCAACATGACTGGATCATCCACCGGCAACTCTAGCAGCATGGTGTACCAGTGCTGGCAAGGCCACACTGGAGCTACCAAAATCACTCTCGCCCCGTCACTGTGGATCTTGACCAGGACTTTGTGCACAAGAGGGAACAGAGGAAAGGCATAGAGCAGGTGACCAGACCAAGGAAGCAGGAATGCATCCGTGAGGGAGCCTGGGCTGCAACCCTGGAAGGAACAGAACGCTGGCTTTTCCTGTTGCTGTGGGTGGCGAACAGGTCGACCTGGGGAAACCCCCACCTTTGGAAGATGGGGTGGACTACATCTAGTCAGAGAGACCACTTCTGTGAGTGGAAGGACCTGCTGAGGCGGTCTGCCAGCATGTTCTGGATCCTAGGAAGAAAGGATGTGACCAGGTGAACGGAGCGGGCTATGCAGAATTCCCACAGCCAAATGGCTTCCTGGCAGAAAGGGGACGAAAGGGCCCCCCCTTGCTTGTTGATGTAGAACATGGCCATGGTGTTGTCCGTGAAAACCACCACACAGCAACATTGCAGTTGTGCCTGAAAGGTTTGGCAAACAAGGCGTACCGCCATCAGCTCCCTGATGTTGATATGGAGGGAGAGCTTGGCCCGAGACCACAGGCCCTGAGTCTGAAGGTTCCCCAGATGTGCTCCCCACCCCGTAGCTGACGCATCCATGACAAGGGACAAGGAAGGATGGGGGCTGTGGAAGGGGACTACCCCTGCACACCACTCGGGGGTCGAACCACCAGTGGAGGGAGGTGAGGACCCGCTCCAAGACACTGATCACCCAATTCAGGCTGTTGCACCCTGGGCTGTAGACTGAGGTGAGCCACACTTGTAACGGCTGGAACCGGATCCTGGAGTGCCGGGTCACGTATGTACAGGAAGCCATGTGGCCGAGGAGACTCGGGCATCCCCTTGCTGTTGAAGTCGGGAATCACTGAAGGCCTTGAATGATGCCCGTGATAGCTTGGAAATGGGAGTTTGGTAGGAGGGTCTGTGCCTGAACGGAGTCCAGCACTGCCCTGATGAATTTGATCCTCTGGGTCAGTTCTAGGGTCGACTTCGCTACGTTGAGGAGGGGACCCAGCCGTTCAAATGTAAACCTGACGAGGGGAGGTTGGGCTGCACCTGCTCTCTGGTGCGGCCCCGAAGCAGCCAGCCGTGAAGGTAGGGATCCACTTCCACCCACCGTCAACAGAGGAAGGCAGCCACGACTGACATACACTTGGTGAACACTCAGGGGGCTGTGGAAAGGTCGAATGGGAGGGCCATAAACTGTTAATATTCGTGGTTGACCACAAAGCGCAGGAAACGCCTGTGTGCTGGATGAATCGTTATGTGGAAGTACGTATCCTTCATGTCGAGGGTGGCATACCAGTCTCCAGGATCCAGTGAAGGGATAATGGTGCCCAGGGAGACCATGCGGAACTTCAGCTTTACCATGAATGTGTTGAGCCCGCGCAGGTCCAGAATGGGCTGGAAGCCCCCTTTGGCCTTGGGGATTAGGAAATATCGGGAGTAGAACCCTTTGCCCCTTAGTTCCCCTGGAACCTCTTCTTCCATCCCCAAGGCGAGGAGCGCCTGAACCTCCTGAATAAGGAGATGCTTGTGAGAGGGGTCCCTGAAGAGGGACGGGGAAGGGTGGTCGGGGGAGTGGGTAGGAGCAGAACTGGAGTGAGTATCTCATCTCCACCATGCGAAGGACCCAGCGGTTCGAGCCCCAGCAGCCGCAAAAAGCACTCCTACCCCCCTCGGACGAGGCAGGACTTCTACATGCGGTGGGGGCAGAATGGCAGGAGAGAGCCTTCCAATCCCCCATTTGGGCAAGGCCAGGGCCTGACCAAACCCATCGTCAGGTTTGAAGCAGGCCTTTTGAAGTGACACCCGAGGACAGCATACCAGACTTACCCCTGGATCCTTCCCCACCCTTTTTATCAGCATTGCTACTGTCAAGGTTCCTCCCCCACTCTGAACTCTAGGGTACAGATGTGGGGACCTGCATGAAAAACCTCCTAAGCTTATCTTTACTAGCTTAGGTCAAAACTTCCCCAAGGTACAAAATATTCCACCCGTTGTCCTTGGACTGGCCGCTACCACCACCAAACTAATACTGGTTACTGGGGAAGAGCTGTTTGGACGCGTCCTTCCCCCCAAAATACTTCCCAAAACCTTGCACCCCACTTCCTGGACAAGGTTTGGTAAAAAGCCTCACCAATTTGCCTAGGTGACTACAGACCCAGACCCTTGGATCTTAAGAACAATGAACAATCCTCCCAACACTTGCACCCCCCCCTTTCCTGGGAAATGTTGGATAAAAAGCCTCACCAATTTGCCTAGGTGACTACAGACCCAGACCCTTGGATCTTAAAAACAATGAACAATCCTCCCAACACTTTCACCCCCCCCTTTCCTGGGAAATGTTGGATAAAAAGCCTCACCAATTTGCATAGGTGACCACAGACCCGAACCCTTGGATCTGAGAACAATGAAAAAGCATTCAGTTTTTTACAAGAAGACTTTTAATAAAAAATAGAAGTAAATAGAAATAAAGAAATCCCCCCTGTAAAATCAGGATGGTAGATATCTTACAGGGTAATTAGATTCAAAAACATAGAGAACCCCTCTAGGCAAAACCTTAAGTTACAAAAAAGATACACAGACAGAAATAGTTATTCTATTCAGCACAATTCTTTTCTCAGCCATTTAAAGAAATCATAATCTAACACATACCTAGCTAGATTACTTACTAAAAGTTCTAAGATTCCATTCCTGGTCTATCCCCGGCAAAGACCCAGCATACAGACAGACACAGACCCTTTGTTTCTCTCCCTCCTCCCAGCTTTTGAAAATATCTTGTCTCCTCATTGGTCATTTTGGTCAGGTGCCAGCGAGGTTACCTTTAGCTTCTTAACCCTTTGCAGGTGAGAGGAGCTTTCCCCTGGCCAGGAGGGATTTCAAAGGGGTTTACCCTTCCCTTTATATTTATGACAGCTACTTAGACATATATATGCCTGGGGACAGTGAGGTAAAATTTAAGTAATTTTCCATCCTGAGTTGTCACCTAAAATAAGTAAAATTTCTTTTGAATTTCGCATAAATCATACAGTCGAAAGCACAAATAGAAGACTATTATTTGCACTAATTTATGTTCTTCTTCCAGAAATGTCCCTGTGGGTGCTCCACTCTAGGTGTTGCTGTGTCCCTGCACCTTCGTGCAGAGATTTTTACAGCAGTACTCGCACTGGTCACGCACACGCAGAGCCTGCCCCCCAGCTCTGAATGTACATATGCGTGACCCGTCTCCTCAGTTCCTTCTCTACCATCCCCGGCCTGAGACGGAGCTCAGCAGATTCGTTACAGACTTTCTCTCCCTTTGTTACAATTACGTTTCTAGTTAGTTAGTTTGTTACCACTAGTTACTTAGTTACCATTTTCTATCTTTTTCTCTTTAAAAAAAAAACCAAAAAACAAAAAAAAAAACCCCAAACAAACAAAAAAAACCCTTTTTTCTTTGTTCCTGTCAGCGGCAGCTGCTTCCCACATGCCTGGTTCTCCAGGCTTTAAGCGCTGCTCTACCTGCAAGGATGCTATCCCTCTGTCAGATGGCTATGCAAAGTGCATAAAATTTTTGGGGGAGTCCCACATCCCCCAAAAATGTGCCCATTGCAGCAAACTTAAATCTAGGGCATGGAAGGACAGGGAGCTGAAACTAAAACTGCTCCTCCTTCAAAAATACTTAGGGTCAGCTTCAGATCCGGGCACTGACTCTGGCTCCGCTGCACGCCACAGCCCCCACCGCAAAGAGAGACAAGGAAACTTTTTTTTTTTTAAAGGGGGGGGGGCACCTTCTCTCACCCGCAAAGGGAACTTCGCGGGAGAAAACTTCCTCAGGCAGGTCTACAACCTCCCTTCCAGCGCTTCCCCAGCTCAGCACTTCTGACACGCCAGGCTCCTCCAGTGCCAGGTGAAACCTGCCTGCGGCTGCGGCAGGACTGTGAAGCTCCGGTGCCAAGGCTTCAGGCTTCCAGTTGCCTGCCTCTCATATGGCACTGTTCGGCACCACGACGGAAGCAGTGCCGACACATGCTGACATGCCTGACACCCCCGCAGGCTGTTGTTGCTTTCCCGGCACCGACACCCGCTGAGCTGGCCGGCAGTGAAACAATGCTTGGGACACCGGTGCAGAGGAACTTTTCTTCACAGCAGATTCCTCTTGCGCAGCCCTCACCTCACAGAGGAGCTCCAGCACTGCAATTTACAGAGTGAATTTACAGACCTGCTGGTATCACCTATCTTGCAGTCACCTCTACTCAATGCCTACATCTCTCCAAATGCTCAGTCAGGGTCCGGACAGCCTTCCTCCAATGATGAGGAAGCTGGACTGCAGGGGGAATTTTCACCATATCAAATCTCCCATCCTCAGACCCCAATCAATAGAGGTAATAGAAAAATTATCTCATCCTACTCTCAGGCTCCTGCCCCGTGGTGTGTAAATTCCTGGATAGCACCACTTATGCCCTTCCCCACCACAGTGGCAATATTGGGCCCCATGGGCATCTTATCCTTGAGACCACACTCGCTATGTCACCTCTACCAGCCACGACACCTGTCCAGCACTGCCAGCTGACGAACCTGCCGCTGACGAACCTTCCACTGACGTAAGACACCAGGCAGCACCATCACAACTGCAGGATCAGTCACAACCTGCCTCAAACCCAGTAGACCCAGTTGTTATGCCTGATGAAGCCTTACTCCCCCCCCCCCAACTTCTGATGATTTCTCAAAATTTAAAGACCTTTTGAAAAGAGTTGCCAGTCAGTTAAGAATTAACTTGGAGGAGGTTCCTGAACAGCAGCATGAGTTAACGGACATCCTGCAGCCCTCTTCTTCTTCTAGGATTGCCTTACCGATCAACACAGCCCTTTTGGAACCTGCTAAGGCCATCTGGCAGACCCCTGCTGCAAGCCTACCTACCTGTAAAGGAGCGGACCGCAAGTACTTCATCCCTTCCAAGCGCTCTGAATTCCTTTTCACTCATCCAGCACCAAACTCGCTGTGAGTAGATGCAGTCAACCAAAAGACAAAACACCTATTTCCCCACTCCACCCCATCCGACAAGGACAGTAAGCGATTAGATCTGCTTGGACGTAAAGTATATGCATCTTCCTTGTTACAATTTCGCATTGCTAATTATACTGCCGTTCTGGCAAAATATGACCACAAAAATTACAACAAATTCATGGACTTCATTGATGACATTCTGGAAGAAAAGAAACAACAATTCACAGCTCTAGTTTCCAAGGGATAAATCATCTCATGTACCGCTCTTCAAGCCGCCCTCGATGCAGCCAACACTGCAGCAAGATACACTGCTCCAGCAGTGGTCATGCGCCAAGGTTCCTGGCTATCCTCCTCTTCCTTTCCTCGAGAGGTCCAGAATACCATTGAAGATCTTCCCTTCTGCAACAAATCCTACCAGCATCCACACTACCCTGCATATACCCAGCAATTCCATAGATTACATGAGGAGCAACAACAACAATGCTAGAGACCCAGATACCAGCATCACCGTCCCAATTCCTCGGCGTCTCAACCCCTTCCGACTAATAAGCAGATTTGAAGCCTTGGTTGAGGGTTTAGAAAACAATGTTCCCACTTCAGCGCTCACACCACATGTCCCTATTTTTGGACACCGTCTGTGACCATTCTCCCATCAAAGGCAGAACGTTACCACCGACAAGTGGGTTATAGAGGTAGTCACAACTGGCTATTCGATACCTTTCTTATCCTTGCTTCCTACCCACTCCCCCACCCTCCCCGTGCCTCTTCAGGGACCCCTCTCATGAGCAACTGCTCATCCAAGAAGTACAACCTCTCTTTCTATTGGGAGCAGTGGAACTTGTGCCCAACGACACAGAGGGAAGGGGTTTTATTCTCATTATTTCTTAACAGAAAAGAAAACCGGGGGATGGCAACCGATCTTCGACCTCAGGCAGCTCAACAAATTTATCAAAAAGCAAAAGTTCAAAATGGTTACCCACACCACCATAATCCCAGCGCTGGAGCAGGGTGACTGGTTTTCAGCCCTCGACCTACAGGACGCCTATTTTCATGTGACTATACATCCGGCCCACAGACGTTTCCTTTGTTTTACAGCTCGACACATTTTCAGTACAGGGTGCTACCCTTCGGCCTATCCACCGCCCTCTGTGTTTTTTCCAAGATCCTAGCCACAGTCGCTGCCTACCTCAGGAAACAAGGAGTCATAATTTTTCCTTACCTTGACGATTGTCTCCTCAAAACTTCAATGTTCGACGAAGAGCTTCAATTCACACAGCTCACTGTCGATTGTTTTCCTATCCCTCGGCTTACAAATAAAAACAAATCCATATTATCTCCTACCCAGCACCTGGAGTTCATAGGAACATACCTCGATTCCCGGACAGGAATAGCATCTCTCCCACCCGATCACTTCAACACCATAAAATTATTGGCAACGAAACTCCACAACGGTCTTCAGGTCACTGCTCGATACTGTCTACAACTACTAGGTCACATGGCCTCGTGCACTTTCATAGTCCAAAACACACGACTATACATGAGGTGCTTCCAAGCTCAGTTGGTCATGGTTTACAGACCGAATATGCATGCTCTAAACAAGCCTCTATCCATATCTTTCAGAGTCAAAGACTCTCTCCTATGGTGGACAGTTCCCTCCAATCTCTGGTCTGGAGTCCCCTTTCTTCAGGATGCTCCATCCCTCATAATGACTAGTGATGCATCCCTCACAGGGTGGGGTGTACACATGTCCCACCACAGAGCCCAGGGGCTATGGTCTTCAACCGAATCCTCCCTGCACATAAACATCCTAGAACTTTGAGCCATATGCAATGCCTGCTATCATTTCCTCCCGTTAATCCGGAACCAACATGTACGGATAATGACAGACAACATCGTCTGCATGTTCTATGTAAACAGGCAGGGAGCGGCTTGCTCTCACTTGCTTTGCACAGAAGCCATGAAGCTCTGGAATTGGTGCCTTGCGAACAACATTCGGATATCAGCTGCCTATCTTCCCGGAGCTATGAATACCACAGCAAACAAATTAAGCAGACACTTTCCCTGGGATCACGAATGGGAGATAAATGAGACAATCATCCACAACATATTCCGCATATGGGGCTACCCAACCATAGACCTTTTCGCAACTGTGAAGAACACAAAATGTTCTGAATTTTGCTCCAGAGCAGGACTGGGAAACATTCCTAGGGAGATGCGTTCATGTTCCCATGGCACCAGGACTTGCTATATGCTTTTCCTCCGATACCAGTTCTCCACAGAGTTCTAACAAAGATACAGATAGATCGTACCACAGTAATTCTGATTGCCCCGTCATGGCCCAGACAACAGTGGTTTCCGTTCCTCACCAAAATATCAATTCGCCCACCAATCCCGTTGCCCCTAAATCCGAACCTCCTATCGCAGCGACACGGACGATTTCTTCACCCCAACCTGTTCATGCTTCACCTCAAAACTTGGTTCCTACATGGTTCTCCCAGAATGAATTAGCATGCTCTGAGCAGGTTCAACGAGTGCTCCTACACAGCAGAACACAATCTACTCGCATCACCTACCTCCATAAGGGGAAGCGATTCACACACTGATGTTCACCTAAATAACTTCTTCCAACTTCTGCACCTCTTCCGATCATACTTGACTACCTATTAGACCTCAAGCAATCGGGCCTATCTTTCAGCTCCATCAAAGTCCACTTAGCTGCTATTACAACTTTTCATGACAAGATCGACTATACCTCTATTTTTGATCATCCAGTCACCAAGTGTTTTCTCAAAGGACTCCAATCCCTATATCCGGACATTAAACCTCCTACTCCTTCGTGGGGCCTTCACTTAGTATTATCCTGCCTGACTCAACCTTTCGAGCCCCTAGCAACTTGCTCCCTCTTACACCTCTCTATGAAAACAGCATTCCTGGTGGCAGTCTCCTCCGCCAGACTGGCAGGAGAAATAGCAGCTCCCATGGTAGACCCACCGTATACACTATTTTTTAAGGACAAGGTTACCTTCCGATTACACCCCAAATTCCTTCCAAAGGTGCAGTCATCATTCCAAATCAATGAGCTGATACACCTACCAACTTTCTTTCCTAAACCACATGCAAACTCTTTTGAATCCACCATGCATACGTTAGACAAATGCAGGGCTTTATCCTTCTATTTGGATAGAACCAAGCCCTTTAGGAACTCTTCTAGACTCTTTGTCTCCATCATGGAGCATTCCAAAGGGTCACCTATTTCTATCCAGAGACTTTCAAACTGGATTTCTGAGTGTATCAGACTGTGCTATCAGACAAAGAAAGTGACGCCTCCAGCCGGCATCAGAATTCACTCCACTAGATCTGTGGCTACCTCCGTGGCCTTTCTATGCAAAGTTCCCCTGGCTGACATCTGTAAAGTGGCCACTTGGGCTTCTGAACACACATTTGTTAAACACTATACCCTTACTCAAGGACCTCTCTCTGATACACGATTAAGCAGAGTTGTATTATCTACTGCATTCCTACCAAAATCTGAAGACCCTACCTCCTTGAGATACACTGCTTTTCAGTCACCTAGAGTGGAACGCCCACAGGGACATCTCTCTCTCTCGAAGAGGAGGTTACTCACCCTGTGCAGTAACTGACATTCTTCGAGATGAGTGTCCCTGTGGGTGCTCCACTACCCACCCTCCTCCCCTCTACTTCGGAGCCTCCATTGTAGAGAAGGAACTGAGGAGACCAGTCATGCACGCGTACTATTAAGGTACACTCAGAGCGGGTGGGCAGGCTCTGCGCGTGCGTGGCTGGTGTGAGTACTGCTGTAAAAATCTCTGAGTGAAGGTGAAGGGATGCACCAACACCTGGAGTGGAGCACCCACGGGGACGCTCATCTCGAAGAAAGTCAGTTACTGCACAGGGTGAGTAACCTCCTCTTTAACTAATCTGTATATATTAAGACAAGGCCCCTACCCCAGAAAGCTTACAAAGGAAGACCACAAGCTGTTCTTCCCAAGTGGATCAACTTGTAGAATCAGGGATTTAGTCAGGCAAGTAGTTCCAGGAGGTCAGTACTGCTATTTGCATGAGTGAGGGTCTGCAGGATCTGGCCCTTAATAGGTATCGTACTGATGTAGGAGGAAAGGGAATACAACAGTCACTGAGTACAGCAGTCTTCTTATGAGCACATTTATTTTTCAATTATGTTAACCTTCCCAAACACTTTCTGCTAAGTATCTATATCCTGTCAAGCCATGGTAAACTCTCACAACAGTAAGCTCATGTGTGTGGGGGGGAACTTAGCAACAACACTCTCTCTCATTCTTATTTCTGTGTGCATATGTATATGCATTCTTTTTACTGTTGGAATCTTAGTTTAGGGAGCTCATTCACAGCTGCTGGTGATTCCCTTCAGGAAGTCAATCTTCTATGAAGTCATATTCATAGAAGCCACTTGCAAACTAGCAAAATGGAGACAGTGACTTCTGTGGGAAATAAGATGGAGAGGAAATGACTGTAAGCAAGAAAATTAACTTTATGTGGAGAAGAAATAGGGAGCAGTAGGAGAATTCCTCAAATTAAATATCTGTTTTTCTTGGAGTTATTGTCACCATGGGTGCGCTCCATGGTAAGACGTGCACGCACTCATGAACTCTTGATCAGAGATTTAGTCAGCAGTGCTGTGATAAATGAAGTGGGGTGAGTAGCTCCCTTTTATGGACACTCAGCCAGCCAGTTAGCTGTAAAAATCCCTTTTGGTGTCTGTTTTCTGCTTGCTTTACCTATAAAGGGTTAACAAGCCCACAGGTAAAAGAAAAGGAGTGGGCACCTGACCAAAAGAGCCAATGGGAGACTAGAACTTTTGTAAAAGAAATCATTGGACAGGGAATGTTTAAATAGATGTGATCAGGTTTATTTCTTTATTTTGGCTTGTGGATCTCCTCTGTGCTAAACCCCGGGTGCTTTTGTTTGCTTGTAACTTTTAAGCTGGACTCCAAGAAAGCTATTCTTGGTATTTAATTTTTGGAATTGCTCTTTTAAAATCTAGCAAAAGCCTCAGTTCCAGATGTATTTTGTTCCTTTTTGTTTCTAATAAAATTTACCTTTTTTAAGAACAGGATTGGATTTTTCGTGTCCTAAGAGGTTTGTGAATGTTTGATTAGCTGGTAGCAACAGCTAATTTCCTTTGTTTTCTTTCTCAGCTCTTTCCCAGAGGGGGGATTCAGCCTTGAAAAGTGCATACGAGTCTGTGCCTGTACTCTGTACATCCTCATGCCAATGCTATTGCTCCAGTTTCTTCTCAACCACCTTGGTTCGAGATGGGGCATTGTAGTGTCCACTGCTAGTTTTCAGCTGCCTCAGTATTTTATTTTATTCCTTTTTGTTGTTTTATTTTTATTTTACTTTACTTTAGCAGAGGTTTGTGCTTTTGGGAGGGTTCCCTCTATTCTTTCTTGGGGCAGCCAGGCCCTTCTGCCCTTAGCCATTGTTGTCTGTGGCTTCCCTCCTTGCGTTATGCTAAAGAACCCAGGTTTCAAACCCTTCCAGACCTACCACAAGTGTTCCCCTCCCCGCCCCCAGCAATGTGGATTACAGCTGCCCCTGACACTCTCGGAGCCAGCAAGGTCTGTACCAGGTTTTAAAGCAGATCTCACAAGCTGAGGGAAGACCGATGGGAGCGCTCCTTGAGGCCTGTGGGTCAGACAACAGAGTCACAATGTACTGTACAAATCATCCTGGGGGATCAAGATCCCAATCCTTATGTGCAGAATCACTGAGACTGTGGAAATGGTGCATTATCCCACTACATAGGTAACTCAATGATCTACCTGCTGGGTCTGTTAAATACAGTAGCAGACTCCCTGAGCAGGCACTTCCACCAGAACAATGAGTGGGAACTCAGCAACTTTGTCTTTCAAAGCATTTGCCAGGCTTGAGGCCTCCTGGAGGTGGATCTGTTTGCAACACCATTCATCATGAAGTGCTGATGATTCTGCTATGGCGCATGTGCGTAGGGCCACAACCCCATGGGGGCTGCTCTCCTAGTCCCTTTGCCTTGCACGCTCTTGTATGCCTATCCTCCAACACCATTGATCCTCAAGGCTCTAAGCAAACTGAAGCAAGACCTGATAGTACAATCCTGGCCAAGGCAAGTGTGGTTCCCAGATATGCTTTGCCCTGTCTCTGTGAACCCCTATTTGCCTTTCTTTCTCAATGGAACTCCTCACACAGGACTCCGGCACCATAACCCACCCAAGTCTCTCATCCCTGCACCTTAAGGCCTAACTCCTTGATGGTTCTTGGTAATAAAATTGGTCTCCTTTCCTGAAGTTCACTGTGAACTCCTGAAGAGCAGGAAACCAGCCACAAAGAAAACCTATCTGCAGAAGTGGAGGTGCTTCCAAGTCTGGAGTGCCCATCGATTTTTATATTTGCTTCTGAATCTCTCCTTATAGACATTCTTGATTACCTGTGGATTTAAAAACACATGGGTTGTCACTGATCTCCATTAGGCTTCACCTAGCTGCGAAAGGTTTATTTTGGCCTTTTCTAGCCCTCCCATAGCTAGGTTTTTTAAGGACTTTTTCCAATCTGTCTTCTCACATCAAGGACCAACCAACCCCCTCAGATCTTCATCTGGTTCTCAGTGCCTTAAAAACCCCACTGTTTGAATCCTTGTGTCGCTTTTCAGGCCTTTACCTGTCTTCAAAACTTTGTTCCTAGCCATAACCTCATCAAAAAGGGTGGGGAGGTAGGGTCATTCAGGGCACTATCTTTTATTGTGACAAGGTGACTTTACACTCTCATTCCTGTTTCCTGTCTAAGGTCTCTTCAGAATTCTGTGTCAATCAGGACATTCACTTACTACAATGGCTATTAGCCAAGATAATAAAGGAAGGCAACCCCATGCTCCAGGTGTCCCTAAACCACTGATTGCTAGAAGCTGGGATTGGATGACAGGGAATGGATCACTTGATAAATTGCCCTGTTCTGTTTGTTCTCTCTGAAGCAGCTGGCACCAGCCACTGTCAGAAGACAGGATACTGGGCTAGCTGAACCGTTGGTCTGATTGAATGTGGCCGTTCTTATGTTCTACTAGTATTTTACCCAGGTCTCATTCTTCAAAGGATACCCTGCAAGTAAGAAGGACCCTTGACTTATAACTTGGCAGAATAAGATCTCTCAGGGCTTCCCCCCGTCCTGCCTCCAGCGGCTCTTTACTTCCTTTGCCAAGGGAATAAAAGGCAGTCGATTTCTAATCAGAGACTATCAAAATGGTTTCTGGATGCATTCTAGCTTGTTATGAAGCTGCTGCTGGAGTGCATCTCTGACTTAGCGTGACTGCCCAATCCACTGGATAGCCCTTCTTAAGGACCTACTCCTTGTGGATATTTGCAGGGCAGCAACCTGGTCCTCCATTCATAGGTTCCCCAGGCATTTGCTATCCTACCTGCTTTCAGAGCAGATTCAGTCTTTGGTGACACTGTCCTCAGAACTGTGTTGGATCCACCTTCTCAGCACCTGCCTCCACACTGAGTTACTGCTTGTGAGTCTCCAACAATGGAGCACCTATATGGACAATAATTCAAAGGAGAGGTTACTTATCTGTTCAGTAACTTGAGTTCTTTGAGATGTTTTGTCTCTATGGGTGCTCTGCTGCAGAGTCTTCTGGGCTTCGTAGTTGAGAAGGAATTGGAGCAACAGCAGGACTGCTCTCTCTCTCTCTATGCCCTTGCACCAGAGCCCAAGGAAGTATAGTGTGCTGGCATGGACCTGTGGAAACTGCTGACTAAAATCTCCTATCAAGAGTGTACGGGTGTGTACATGTCATATGGTAGGGCTCCCATAGGGACAAAACATCTTGAAGAACTCAAGTTACTGTACAGGGTAAGTAACCTCTCCATTTTCATTCAGATGTTCTGAGGAATAGAAATAAACTCTGTAAAAAAAAAAAAACTAATAAAATTTTTTTGAGGTTTTTATCTGGAGCTGGTCAAAAATTTTCTCACTAACATTTTTCCACAGAAAATATTAGTGGGAATGTGTCTATGTTGACAAAAGGTGTTGTTTTTTAAAATCAAAACAAAGGGCAAAACGTTTTGACCCCATCCAAACACTTTGTTCTGATTTCCCCCGCCCCCCAATTTTATATTAAATGTAAGGCTGAACTTGAAACCAAATGTTTTGACTGGCCCCAAATGAAACTTGTTCAGAGACTTCTTTTCACAAGGAATTTCTAAACTTGTACTCTTTGTTCTGATTCAGAACAACAATAACAAAAATTTACAAATGTCAGAATTTCCTACAGAATTGAAACAGAGTTTCCACCAGCTTTAATTACATCTGTGAGGTATCAGTTCTTAATTTGATCACTGCTAGTATAGCACACTTACGGTCAAAAACTTCTGCAACTGTTGGAAGTTTCTACTTTGAGTTAAGTGGAAGTTGAATGTACATAGCTAGGGAACAAATTCTGTCCTTTTAATGGTCACCTGTATAGGATATCAGGGTTGGAAGGGACCTCAGGAGGTCATCTAGTCCAACCCCTGCTCAAAGCAGGACCAATCCCCAATTTTTTTCATTTTATTTTTTTGCCCCAGATCCCTAAATGGCCCCCTTGAGGATTGAACTCACAACCCTAGGTTTAGCAGGCCAATGCTCAAACCCCTGAGCTATCCCTCCCCGATATAGTATGCTGCTTTAGTAAAAAGGTTGTGCATTTTAACACACATGCTCAAAGAACTATTTCAAGACCTGGTGGGTTAATGCACATTAACTTTAAACCCACAAAACCTGGTGAGTCAATCAGTTTTCTTAATATTCTTGTTTAGATTAGATTGCTTCTGAATTAACTTTTTAAATGAAAATGATGTAACTAAATATAAAGTAATATCTAATTAATAAATTTATATTTATTTTCTATTGCAGACAGCTTATGAAGATTGGTTTATCACGCTTTACAATGTGTTATATTCCAGTCTTCCAGTTCTTCTGGTTGGCTTGCTTGACCAGGTATACTACTATGCTATTAAGAAAAATTATCCAAATGAATTTTAGAAGCAATTGTTAAAGAAAAAGATCAGAGTAAACATAACTGAAGTGACTTTTACTTCTAATCTGTGCCATTTTTAGGTTGCTAGATATCCTATTTATTAGAGGACAATAAGGCGTGACCTGCTAGAGTAGACAAAGCTGCTCAGCTTCACATACGTTAAGTGTTGAATTGATCTGCTCAAATGTTTGTAGGTCTTAGCAGACAGCTTTTCTCCATGAAGCTAATAGAAAATGTTGTAGGCTTCTTTTCATTAATAACTAGAAATACCAGAGCATAACAATTGCTGTGACTTTTTGTTCAGGCACTCGCTAGAGGGCAGTTCCCATTAATCCCATAAGTGTAGATTGGAATTGGATGGTGATAGCTTTCTTCACAATGGCCTGATTCAGCAAAGCACTTCAGCACATAAGTCCAACTGACTTCAACAGAACTGAAGTACATGGTTAAAGTTAACCATATATTTAAGTGCTTTGCTGAATCAGGGCCAATATGTATGTATAGTACTGTCGAATGGCAATAATGGGGTTGATTATGAAGTATACTTGCATTATTTATCTTCGATTATAGTGTCAGAAGGTATTTCTATTTTTAAAAACATTTTCAATGGGAATAAATTTGGCAAAAAAAAATTATGCTGAAAACTTCAATATTTTATTTTTAATCTGAATGGGTCTTAGATTTTATTTTGGATTTACTTGATTTTCCAAATTGGGCTTGCCTATAGATTTTGCATGCATAGAATGCAATGCATTTTTATGGTGGGGGGGGAGGTTTAGAAGAAAAGAAATTTCAATAAATTCATGCAGTATGTATGCGTTAGAGATTTAAAAAAGAAAAAGGCCAGGAAATTGAGTTGCATTTCCCACAAAAATGCTCGCACTACCTTTTTGCATGTATATATTATAATAGACTCTTCCCATTACGCTGGGCATTGTTGACGCTATTATGGAAATATTTAGAAATAGGTGTGAATGGAAGATAGAGAAATGGTACGTCGTTTGAGTGATGAAGGAAAAACGTACCATTCTTAGATATTCATATTGAATAAATACAAAGTCTAGGTCATGGTAGCATGTTATTCCTTTCATTTCTGTATCAACACACTGCTGTTCTAGAGTCTCCCTGTCCATTTTCTAACTCTTTAAAAATATAGCTTGCATTCATATATGCAAATATGAATTCAAGTTGTTATGTATTTTTTAAGCTTCTGATTTTTATCACTTTTGGGTTAATACAGAGGCAATCTGTTGGCTTGTCTTGCTTAGCGCCTCTCTCCTCCCACCCTAAAGATACATGTTGATGGGGGAAGATGTATACTGTGCTTCACATTCTATGGCTCCGATTTATTTCTAACTGCAGTAACTTTCCTTTTATTAAGGATGTGAGTGACAAACTTAGTCTTCGGTTCCCTGGTTTGTATATATCTGGACAGAAAGACTTGCTTTTTAACTACAAGAAATTCTTTGTAAGCTTAATACATGGAATTATAACATCACTGATTATTTTCTTCATACCGTACGGAGCATATCTTCAAACCATGGGGCAAGATGGAGAGGCACCTTCAGACTACCAATCGTTTGCTGTCACTGCAGCCTCTTCTCTCATAGTTACAGTCAATTTTCAGGCAAGTACATTTATCTTCATGATCTCCCCTGCTGCTCTGAAAGTGCATCTTTGTGAGAATAAACACTTAATTATCATTCACTTTAAATCTTTTTGCATATTGATATACTTTTGCCTGGTTACTATCATCTTCCCCTTTGGTATATTCACAGAATATTCTATATTGTATTAGAACTATATAATGAATAGTGTGACCCAAGTGTCTGCAGAAGAGATAGTTTTCAGAATATTCAAATACATGCTTCTGACTTCTACATCATAAATTCATTGTGAGTTATCTGATTTACTTTCAGATGGGTTTGGATACCTCTTACTGGACTTTCGTTAACGCTTTCTCAATATTTGGGAGTATTGCACTTTACTTTGGTATCATGTTTGACCTTCACAGTGCTGGAATACATGTTCTCTTCCCATCTAACTTTCAGTTTACAGGTCAGTGTTTTGTTTTGTTTCACTATTCATGTGTTCTACCTCAAATGGTTATGTAACTAGAGTAAACACAGTACCAAAATGTCAGCTTATCAGATATCATTTGATGCCCAGCATGAGTAAGTAGAGGTGAATGTTAACTCACTTTAGAAAAACATTGCCTAGTTTATGGGGTCAACGTGTGTGTCTTAATAAAAATTGTTTTGTTGAAGTAGCTAACTCTAGAGGTATTTGTAGTTCCAAATTATGTAGTCAGTGGAATCATTCCTCCTTAATTATTTTATCTCAAAAAATAAAGAGCAGATAAATCTTAGTACCTGTGTTGTGCAGTGTAGGGTGTTGTGTACAAAGGAGCAAAGTAAAAAGTGATCAGCGCAGAGTAAAGGGAAACCTGTAATCCTATGTTGAAGGCTGCCAAGTTACTTCTGCACATCTGTGGGAGTAAGGCTCAAAGGTGAATGCTAATTTGCCTACTCACGCAATTGTATCACATCTCATGACCTTTGATGTTTCCTATAACTTTAGCTATAATTTAAAAAAGAAAGTATTATTCTCAAGCAAATTTTTCTAATCTTACTTGGCTGTGAAAAAGCTTGAAAATATAACCCGACTGCACCCTAAAGGATCGAAAACTAGAAGGCAAATAAAAAGAACTCCAAACTTGTTGTTTATAAAAAGGTCTGATGATTTTGGGGGGCCTGGCTCCAAATTTGTAAATGGTTTGGGTTGGTAATATTTAAGGGCCTTATATGTCGACTGAACATGCTTGAGATTATCTTTTTTTTTGCCCATTGTCCTTCACCCTCCCAGCCTTTTTAATTTGTGATCTGGGTAAGTGAGTGGATGTGCAATGAGCTTTAGACTCATCTTCCCAAAGTCAGGTGCCTAAACTTACTTGAAACCATATCACATTTATGCATAACAAATTTCCTGCTGCATACTGCACAGAGATGTAGTCACGTATGAAACCAAATTACTTTCAGTTCAATATCAAAATCCATCTGAGAAAAATCCTGAGTTGCGTCCTGTACAACATATTTATGCTCTTCGGCCTCTGCTTTTTAATAGTACTTCAGATTTTAGCATTTGTTCTACCCGGTTGCTTAAATTAAATGTTACGATTTAAGTGCTACAGTGCTTCCATATTAAATTAGCACTTACATTCTACACTCTGTGTGTGTGTGTATGAGTGTGTGTGTGTGTGTGTGTGTGTGTGTGTGTGTGTGTGTGTGTGTGTGTATATATATATATATATATATATATATATATATATTACAGTGATCCTAGAGGTTTCTCTTAATCAGTTTTTGCCCATTAAAAGCAATCAAAAAACCACATATGCCAGCCAAATACTTGTTCTCACCCTAACTTATCCCTTAAAGAGTTTTATAAGTTAATACAGTGAAAAGGAAATAAAAATGTTGTTGTAAATTTGTGGCACGCTTCTGGCTCTCTCCTTACCTCAAACTTTTTCTTACTAGTGGCTTATTTTAGATTTCGATACAGTTGTATTCAAACACACTTGGAATATACTTCAATTATACATTTCAGGACAGGAAACATGAATGTAATTTGTTGTGCTATATAAATTTAATTGAAAACAGATACAGACTAACTTTCACTCTTATTTCTCTCAGGGACTGCTCCAAATGCTTTAAGACAGCCATATCTCTGGTTGACAATACTTTTGTCAGTTGCAGTTTGTTTGCTTCCTGTTGTTGCAGTGCGATTTTTGTCAATGACAATTTGGCCTTCAGCAAGTGATAAAGTAAGTAGAAAAATTTGGTTAATTTGAACTGTATTTAGTTATATAAGTCAATAATATTCTTAATGTTCAGAAAATAAGATAACTGGTAGTAGCCTTTTGCCAAGAGCTGGGAATGGGCGACTTGATGATTATCTGTTCTGTTCTTTGCCTCTGGGGCACCTGACATTGCCACTGTCGGAAGACAGGATACTGGGCTGGATGGACCTTTGATCTGACCCAGTATGGCCGTTCTTATGTTCTATAAGGAGAATGTCATTAGGACTGTGCATCTGGCTTCCTCAAGAGCCTGATACACCCTAAAATGGCAATTTAGGGTTTCTCTGAAGGCCTAACCAAACTGGCAGTTTGGGAACCTTGCTAGAGACTGGTGGTCTGTTGCTTTGCCACCCCAATGGAGCAGGGAGTGTCAGTGCTTTGAGATGGTCTTCTCAATACTCTCCCACTGAGCCTTCTCCCAGTCTGCTTCTGCCTCTTTGTCTGATCTGCTGTTTTCTTCCGTACATGCTGGCCCACGTGTATCTCCTTCTGCCACCTCTAACTCACCTGCTGACATTTCTCTCTTTTCCCTTCTTTAACTTTTTATTCTCTCTTTCCTCCACTCTTTGTTCTGTGGCGTAGAAGAGTGAAGATCATCTTCCCTCCCAAACAGTTTGCCCCTTTTCTCCATATCTCTCAATGGTGGGGAGTGACTGATGGTTAGAAAGGTCCGGGCCCTTCACATTTACCATAGAGCAGCAGGGAGCTTAATATATGTGAGAAGTTCTTGGTCAGGGAGTTCTCTAGTTGCTGCTTAAAGAATGGCTCTTTGTGTCTGACCTCACACTATACAGTGTCAGAAGTGACTGAATCCTTGTTACTAGTGAAAGAGTAAAAAGAAAGAAAAGAGACACCTCCCCCCAACCCCCCCGCAGACTGACAGTGTGGTGAGTCAGTAGGGAAAGTGGAAGATCAGACAACAGACCTGCGCCAAGAAAGTCTGCACCAAGAAGGAGATAAAGCCCTGTCACAGCAGTGGAGTCCATAGTGCAAATGGCTCTGTTTGAGAGGCTTGATTTTGGCATCTCAGCTGGCTCTGCTCAAGCCAGAGAGTTGAGCAATTCTAGATGGCTTCGGGTTTAACAGATAAAGCACAAAAATACCTGGTACATGCTTTGATATTTGCAGTGGGTGATGCTTTTGAAGACATCCATGTACCTCATCCCCTCACTGATGAGGAAAAGAGAGACTACACAAAAGTGAAAGATGCTTTTGACGGCCATTTCATAGACAGACAGAATATTACATATGAAAGGGCCAAATTTAATAGGAGGTTCCAGGAGCAAAGAGAAACAGCTGTGATTTTTATTATTGTATTTCATAGGCATGCTGAACATTGCAAATACAAAGCATTAAAAGAATAACTAATAAGAGACAGGATAGTTGTTGGCATAAAATACTTCAATTTATCAGCACAGCTTCAGTAGACCCAAATGTCACACTAGCAAAAGTGAGAATACAACAAACCATAAAGAAACAGCCATATAATTTATATGCTAGCAGCATATGGGAGACTGCATCAGACAATACTGATACAGTAAAGAGGAAAGACATAAATTAGAAAATAAGAACAGGGCACAACTAGAGAGTGGGAGACCAAAGAACCTTAATAGGAGGGAAATTTGGAAAAGCTGTGGAAGATGCGGCAAGACACCATGCCACAGCTGTCAACAATGTCCAGCCAAAGAGACAATGTAGGAGATGCCAGAATATGGGACTTCCTGCAATAGCATGCAAATCACCGGGAGCAGTGGACACAATCCAAGAGGGAGTGTTATCAGACAAGCCCTTACTTTTAGGGGCTATATTCTCAATAGAATAGAGAACTCCTTAGTACACAAGCATGAATCAAAATAGATGAAACCTTTAATTTAAAACTGGTACTGGAGCAGCAGTCACTGCAATTCAATAAATAAATAAAAATCATAAGCAATCCTGGAATGGAGATCTGCAAAGATCAAATAAGATTCTACATGGAGCTAGTAACAATACATTGGATGTTTGTGGCCAGTTCCTTGGGAACCTGGAGAAAGAACAGAAAAGTCTTCCACAAATAATATATGTAATACAAGGATTGACAACTCCCACAGTTGGGTTGCCAGCAATATAAAGACTACACCTAAGAGAGAAACTGGAATGCATCAATGGCAAAAAGCAAGTGCGGGGGATGAGCACAACAGTCCATATGCTGGCCCAGTCTGAGTAGGAAAATTCAGACCTCAGCAGAGGGTTGCAAAGTTTGTAACAAGGAAGAACAATCACTGGAAACATTACTGTCTACAAAGTTACCTGACAGACCTCTGCAGCAGGTAGCAACAGACTTTTTTTTTTTTTTTTCTGGAAAGGTCATATGTACGTTATTGTAGTCTGTTACTTCTCCAGATATATTGACTTGATTGTACTTACACAGACTTCCTCAGCACAGGTCATACAGAAACTGAAGTCCATATTTGCAAGACATAGAGTTCATGAAGTCCTCATAGCTGATAATTGGCCTCAGTTTACTTCTGAAACATTCCTCGCATTTGCACAGGATTTGGATTTTGAACATTGTAATAGTAGTCCACATTACACCCTGAGCAACGGGGAGGTGGAGAGAGCATTTCAGATTTTAAAAAGACTTCTGCAAAAATCAGTGGACACATATAAAGCACCACAGGCATATCAGTCAGCACCCCTCGCATCTGGACTGTTTCCAGTAGACTGTCTAATGGGAAGATATCTACCTGTGGCTCCGGTACAGCTTAAACTGAAGTGGACACATCTGAAGGAATTTAGAAAATGGGTGCTGAAATACAAATTTGGCAGCAACAATACTTCAGTATCAGAGGGGGGTAGCTGGGTTAGTCTGTATTCACAAAAACAATGAGGAGACTGGTGGCACCTTAAAGAATAACAGATTTATTTGGGCATAAGCTTTTGTGGGTAAAAAACCCACTTCAGATGCATGGACTGAAAATTACAGATACAAGCATAAATATATATTGGCACATGAAGAGAAGGGAGTTACCTTACAAGTGGAGAACCAGTGCTGAAGGCTAATTTAGTCAGGCAGGATCAACTATCTGAACTGAGACGGGGGAACAAAGTATGGCTCAAAGGCTCCCAGAATTTCAGAACTACTCTGAACTTGGCAGAAACTCCCAGATGTTACCTAATGGCAACTCCAAAAGGACTTCTCCAGGGGTATCGGGTTCATTTTCAGTATTTCCCAACACAATACTGAGAGGATCTGGGACCTGCAGGTTCTCTGTCAGGAAGTGAACCCCTCCACAGGGAAACTCAACAGAAATGAGAACACTGTCTGGAAGACTGGTCAGACCCCCTCAAAGACCCCCTCAAATACTGCTCAGAACTATGTGGATGCAATTCATAAGGGGACATACTAGTGCAAATAGTTTTAAGGAATTTGAAGTTTATTTTTAATTGTGTGTATATATGCCAGAGGTGGCCAAACCGCGGCTCACGAGCAGCATGCGGCTCTTTTACAATTAAAGTGTGGCTCATGGAATACCCCATACAGCCCCCCCTCCATTCGCCACCTACCAGACTGGGAGGGAGCTTGGGGCTTCTGCCCGGTGGTGGGGCTAGGGGCTTCTGCCCAGCAGAGATGGGGGTGTTGGGACTTCAGCCCTGTAGAGCGCACCTGCCAGGGATCGGGGCTTCAGCAGGAGAGGGGCTGAATCCCCAGCATGCACGTCCCGTGGGGCTGAAGCCCTCAGACCCACCTCCCCAAAGGGCAGAAAAGCCTCTAGCCCCACCACCCTGCTTCAAGGCAGAAGCCCCACTCTGACTGGCAAGCCATGGCTCTCGGACTTCTGAAGATTGTCATATGTGGCTCAGAGGGTCAGTAAGTATGGCCACCCCGGTATATATATTGGTTGATAAATTAAGTTTTAAACTTTTATTAGAAAGAAAAGAGGATGTGACGTAGCTATAGAATTCCCGGTCCTCAACAGTTACCAGAGAGGATCAGGATGTGTTGCAGTGGGGAGCTTAATAAACGTGGGAACTTCTTGGTCAGGGAGCTTTCTAGTTGCTGCTTAAAGCATGACTCTTTGTATCTGTCCTCACGCTAAAGTGATGATATCCATACCTGATCTAAGGAAGCCTATTCTGTCACCCCCATCACATCAAGAGCCAGCAGAATGAGGTGCAGGCAGTTTCCAAGTAAACTAAATATGTTCTGGTAATTGGGCTGGGTGGGAGTGATGGGATGCACACGTGTGTTGTGTGCGTGAGGGGGTGGGGTGTTTGAGAATCTTCATTCTTAATATTGGATTGTCTGCAGAATTGTTTATATATGCTTTTATTTAATCGTGATCTTAAGTATTTTAGTGCTGAGTCCATCCATAGGTCCAAAACTTTCTCAATAATCCTTATCTGAATACCGGTTGCCTGACATTCTGCCTTGGCAAGACACATGTCTGGCCACAACTGTTAAAACAGGCTTTCATATATTTATCTTCCCTATACTTCAGTTTGCAATCTGAACACATAGCAGTGGCTAATGTAAACCCTCCCAGGCTCACTTTGGATAAAAAAAACCTGCCATTTTTGGCTTCAGACTATATTATAGATTTATTTGTATTTACCACTATAAGTTTGTGGCAAGAGGCAGCAGTGGTTTCCTTTTGGGTTTGTGTGTTTGTTTGTTTTTACCTAGAACTGGCAAGAAAGCCGCTTGTGGGATCAGAGTTGTGATTATTAAAATCCTATTGTCTTTTAGATTTTATTTTTAAAGTTATTGCCATCTGTAAACAAGAAAATAAGCTTAGATACAAAAGTCAAATTTTTCATTTTGTTTACTACACAACATGCCCACTCTAGCTTGGAATACCTTAAGAAGTTAATAAAAATGCAAAATAAAATAATTTAAAAATCAATTTTTTTTGAACATATGCTTCTGGTTTTAATTCAGGTAAATTTTAACAAGAAACTCTTTTTTATAAAACTTGTAACACTTTTTAAAGTTACCATCACATTGTTCCCAAGACATTAAGTACAAATGAGCATCTGTTTTCCCTCTAAATTAACCGGTTACACCCTTTCCTTTCATAAAGATTCAGAAGAACCGTAAGAAATACAAGACTGAAGAACAGTGGAAGCGAAGGCAGAGCACTTTTCGTCGAGGGATATCAAGCCGTCGTTCTGCTTATGCTTTCTCACATCAACGGGGATATGCTGATCTTATTGCTTCTGGACGTAGCATACGTAAAAAACGAGCACCTTTAGATGCGGTGCTACACCACAAGGTGGCCGAAGATAGACAAGTTGGTGAAACCAGCTGATGATTGTCTAAGATTTAAGTTCTAGAAGACAGGCTTTTTAGCAAATGATTGCACAAAGAATGTTTATTTTTTATGGAAGACTCAAGATTTTTTTAAAAAATGAGATGACATGAGATTATGAAGACTTCAAAATTTTCTTACAAAACTGCTTGGTTTGGGACTATTGAAAAACAGAAAAAACCAAGAAGTATGTGTTGTTTTGTTTTAAGTAAATCCTAATCCTTGTGCAAGTATAATGTGAAACTGAAGGATATATAAAATTCTAGGGTCTAAAAACCCAGAGTTTTAATTTTTTAAGTGATGCTTGGAAATGCTAAATTTTATCCTTTTTTTTTAATTATAATCATGAAATAAAATTGCAGCACACATTTCTTACCTTACTTTAAAGATGAACAGCTGAGAAGCAATCAAACTGTATGTGCCACTTTGTTAAACAATTCTATTTATACAATGGTAAAGGTGAATTAGATAACTAATATTTTTCTTCCTTTAGGGAAGCCATGCAATCTGACCTTTCATACAGCTAAACTAGGCTCCATGGTGGTATGTTGTAGTCACTCACTTACTTGGAACAGATTAACACATTTTAGTGAAAATACAATCACAGTTGTAGGTGTGGTTACAGTCCATTCCTGTTTACTAAATGGTTCACAGTCTTTTTTTTCTCTTAACGGTTCTATCACTGACTTGGGTTATTCTTTCAATAACTTCTCTGTGTCTCAGGAGGAGAGTGTTCTGGAAAACAGTGAAGACCTCAGGATTTTTTGAAACACTTTCTCTGAAATATTTTTGTGTCTACCTACTTGTATAGTATTTTATGATGTTATTTGGTTATTGGAAAACTGCCTTTTGAATTGGCAGATTTGATTTGTTCATTTCAGTTGAGTTTCATAATGCAACAATTTATAAGAATAGATAAGGAAGAATAGGCCACTTTTAAGTTGAACATACTTCAGTTGGTAATTATTGAACAGTGTCCTCTAACTGGGGAGGGAAGGGAGGAGAACGTCTCTCCTTTTTTTTTGGTACATATTACATGCATAGACACACACACAGACTCTCACATAGTTTCCTTAACTTTAGGATGTATAAATGTTTCACCTTTTTTTTATATAGAATACTGACTTACACCGGCATTAATAACTGTTCCAATGTTTTTTAATAGGGCATAAACACAATGTGTACAGTTAATCTTTTAGATCTAGGCAAAGAAATGTACATTTCATAATTTTAATGGAGCAAATGCAAGAAAGTTTACAGTTTTTCTTTTAATATGGGATGGGAGCAGTATAGTTAATTTTAAAGAAAAGGAAGTGTATCATTTCAGTTTCTCTCATTGAGAGATGTGGGAATGGTCAACAATACAAGTATCAGTCTTCTAAATTGGGTGCAATATTAATTTTAATATACAAATTGATTTGGATATATTCCATTTACATATAATTGAGGGTTAATATGTAACATATTTTGTTTATGGATAACAAATGTATTCATAAAATATCTTAAATTTTAATCTTTTGACGAATGTGGAAAACAAAGTGGTTTTTACCATTTTTATGTTTTATTTGAACGATTATTAAACAATTCTGTGTAAATAAGGTTGATGCTACCTATAAATCAGTCTGAATTATTGGATTGAGGAGTTGCTTGTATAATAATATACAAACAAAATATTTGTTAGCGGTTGGGAGAAAACATCTGAGATATTTCTTGGCCTATCAAAGGTTGAAAGTCAAACAGCTAGCCACCTAGAGCAGGGCTTCTCAGACTTCTGTACTGATGACCCCTTTCACACAGCAAGCTTCTGAGTGTGACCCCCCCCCCTTATACATTAAAAACACTTTTTTATATATTTAACACCATTATAAATGCTGGAAGCAAAGCGGAGTTTGGGGTGGAGGCTGACAGCTCGCGACCCCCCCATGTAATAACCTAGGGGCTCCATGAGGGGCCCCAACCCCCAGTTGAGAACCCCTGCCCTAGAGCAAGAATGCCTCTTAAGAGAAGATCTCACTTATCAAAAGAGTGGAAAGATGTTATATTTTGGGCTGGGCAATTGGTAGTACTGAACTGAAGAGGAGAACATTTTAAAAAGATTGTATTTATTTCAGAGTGCAGTTTACACTTTGACTTATGTATCTCTGCTACATTTCAGTCTTCATCTGAATTCTTTCATAGAATCATAGAATATAAGGGTTGGAAGGGACCCCAGAAGGTCATCTAGTCCAACCCCCTGCTCGAAGCAGGACCAATTCCCAGTTAAATCATCCCAGCCAGGGCTTTGTCAAGCCTGACCTTAAAAACCTCTAAGGAAGGAGATTCTACCACCTCCCTAGGTAACGCATTCCAGTGTTTCACCACCCTCTTAGTGAAAAAGTTTTTCCTAATATCCAATCTAAACCTCCCCCACTGCAGCTTGAGACCATTACTCCTCGTTCTGTCATCTGCTACCATTGAGAACAGTCTAGAGCCATCCTCTTTGGAACCCCCTTTCAGGTAGTTGAAAGCAGCTATCAAATCCCCCCTCATTCTTCTCTTCTGCAGGCTAAACAATCCCAGCTCCCTCAGCCTCTCCTCATAACTCATGTGTTCCAGACCCCAATCATTTTTGTTGCCCTTCGCTGGACTCTCTCCAATTTATCCACATCCTTCTTGTAGTGTGGGGCCCAAAACTGGACATAGTACTCCAGATGAGGCCTCACCAATGTCGAATAGAGGGGAACGATCACGTCCCTCGATCTGCTCGCTATGCCCCTACTTATACATCCCAAAATGCCATTGGCCTTCTTGACAACAAGGGCACACTGCTGACTCATATCCAGCTTCTCGTCCACTGTCACCCCTAGGTCCTTTTCCGCAGAACTGCTGCCTAGCCATTCGGTCCCTAGTCTGTAGCTGTGCATTGGGTTCTTCCGTCCTAAGTGCAGGACCCTGCACTTATCCTTATTGAACCTCATCAGATTTCTTTTGGCCCAATCCTCCAAATTGTCTAGGTCCTTCTGTATCCTATCCCTCCCCTCCAGCGTATCTACCACTCCTCCCAGTTTGGTATCATCCGCAAATTTGCTGAGAGTGCAATCCACACCATCCTCCAGATCATTTATGAAGATATTGAACAAAACCGGCCCCAGGACTGACCCTTGGGGCACTCCACTTGATACCGGCTGCCAACTAGACATGGAGCCATTGATCACTACCCGTTGAGCCCGACAATCTAGCCAGCTTTCTACCCACCTTATAGTGCATTCTTCCAGCCCATACTTCCTTAACTTGCTGACAAGAATACTGTGGGAGACCGTGTCAAAAGCTTTGCTAAAGTCAAGAAACAATACATCCACTGCTTTCCCTTCATCCACAGAACCAGTAATCTCATCATAAAAGGCGATTAGATTAGTCAGGCATGACCTTCCCTTGGTGAATCCATGCTGGCTGTTCCTGATCACTTTCCTCTCATGCAAGTGCTTCAGGATTGATTCTTTGAGGACCTGCTCCATGATTTTTCCAGGGACTGAGGTGAGGCTGACTGGCCTGTAGTTCCCAGGATCCTCCTTCTTCCCTTTCAGCCAGCGGTTCTCAAGCGGGGGTCCACGGGGCCCCGTTGCTGAAACACAGTGCCGCCCTGTCCCCACACACCCATGTCAGGCTGAAGTGGGCAGTGGTGCAGAGCTTCAGCCTGCACCCTGTCCCACCCCTGCAGGACAGAAGCTGAGAGCAGCGCAGGGCTGAAACACTGAGCTCCCCGTCCCTCCCCTGCCCCGAAGCCAGGGCTGAAACCCCGACATGGGCAGAAACTTTGAGTCCATGGGCAGAGTTAAGTGGGCACAAGAGTGTTGCCCCCCGCAAACTGCAGTGCCTTACCCAGAGCAGGGCAGTCTGTGGGGCAGCTCCACCCCCCCACACCTCCTCTCCTGCAGCTCCTGCCCTCTGGCCAGGTCCTAAGAGGTCCACAGCTCCTAGGAGGGAAGCTGGAGCCAGGCAGTGCGGAACAGCTGCTCCTCTGACAGGTGGTGCCACCAGGGAGCAGGCAGCCATGGCATTCCCCCATCTGCCTTTAGTACCTGGGATTGTGCCTGCTTCTCAGCTTCCAGCCTCCTTTGACTGCTCATGCAGCTGCTGAGAGCTGCCCAGGCAGCTCTGGGCCCAGCAGAGCCCTCAGGGAGCAGCCACAGGCACATGGCCCCGAACAGGTAGGTGGCCTGCTGAGGTGAGTCGGGGGTGGAGGTGGCACTCCCTCCCTGGACCCTGCTGTGCATAGCTGGCCAAAGCCCTGCTGGCCCTTGCCCCTCCCCCACAATAGAAGTCAAACTATGCCTATGCCCAAGGGTTCCCACCCCTGGCCTGGAGCCCCAAGTCCTCCCCCCGGGCTCCGGCCTGGAGTTGTTCTAGCATGTTGAGGAGGGCACTTAGGAAAACGTTGAGAACCCCTGATTTAAGCCATACTGGCTTGGGCTGTGATTTTGTCTGATCTCACACACTTATACCAGTGTCAGCCTGCAGAGAGACCTCCATGGAAACACAAGCTTTTGCAGGAAGTGGTGCTAATTTCATCTGATGGAATTCTTCTTTCAAGTCATTGAACACATGACTTAATATGGTACTAAGAGACCACTTCTGCTGGAATTACTGCCTTTCAGATGAGGCTTAGTCCCTGTTCATTTAAAAAACCCATGGTACTGACAAGTAACAATTTCGTCCAGTATACTCTGCCTACCTGAATTCTCCTGGAAGCTTCAGTTGGGTACAGTATTCACAGCATGCCCTGAGAGGTTGTGTACAGTTGCCATGTACTGTGTGATGCCTCTTGTAAACTATCTTTGAGAGAGCTGCAATGCAGTGGTGGGTTTATGGATTCTGGTGTCATACAGCTGGACAAGTCCTCTGGGATTGTGTAGAAGTCAATACTGTCTTGATGACAGCCTGATATACCAGTGGCCTGATGGGACTCCATAAACTATCTTCTGCCAGTTATTCAGTGGCCCCCTGAACCTGACATTATTCTCACAGGTCACCATAGTATGTAAATTGTCTGTGACAGATGACATGGGAAGGCAGATGGGCAGAGTGCTGACGACAGTCTTGTGCTGAATCAGATTAGCAGTGATACTAGAATCTTTAAAATCTCTTATGGCTGTGCTGAAGACTGTCTTTCTTCGCCACCACCTTGCCTAACTGAACTATTTAAGATGGTTAACAGCTTGGTAAATTAGAACTGTTTGCATCCATCGCTGCTTAACTATTGCTCACTGTGATGTTCCCCTCTGGTGTTCTCCAGACCCGTGATATGCTAGGTCACTCTAATCCTTGACTCTGAGAGCCAGCCTTACCCTGCTCTGCTGTGAGAACCCCCACTCCAGGGCTGTTGTAAAATAATAAATGATGAGGACAGAAAGAATAAAGTAGGAAGGATATCTGATTCAAAGAATAACTAACAAAATAAGGGGAAGTTTCTAAAAAAGCCTCTGATCAATAGCAGTGACTGCAGAGGAAGATTTCAGAGTAGCGGACGTGTTAGTCTGTATTCACAAAAAGAAGAGTACTTGTGGCACCTTAGAGACTAACATTTATTTGAGCATAAGCTTTGTGAGCTTATCCGATGAAGTGAGCTGTAGCTCACGAAAGCTTATGTTCCAGTAAATTTGTTAGTCTCTAAGGTGCCACAAGTACTCCTTTTCTTTTTGCAGAGGAAGAGAATCTGTCTTAAAATGAGCTAACACAGCCCTTCTCCAGCCCACACACCAGTGTTAAAGCCTATGTGAGCCCAGGTACAATGGGAAAACTATTGAACAGCAACTGCATACAGCAGGGGTGGCCAATCTGTGGCTCCAGAGCTACATGCGGCTCTTCAGAAGTTAATAGGTGGCTCCTTGTGTAGGCACCGACTCCAGGGCTGGAGCTACAGGAACCAAGTTTCCAATGTGCAAAGCGGGTGCTCACTGCTCAACCCCTGGCTCTGCCACAGGCCCTGCCCCCACTCCACGCCTTCCCACCCCCTCCTCTCAGCCTGCCATGCCCTCACTCCCCCCCGCCCCGCCCCACTGCCACAAAACAGCTGATTGGGAGGTGCGGGGTGGTGCTGATTGGTGGGGCTGTAGATGGCTAGGAGGCGCTGGGAGCGGGGGGGCGCTGATGGGGGGCTGCTGACATATATTACTGCGGCTCTTTGGCAATGTACATTGGTAAATTCTGGCTCCCTCTCAGGCTCAGGTTGGCCACCCCAGCATACGGTATCATTTGGCTGATGGATTTTTTAAAAAATTATGGTTAAATTAGAGTTTGGTAATTTCTCATATCAATTTTAAAATATTAAAGATTCCAACAAATAGTATCTAGGTTCCCCGCCCCACAAGGCAAAAAGAGCCCAGATCAAGGCAGCAGTTTCACAATGATTATTCCTCTAAGGACTGTATTTAGTAAGTACAGTTTTGCAAGCTATGTGTACTAAATTTTTTTTAAAAAAAGCAAAAAACGTATGTTTAGAACTGCCACAAAATTAGGCTAAAATGGCAGTTAATTTTTAATTTAATTTTTTTAAAATTAAGGCGGTAAAAAAGCTTTTGCACAAAGTAACACTACAAAATATGAAGAAAATTGAACAGTTGGGAGGGAGTTGTAAAAATATTTTTAAAAAAATGGTAAAGAGAATGCTTGGTTTAATAACAAAACATAGTTATGGCAGTATAACTCAGTGCAGTCCTGCCCAGTGAAACCTTTAGTAGTAAAACAAATTATGTAAAGAGAAGCTCAGATGGTGACAATTACCACCACTATATGCCTTTTTTTTTTCCTCCTCTGAAAAGGCTTTACAGCCATTCTGAAGGAAATGGGCTCTTGCCAGAAAATGTGTCTGTAAATAATAAATTATGCTAATTTTTGCAGGCAGTGTGACAATCTGGTTTAAAAATTATTAAACTAGAAATAATTTAATCAAAATATCTAAAAGACATGCTTTTCTATATGGTGTAACTACTTCCAAAACTTGTAAAAATATAACCATGATAAAATTTAAAAAAATGAAGAGCAATTATATAGTTTTAATATTTTTAGTAATATTTATTTTATCTTAAAATGAAATAGAATTTTTCATGGGATTTTAATGGTTGGAGGTTTTGTTATGATTTTGAATGGCCACTGCACTATTTAAAGTAGTTTTATTATTTGTAATTAATAATTTGTTAAAAGAAAACAGAATTTGGATGGCACTTTTGAATAGCATTTCAGTGACTGGGGTTCACTTATATTTACTTATTTTTTATAGAATGCATACTTTTGTATAATTTAATTTTTATTTTTTACGTTATATTATTACACTAGGTGCTGTACAAACAGAACAAAGAGACAGTCTCATTATTTATCCCCCTTTTCCTTGCTCCAAAGACATACTTATGCTCATAAGTTATTTTCTATTGTATGAAATTACAGATTGAGTTCCCAGTAATAACTTCCATCTAGAAATTATGCATATTAGGAAATCATTCTTTTCAGATTCTCATTCCTGAAGAATAAGCTCAAGACAGGTGGATACTCAAACAAGGGACGGGCGGGGCAGACGGGTTAGATTTCAATTTTACTTTAGCTCACAAGCCCCCTTGCACAAATAACATGTTGGGGTTTTCTTTGCTAGAGAAATAACTTGTGTTTAGCTGATTATTTTCTCTAGAATGACTCTCAATACACATCTGCCTAAAGACAAAACTTCCTCAATTATGTCTTGGGTTGTGCTAGGTACCTTTTGGCTGACCTTAATGCTAACCTTGATTCAGGCTGAATTGTGTCAGCTCCTTGTGTTACTGCCCACGGGCATGGAGTTCACCACCCATGGCCCATAGTGGCTGGAAGCACAGAGAGGTGAGCTCTGAACTGCTTTCCTGGTGACCAACTGCTCTGGGCAGGTGATCAGTGAACTAATTCCTGGTTCATCCATACTAGACCTATAAATAGCTGATCCATCTATAACAAATCTAGAATTAAACTCAACAAACATATGGAGGGTGTCCTCTGAGTGGGTTGACAGCTAATCAGCAGCCACTGTGAAGGTACTATTTGTTTGCGTTTTGGACAGAGACAGCAGCACTGCAGGACCTCAGCTCACCTGGGAGAAACTAAAAGGTGTACAAGACAATTTCAGAGGGAGTTATGAAGTTAGGTACTCACCAAACCAGTGACCAAAGCTTGGAGAAAATGAAGGGTCTGGATAGGGGGCTAACAAAGGCCAAAGGCTATAATCACTACTTAAGTGTCCATCTCCTCACAGAATGGATGAAAGACTGTTCCATCACAATAGCTAATAGACACTGCCATGGTGATATTACTGAGGGACAGGTTTTTGCATCTGAGAACCATGGAGCCCAGGCCAGTGCCTCTAAGACCAGAGTCTCCAATATACTAGGGGCTGAAAAATGTTATCACTTTCTGAGTCTCATCTTCAGCTGGTTAATTTGTGGTCAGTAGTGTCTAATGTTGTATTCTCTCTTGTATCCCAATTGCTGGAACTATTGGTCCTTCTGTTATATATCGGGCCTTACCAAATTCACAGCCATGAAAAACACATCATGGACCATGAAATCTGGTCTTTTGTGTGCTTTTCCCCTATACTATACAGATTTCATGCAGGAGACCAATGTTTCTCTAATTGGGAGCCTGACCCAAAAGGGAGTTGCAGGGGTTCATAGTATTGCCACGGTTACTTCTGCTCTGCCTTCAGAGATGGGCAGCCGGAGAGCGGAGGCTGTTGGCCAGGTGCTCAGCTCTGAAGGCAGTGCCCTGCAAGCAGCAGCGCAGAAGTAAGGGTAGCAGTACACTAGGGTAGGGCCCTAGTTATATATAACAAATTGTATATTTTAGTGGTACTATAGAATGGGTGACACAGCTTAGCAAGAAACTAAGATTCAAATTCTGTTCCTAGTGTGGACATAATGTCTATTATGGAGTAGTACTCGGATTACCTCCAATATCTGCAACCTGTTCTTGTATCTTAGTATGTATTCATGCACAGGATGATGTAAGGTCAGTGCCTGATCCTGATTTTATTGAAGTCACTCTAAATCCATTCAGAAACTGGTGAAGAATGCAGGATCCTGCTTTATTAAATAGAATGCATAACTGTGAGCACACCTCAAAATGGCTCCATGATGTGCACCAGTTTGTTTTTTTTAAAATATATTCTAAGTTCCCTAGTAATGGGAATTCACTTGTGTTTGATCCTGTAAACACTTATTATCCTGCTGTCCTGAATATCTGAATCCATCACTACTATTCACTATCTGAATAAGGAGGGTGGAATTTGGTACGTTATAGTGTGCATCTCTGACCAAATGTGTAAACTCTAGTCAGGGGTGGGAAATGTTTTGTGTTGTACTACTTTATCATTTTGAGATGCTAAATGTAATAGGAACAGTGTTAATATACTCTACCCTAAAAGGATTTCTATTTTCTCTGCTGCAGCATATACCTCAGTTCGTAATAAGTTTTCAGTACCATACAAGTGGCCAGCAATGCAGTCCTTCAGTTGCTCTGCAGTGCAGCTTCTGCCTTACATGCACAAGCATGGGATGATGGGCTTCTTATGCAGCATGACTGTAATAAACGTTTCATGGCAAAAATGAGAAGATACAGCTCAGAATAAAATTAAAAGCCACAAACAGGGTTGCATTAGTAAGATTAAAACAAAATACAGTGGGAAGCAGGAAAGTAACAGCAGAGGTGAATGTACAGGGGCTCCTATGATTAGTTAAAGGTCTGTCAACCTCTCTGGAACCAAGCTGCTTTTTATTATTTCCTCATTAAGCTGTTTTGTCATGTGCAATTATTTATTACGGGTGGGATGCTAACCCTGTTCAGCATCTGTGTCTGTAAAACAACCCCGCACTCAGTGCTATCCATAACCCTTAGGGCAGCAGATGGGTCTGGGCTACTTTACGAGTCACCCAGCTCCTCTCCGGCGCACTTTCAGCAGCGGTGGCTGCGACTCTCCGCGCCAAGGTGCGCGCTCTCTCCCCCCACAAGCCCGGCTGGTGGGAACTGGGCCCCGGCCTGCTCCCCGCAGGCGCCGATCCGCTCCGGCCCAGCGCCTGGCACCCGCCGGCGTCGGGGCGTTCCGAGGCTTCGCATTCCGCGCGCCCCGGGCCCCGCCAGCCCGGCTGAGATCCCCCTGCCCGCCTGGGCTGCCCAGCGCCCCCAGCCGTGTCCGGTTTTGCACTCAGCCAGATTTCCAGCAGCTGAAGCACCGCGCCTCCCGGCACCCAACAGGTCCCTCCAAGGCGGAAACCGGGCCCCTGGCTCAGCCGCAAGGAGGAGCCTCTCTCCCGGCGCCGGGGACAAGTGCAGGGGCGCAGCCCTGGCTCCAACCCCGCAGCCGCAGCGAGCGACCAATCCCGCCGCGGCGCACCCGGGCCCTATCGGGGCCGGCCCCGCTGCCGGGCCAATGAGCTCCCCGCGCCGGGGCGGGGCTGCGGCGAGGCGAGGCGAGGCCCGGCCGCAGACTGATGCAATCCGGTCGCCGGAGCGCTGGGGAGCCGCCTGCTGCACCAGCCGCTGCCGGGCCGGGCGCGTGGGGAGTCTCCGCTGCCGCCATGTCCGCGCTGCTCAGCCAGGAGGCGGGCGAGCTGGCCCTCGGTGAGTCCCCGCGGGGCGTGGGGCAGCACGGGGAGGCCCTGGCCCGGCGCCCCCGGCCCGGCCCGGCTCTGGGGCCCGCCCTAGTGCCTGGCCCGGCTGAGCAGCTCCGCGCCGCGAAGGACACGTTGCTCTAGAGTCGGTGTTCGTGGTAGGCGCGCTCTGGTCCCTCGCCTGGGGAGGTGCTTGGCCTGCCCAGGCCCCTCGTCAAAAGGGCAAATCCCCTCGTGGGTCAGTCAGTGGTGAAAACACGGCCACCAAAGAGTAGGAGTAAAGGGTCGGTTTTCATCGTGGAGAGAGGTCAGTAGCGGGGTTCCCCCGGCCAGGGACCGGTGCTACCTAGTCCACATATTCGTTAGCGATCGGGGGGGGGGAGGGATAACGGGTGAGGTGGCAGTTTGCAGATGATGTAAAATTAATCGAGATAGTTAAGTCCAAAGTCTTTAAAACAAAGGCAAGGAAGTATTTCTTCACATAATGCACAGTCAACACGATGAACTCGTTGCCAGGGGATGGTGTGAAGGCCAAAAGTGTAAATCTGGTTTTGGTTTTGTGTTTTCTTTTTAAAGAGAAGTTCATGGAGGATGAGTACATCAATGGCTATTAGCCAAGATGGGCACGGATGTAACCCCGTACTCTGGTTGTCCCTAAACCTCTGACTGCCAGAAGCTGGGCTTGGATGGCAGGGGATGGATCACTCAGAACTACAGATGATTTAGCAATCCCTTGTATGTTTACAGAATCATAGAAGGTTATGGTTGGAAGGGACCTCAGGAGGTCATCTAGTCCAGCCCCCTGCTCAAAGCAGGACCAATCACCAATTTTTGCTCCAGATCCCTAAATGACCCCCTCAAGGATTGAACTCACTGTTGACTTCCTCTGTAGCATCTGGCACTGTCAGCTGTTAGAAGACAGGATAATGTGTTAGATGGACCATTGGACTGACCTAGTGTGGCAGTTCTTATGAGGTGGCTGAAAGGTCCCGTCACAGCCTGCTGCTGGGCAAGAGGCAGTGCTGTTGGAGGCTTGTGTATGCTAAAGAAGTGGGCACTGACCAGTGTTGGGTTGAGAGAGCTGCACCCATTTCCTAGTGTGTCTTCCCACTACTCCATCAGTGTCCTGATGCAGGAAAGGAGCTGTGCTAGACACCATCAGAAAGGCAGTATGTGATGTGTAAGGGATTAAATCAATTCCAATAGGCAGCATGGACAGTCTTTTTCCTTGGCTGCCATGAGGCAGTTCAGTGCTGGTTTGTTTTTTTTTAATTTGATCAATTACTTCCCCTATGGAAGTATGAGTCACTGTTGTATCATTGCAACTAAAAAGTTTGTCCTCCAAACATGCTCAGTTAATTTTTTACAACGTTTTAAGACACACTGTATCCCAAATGCTTTATTGTAATAAAAACTAAACATTCATCCCCTTTAAAACAAACAAAAAGGGGACTTCGATTTGAGTGACATGCTGGTTATCTTATGCTAAAACTTCGGTGGAATTTCTCAATGTTATAGGTGACAATTTCTTAACTCAAAGCCAACCTGGGGGGATTCTATATTAGACCTTGTGTTAGGGGCTTATTCCTTCACCCGCATACTTCCCTGTTCCTTCTCGCATGAACAGAGAGCAACAATACCCAAAGTCCAGAAGGTGGAAACAATTTTGATGTTTATTGGGGTGAACTTCCAGCAAGCATGATTCCAGTTTCCTTCCTTGGTGTCCCCCTTCCCAGCTCTGACACCACAGAGCCTTACCTGTGTCCCTGTTCCCATTCCCCCTTTAGCAAAACATGATTCCAATTTTCCCCCCCACTTACTGAGTGACTGCAGACTACATAGTAAAACTTGAGTTCTGCTTAGCTATACTTTAACCAATCATTTTCCTGAAATTTAACGAGCCAATCCTAACGTACTATAACATGATTATTTAACCAATTATATCCCACACCTTAATTAGTTTACACCCAGCAAAATTAATTATACAGCAGACAAAGAAATAATCACAGAACCAGACAGAGATTATACTGACAAACAATAGGGAAAATGGAGACCACAGTGATAGAACAACACAGAAATGAGGATTTCACATCCCAGCTATTGATAAGTGAGTTCTTGCCAGACAGGATGCTATCAAACTAAGTTTCCTTTTACATTTTCTAGGCACTTCCCTTTCTCTGGAGGCGATAGGCCATTATCAGGACAGGATTGTATTCCTAACAGCCCAATAGCACCTTATTTCAATGTGACTAGTTTGGAATATGAGGATGTGACCGTTCACTTCCCAGCTTATGGCTGCCTCTGCTGCTTAGCCAGAGGCCTTAGCCTAAGAACAAGGCCTCAGACTGTCACAGTAAGAGAAGTCTCTTACGCCGGCAGACATTGATTTTGATTCTTTCTTTTATACCTCTATAACTAGCTAAAGTAATAAGAATACACCTAAATTCTTAGAGTATAGGCCTTTGCAGACAGGCCTGAATATCTATATCCTAACACCTTGTTCTAATAGATAAAGAGGAACTGATCACAGAACTAAAAGTTAATGGTAGCTTAGGTACAAGTGATTGTGACTTGATCACATTTATAATGTGCAAGCAGAATAAAGTCTAGACAAGTAATATATATACTTGGTGCTTTCATAGGGCCAATTTCACAAAGCTGAAATCAATAATGAGTCAAATCATCTGGGAGGAATAATTTAATTGAAAAATGTGAATGATAATTGGGAATCATTTCAGAACACTTTCGTAGATGCCCTGAAAAGCCACAGTTCCACAGCTGAGGAAGAAGGCTGTGTTGATTAAAAAAACAACCTGGTTCAGAGTGGAAGAGAAGGCAGCTGTAAAATAAATAAATAAGATAAAATAAAATAAAATGGAATAAAGGGGAAGTTAATAGTAATGACTATAAATCAGCAGTTAGGAATTGTAGACAATTGATAAGGGAAGCCAGGGGACACAAGGAGAAATTTATGGCAAGAAGGAGTTTTTAAAATATATTATGAACAAAAAGAATCCTGACAACTGTATTGGTCCATTGCTAGCTGGAATTCTCAAAATAACACAGAAGAGACAGAAATGTTAAATATTTGTTTTTTATTTGAATTTAAGAATTGCCATAATAGGTCAGACCAAAGGCCATCTAGCCCAGTATCATGTCCTCCAACAGTGACCAATGCCAAGTGCCCAAGAGGGAATGAACAGAACAAGTAATCATCAAATGATGCATCCCTTGTCGCCCCTTCTCAGCTTCCGGCAAACAGAGGCTAGAGACACCATCTCTGCCCATCTAGTTCTTTTTTGAACCTTGTTATAATCTTGGCCTTCAAAACATCCTCTGGCAAAGAGTTCCACAGGTTGACTATGCGTTGGATGCAGAAATACTTCCTTTTGTTTGTTTTAAACCTGCTGCCTATTAATTTAATTTGGTGACCCCTAGTTCTTGTGTTATGAAAAGGAGTAAATAACACTTCCTTATTTACTTTCTCCACACCAGTCATGATTTTATGAACCTCTATCATATCCCCCCTTAGTCATCTCTTTTCTGAGCTGAAAAGTCTCAATCTTATTAATCTCTCTCTGTGTTAAGTTGCTTGTAGTCTTAACTACATATGTGCTGGTTACTCTGCAAAGACACCACTATTGAGTTAATAAGAACATAGGAATTGCCATGCTGGATCAGATCTAAGATCTGTCTGGCCTAGTATCCTGTCTCTGACAGTGGTCTGCTTCAGAGGAAGGTGTAAGAAACCTCAATAGGAGGATGGGGTTGCTAATCTATATCTACACTACAGAGTAAGCCGGGGGTTTGAACTACAGCTCAAGCCTTGCCCCCCCCCCCCCCCTTCATCTACACACAAATTGCACTAACCCTTGGCTTGGTCCCAGGACCCCACAGGTGTGGAGGGTCCGAGCCTGAGTCAAGCCAGGACCCAGGGTTCAAGCCCTGTTGCTTTGCAGTGTAGATGCTGTTCCAAAAGTATTCTTCAGGCTGACTTTCTTTGTCCTCTGTCAGTGGTTTGGTGGACAGTCAAGTTTTCCCACACTGCATCACACACAAAGGGCCGTTGCTGCCACATTTTGGGAGGGTGCTAGGAAGTCTGAAGATGTGGGCAGTTGGACTCAGGCCTGCCTAATGCAGTGAAGACCCTGGAGCCCCAGGTAGGAACCAGGGTTCACCAGTTCCTAACTTGGGGTCACAAATGAGTGTTGACACTCAAGCTCTAGGTTAACAAACCCAGGGTCTGGGAACTTACATTGCAGTGCAGACATGCCCTAACAGTTAGAGATTCTCGTGAGACCTGAAGCATGAGGCTTAATGTCTCTCCAAAAACATGTCTTCATTAATTATGGTGATGCTGAATATTCTTGATAGCTATATAAATATCCAATCCCTTTTAAAATCTTGCCAAGTCTTGTGCTTGCTTTAAAATACCTATATATGCTGCTCCTATATTACAGGAGAGATGTACGTTTCTGAACGTGAGGGCTGCGATTCTACTGGCGATGGAACAGAGAAGAAGCCTTTCAAAACGGCTCTGAAGGTATCTGCAGAAAACACACACAGTCTATTTCAAGTCATGTTGTTTCAATTCAGGACAAACAGCCAATTATTTAGGGAAATATTGTAAACTAGTGGTGGACCAGATTTGATCTGAATGGATTTTTAAGCAGCTGTTCTCTTTAAACGTAAATCATATATATCTTAACATCTGGTCATCATTGATGTGTTTTGTAAACGTAGAATGTCCACCATATTATCTCATTGACAGTCTGGCTTCAGTATTCTTATGATAAAACTGACTTTGCACTTTTTTTTTTCCCCTTTAAGGCTTTGATGACAGCGGGAAAGGAACCATTTCCTACTATTTATGTGGACTCGCAAAAAGAAAATGAGGTGATGTAATTTAAATGGATATTTCTAATTAAATGAGGTATTAAGGTTCCTATTTTTCAAGACACAAATAACTTCTTTCTCTTCCCCTCCTCCCCATATCTCACCGGATTCATCTAGAGATGGGATGCTATTTCTAAGTCACAAATGAAGAATGTCAAAAAAACATGGCAGAGAGAACAAATGAAGAATGAAGCTAGGGAGAAGAAAGAGGTGAGTTATGAATACTGCCAAGTCAGCTCATTTAGAAATTAAAAATAAAAAAATCCATCTTAGTTCTCCTGAAAATCACATATGCTAATCTTGCGTGTGCTGATATAGCGGTGGATGAAGGCTGTAGCAGGCAAAGTGATCAGTAGTGCACTAGTCAGAACTACAGCCTTTAAGCCCACCGCTTGTGTGCCCAGATAGTTTAATTTTGCCAGAGAAGGGCAGAGAAAGTTAAATGTAATTGGCCCTATTCTATCCTTGGATATATGGTTTGACTCCCATTGATTTTACTGTATATGTTAGTTACTTGTTTTCACTTCATCAAGACAAGCAAATGGTCTGCGTCAGGGCTGGGATGAGTTTCTATAAATTTTGGATGTGAATGTGGATGTCTCTAAACTACTCCAACCTTCTCTAAACCAGGTTAAGAGCACTTCTAGGAAGTGTTTCATGTCCTGGGGATCGCACCCATGTATCTTAGGGCAGATTTTTGACATATTGTAGCAGTGCTGAGATTGTATGTAAGCATTCATCTTTAGAGATGTACATTACAGTTACGTACTGCTGTCCGTGGAGAGTGATACTGGAATAAATAACCTGATTGTAGTTATTGTTAACACCAATACATGACCAATACGTCATTTATGGAAAAACTTCTTATAATTAGGCAGAAGACATTTTGCGACGAGAGAAGAACCTGGAGGAAGCTAAGAAAATTACCATCAAGAATGATCCCAGTCTTCCAGAGCCTAAATGCGTGAGTGAAATCTAATGGATAAGAAGCCCCTGTAATAATCTCTTACTTATATTTATAAACAGCATGATTCTGAGGTGTGCTCTGCATCATCACCAGCTGTTGAAGACTACGATACTGTTCTTTCCTTGAGATTTTATTCTCTCTGGTCATTAGCATATCCTCATATGTTTCATCTCCCTCATGCACCTCACAGTTCGCTGAGCCTGCTTGACTTTAATTTTGGATTCTCCCAGTACATAGGCACCAAAGGAAAAGAGCCAGGCTGTACTTCTGTTTGAAACAGCCTAATAAGTTTTTGTTGGTTTTTATAATTGCTAAAAAGACACTTGTTTAAAATCTGCCCCCAACAGAAGAGCTTTTGCCATGATGGAGGAAATATTGCTGATTTGAAAAACATACATACTGAATTAATATCCAATATGTATAGGCCCAAGTTCTACTTAATTACATTCGTACAGCGACACTGAAGTCAGTGAAGTTTGGCAAGTCTAAATCAGAGAGGAATTGGGAAGCAAAACATAAACATTCTGCCAGATCACAATCTTGAAGACACTTCTTACAGCATGTGTGAAAGAATTTTGCTTTGAGATTTCCACTCCAACATAAGCAAACAGTGTGCACAGTTGTACCAAAGTCAATCTCTTGTCTCTCCCTGACCAATGCACTGACACAATTCCAAGTTGCAGATGGCTGGGGCTTTAAAATCTGTTAACCGATAACTAGATAAGTCTCTCTCTCTGAAGAGCAACACTAGCCTGCCAGTTGGAGAGTCAGCCTGACCACATGAGTGCCTCAACAGTGACTTTGCAATGGGATTCAATCAGTACCAAAATAAAATGCATCAGAAAGTGCCAGTTACCTAAAATTCTAATTCATTATCCTCTCTCTCATTTTGACTTCTAACTGAACTCCTATTTTACTGAGTAGTTTTTAAAATTAGTGCAGAAAAGGCTCTTCAGACCTCCCGGTGAAGGAAAGCTGTATGTTCAAGGTCTTTTGCGCAGATTGATGTGGCAGTTTGGTATATATTCAAGTATAAGTAATATCTGAGAGGCGCACTTTTGCGTGTGCTGACTGTTGTTGTATTCAAATAAGATGTAAAACCAAATTCCTGATCACTTGTGGTCATTAAAGTTCCCACTTTGCTATCTGACAAAGTAGGACTGTTAAGCAGAATGTAATAACCTAACATGAAATTTGGTTACGACATCAGAGGTGCTTGAACACAAGCCTTTCTATTTTTAACTTGGTAGGATATTCTTCCCTTGGTGCCCTAAACTGTCGTGCAGTATTGATGGGTGCTGTTCAATCCCTGTTGTGTTCTACCACGGATGTCTGTGCATTTCAATGGTTAGAAGAAGCTGTTTCTGGGGGCATATCCCGTATGCCCATGAAGCTGTGGAAATGAATGGCACTGTCTAAATGTCAGTTTATGATTTTAATCCATGCTTTACAGGTGAAGATTCGTGCTTTAGAGGCACACAGAGGACAACGAGTGAAGGTTTTTGGCTGGGTCCACCGGTTACGTAGACAAGGTAAATAGCTACCCCTTAAAAGTAATTGAGTCAATGCAAAGAGGAGGAACAAGTAGTAGTAATCCAAGGTGTAGAGTATAATAGGCCGCATTCTGGCTCACCTTGCTCATGCTAGAAAAGCTGGGAGGTGTGTGAAAAATGAACAGCTTCTGTAGCACCTGGTAAAGCTGTCCGTCCTAATCCTGGATCCACTAATGCTTCATAGATGTCCTCTGTCAGGTATCCTAGAAGGATTGAACTTGATGTGACCTGGGGATCGGGGTGTGATGCTGGCTGTCCTGTCTTAACAGCAATTCCTATTGCATGGCATGCTGTGCAATCTGTTTCTTCCCAGAAGGAAAAACTTGAACAAGAGGGCTTTCTTTAGTTGTGGATGGGAGGGACTACATCATTTCCCACACAATAGCTGTAATTTGGGCCTTTATATTCAGCACCTGTATATAGCACCTCTGTATGGCCAGTCCAAAGGGCCTGGCCCTGAGAACATCCAATACTCCTTGTCAAATTATTGGAAGTAAAATCCTGACCCTATTGATATCGATGGGAGTTTTGCCATTAACTTCAGTGGAGCCAGGATTTTGACCTGGCAGATTTGGATGCCTCACACCTCCTAGGATTAGGTTCTACATATGACTTCATCTTTCATTATCTTCTGGTGTAAAAAACACAGTTGTGTGGAAAGGGTTTTATCATCCAACAAATGGTTTAATGTGTAGTTCTGGTATTTATTAGTGATCATGAGCAACCCTTAACAGACAAACCCTGAAAACAAACTGCCTTGGTAACGTTTGCTGGGTGTGGGCCTGTTGAACTGAATAAAGTAATAGTTTTGTCTGACGAGTCTGGGTTTTTGTTTTTGTTAACTAGGAAAAAATTTGATGTTCCTCGTGTTAAGGGATGGCACAGGATTTCTGCAGTGTGTCCTGTCAGATGAACTGGTGAGTTGCAGGGTTTTATTCATCCGAGAGTGCTAAAGGAATTGGCAGCTGTGATTGTAGAGCCATTGGCCATTATCTTTGAAAACTCGTGGCGAACGGGGGAAGTCCCTGATGACTGGAAAAAGGCTAATGTAGTGCCAATCTTTAAAAAAGGGAAGGAGGAGGATCCTGGGAACTACAGGCCAGTAAGCCTCACCTCAGTCCCCGGAAAAATCATGGAGCAGGTCCTCAAGGAATCTATCCTGAAGCACTTACACGAGAGGAAAGTGATCAGAACAGTCAGCATGGATTCACCAAGGGAAGGTCATGCCTGACTAATCTAATCGCCTTCTATGATGAGATTACTGGTTCTGTGGATGAAGGGAAAGCAGTGGATGTACTGTTTCTTGACTTTAGCAAAGCTTTTGACATGGTCTCCCACAGTATTCTTGTCAGCAAGTTAAAAAAGTATAGATTGGATGAATGCACTATAAGGTGGGTAGAAAGTTGGCTCCTATTGTCGGGCTCAACGGGTAGTGATCAATGGCTCCATATCTAGTTGGCAGCCGGTGTCAAGTGGAGTGCCCCAAGGGTCGGTCCTGGGGCCGGTATTGTTCAATATCTTCATAAATGATCTGGAGGATGGTGTGGATTGCACTCTCAGCAAATTTGCGGATGATACTAAACTAGGAGGAGTGATAGATACGGTGGCAGGTAGGGATAGGATACAGAGGGACCTAGACAAATTGGAGGATTGGGCCAAAAGAAATCTGATGAGGTTCAACAAGGACAAGTGCAGGGTCCTGCACTTAGGACGGAAGAATCCAATGCACTGCTACAGACTAGGGACCGAATGGCTAGGCAGCAGTTCTGCGGAAAAGGACCTAGGGGTGACAGTGGACAAGAAGCTCGATATGAGTCAACAGTGTGCCCTTGTTGCCAAGAAGGCCAAGTGGCATTTTGGGATGTATAAGGGGCATAGCCAGCAGATCGAGGGACGTGATCGTTCCCCTCTATTCGACACTGGTGAGGCCTCATCTGGAGTACTGTGTCCAGTTTTGGGCCCCACACTACAAGAAGGATGTGGATAAATTGGAGAGAGTCCAGCGAAGGGCAACAAAAATGATTAGGGGTCTGGAACACATGACTTATGAGGAGAGGCTGAGGGAACTGGGATTGTTTAGTCTGCAGAAGAGAAGAATGAGGGGGGATTTGATAGCTGCTTTCAACTACCTGAGAGGTGGTTCCAAAGAGGATGGTTCCAGACTATTCTCAGTGGTAGAAGATGACAGGACAAGGAGTAATGGTCTCAAGTTGCAGTGGGGGAGGTTTAGGTTGGATATTAGGAAAAACTTTTTCACTAGGAGGGTGGTGAAACACTGGAATGCATTACCTAGGAAGGTGGTAGAATCTCCTTCCTTAGAAGTTTTTAAGGTCAGGCTTGACAAAGCCCTGGCTGGGATGATTTAATTGGGGATTGGTCCTGCTTTGAGCAGGGGGTTGGACTAGATGACGACCTGAGGTCCCTTCCAACCCTGATATTCTATGATTTTGTTCTGCAGTGCAAAAGAGAAACGATCAATACCGAGTGTTATTTCTTTTATATGCCCCACTTGAAAGCTTGACTTAAACTTTTCATAAAGGTTTAATGAATTAAACCATAGTATGGTTAAGGGGTCTCTCTTTCTCACTCATACCACTGGAGTTTTTCTTTTTCACAGAATGAGTTAACGATGGGATTATGAACCTTCTTTCTTTATCTCTGGACCCTTGTAGAATTTGTACTCTAGCTGTAAATTAAAATATCTTTGTCTGTCTCTTTTTCTATAGTGCCAGTGTTACAATGGAGTGATCCTCTCTACAGAGAGCAGTGTGGCGGTGTATGGTACATTAAACCTTGTTCCTGAAGGCAAGCAGGTGAGGGAGTTAGTTGCGGCTGTGAGTTTGCTTTTTTCCCCACCACTCCCTACCCACCCATCACTCAGTCAGATGGTACAATATGGCCCTTTTTGGGAGGGGCAGGGAAGGTGGAGGGAGCAGGGGGAAAGAACTTCTTAATTGATTTCAATGGGGGTTGCTGCTCAAAAATTGGCTGCATGATATGGCAGAGAGAGAGTGTGTGTGTGTGTGTGTGTGCATGGATTTGTGCTTGCGTGCGTTCGTTCTAACTGGGTAATATTTCTATTTTATCTTTTAGCTGAAATTGCATTTCCTTAGGGTACTAGTATGGTAGAGTATTGTCTCTAAATATAGACATGGCTTTAGTTTTCCTAAAAAGCAAGATGAATTTTTTTTTTTTAAAGAATTGTTTTAGTGGTAATGTGGTGCTTCTCAACTCTACTCTCTAGCTGAGATTTGTGCTTGTAGGCTCCCCTCTATGCAAGATAACCTGTGGGAGCACGGAGACTTTAATTTGGCCTTTCAAAAAAAAAAATTTGAGGGGGACACAAAACCACGTAGCCTGAAAACTGGCCTTTAACTGTGTTTGTGTTCTTTAATGATGATTTCAGCATCATTTATAACGGCTGGAAATGTATAAAAATACAATAAGGTTGTAGACCAAAAACCATAAGTGTTTATACTTTAGTGCCTTATAATTGATCATGTAAATTTGAGATTGGAACGATTCCATTAACACTTATGAATTCTTTCACATCTGAAGCTAGGGCCATTTCTACAATAAGTAACTTCATAAAGGATACCCATAAAAGGAGTTCAAACTGAAGCTAGGGCTGGGAAATTTTCCAGGAGTTCCTATGGGGAGATAAACTGGATGAGGATGATCCAAAGTTTCAGGATATCCTAAAATATTGTAATGTATAGTAAATATAACTCCCATAAAATGAATTAATAGTAGGACATTTGTTTTCAAATATCTTCTCAGTTGCACTTAGTCTAATTCAGTTATAAAATGTCTTCTGCAGAATAAATATAAATCCATATTGTAAACCAATGCTTGAATATAGTTTCTTGATGTTTGTTGGATTTGCTGGAGGGGAAATTCAGAGAATGAAAAACAAAAGAGAAGGCTATTCTGATAGTGCTCTAAGTAGCTATTAAAGAGCCAACTTTGAAGAAGATTAGGCTGTTCAACTAACCACTAATGTTAAGAAAGAATGGGACAACTTCTGCCTAATTTACACTCCCAGCAACCCCACTGATACTCAGTTTTCTGGGTTCTGCCCTCTGATTCACTGAGTTCCCATAACTATGGCACAGTCTACAGTGAGACTTTCAATTATGTTGTGGGCCCTTCCTGGAGAATAGTTACATATGGGTTTTGTTAGAAAGGTATTAATTTATTCAGAAATTTCATCATACAGTGAAAATGTATTTACTTCTGCACAAACACTTGTGTACATTTTATTGAGTCTAGAAAGTTTGGAAAAGGGGAAAAAGGAAATAGGGCCAAACAAGTCACAATCTGGACTATCTAATCTCTGTTTCACTGAGTTTAGGAGCCATGTTTGAATACAGTTCAGCAAACCTATTTCCAAAATGCACTTGCCAGCCAGTGTGTGAACATGGCCCAACAGTGTTAGACTTGTGTTTTTAAAAACCTGGGCTACAACATGCTGTCTGACAGTATCCACACTGGTGGGCAAAAGAGAGTTAGAAACCTATTAGCTGGAACCGTGTGTTTAAAACAGGTTGTAATCCTCCTTGTCGCTCTGAGATGACAGACTGCATCCATAAGAGAACTTGTCTAAAGAACCCAATCCCAATTGTATTGGAGCTTATAGCTGCTAGTATCAAGTTAAAATTATATTATCAGGTCAGAAATAACTTATTTTAAAAGCACAATAATGTCCTTCCCTTTGTTAGTAATAATACCTAAGAATATTAAACTCTAACTTCTAACTATTTTTTGTACTTTTTGTTTACTATTTATATTCATTAGCTCATTATTACATTATTGTCTCTGTCATTTTGGACAGCGAAAGCCAGATAGAATCAGAAAATGAAATTTTTGCCTTCGCAAATGATATAATGTTTGGGATTATGACATTATAGCATACGCTACTTAAACTCCAAAATGGACAATTTGTTGTTTCCTTTTTCAGCAGTTAGCTAAAATTAGTAATGGGAGTGTTTTCTGCTTTCATATGGGCGTGAAATTCAACGCAATGCAGAAAGCTCAGAAAAGCCCCCACGTCCCATGCAAGCCCTGGGATGAAATTCCTCCATAGTCTATATATGGTGGTCCTTCCACCATCATATGGTCAACTCCCATTGACTTTAGTGAGAGTTACATGTATCCTTCAGCAGGAGGAGACGGGACAAAAATATACAAAGGTCAGAATGCCTTAGATTCCTATCAAGGGTTAACTTGTACACCGCCTCCCAAATGTGGGTATTTTCATGGGAGTGGGGAGAGAAGGAGGGATTTTTCACTGTTTTCACAAGAGTAGCTGTCATTTGGGAACATTAACAAGATACCTCAGACCATGCAAGTTCTGATGATGAAAATCTTTTACACTGAGTAACTTTTTATTAATCAGCAGTAGCACATAATGCCACTGTAGTTAAATCAGTGGATCTCAACCCAGTCTTGGGTTGCAAATCATTTGTCTAAAGGTGGCATTGTTGAATTTACAAAAAATGGCAATTTAAAAGCATTGCCTTTCTCAGTAGACCTTGAACATCTAGGGCCAAAACAGAGCTCTTAGCAACGGAGTAAGTTAGATTATCAAGTTACCATTTTTAGGTGACAGTACCAAACTTCTAATGTGTATGTTGTTTCTTATAAAACCCATAGGCTCCAGGAGGCCATGAGTTGAGTTGTGACTATTGGGAGCTGATTGGTCTGGCTCCAGCTGGAGGGGCTGATAACCTGATCAATGAGGAATCGGATGTTGATGTGCAGCTTAACAACAGGTATATGATGATCCGAGGAGAGAATATGTCCAAAATCTTCAAGGTGCGCTCCATGGTCATACAGTGCTTCAGGGATCACTTCTTTGACAATGGATATTACGAAGTAAGTATAGCTTTCTTTCCTTCTTCAGAGCCTCAGTGAAGCTTTTAGATATACTGTATAGACTTTGATATTGAAGTGAATTACACAAAAATTACTTGTCAATTAGGAGACCACTTTCTGACTGGTTTTATAGACATAATTCTTAACTTAGTAACGAGGTTTTATTTAACAGATCACTCCACCGACACTAGTCCAAACACAGGTTGAAGGAGGCTCCACGCTATTCAAACTGGATTATTTTGGCGAAGAGGCATACTTGACACAGTCATCCCAGCTGTACCTGGAGACCTGCATCCCCGCATTAGGAGACACGTTTTGTATCGCCCAGTCGTACAGAGCTGAGCAGTCCAGGACGCGCAGACACCTGGCAGAGTATGGGAATAGTTGTAGTATAAGTATGCATGTGTTTAGAGAGCAAGGGAGCAGCAATCAGACAGGAACAATAGGACTCTGCGAAAAGGAAGGTAGAGCATTATGTTAATATGCAAGGGGCTGACCAAAGCTACTTTGGAAATGTCCTATTCCCAAGGTAGAGGCAGAGCATTAGAGGAGACTTTCACGCCTCTTCTCCAATTTGTCCAGGTGGAGAATGTCTTTTATTGAGCTTCTGTTGTTGGAGTATGCTGTGGATGCCATTGTGTAACTTGTGAAGGGAATAAGGTTATAAGTAGGGCTGTCAAGCAATTAAAAAAATAATCACAATTGCACTGTTAAATGATGATAAAATACCACTTATTTAAATATTTGTGGATGTTTTCTACATTTACAAATATACTGATTTCAGTTACAACACAGAATACAAAGTGTATAGTGCTCAGTTTATATTTATTTTTGATTAGATATTTACACTGTAAAAAAAAAGATAATTTTCAATTTGCTCATTGCAAGTACTGTAGTGCAATCTTTTTATCATGAAAGTTGAATTTACAAATGTAGAATTGTGTGTAAAAAAACAAAACAAAACAAAAAAAACCCTGCATTCAAAAAGAAAACAATGTAAAACTATAGTGCCTACAAGTCCACTCAGTCCTACTTCTTGTTCAGCTAATCACTTGACAAACAAGTTTGTTTACATTTACAGGAGATAATACTGCCTGCTTCTTGTTTACATTGTCACCTGAAAGTGAGAACAGGTGTTCACATGGCACTGTTGTAGCCAGAGTCACAAGATATTTACGTGCCTAATGCTCTAAAGATGTATATGTCCCTTCATGGCTCAGCCACCATTCCAGAGGACATGCGTCCATGCCGATGACTGGTTCTGCTTGATAATAAGCCAAAGCAGTGCAGACTGCTATAGGTTCATTTTCATCATCTGATCAGATGCCACCAGCAGCGGGTTGATTTTCTTTTTTGGTGTTTTGCATTCTGTAGTTTCCGCATCAGAGAGTTGTTCTTTAAGACTTCTGAAAGCATGCTCCACACCTCGTCCTGCTCAGATTTTGGAAGGCATTTCAGATTCTTACGCCTTGGGTCAAGTGCTGTAGCTGTCTTTAGAAATTTCACATTGGTACCTTCTTTGTGTTTTGTCAAATCTGCAGTGAAAGTGTTCTTAAAATGAACATGTGCTGGGTCATCATCTGAGACTTCTGTAACATGAAATATATGGCAGAATGTGGGTAAAACAGAGCAGGGGACATACAATTCTCCCCAAAGGAGTTCAGTCATAAATTTTAATTAACACATCATTTTTTAACGAGCATCATCAGCATGGAGGCATGTCCTCTGGAATGGTAACAAAAGCATGAAGGGGCATACGAGTGTTTAGCATATCTCGCATGCTAAGTTCCCTCTAAGCTGTGTGGCCGCGCATCTGCCTATTAAGCACCGTGCAGGCGCTCAGGGCTGCAGCAGAGAGATGTCTCTCCTCAAGCCCCAGACCTGCCGTAGTGCCCCTTCTCCAGCCCCAACCCAGCCCATACCTGCTGCGGCTGGGGGACAGGCGCTTGGCCCTGCCGCAGCTGAGGGAGAGGCGTGTCCCTGAAATCCAGGTGCTGCTGCAGGGAGAGAGAGATGGGGGGGATCCTTGCTCCCCACCGTAGCCCCGGGGAGACCCACTGCACCCCAAACCCATCATCCCCGGCCCCACCCTAGAGCCTGCCCCAGCCCTGAGCCTCTCTTCCCTGGCCCCACCCCAGAGCCTTCACCCCCAGCTGGAGCCCTCACCCCCTGCACCCAATGCTCTGCTCCAGCCCTGAGCCTCCTCCCACATTCCAAACCTCTCGGCCCCTCCCTGCCACATGAGTTTTGTTATGTGTACCAATATGGAGGTGATCACATATGTGGGAAAAACTACAGGGAACACTGTTGGCATGTAAATACCTTGCAATTCCAGCTACAAAAGTCTCATGCAAATGCCTGTTCTCGCTTTCTGGTGACATTGTAAATAAGAAGCGGGTAGTGTTATGTCCCATAAATGTGAACAAACTTGTTTCTTTGCAATTGGCTGAACAAGAAATAGGACTGAGTGGACTTGTAGGTTCTAAAGTTTTGCATTGTTTTGGTTTTGAGTGCAGTTATGTAACAAAATCTACATTTGTAAGTTGCACTTTCATGATAAAGAGATTGCACTACAGTACTTTGTGTGAGGTGAATTGAAAAATACTATTTCTTTTATCATTTTTAGAGTGCAAATATTTGTAATAAAAAATAAATATAAACTGAGCACTGTACGCTTTGTATTCTGTGTTGTAATTTAAATCAATATATTTGAAAATGTAGAAAAACATCCAAAATATTTAATAAATTTCAATTGGTATTCTATTGCTTATCAGTGCAATTAAAACTCGATTTATCGTGATTAATTTTTTTGAGTTAATCACGAGAGTTAACTGTGATTAATCGACAGCCCCAGTTATAAGTTAAGTGTAGGGAGGAAGGGGGCAAAATGGCAATTGGGATGAAATCCTCCCTTCTCATAGGGAGATTGTCTTCATTACTCAAGTCCTCTTGCTTCTGCATGGCTGATGAAAGGGGGGGAAGTGTCTTCATTCTCACGACGAATAGTGATGTGACCTTGTTCTTCAGATATACTCACATTGAAGCTGAATGTCCTTTTATGACCTTTGAAGACTTGTTGACCCGTCTGGAGAATTTGGTGTGTGATGTAGTGGATAGAGTTCTGAAATCGTCTGTATCAACCTTCCTATATGACCTAAACCCGGTATGTGGTGGTGTGGCAAGCAGTCCTGAATATTCACTTCTGTTTGGCAAAAAATATGACTTAATGTCCCTCAGAACCTCAGTCTAGCTTCCTTTGGCAGCATATTTGCACAGGGGGTGAACAGAGCACAGTAGTGAGCTCTGATCATTTGTAAGACACTGACATCAAAAAGAGTCCAGCCTCTGCAAGGCTGATACCTACATCATGCACGGATAGGGGTGGTGGTGGTTTATATCTTAAAGTCTCAGGATAAGCTGTTTGAATTCCAGAAGTGCCTAGGAGCCCCATTCATGCATCAGGTAGCCTTTTATTTTGCTTAAAGTGAATTTGATGATGTATTACACCACCATGCATTCTGCTCTGGTTGCTACAGTTTCAGACTCACCAGAGTGAAATTGCATCTGGTGCTTTTCTCAAATTTGGAGACTCTAGAAACACACAAAGTCTTATCTGTACTACAAGTTTTATTAAGCAATAAGTTACAATTACCCATGCATATAGAAATCTGACAAAAACCTATGCAGTAATTATAACTGTAGTCACACTCACATCCTCAAAGATATTCTAGGGTCGAGCGGACCTCTCAATAGATGATCGTTGCTAGAGGGGTGGTTCCTGCTGGGGCTTCCTGTGGGCTCGTCCCTTGGGTCTTTCCACTTTTACCCAACAATGGAACCCTCTTTTATAGAGTAATTCTCACCACACCTAACACATATGCATGAAGATGTCAAACTCTCTTTTCCTTATCTGTACTTCCACACCCCATAAATATGTCCTGTTTTTCATAGGTTGTTCTTAGTTCCTCTTATTCTCATTAGCATCTATGCATACCATGTACTCTGTGGTCAGGACAGTCATTGAAAGATGTTCCAGTCAGGTGTTTTGCGGTCTTGGACAATACATTGCTGTCTATTACAATCCATTTTTTCGTAATATCACCTCTTGGCACATCTTATTCAGTAACCTTACGACCTTGCTGCCACAGGGTTATTCCTATGTCACCCACTCACGTCAAGCGTTCTTAAGGCTATGGCCTAGTATGGCTAAGCTAAAATCTTATAGGTCTCAGCCTGTAGGCCTTGCCTTCCAGCCACGCTTTACTTCTATACCTAATACACACTCGTCACTCCTAAATACTTATCTATCCTATACTTCTTTATAATCCTACCATTTAAATCTATTAAATCTATAAACATTGATTATATATGAAATGGCATATAAATTGACCATAACATCACATAATACAGTGACAAATGGATGATAACCTGAACTAATTGGTTACAGCCAAAACCCCACTATGCTAGGTACTGTACAAACAGAACAAAAAGATTGTTCTGCCCCAATCTAGATATCTGACGAGATACAGGTTGGAGACAGACAGACAGGAAGCATGAGGAAACAGACAATATTAGCCAGTTACTTGTGCGGTTTCTAAGCGGAGACACAGTGCTCTGTAAAGCTGGTTCATACTCCTCATCCTGTCTGCAATGACCCACCTTACTTCATTGTCTTCTTAATTTCCCTCTTATAGCCAGCCAGTCTCCTCTCAGTCACTAGCCAACTCATTCATGCTGTATAGAGACCAGAGCATCTCCAGTTTCCTTGGCTTGTTCTGATAAGCACTGCCTTCCTCCTACTTGTTTAGTCTCTGCTAAACCTGCTCAGGACCTGGGTTTGGGGGAGGTGAGACAGCAAAGGCCAGAGAGTGTGGTCTTCCCTTAAAGAGGTGAATGTAGCAAGTCTGAACTTGCTGCAAGTACAAGTTCTGACCCAGTCCTGTATCCCAGCAGATGGAAACTTTCTCTTGTCATAGTGTCCAGTAGTGCTATCTGCAGTATGCCTTGGAGCTGGTGCTGATGTACCCAATGCATCCATGCACAGAGGGGGCCAATGGCCAGAGTGGTACTGTATCCTGGTTCCTGCAGAGAGCATTCTGTGGGTTCAGAAAGCTGCATGTGGAGAGGGATAGATGCTCTGTGTGCACACACACACTCACCACCCTAGACACCACCAGATATTTACCTAAGTCTCCCATAGAGGCAACTGCATTGCATTAGTGCACACACCATCCAGGTAAGGTCCAAGAGCTGTACAGGGAGCCTCACTGGCACAGCTCTTCTGGGTGGGAGGTGTAAGGGAGACCTAGTGGAGGCGTGAATCAATTATTTTAAAAAATAATTAAACAATCCACTTTATTAAATCAATAACTAAAGTAAGTTTAAAAAAAGCAATTCCTCCATGGTTTGAGTTGTTTCAAACAATGAATGGAGAAATCATACATTTACTATATAAAGAAAAGGAGTACTTGTGGCACCTTAGAGACTAAAATTTATTTGAGCATAAGCTTTCGTGAGCTACAGCTCACTTCATCGGATGCATCCCATGAAGTGAGCTGTAGCTCACGAAAGCTTATGCTCAAATAAATTTTAGTCTCTAAGGTACCACAAGTACTCCTTTTCTTTTTGCAGATACAGACTAACATGGCTGCTACTCTGAAACCTGACCTTTACTATATGTTAGCCCAGAATTGGTTTGTTGCCTCCCATATTCAGACAATTTAAAGCATGGTTCTATTATCAAAGGATTCTTTGTCAAATTTGCTCGGTCTCAAAGTTCTTTCTAAGCATCACAAACTCTTCCTTGGATCTGAAAGCCCAGCTGTATTTATTCTGGCTACAGCATCTTTTCTAGTTTGTTTCAGGGGAAGAATCTTTATTACTAATTTGTCTAAAGCATGAGCTAAAAAATAGTCTGGCTTGCTCTTTTTAAGCCCTTCTGGCTGTGCACTGCTAACAGGTAAGCTTGTGTTGTTCACCAAAGTGAGCAAATAAGACTCTGAACATAGACAGGGAATAGATCTCCTGAGTAGGAAGGTGCTTTTTTTTTATTAAACCTGGCTACTTTCCTAACTCTAACTGCACTGCTAAAAGGAAATGACCTTTCAAACAACACTAATGTTTTCATGTGTATCTAATCTTACATTGCAGAACTTCCAGCCCCCAAAACGCCCTTTCAAACGAATGAACTATACAGATGCCATTACATGGCTAAAGGAACACGATGTGAAGAAGGAAGATGGCACTTACTATGAATTCGGAGAAGTAAGACCCTTTTACCCTCTATTCTTTTGATATATTAAGAGATTGGAGCTCAACTCTGAAAATTTAACATACTTGTGGTTTCTTTCTAAATTTTGTGACTGGATCATAATGCAATAAGTGCAAACAGTGATTTTATAAAGTACCTACTGACTTCTTTTTTTGATATGGCCTGGTCTTCTAGCTGTCTAAAGAGTAATGTTGATCAGTGGAGCCAGGATTTCCTTAAGTCAATGTCTTTGTCCTCCTGAATACTAGGTTTCAGAATCTATTCTCTGGTTTGAAGACGTGTGGAGGGAATGTGGCCTTTAAGATGCTCTGAGCCTGAGGATCCATAGGGAAATCCACATGAGTCTTGGGTGGAGGAGGAAACCAAATGCAGACACACATCCCCTCTGCCTGGCATTCCCTCATGTGTTGTGCTAACATTTTCCTCCCATTGCTGTGTACTACACTCCTGGTAGTGCAGGATAAGTAGAAGGACCGGATTCCACTGGGTTGGAAGGGAGCCTGCCTTGTGGGTAAAAAAAAATAAAATAAAATAAAAATGGCAAAAACACATTATTTAAGATTAAAACTTTTGGTCAAAAATGTTTTAGAAAATTGAGAAATTTGAATAAAATATTTTGGTCAAAAATTTGTATTTAGGGTACACTGAGGAAGAAAAATTTAAAATGTAGGTTAAAAAATTGGATACATTGTATTTTGCTTTTTTTAAAAAAAGTGGTCAAATTTGTATTATTTCAGTCAAAACACCAAGAAATTTGGATCAGGAAAGTTTTGTTATTTTGGTCCCAAAACTTTTTAATCAAAAAGTAGAGAACTTTTGGTGAAAAGGTCCAACCTCCTTCTTCTTGTCTTTTAACTTCCAAACTGTATAGTACCTGTGCTTTTAGTTGTGGGGTATTTTTTCTCCCTCTGCCCGACTCCTCTCTGGATTTAGAGCCCTTGGCACCCTTTTCTGTGCACAGCAAGGGAAACAAAATTACACTTTTGTGACCTTGACATAGTCTAAATCCTCAGAGGGGCTGTGCGTCTGCAGCTCCTGGTGCAATCAGTGAAAGCCCCCGGTGCTCCATCCCTTTTCAGCATCTGGCCCTGAGTTTCTAGTGTCTGGTTTATCTTTACGTTTTGCCACACAATGTGGCATTCTTTATTCATCGCAAATAAGGCTAAAGCTGCCTCTGGTTGGAATTGTCATGTCTTTGGTGCTGTCAGTGCCTGCCTTAACCTAGAATTGAGAGGGAAATCATGTTATATTTTAGATTTCTAATATAACTTCTACATGTATTTAAATCACAGGCAACAATGGAAGTGAACATTGGCCCACACACATGGTTGTTACATTTGTCATTAACTGAAGAAGCATTGCTTGTATCTGTTGGAATTAGACCTGGTTTACACTACAGAGTTAGGTGAACATAAGGTAGTTTACGTCGACCTAATTATGTCGGTCTACGCTACGGCCTTGATTCCGCTGTAAGAGCCCTACTACACCGACATAATTCCCCCTCCATGAAAGGCATCGGGCTTATGTCAGTTAGTTAGGGTGATGCGGTGCTAGAGCCGTGAAATTGATAAGAGAGGCTGTTTTAGGCTTTCTGCTGTGAACCCCGTGTCTGGCACACAGCTTGGGCTGTCACCCCAGGGCGAGTGGGGGGCTCCCGGTTCCCAGCCAGGCTAGTGCTCTTAAGTTGGTGGAAGCACTGCTGGGGAGGATGTGAACCACTGGCAGAAGGAGGGCAGTGTGGACATGAAACACTGCAGCTAACCTAACATAGGTTGACTTAAGTTTGTAGTGTAGATGTGCCCTTAGTTTCTTTCCATCCTGCACCACTTATTGCAATCAAAGGCAACCATTTAGAGAATGGTCATAAAAGGTGGAATTCCAGTCTGGGTGAGTTTAAGCTGAGCTTTGATTTTGATGGAGTTGAGAACCCATGCTGTATAAAATAGATGAAATACTACAAAAAAGGGATATTTCATTGTAGTTGCATTTTATGTTAGATCATGTGAAACATATGTTACCATAGATTTGACTGTATGATACTTAATGATTATTAAATAAAGTTACTTATAGCAAAGGCAGAAAATACTAGCAATCTAACTAGTATTAAACTGTGCCTGTTTTTATTATTAATAGTAAAACTGCTGAATTGATTTTTTAAAAAAAGCAACTACTTCTGGAGTGTATATTGCTAGGTGTCCTTCAACATTCCTTAGTAACTTCAAAGTTAGGAGGGTTTTGATGTAGTGGTACATATAATTGGTCTTTAACTGGTCATTCAAGATATTCATATATGCAATATATAGATCAAAGGAAGTGCTTAAACAGTTCTTAGCAGTGAGACCTAATGCCCATGGAATATGTAGCACACCTGGGTTTCAGGGCCAGATAAAACTAGCTTCTGTATAACAGTAACTGATTATCGGAAAGAACTCCACATTCTTCTCAGTTTCCAGTCTGGGACTGGCTTAGTTTTTCCAAGTGTCTTAGCTGTTATCCTCTGATATGTAGTGAATGTTCTGATGCAAAATAATTTTTTCCTGATTTAACATCTTGGAGTTTGATTAAAATTGCTTCCCCCCACAACCCCTGCCCAAAGCCTTCCTCATGTCTGTGTTGTTATACTGTGTTCTTTGTGCCTGGGAGAAAAGCCTAGTGCTGAACTCAAGCAGTGTCTGGCCATAAATGTTAATAAAATCTTGTTTAACCTCAGGATATCCCAGAAGCTCCTGAGAGACTGATGACAGACACCATTAATGAACCAATCTTGCTGTGTCGATTTCCTGCAGAGATAAAATCCTTCTACATGCAGCGTTGTCCTGAGGATTCCAGGCTTACTGAATCTGTCAGTTTGTATCACACAGTATCCTTAGTTTCTTTCTGGGATTGGGAGGGTGCTTGTGTGTGTGAATGCACATAAAAATATAATAAATGACAGGGTGGGAGAGTCAAGTGGGATAGCTTTCAGTGAAATAATATTTTTGCATGTGTCTGCATGGCTTGTTTGCCTTAAAAAAAGAAATATTGAAGTAACTGTATACCTGCCTTGAAAATAATAAATGTCAGCAGTTGACTAGGGCTTTCGTTTAGTCTGATCACACACACTATATAAAGATAGTATTCAGTCTAATAGTGGGAGGAAAAGAACAGTCTTACGGTTAAAGCACAGGACCAGAAGTCAGGAGAGCTGGGTGCTATTCTTAGCTGTGTATGAGGAAAGATTAAAAAGACAGGGACTTGCTCAGCTCAGAAAAGAGATAACTAAGGGGGGATATGATAGAGGTCTATAAAATCATGAATGGTGGGGAGAAAGTGAATGTCGGAGTGTTATTTATCCCTTCACATAACACAAAAACTAGGGGTCACCCGATGAAAATAATAGGCAGCAGGTTTAAAACAAAGAGAAGAAGGTGCTTCTTTACACAACGCACAGTCATCCTCTGGAACGGGTTGCCATGGGATGCTGTGGAGGCCAAAAGCATCACTGGGTTCAGAAAAGAATGAGAGAACTTCATGGACGATAGATCCATCAATGGCTGTTTGCAAAGATGGTCAGGGACGCAACCCCATGCTCCACGTGTCCCTAAACCCCAGCTTCTGACAGTTGGAAGTAGTGTGACTGGAGATGGTCACTCAAAATTGTCACGTTTTGTTCATTCCCTCTGAAGCTTCTAGCACTGGCCACTGTCTGAGACAGGTTGATCTGACCCAGTAGGGCCATTCTTATGTACTTGGATAAGTCAATCAGCCTCTCTGCTCAAATTCCCCTCCTGTAAAATGAGGCTAATAGGACTTGCCATCCTCCTTAGAATGTGCCTGAGAAGTGCTATCATGCTAACCTTTTAAGCCTATGATTGTTTTGGGGTTGCCCCCCCCCCACATTTCAAGTAGCTTATATGTAATAGTTTGTGACCTCCTGTCTTGTCTGTTTTAGGTTGATGTATTGATGCCCAGTGTTGGTGAGATAGTTGGAGGCTCAATGCGTATCTGGGACAGTGATGAGCTACTAGAGGGTTATAAGCGGGAAGGTATTGACCCAACACCTTACTACTGGTATACAGATCAGGTACGTGAATAGATTTTACTCCCTGCATGTCAAATACAGAAGGTGTGGCTTTTTCAGATCATGCTAAAATGATAGTAAAAATTAATCTGAACCGTTTATTTTAGAGGGATCAGGACTTCTCTACCTTTTGGCCACTTGACCCATTGCATCTTGCAACTGGTTGCTACCTGTGGCAAGGTAGTTTTTAGGCTACTGAAATTGCTTTTGCTTGCTGCAGTGCATAAAGCGTCTATTAGAGCTACCTGCTTAGAGGCTCCAGTGCAGCCTGGAAATGGCTGGGCATGTGAGTGCAATTCCCTTGGAAAGTCTTCTGCCCCTGCTTTGCCTGTTTGAAAGGCAGTAGTTCCCCTTGGCAGCTTCCAAGTATAAAATATTTTTGCAGTCAGTGGACAGAAGAGTAATTTAGTCTATTGGAAAATGAACAGTCCATCAGCAGAGGTTGCGGTGGGAGGGGAATGGGGTGGAGAAGGACAAAATGGCGGGGGGGGGGGGGAAGTGTAGTGTAAAGAGTTGTCTTTCACCTTCCTCTTTCCCACTCCTTTCTTTTCCAGATAATAAATATCAGGAATCAGACTCCCGCTCATTCAATGGGATGAGCCCATTTTAGTTTCCCCATTTATCGTTCAGGATATGAGCCCCCGAGTGTGATATTTATCCCCGTGTAGATGAGTAACAACAGGTTGATGCATTTTTTAAAATATTTCCTCTTTGCATTTTGTTCCATAGCGTAAATATGGCACATGTCCTCATGGTGGGTACGGCTTGGGCTTAGAACGCTTCTTAACATGGATCCTGAACAGGCATCACATCCGTGATGTATGTCTGTACCCACGCTTCGTCCAGCGCTGCAAACCTTAACCACTTCCTCAGGAGAAATTCAACAGAAAATCAAAGCAACTTCTAAAATCCTACGTGTGAGGGGGGGAAAAACAGTACACTATGTCATCCTACAGTCCGTCTAAAGGCAAGAGCTATTCCTCCTTGTTGCTTGAGCCATAAAGAAGTAGTTTTACTAAAACAACTATCTAATGTAGTAGGTAAAATTCTGCTTATTTGGAAGGTAACATCCCTTTAAAAAAAAATCTGCAGAAAAATTGCTGTTTTGTCATTTTAAAAATCTGGTTGGGGCATTGCAGCTTTTAGCTCACAGCATAGTTTTCATATTAGATTGACATTTGAAACATGCAGTGTACAGTACTTAGCATGCAACAATTATTTCTCCTGTGACTTTAACATTCAACCTATATGTATCTTAAAACATTGGGGCATTTGATTTTCTTTTAAAAGAAACTGGGTTTATGTTCTGTCTGCGGTTTGGGGATTGTTTTGGTTAAATTAAAAGGCAGATCATTTAAAGTTACAAATACTATTGTTTATTAATATGAGAGTGTGCAGCAGAAGTTTATAAAGATGGAATTGTGTAAACTGTTAGAAATACGATCTTAGACCATTTTGAGCCCAATCCTTCACTTACCCAAACAAAACTCACTGCAGTCAGTAGGAGTGTAGGATTGCGCGCATCATCCTCACACAAAAAGATCTGCTTTCTTTTGACAGAGTTCATTAATTTGGAAATGATGGCTTCAGTTTTGCAAGGTGCAGAGCACCCTTCTCTGCTTTTGATGTCTGCCAGAGATCAGTGGTCTGCACCTTGCAGAACTGGGCCCTTTACCGGGATCAGCCGTTGTACAGCCTACATGCTGAGATAGAATGAGGTGGATGTATTCTTAGAATGTTGTGTCTGGCTTCTCCTGTACACCTACATGTTTGAGTTCCCTTAATCGGTTGGTCACTGTTTGACACGTAAGAAAACTGAATTTTAAAGACACTGATACAATTTGATAACTTTGAAACTGAAATAGTTTAATTTCAGCATTATATGATTTGGATTAGTGTCCTCTTTAAGAGTATTTTAATCTAAGGAGCATATTTTCATAGGTCAGTAATGTCTTGTCTCCCAGATGGCTCTATACTGACTAAAGTTTGGGTAATGGGCTTAGTGTACTGTTTCTGCTTCTCCTCTATGGATTCCCTCAATGATTGTAATCAAATGTTACTTAATAAGTGTTTTGAGCTGTCAGAATGCATTTTAATCATAAATTAGATAAATTTTACTGGAACAAATAGTAGGTGGATTATTTGAGACCTACTTGGATACCTGCCTTGGGACCTAGTCTGGACTTTTCATCTACACTGTATTTGTAAATTGTTAAACTTCACATTTCTGTAGCAAAACTTTGTTTTTCCTTTTAGAATTTTGCATGTTGCACACACAAATCAGTTCAATCTGCTAGTCAATAAATTTAGCATAACATACAAAAATGTGTTCAGGGTAATAACTTTTGGACTGTCCCCTTTTTGTACTTGTTCTTTTTTTCTCAACATATTCGACCCTGTCAAAGGACATGTCTACAGGAGAAGACTCAAGAAAGTTGAACTGAATTAACTACTGGTGTGAACTGAAAGCACATTAATTAAAGTGCATTAAACCTACTGCTCTTGCTCAGAAGTAAAACGGCATTATTGCTTTAGCTTAATCAAAAGTCTGCAGCTAGCCCAGGTCAGCTGACTCAGGTTCACAGCCCACTGGTTCTGGGGCTAAAAAATGGCTGTGTAGACATTTGAGCTTGGGTTGGAGCCTGAGCTCTGGGATCCTCGACCCTCACAGGCTCCCAGAGCTTGGGCTCCTGTCACAACAATTTTTAGCCCTGCAAGCCTGAGTCAGCTGACCCGGGACAGCTGCGGCTAAGCTGCAGGGCCTTTATCCCCATGTAGATGTACCCTTTGAAGGCATTTAAGGCTAAAGTGAACTAAGGTTACTTCTGAATGAGTAAAAAGAAAAGGAGTACTTGTGGCACCTTAGAGACTAACCAATTTATTTGAGCATGAGCTTTCGTGAGCTACAGCTCACTTCATCATCTGAAGTGATGATGAAGTGAGCTGTAGCTCACGAAAGCTCATGCTCAAATAAATTGGTTAGTCTCTAAGGTGCCACAAGTACTCCTTTTCTTTTTGCGAATACAGACTAACACGGCTGTTCCTCTGAATTCTGAATGAGTGTGTCCACACAGGCATTTAATGTGCTTTAACTACTGTACTCTAAATCCATACATTTTAACTGTTTGCCTTAACTTTGCCTAAGAGTCTCTGGGGAGACATGTCCAAAGAAGTGGGGTACTGCCTCACATTTTTATGTGGGAAAATTCCACAGGGTGAACAATGTCATGTGTGCAAAGCATCATCTCTGCTGGGAGAGAAGAGTTCCTGATTGCGGCTTAGGTGCTCCAGGAATTACAGACATCCCCTGAAATTCCCACTGTTCCTGTTCAGGACCCATGCTGCCCTTGAAAGCCAACTCCATCGTTTGAGTAGTGCCCCTTTTGAGGAGGGGGTTTAAAAGCTACCGATGAGTTAATGTTGCTCCAAGAAATGAGGATTGCTCAGGTAGCTGATTAGGATGAAGTTTTTCTCTTCTCCAAATTTTCCTTTGACCTCACTTCTTCCACCTTATTATCCACTATTAATTTACACTCCTTTGTGGCCTATTCCTTTCCTCAGGACCTACCCCAGTCTGTATGGAAAAATGCCAGACCTTACAAGACTCCCTCACATACAATAACTACCATTAGTTTTGTTTCCTTCATCTATTCTTTTTCCTGGTTCTTCCTGCATTTCTTTTTGGTCTCCATGTTTGTCTACTTGAGATTACAAAACTCTTCAGAACAAGGTGGTGGGTTTTTTAATCTGTGTAAAAGTCCAGGCAAAGTTGTAATGCTATATAAATATTTAACAATAATAGATTTCCGAGGGTTTCAATGTGTTTTATACTGAACTCATATAATCCAATGCAGGAGCCATAAAAAAAAAAATCACCATGAGTTGTCTCATTTTAGTATAGCAGTAGCGACCTCCTGTCAAAGTTTGTGTTTTACTTTCTAAATTATATAAAAGTCAGATTATCTTTATTTTAACTAAAAACTGGAAAAATATCCCATTCCCTGTCTCCAAAGCTGTTGTTGAATTATCAGCAGACATGTCCCCTGGGGAATTTTAATTTATAAATGTCTCTGAACTAAGGTGCTCAAGGCACTGCTGCAATTTATAATATAAAGACAATCTGATATAACAGCTGCAGAGGATGGAAAGGCAGGAGAAGGCTCTACAGCAGAAGGCTGACAATCAGGATTCTATTAGAAAACAAATTACTCATAACAAGGCCCATACTGAGTCAGACCAATGGTCCATCCAGCCCAGTATCCTGTCTTCCAACAGTAGTCAATGCCAGGTGCTTCAGGTGGACTGAACAGAACATGTAATCATCAAGTGATCCCTGTCTCTGATTCCCTGGTTGTCAGGGGAGGGCAAACTACAGGCTGGATCTGGCCTGACAGGGTTTTCAATCTGGCCCATAGGATGCCAGCCCCATGACGCAGCAGGGCTAAGGCAGGCTCCCTGGCCCCATGCCACTCCCAGAAGCGGCCTGCGGTCCGGGTGGGGGGCAGAGGGCTCTGTCCTTGCCTGCAGGCATCACCCCCCACAGATCCCATTGGCCAGGAAGGGGAACCAACACCCCACCCTCAGGAGCTGCTGCAAGACATGCTGGCCACTTCCAGGAGTGGTGCAGGGCCAGGGCAGGCAGAGAGCTTGCTTTAGCCCTGCTGCATGCCACTGGCGCTACAAAGCCACTCGAGGTAAGTGGTCCCAGGCAGGAGCCTGAACCCCAAACCCCTCCACCCTAACACCCTGCCCTGAGCCCCCAGCTCCCTGCTGCACCCCTTCTGCACCCAACCCCTTGCCTTGAGCCCCTTCCTGCACACCATACCCCCTCCCACAACCCAACCCCCTGCCCCTGCATACAATTTCCCCACCTGGATGTGGCCCTTGGGCCAAAAGGTTTGTCTGCTCCTGCACTAGGTCCATCCAGAGCATGCTGTTGCATCCATGATTGTCTTAGCTAGTAGTCATTGATGGACTTATCCTCCATGAACTTACGTAGTTCTTTTTTGAACCTTGTTATAGTTTTGGCTTTCACAACATTCATTGCAATGAGTTCTACATGACTGTGAGTTGTGTAAAGGAACACTTTTGTTAATGGCATTGGGTCACCCCTGGTCCTTGGGTTATGTGAAGGGGTAAATAACACATTGTTATTCCCTTTCTTCACATGGTTTGTGATTTTTATAAACCTCTATCCAATCCCCCCCCCCCCTTATATCTTTTCCAAGCTGAAACATCCCAGTTGTCTTAATCTTACCTCATCTGGAACCTTTTCTATACCTTTTCCAATTCTAATATATTATTTCTGAGATGGGATGATCAGAACAGTGTACAGTATTCAAGCTGTGGGTGGAGCCTGGATATACCTATAGTAGCATTGTGATATTTTCTGTTTTATACATCTCTTTCCTTCTTTATCCAGCTTTGTAGTGTTTAAAATCAGGACTGATGGACTAGCACTGTGGTACTCAACCAGGGGTACACAGAGATCTTTCAGGAGGCACATCAGCTCTTCTAGATATTTGCCTAGTTTTACAAGCTACATAAAAAGCACTAGGGAAGTCAGTACAAACTAAAGTTTCATAGAGACAATGGCTTTATACTGCTCTATATATTATACACTGAAATGTAAGTACAATATTTATATTCCAATTGATTTATTTTATAATGACATGGTGACAAGTAAGCCATTTTTCCATAATAGTGTGCTGTGATATTGTGCATTTTTGTCTGATTTTGTAAGCAAGTAGTTTAAGTGAGATGTAACTTGGGGGGTACACAAGACCAAAGCAGATGCCTGAAAGGGGTATAGTAGTCTGGAAAGGTTGAGAGCCCCTCTTTCAGCACAATCAGATTAAATGCACTTTATATCAAGTGATGGAACAGATCTTTAAGATTATTGTTCATTAGGAGCAAACATGGCTACAAGCTTGGTAGAAATTTGTTACAATACCTTGAAGACAATTGCTTCTTTTCATAACTGTAGTCTCTACTGTCAGAAACTCAGTGATGCTAACACTGATGAGCTAAACTACTGTGCCAAGTATCTGAATGTATCATTAAACATGAGCTAAGAATCTAATTTATAATTTGTGGGGGGAGGGAGGTCTGAACATAGCTATTTTGAAATCTGCAGACCAAGACTAAACTATATATAAAGTGCTCAAGAATGTAAAACTCAGCACTGAGTGACAATTTATGACATGTCTTCTTACATGAGACCATGGCCCAGCTCCACATAGGCATTGCAACTAACTTTTAGGCAGCAAGCCCCCCACTGGAATCTACAAACCTTGGATTAAGCACTGCACAATGAATGTGGCGAGACACACCTGAAAACAGGATCCACAAAGGCCAGCACCCTGAGTGGAGAGCCACCTAAGCTAGCCAACAGCAGATGCCAGTGCAAGGGATGTGTCCTAAGCCCCTTCCCTCTGAGTTAGGCACCTCTCTCTCCCTGCATCCAGCCCCTAAGCTTTTCTTCCAAGAACAGCAGGGGTGCACATCAACTTGGCACAAAACAGCCACAGGAGTGGACTCCCTTATAGCCTTTACCCAGTGGGTAAAACACTCACCCAGGATATTCAATTCACCCCTCCCCCTTCTGCTTAAGAGAAGGGATTTGAACAGGTGTTTCCCACCCCTCTAGGGAGTGCCCACTCACCCTTAGACTATGGGACATTCTGATGTGGGTCTCAATCTCTACTGTTCAAGCTATTTGACTTTGTTAAAATATAGTAGACTCTGCTTGTTAGCAACCCTTCAGTTGCCAGCAAAAAGTTGCTATTATCCAGCAGGTGCTAATAAGTAGGGCTGTCAAGCAATTTAAAAAAGTTACACAATTTATTTAAATTGTGTGGTTAATTGTGCTGTTAATAATAGAATACCATTTAAATATTTTGATTTCTACATTTTCAAATATCAATTTCAATTACAACAGCATACAAAGTGTATACTGCTCACTTTATTATTAAATATTTGCATGGTAAGTGTTTTTCAATTCACTTAATTGAAGTACTGTAGTGCAATCTCTAAATGTAGAATTATGTACAAAAGGTAACTGCATTCAAAAATAAAATGTAAAGCTTTAGAGCCTACAAGTCTACTCAGTCCTACTTGTTCAGCCAATTGCTCAAAACAATTTTGTTTATATTTGCAGGTGATGATAATGCTGTCCGCTTGTTTACAATGTCACCTGAAAGTGAGACCAGGCGTTCACATGGCACTTTTGTAGCTGGCATTGCAAGATATTTAGGTGCCAGATATGCTAAACATTCATATGCCCCTTTATGCTTCGGCTACCAATCCAAAGGACATGCTTCCATGCGGATGACACTCTTAAAAAAATGCATTAATTAAATTTGACTAAACTCCTTTGGGGAGAATTGCATTTTCCCCTGCGCTGTTTTGCCTGCGTTCTGCCATACATTTCATGTTTTAGCAGTCTGGGATGATGACCCAGCACATGTGTATTTTAAGAACACTTTCACTGCAGATTTGACAAAACACAAAGAAGGTACCAATGTGAGATTTCTAAAAATAGCTACAGCACTCAACCTAAGGTTAAAGAATCTGAAAGCCTTCCAAAATCTCAGAGGGAAGAGGTGTGGAGCGTGCTCTCAGAAATTTTCTAAGAGCATCACTCTGATAGAGAAACTGCAGAACCTGAACTACCCAAAAAGAAAATCAACCTTCTGCTGATGGCATCTGACTCGGATGATAATGAACACGCATTGGTCTGTACTGCTTTGGATCATTATTGAGCAGAACCGTCATTAGCATGGAAGCATGTCCTCTGGAATGATGATTGAAGCATGAAGGGACATATGAACCTTTAGTGCATCTGGCCTGTAAATATCTTGCAACACCAGGTACAACAGTGCCATGCAAACACCTGTTCTCACTTTCAGGCGACATTGTAAATAAGAAGCGGGCAGCATTATCTCCTGTAAATGTAAACAAACTTGTTTGTCTGAACAGGTCATAAATATAAAGGGAAGGGTAACAACCTTTATGTATACAGTAATATAAACTCCATCTTGGCCAGAGGTACAGAATCACGTACCTGTAAGGAGTTAATCAGTTCCATTAACCAAGTTGGCTTACATCTGCATTGCAGGCCTTTGTGTGGTAGATGTACAAACACTCCTTTACCCACTTGTTCACTAGCTCTCAACCTTTCCAGACTACCATACCCCTCTCAGAGCTTTGATTTGTCTTGTGTATCCCCAAGTGTCACCTGACTTTAAAACGACTTGCTTACAAAATCAGACATAAAAATACAAGTGTCACAGCACACTATCACTGAAAAATTGCTGACTTTCTCATTTTTACCATAGCATTATAAAATAATGCAAGTGGACTATAAATATTGTACTTACATTTCAGTGTATAGTATATAGAGCAGTATAAATAAGTCATTGTCTCTATAAATTTTAGCTTGTACTGACTGCTAGTGCTTCATGTAGCCTGTTGTAAAGCTAGGCAAATATGTAGAGGAGTTGATGTACCCCCAGAAGACCTCTGCATACCCCTGGTTGAGAACCACGGTGCTAAAAGACAAGTACATCTAAAAACAAAACGAGGCAAGAAATAAGTTTGTCTCCAAAAGAAAAGTTGGTAAAGTTCCCTGATTAGTTTTAAGATATCTGATCTCTATAGTTCTCCCAAATAAGGCAAGACATGAGAATTGTTTTTAGAGCATCTATTAGATTAACTAAGCAGGGTTTGCTGTACTGATCATATTCATTTTCTTTTTCAATTAATTTAAAACACCATGCTTTAAGAAATGAAGCTGTCAGGGAATTTTCACTCAGTCACACAAGTGTGGTATAGAATCCTTGCTGCAAAAATTTAGGTCTAGCTTGGTGCATGGCCTTATTATATATACTCTGGCAATGCCTAGTGGCCCCAGCTGAGATCACAGCTTCATTGTGCTACATGCTGTACATACACATAGTGAGAGCTAGTCATTGCCCGAAAAAGTTTACACTAAATAGCCAAGACAGGAAAAGAGTGGAGGGGAAACAGAGGCACAGAAAAATTACACTGCAAATCAGTGGCAGAAGTAGAATCAGTGTATCCTGACATCTAGTCTAGTGCCCTATCCACTAAACCATGCAGCCTCTGATTAGTATACTGTATGTGCAAACAATATTATGGCATGAATACAATGTAAAAGTATAAGCAGGTCTGTAATGGTATGCGGAGGTGCTAGGTCATAAATCTAGACATGTGGGTTTCTGCTACCCAGCAGAGGGACTTTGTTCCTCTGTGTGTGTGAAGGGAATCTCATCAAATAATGTATCCAATAAACAGTGTGTATCCAGCTGTGCAGTCTCAATGCAAAGCTTCCCTACAGTGCCCTGTCAATGACAAATTTAATGCTTTGAAAAGAGTATTCTTTCTACCCACTAGAGAAGATTTCAGTCTGCAGAGCACAGAATGCCAATCATGGCAAATAATGATTCAGATTTTGTTCCTGAAGCACTGAGCTGAAATCAAGATTCATTTTATGAGACTACAAGCTGATAGCAGATATGGGGTCCCATTTGTGCCAGGCTTGAGCATTATCTACTAATTAAGCCTCCCAACCTCAGGTACAGTCTCCCTTGCCACACCCACACCCCAAATTCCCTGGTTATATGAATGCACACAGATTATTGCTTTCTGATGATCTCCAATTTTTGTTCCTTGTTTGCTTTCTCAAATATTCCCTCCCCTCCTTTCCCCCTGCTTTCTTTAAGTGCTGGGCTATGATTTATTTAAAGAATAGCTTAACGGAAGTGATCATAGTGCAAAGCGTTGCTTAGTGCACTACAGAAAGGTGCTCAGCTACTCCGCTGTGAGGACAGTAAAAGAACCTACATAGAATAGAAAGGGCAAAATTCAGAGAAACACAGTCATATAAATAAACAGAAAATGCACAGATATGTTTTTGTACCCAAATTAACCCTTATTCCTCCATATTAATGCACATAATGCCATGTACTCAGATAACATTTCTAAACAAGAGCTGCCATGAGAGAACCTACTTTAACAACTCAGCCTTCCAACTTTTCCCTTTACATAAAGGAGGGTAGAACCTCCAATGCCTCTTGGGAATTAAAGGGCACAATCAACTTTAAAAAAAATCAGACTTTTTTTAAGCTATTGTTATAAGTATCAACTAAGTTTACCATGACTGACAACAGAATAGGATATTTTCCTCTTTTTTCATGTTGTTTACTACATATATAGTTTATTTCACTGTTTCCCTTGTCTAGTCAGTCACTTTATTCTGTTTTTGTGGATTTTTCACATAGCAGCAGGGAGAGGAAAATGTTGAAAACAGAAAAATTGGCGAAGGGACTCATAGGCAGGTTTAGTATCCAAAACTACATGTAAGTTATTATTTTAAGTTGACCATGTCCCTTTAAAGCATCCTTTACATGGTCAGAATGAGGCAGCATCGTCTATTTGATAGGGAATTGTACCTGGAGTGAAGTAACCAGGGTTCTGTTCGCAGCTTTGCCATTCATTTGCAGTGTGACATAGGGCAAGTCACTTAGCTTCCCTGTGCCTGGAGACAAGATGCATTTACCCTGTGGCAATCAAGAAGAATTCAGCTTACTACATCTATGAACTTACCAGTCATACTAGAGGAATTGGTTTGTGTACATAAGAAAGCTGAATAAAAGAGAAACCTATTTGGACCTCAGTTACCCTGAATTATTTCCCAGTGAAATTATTAAAATGACCAACTTACAGTGTGGTCTATAGTCTGCATTCTTGATTCATATTTATCTCTCTGAAGGGTGTTAAGTGGTTAGCGATGTGAAATGTGACAGGACTAACACGCACCACTTTTTTTTCCTCCCAGTTGTCCGTCTGCACAGCTGTTGTATTGCCTCTCTCACATGTAAGACAGGAGGATGACTGCTGGAGATTTTAAAGCCATGTAAAGAATACCTGGTAGGCTTTTGTTAAACATTACAAAGAACAGCTGTTCCAATAAAGGTAGTAATTATAAAGTAGACATTCAAAAATAAACAGGAACTAAGATTCAGCGAGCCACTCCTCTAGAACCAGGGTCTGATGTGGCAAACCTTGCCTCCGGTGAGTAATATACTAAAAATCAATGATAGAATTCATGTGAATAAGGACTAGCGAGTAAGATGGCAGGAGTAAGCCTAGAATGTTTGTGAAAAGAGGAGCTTTCTGGCTCACAAAATAGGGACCCAATCTGGCAACACTTTCTCATATGAGTATCCATTAAGCTAGAAATCCCTTGGGAGACAATGGGGCTGGTTGCATGAAATAGTGAAGGACTGTACACTACCTCAACATCAGATTATGCCCCATCATCAGTCACCAACTCTCTCATGATTCTATTTCCAGTCTTGTGGCTTTGGTGTTTTCCTTAAAGCCCCAACTCCTGAAGCCATGTAAATACAAGAGGGTCTCAGCTTGATTTTTTTATTATTTTTTTTTTAAATAAGTGTTTAGCTTTTTTGGCTGCAAAGAAAAGTTTGAAAATGAGACCCAATGTAACCTAAAGCCTCAAAACCACAAGGCTGCTAAAAAGAACCCAATTAAAAAAAAAGAAAAATCTTGTGATTTTTAAGCCACTCCATGCATTGTGATTGACAATAACCGTTATATAGGAATATAGCAACAGCCATACCAGAACAGACCACTAGGCCATCTAGTCTAATATTTTGCCTGTAGCAGTGGCATTTAGTATCTACCGGATACTTCAAAGACAGACAACTCTGCTCTAATCCATAATGCAGCTAAGCAGTTGCATAACACTATAATCTTTGGCAGGGATGATTTACAACTGTAGGGATTATGGTCCATTGTTAGGAAGAAGCTTTATGAACTCATCCTGCCAATTTTTTTCCTTTGTTAATGAAATCTTAGTTACGTAATTAGTAAGTAATGGGAATTAGCCTTTTGAGTATCTGCAACAGGAACAGAATGGAACTATCACATTTCCTAGCATTTACTTGCTAGAGTTTTTATAGGCTGCCTTGACTGTTCTAATAACAGATTGAACTTCTTTTGAACAACATGACATTGAGGCATGAGAATATCCATGGTATGGCAAAATGGGGCAGGATAGAAGTCTTTGATCTGATCTTCAGTCCAACAGGTACCTGTGCTATTAAAAAGTTGTGTTATGAGAGAGCTACAACTAAAGTGACATTATTGCCAATGAAAGTGGATTCAGGTGCAGAGTTCCAGAAATGAAAGAGCAGGAGGATGAACAAAAGGTAGCGGTCTTGATAAGAGGAATATGATTTCCAGCTGTTCATGTATAAACTGTGATATGCCAAAGACAAGGAATAGTTAGGTATGTTGTTTTTGGACAAGAGCCATGGCTACTTATCCTGGCTCCCTCAGATGCAAAGTGAGAGGCAGTTTGCAGCCTGGCAATTAGTGAAACAGAGACCTGCTTGTAAACATAACATGGGAACAGCTGTGAAATCGTGACCATGACCCGACTGGGTTTACAATGTAAGATCAGGGAAAGCATTCACCCTGTTATTTTGTTAATTCTATAGATCCCCATCCCAAGGATCCCACAGTCTGGAAATAAATATCCCACAAAATATGGAAGTATTCATGTATTACTGAGCAAAATTAACTGAAAAAAGGAATGGGAAAGAGGCCCTGGGAAGACAAGAATGAGTCAGAGAGGTGTAGTCTGAGTTGAACACACGATTTTGAGCAGAGAATTCCCACTTCTAATTCTGAATTCTAGCCCTGGCTCTGACACTGATACAGGCAATCCCCTATTCCTAGCACATACACCCCTCACTCCTGAGTCACCAGGCTTTGTCCCATGCACCTTACCAATTGCAGCTTTTCAGCAATATCTCTTGGGGATGGGCAGTTCTTTGCCCAGGGTCTTTGAGTGAGTGCTCCACTGAGCTGTTGATGACTTGGAGGAATATTCTAGCTCTTCATGAACTAGACCCAAACAGCTTAAAAGCTAAATTTCTCTTAAAGAAAGCAGTTTAGTCAGAAAAAACTATATCTAATGTCATGAGGGAGACAACTTAGCTACATAAGAGCCATTCAAGATGTAAGTCAGTGCTTACTTACATAGCTTTGCCAACTTCAAGAAATCAAAAATCGTGAGTTGGACACCTCCCATCCCCCTCAAATCATGAGATTAGCCCAAAAATCATGACATTTTAATAAAAGATTATATTGTGTTTTTTAGATCAGAGTCTTGATTTTTGACCTCCCCTCGCCCATCCCCAGGGTCTGTGCATGTGATAATTAGTGTCGCCCACTTTCCCACATGTACTAGATAAGGTGATATTTTTGGCCCCTGCTGCAGGAGCTCTCTCACCCCCACATCTGCCCGACTCCCACCTAGCAATTAATCCTCTCCCACATCACCACCCCATCAGTTCAGCCCCCTGCCCCGTCAACCCCCGCCACCCTCAGTTCACCCTCCCAGTACTTACCCCATCTGCTCAGAACCCACCATCAATACAGACCTCCCACCCCATGGGCCCTCAATCTCCTCACTTCAGTCCTCCAGCCTCATCTCTGCTTTTTAGGGTTCATCACCCTCCCCAAGCCTGGGGGGGGAAGTGCAGTGGGGTCCCCTCTCCCACTTCCCAGGCTGGCGGGGAGCAGCTGCCAGGATTTCTAAGTAAAAATTAAGCCTCACTTTTAGCGTGCTCATATGTCAGATTCCAAATGTACTTTTGAACTAACTGCCAAGTGGAGAAGCCACATTCTTTTGGTTAGGGCAGGGTAATTCCTGTTTGACAGGAAACACATTAAACTGTGCCCTGGCTGGGAAAAAAAATCCTGACATTTAAGAATTGTATCATGAGATCATGAGTGAGGCTTAGGCCATATCCATATAGGTAGAGCACTGCAGCCATGCAATACAGCTGCACCACTGCACCGCATCTGGGAGAGAGCACTGGGCTCAAGAAATCCAATATTTACAATACAGATAGGCAGGAAATGAATTTTTTTCCTGTGACTTTTAACACACACAATTACTTGTTCTTTAATTTTTGTCAAAAGCCTGTTCTTTGGGGAAAAAAATCAAAACATTTTGATAGACAATTTGTGACCATCTCTAATTTACAATAAAAGGCATATTGCTTAAGGAATGAGAAGCAATAAGGATTTTACAAATATATAGAGCAAGAAGCAACAGGGAGGGTCTGGCTCCCTGAGGAGACGGTGAGGCAAACTGTGACAGTACAAGTAATTATTACTTGGAAACCAGAAGGACTTCTTTGTGACTGAAAGGTTTCTGGGGAAGTAAAACTTTGGCTTCAACTATACACAAAAGGAATTTTGGTTTAACTATGCTAGTATAGTTAGACATACAACTCCCCTAGCGTTGACAGTTATATCCATATGAAAGTGCTTATATACAGCTGTTCACAAAAGGGACATACCAGTTGTACCAGTATAACTATTTTGGTACAAATCAACACCCTGCCTGACAGTTGTACTGTACAAAATCTTGATATAGACCAAGCCTTGCTGCAACAAAGAATTTCACTGAAGCTGGTCAAACGATTTCCAGCAGGCCATTTTTTCATTGGAAAGTGCCATTTTGTTCAAATTGAGACTCTGCAGGAATATGTCAATTTTGATTAAATGTTCCATTCTGATAGTTCAAAACAGGAACACTTCAACCTCAGAGTGATTCTCTTTTTTTCTAAAATGAAATTTCAATTTAATTTAAAAAAACTTTTCATTTTGAAATGTATTTTATTTGCTTTGTTATGATGCAATATGATCTATTTACAAATATAAAAAAAATCAAAATGAGAATGAAACATTTTGATTGTATTAAAACAGAACATTTATATTGACCCCAAACACATTTCAGAAAATTTTATTTTATGGAACATTTTGAAATTTGTTGATTTTCTTCCAATTTGATATGAAAACAAATTTCAAAACATTAGACTTTCCTGTGGAATGGACATTCTGAGTTTCTGCCAGCTCTAGATCTCACCATGTTAAAAAACCAACAGAGCAATTTGAAATAGATGCTGGAGGACTGGAGGGTGAGAAATGCCAGAATTCTGGAAGAGACAGCAAACACAAAAGGAGGAGCAGAAGGAGATAGTTTTCAGTTCTCGTTAGAGAGCAGAGTGAAGAGGTATATCTCGGGACTTCAGAGAAGTTATCTTTGATGCTCCTGTTCAAAAAGGGATTAAGGAAAGATCTGGGAAGCTTCAAACATGGGAGTATGACCTCTGTATTGCTGGGAGAGAGTCTACTGTATAATTATTGATTAAGGAAAGAAAACCAAATTCTTGGACAGGTGTATGCTAGCTAAAAACCATGAAACTGGGTAATTTCAGGGACTGGTAATAGTACTGAGAGTCTTATGTTTGTAGGGCATATCTACCTGAGGTAGGGATTGAAAGTCATTACCATCTATTGACGGTTTAGATGAAATGAACTGATGGTCTCAGTTCAGTTCCTAGTGAACAGCCTCCATCACCACAAAAATCACTATTAGAACTGACATTGGCAGGATAGAGGCCAAGGTTTGAATAAGCAGAGATTAACCTGCTCTCATAACCCTACCAGTGGTCCTACCAGACCAGGATTAAGACGAGGTAGCAGGGGAGTTTGTACTCCTGCTTTTTGCTAAAGCTGTTCTGAGGATGGATAGAGAATTTCAAGAAGCAGTCAAGTTAGCTTAATTGTGAGTTAACGTTGCTAGACTGTATAGCCCACCAACACAAGTCCTAAAAAGAAATTAAATAATCTCAGATCTAAACCTTGCTATTTAGTTCCCTTCCTCTGCCTCCACTGCTTTGGTTCCCCCACCCACAGCACACAAATCACCTCCCTCATCCCAAACCTAAGTTTCCTCTCTCTCTCCTGGCCTTCCATAAACAACTATGTTACATGGTGGAAAGATGTGGCATCGTTAGTGTTTTATATTTTGAAACGTGAAATAAAGAGCAAGTCTGAGGCAATAAGAAAAGCACAGATAATTCATCTCAAGCTTATCCTTCATGCTTAAAAGGCCCCTCTGTCCTGCGCACACGCTCTCTCCCTCTTGATGGGAACTTTTTAATCCTAGATTTCCCTAACAATTTAAAAAAAAAAAAGTCTGGCTACTCTGATCCATCCCCTTTGTAGCAAAAAGATAAAGTTTAATTGACCTCCTGGCTAGATCCTTACTGGTTATTTGAAAAGTGCATCCTAGACAAGTTAGATGGGTAACACCAATTGATGGGTCTCCACTGTGTATTTGGCTATCTGAATTTAAGATTATTTTATTGCCCTTTGATGTCTGGGCAGTCAAGACACATCAGCTATGCTATAATAGTTAATGTTTCTGGCCTGTTGGACACAATAGGACTCTCTGGGGGGTGGCATGTTTACTGACCTGATACAATCACCACACTTACCCTTGTTTAATATCCTTGAATATGAGCATGTTTATGTCAGTTTCCCCAAATACAATACATCCCCCACCAAGACATGACAGAGTCAATTAATGACTTTAGCCTGTGCCTAAACCTCGGACCATGTGTGAAATGTGCATTAATGGCCCCAGAAAAGACACCATGGAGGATTGGATTGATTATAAAACAGACAGAAGAACTGAGTGATCTGATGGAGTGTAAGAATTCTGAACTATTGTTGTCATCAGTAAAATCCACTGCCTACAGCCTTGAATTTTGAGTTGTTCTGGCAATTACAAACAGATCAGAATGTAGGAAACTATTTTGACTAGTTTAATATTCTTTAAAACCAGTATTTTATAATTGCAATAAGATACTCCATTACCAGAGCTGGGATACATTTTAACGCATGCCTTGTATTATACTTACCAACAAACGAGGAGTCTGATCTTGTCCCTTCATCACAAAGGTAGTCCTTTCTCCCCTGAATAATCCTGTGGAGTTCTGTACTATGCATATAATATTGCACCCCTGGGTGGGTTACCAGTAATCAAACCTGGAACTTCTGGATTTTAAAGCATGAGCCAGTGCTAATTTGAGCTAAGAGATTCATCTCTGTTAGCAAGCCTGTAGGAGGCTCATCAACTTCTAGATATGGCCCAGTTACCACTAGAGGGGGACAGAGGACCACAGTGAGTGGGGTTACTTCTTCCTCCAGTGATGATCTCTGTTGTGTTCCACTGTGGGTTTATGCATGCGCACCAGGCGTCTGGAGTCAGAAAATTTTAAAGTAGCATCCTTTGGCTCGCACACATGTCCTGGCTCACCTCTTGCTTCTGTCTGAGGTGATAAAGGGTGGGGTGGACTGACCACATCTTCATTTCTTTCTTACCGCCACATGGTCTGGACTGGCCTCGTTTCTGATGCACCTTTAAATAAATAGTTGTAAACAGTTTTTAGAATTTTAGAGTTTTATTGTAGTTCATCATAGTTTTCAGTGATTAGTGTAGATAGATTGGGGGTTTGTCCTCCCCCCCCCCCCACTCCTCCTATCCACGTGCGGGTACCAGACTATGTCCAGGACCCTGGGCTTTAAACTCTGTGCCGCCTCCTCCTGCCCATGCTCCTTCTTGGTCAGCGACAAACACCAACGCTGCCTCTATTGCTTGGGGGAAGCTCACATTGCATCCAAGTACACGGCAGTATCTGCCAGTTCTTCCCCAGCCCTACACAAGAAGCCCAGGCTCTCTCCCTCCGGAAGCACTTCATGGAAGTCACCATGAGGCCTCACTCGGACCCAGGCCAGGGGACCCTCCTGTACATCAGCCATAAATGGCAAGGAGTGCACCCCCTGCTACTGAGTCCAAATCCGGCACTGTCAGACAGTATCACCACTATGGACCCCATTCCAGGGCCTAGTCAGGAAGCAGACCCATAAGCATGGGAATAGGTCTTCCTCAAAAGCAAAGAAGTGCACACTCCTTCCATGAGTTCGAACCATGGAAATAGGACATGCACAAAATCTCAGACACAACAAGTAGTCCCAGAAGCAGTGGGACCGGTGGTTCCAAGCACCAGTCCACTGGTACCATCAACATTGGCGCCTCATAAGATGTGGGTTCCACCCACTCTGGGGAAGTCCACCTTGGCACCACCGCTGACACCAAGTAAAGAGAGGGTACCTCTGACACCAGGGAGGTCCAGAACTGTGTTTGAGCCCAGGATGTATTCACCTAACAGAACTGGGATCACTCCATCTTTCTACCTCTAGGGAGGCTATTTCTCCCCCTCATGATCTGCCATCACTGTGGAACCTCTCACCTCCCATTCCAACCATCTACACACTTCTTCCAGCCCCGACAGTACTGCCAATGGAACTGGAATCCATTTTCTTATCCTTTAATGAACTGGATGCCAGAGAGTGTCCACTGATGTCATACCACCTGTATGTGCCCTCATGGAGACCATCCCGATCTTGTCAACATTCTCTGCTCCAACCACCACAGACCCACTGGTGCCCCATGCCATGGGGACTGCCTCAACATCCTCCAGATTCAAACTATTGGCTATACTGGGGACCCTGGTCCCAATACCCTCCCTCAGAACCAGCCCTGATCCACAAGGGAAACTTCACCTACCTCCCCATTGAGGGCCCCTTCAAGCAGGTGCTCGGATCTGTTGATGGATGTGGAACCTCTTAGCCTGGCTCCGATGGTGCCCCTGGACAGGCAGATTTCCCTCCTCTTCCCCTGATGAGGCAGCAACTACAGTGTCCACTTCACCTCCGGGGGATTTTAGGCAGTTCCAAGAGCAACCGTGCAAAATTGTGGGGGACCACCACATTCCCCAGAGAAAACCCATGATGCCCAACATAAACTGGATATCCTCTACCTCAGACACCAACTAGGGTTGCACTGGCTAATTTAATGATGCCATTCTTGAGCCTGCCAGGGCAGTATGGCACACCCCAGCCACATGCCCCCCAAATGGGCAGAAAGATGCTACTACATTCCGGCTAAGGGGTCTGAGTTTCTCTTCTCACACCCCCTCCCCAAAACTCCCTGGTTGTCCAAGCAATGACAATGAGTCAGACAACAGCACCCTCACGCCAACCCATTTGGCAAGACGAGCAAGCGTTTGAACCTTTTGGGTCTTTTCCTCAGCCAGTCTCTGGTTCAGGATTTTGAACAATCAGGCATTACTAGCCAAATACGACTTCCTGAATTACAGCACATTTGAGGAATTTGCTGATAGACTCCCACAGCAGGACTGGACTGATTTTTAGATGCTCATTGAGAAGGGAAGCAGATAGCCAGAACAGCACTCCAATCAGCAGTGGTCATAGTAGACTCCTCTTCCAGGGCTACAGCTACGGCCATAGTTACACATAGGGAATGTCGACGCCACTCTTCCAGTTTCAATCAGCAGGTACAAAACACTATAGAAGACGTCCCCTTTAATGAATCCCGTCTTTTAAATCAAAAGACGGATGATTTTTCCCTACATACCCTCAAGGACTCTAGAGCCACCCTTTGCTCGCGGGGCATCAACACCCTTGTCCGAAGCACAGGCAACACATGGGGGGACATGTGGGGTCAAGTCCCCCCCCACATTGGCCTGTCGGGAGTGGGGAGGGAGAGGGGCTCTGTCCTCCCTCTGCACCTGTCCCCCAACATGCGCGGCCCCTGTTCCTGGCAGCCAGGCCTGGGCAGGGAACGGAGGGGGCAGGACCAGCCGCTTCTCATGCCAGCCACTCTGGGTCGCTGCTGTGTGCGGAGCCTGGCTGGGGAGGTGGTGGTGACTGGCCGCCCCCTGCCTGGGGCCCCCCTGTCCAGGCTCTGGAGCCCCTTCTCTCCCCCTCTAGGCATGTTCCCAGCTCGCTCAGCCACTGTCTCCAGCAGCCGGGCCTGGATGGGGGGTGGCCCTCTGCCGCTGCCACCACTCCCCAGCCAGGCTCTCAGGCAGCTTCTGCACTGCACAGAGTAGTGACCTGGAGGGGCCAGCTTGAGCCACATGAGAAGCAGCTCCCTCCTGCTCCCCGCCCGGGCCCAGCTGCCAGGGAGGGTGGCACATTGGGTTAAGGACAGAGTCCCTCACCCCCCTGCAGGTAACGTGGGGCAGTGAGAGTGTGGCAGCCCCAAGCTGGGCACAGGTGGGAAGTTGCTGGACAGAGGAGACACATGGGGTGGTCACACATCCTCCCCTTTAGATTGTGCCCCCCAGTACAGAGGCACAAGTTGTCTATAGCCCAAAGCGCAAGTTCCACTGCCCACCACCCACACAATGCTATAGATTTCCCCCCCGCCCCTCCTGCCCAATTCTACCCTGCGGTGGTGGATATACCAATGTCACATATGCGGAGGGGTTCCCTTCCTCCTCTCTGGACAAGAGGATCATCACTGATGCATCCTTCATTGGTTGGGGAGCGCACATGGACAATTATGGGACAATAACAGGAAATGTGGTCTCCTCAAGAATTCAGGATGCACATCAATATCCCGGAACTTTGAGCTGTAAGGAAAATATGTCAGTCCTTTCTCCCCTTCATCCATTCCCACCACATCGGACACCATCACTGTCTTCTACATCAATAAACCGGTGGGACGATATCAACTGCTTTATGCGCAGAAGCGGTCACTCACTGGATCTTCTTGTCTACAGCCTATCTTCCGCTCAGCAGACATTTTGTGATCAACCATGAGTGGGAACTCTAATTCAGTAGTTCATGACATCTTCACCAGATGGGGGATTCTGACCAGACACCTCCCATATAAACAGCAAATGCAGCACATCCTGCTCCAGGGAAGGTCTCAGCTACCACTCTCAGAGTGACACTCTCCCTCTTGCCTGGTCAGGCCAAGTCAACTACGCTTTCCCTCTTCTATCGCACCTGCTTTGGGTACTCCACAAGATCCGATGGGACAGAGCAACAGTCATTCTGATCACCAGCTGCTGGCCCAGACAATTCTGGTTTCCCAATCTCCTTTGTATGACAACCTGCCCACCAATTCCTATCACCACCTTCCCTAATCTGCTGACAAAGTGCAACTGCAACATCAGCCATCCCAATACACAGGTGCTCTATCTCAGAGCATAGTATTTGGATGGGCATCTGCTTTGGAATGGACCTATTCTTCAGCCATACAAGACATCTCCTCTCCAGCAGCAGGAAATAATCCACTAGACATGGTTACCAGGCAAAGTAGAAATGCTTTGCTTCCTGGGCCCAACAAAAGGGAGTTTCACCAGAATCAGCAGGGATCCCCCCAACTATTTTTTGTCCTTGAAGGCATCAGGTCTCACCATCAACTCTCTGAAAGTCCACCTGGTGGCTATTGGTATATTCCCCTTCATGGAAGGTCACTCCGTTTTTACACACACATTAACTACTAAGTTTTGGAAGGGTGTCATCAGAACCTTCCTACCCATCCGACATCACCCCACAATGGGACCTGAACCTAGTTCCATCCATGTTAGCAAAACCACCCTTTGAACTGGTGGCATCACGCTCTATGTCCTTCCTTTTCACAAAAGTCACCTTCCTTGTTGCTGTAACTTCCATGAAAAGGGTTAATAAACTTAGAGCTATGATAGCAGACCTGCCTTTCACAATTTTCCACAAAGACAGAGTTTCCTTGCACTTGCATCCCAAATTCTTACCAAAGATAATCTCCCACTTTCACATCAATCCATTCAGTTGCCTGTTTTCTTCCCCAAACCACATACATCTGCAGAGGAACATCAACTCTACTCCCTAGAAAGAAAAGGAGTACTTGTGGCACCTTAGAGACTAACCAATTTATTTGAGCATGAGCTCATGCTCAAATAAATTGGTTAGTCTCTAAGGTGCCACAAGTACTCCTTTTCTTTTTGCGAATACAGACAGACTAACACAGCTGTTACTCTACTCCCTAGATGTCTGACTAGCTTTAGCCTTGTACCCAGAGAATAAGACCCATCAGGAAGTCCCCTAGACAGTAGCAGAAAGATTTGGGGGACAGGCCATCTCTAAAAAAAGAGACTCTCTAAGTGGATTTCAGGTTGTATTAAACTTTGCAAGCAAGCCTACCTGCAATACAGGAGGACCAAGGATCAGTAGTAGAGTATTAGAGGGAAATATATAAGCCCAAGGCTAATTAAGGCATGGTTCCCTGTAGACTAGGGAGGATGGCTACAGGTTAATTGGAGCACCTGCAGTCAATTAAGGCCCTGTCAGGAACCTAATAAAACCACCCTGCTTCAGACAGGAAGCAAACTTATCTGGAGGTGTGCTGTGAGACTTGAAAGAGCAGAAAATAGATGTGAGGAAGAATCCCTTCCCTAGTGTCTAAGGACTGAAGGTACCCCGCTCAAGGGGGAAGAGGGTAAGAACCTCCTGAGGTTGAGAGGGGCTGGGGCTTAGAGTATCCAGATTGCTTCCCTCCTTTACCACCTTCCTAGGCCACTAGCAGGGGCTCTCAGTGCCTCAAGAGCAGGGGCAAGGGCTGACATCTTAGCCCCCCACCAAGAAAAGTGCAGGACCCACCATACTAACATCAGCCATTTTGTCACAGACCCTAGGCTTTGACCCTGGCCTCCCTTCAGGATGTGCTGCTCCTGGACAGATGTAGAGCAGCCATGTGGAGTTCTGTACACACCTTTGCAATACACTATACCTTAGCACAAGAGTCAGCAGCCCTAGTAGATACCTCCTTTGGTGTGGCAGGTCTCTGCATGACCATTCCATCTTCATCCTTGCACCCTCCTCTGACTTAGGTACTGCTAGTTAATCACCCTCAGTGGAAGTACTCCTGGGGGCATTCTGCTCCAAAAACTTAAAAATTCAAAATTCTGTACACAATATTTTAAAATTCTGAAAATTTTATTTGTCAAAATAACACTACATAATCATGCCAGTTTCAATTATTTTGGTAATTTATTTTAAAATACCTGTGAGCAAGTGCAATACAATACTTGGAACAATACAGACACACAAAAATTCCCCCCAGGAGTAGAGAGTTAAAGAAATCCCTATGACAACCCAGTTCCTGTTTCTCTGTCCCCTTTGTCCTTTCCCCCCAGCCAGCGGGCCAGACACCCACAACCCTTTCCTTCCCAGAGACTAGCTGCAGTGCCCCCCCCAAATACCCACACCCTCTCCCCCCCACAACAGAGCCTAGCTATGGGGGCCCCCCCTTGCCCAGACATCCTCTTTCTTGCCCCGTGGAGCCCAGGAATCCAGAGGGAGAAACAGCCTGATGCTCAATCCCAGGCTTGCCCCGAGTTTCCTATGTGCCACCCTCTCCTGGCAGCTGGGAACTGCAGCTGCCAGGAACCCTTTAGCTCCCTCATAGTCATAGAATATCAGGGTTGGAAGGGACCTCAGGAGGTCATCTAGTCCAACCCCCTGCTCAAAGCAGGACCAATCCCCAATATTTTGCCCCAGATCCCTAAATGGCCCCCTCAAGGATTGAACTCACAACCCTGGGTTTAGCAGGCCAGTGCTCAAACCACTGAGCTATTCCCCCCTCAGCAGTGTCTTCTATGTACCAGCTGGGCTTGGCCAGGTCCAGCAGTCCCTAGTGGCAGTTAGCAGCACTGCAGCCCATTTCTGTGGGGGGGGGAAGGAAATTCTATGCACACAATGTTAATTTCTGCAAAATGCTGGGTTGCGCAGTGGCTCAGAATTCCCCCAGCAGTGAGTGGAATACAATAGGGACCATCACTCAAAAAAGAAGAGGTTACTTACCTGTAACTGGAAGTTCTTCGAGATCCTTGGTCATTATCTGCATTCCACTTGCCATCCTCCTTCCTCTCTGCTACAGATGTATCTGATTTGCAGTTGAAAAGGAACTGGAGATGCAGTCGGTCCTCCCTACCCTTTATCACCTCAAACGGAAACATCGGCTGTATTGATAGGGTGCATACATGGACCAACGGACACTACTTTTAAATTCTCTGGCTCTGGGTGCATGGTGCACATACATAAACCCACAGAGAGGGGCCACACATCTCGAAGAACCTTCAGTTACAGGTAAGTAACCTCCTCATACCAGTTTCAGGGTTAACAGAATCAAGGTATGAATTAGTATAACACTATTCACACCCCCTTTCAAGTGTCATTAATATTGAGCCAAATGAATCTCCCATGTTCCCTTTTTCATTGAATGCTGTAAAAGAAACAGTCGTATCTCAACAAAGTCTCCACTGTCAGTAGTACAGGTTTTTGACATGTTGCCTTGTGTATTTGTTGATATCCATGCCTTTGTGATATCTCTTTGGTCTTGTGTAGTCTCAGAAAAGAGATGCTCAGGGTTCAGCCGATCGCAGTATTTGGGGTCGGGAAGGAATTTTCCTCCAGGGCAGATTGGCAGAGGCCCTGGAGGTTTTTCGCCTTCCTCTGTAGCATGGGGCACGAGTCACTTGCTGGAGGATTCTCTGCTCCTTGAAGTCTTTAAACCATGATTTGAGGACTTCAATAGCTCAGACATAGGTGAGAGGTTTTTCACAGGAGTGGGTGGGTGAGATTCTGTGGCCTGCATTGTGCAGGAGGTCGGACTGGATGATCATAATGGTCCCTTCTGACCTTGGTATCTATGAATCTATGCTTTTTTTCAACTGAGTTAGCTCAGTCAAGCTAGTTTAACTTGACTGAAAACCCCACTTACCACAAACTAAGCACAGTTTAACTCCTTTTACTCCTTTTTTTCCTAGTCAGGACAAGGTCTTTTATTTTCCCTGTGTGGGATCAGGCAGAGCAGATGGATTTCTGGATCCATGTGTATGACCATGTCAGACACACAATAAACATGTAGCTGTACTGATATTATAAATATAAAAGGGGAAAATGAAATGCCGTAACTCTTACATCAATTATTGTAAAGACCTTAGAGATATATTAGCCAGTCAGTTTTTTAAAAATTGTCTGAACAGTCAAAACCCAATCATTTTATGGAGAAGAACAGCACTAGGAGTTACATAGACAGGGAGCAGTCAATGACCCATAGTGTGTAAACTGGTGCCTTTTGCCTTTTGGGGAAAGGAACTGTTTTTATGTGGTTTTTTTCTGAAGTTGCTATAAGACTTGGTCAAAACTGGTTCTCTACTTGTAAGGTAACTCCCTTCTCTTCATGTGTCAGTATATTCATGCCTGCATTTGTAATTTTCACTCCACGAATCTGAAGAAGTGGGTTTTTTGTCCACGAAAGCTTATGCCCAAATAAATCTGTTAGTCTTCAAGGTGCCACTGGTCTCCTCGTTGTTGATTGCATGAATGTCACAATTCAATAATTTTCTTCCATGTTATGCACCAATCTTCTATTTTAAAACCATAGAAGATAAATTAGTATAAACAATTATTCTTTTGTCACTAGCTATAAAAATAAAAAGTTAACATTTTCAAACTTGAGTGCCTAAAGTTTAGTACCTAAAGCCCCAAACTGGTAAACACTTATTTATGGGCTTCCTTTTAAGTGTTTGCAAGATGGGGGCCTAAATAAGCCGCCTGAGTTCCAGAGATGCTGAGCACCCGTAACTGAGTTGTCCAGACTCAGTACCTCTGAAAATCAGACAACCTATTTAGGTGCCTAAATATGAATGTAGGTGCTTAACTTTGGACATCCACGATAGAAGATGTTGACCACGCTTTTTAGAATACTTGATATCTCTTTGGTTTAAATTAATTTGGGACTCAAGTCCCTAAAAAGAAAAGGAAACCTGTTTACAAATCAATCGAACTGTTACTGTCACTTTAGTTTTGGCTGGTTGCCCCAGCTCTTAAGCCATCTGCAACCAGCAGATTCTTGTTTTTGCTCTGAGATCCGAGTCGCACCCGCTCTGGCTGCGCTGGCAGCTGGTTTGCTGGGGGCTGGGAGTTGGATCTTTGACAATCAAAGGAAGGGGGAGGATCTCTAGTTCTGGGACCTGCCTCTCTCCCTGTCCCCACCCCTTCCAGGCAAAGCAAACGCAGGTCTTCCTAATGGAAGAAGCCGGCGGGCGGGCTGACACAGAAGGCTCTTGACAGGGAGGAAGGAGGAGGCAGAGGGAGGCGAGCCCACTCCGGCTAGTGCTAAGGCGCTTTCAGCAGGGGAAGGGAACCTTTTCCCCGGGCGTCTGCAGACTAAGGGAATGTATTTAGTTCACACAAACATGGCTGCTGCCTTCAGAGCTGCAAACCGAGTGTTGTGTCCATGTAAGTTTCCAACTGCATTTTAAGGGTGGCCGGGATGCCCTGGGCTGAATGAAGCGTGCGGTGGAAACGCAGCCTGCCCCCGCGGGCCGGCCGGGGGCTCTCCCGCAGCTCGCTGCACTTGCTGGCTCCCCGGGCGGGGTCGGACTTGGGAGAGCTGGGATGTTTTCTTGCACGCCCCTAGCCCCCCCCCCCCCCAAAAAACCCCTCCATTCCTGGGGCGGGGAAGCCGCCCCTTCTGAAAAGTGCCCCCCCCCTCACCCCGCCGCTGCATTGCAAAGGGAGCAGCAATTCCGAGAGAGGGTTTTTGTGCAGCTGGGAGGCAGACGAACGCCTGGCTGCGTTGCATAAACAAAGGGCTTTCGCGCCGAGCGGTGCGGAGCATGTGCCCGCTCCCCTGGGTGGGAAACACCCCCCTCCGGGGGGGGGGGCAGGGCTGGAGGAGCATTTCTGGAGCAAACTCTTCCCCCCTGTAGCCCCGATCGGAGGATGGTCTGAGCGAAGACGAGGGAAGATTTAACTTCTCCCACATGCTGCCCACTTGAGACCTGTAGCCCGGGCGGCGTTGGCACCAGCGGCCCCTCTCCAGGGCCTGTGTAACACTTTTCCTTGTACTGGGTGCAAGGAGGGGGCACGGGAAGATCCCCCCCCCCCGCTTCCCTTTGGGCGCTGCAGCCGGGACTGTGTTACGCAACGCGCCCTTTCAATGAAAAGCGTTTGCATAACGCTACGTGATTAGCAGCAGCGGGAGCCCTGGGGTGACTGGTGCGTCCTGCTGCGGCGAGGGAGTTGGTGGCTGGCAGCGGGAGCCCCTGTAATGCAATGGCTGACCCTGGGTGCTGCTGGCCGCTGGAGCCCAGAGACGGTGCGCCCTGCTAGGGCAGGGCCGGGGCATCGTGCCCTGGTTCAGCAAGTGCCTCCTGCTGAGTGCTGTAAGTGGCCTGGCCAGTGCTGTGGCACCCAGAACCAGGGCCCCCGCTCAGTCCAGATCTTTCAAGCTTCTGCTTTCCTTTGTGTCTCCCATTTTTCGTGTCCTTTGGCTGGGTAGGTTGTAGGCATCTTCTGTCTCTTTACATCGTGCGGAGCACACTGCGGGCGCTTAATCCATTCTGATCAAGCCTGCGCCATCACCTGCCTCTGGTGCCCAGGATCAGCAGTGCTCTCTCCAAGCTGTTACAGGCGGGTAACCAGTGTGGTGTGCTCTGTCTGGTGCAGTAAGTGTCTCTGGAGGCCAAACCCCAGGGAGGGAGTCAAATTCTGCCGTCAGTTACAGCCATCCACCTCAATCAGTGGGCTTGTACCATTAAATTGAGTCTGGCCCTACATCTGTACAAACTGTTTGCAGGGAAATCCAAACGTCTGCAAGCAGATCCAGTTACAGCTTTGTCGACCCCAATGTAAAAGCAAACCCAGTTCAGGTGACCATGGGAGACTGGGAATCATGTCTCTTATAACTGGGCCTTGCAGACGCAGGTTATTTATTAGAGAGCACTTGGCTGAGTATCTTGCCTTTATGCAATGGTGGTGTAGCTGTGTTGAGCCCAGGATATTTGAGACAATGTGGGTGAGGTAATATCTTTTATTGGACCAACTTCCATTGGTGACCTGAAGAGCTCTGTGTGGCTCAAAAGCTTCTCTCTTTCACCGGCGGAAGTTGGTTCAATAAAATATTATTACTTTACCTACCTTGACTGTCTAATATCTTGTTTTTATTCATTCTGTCACAAATAAGAGCCCTTTGGTGGACTGACAATCCTTTCTGTTCCTATTGCAAGCCATGGTGGTTAAGAGACTTTCTTCATATTTAGCTGCCTTACAACTTGGGTGTGGATGTGTCTGGTTTTTGCATCAAAAATAGATTTTTGGTTTTAAAAAGCCAGAAACTCAAACAGTTGAAGTACAAAAAGTATTTTATAAAATAGATAAGTTCTCAAACTCTAAGTGCGTGGACTATGTATTATTTTGGAAAGCATACAAAAGTTCATATAGACCCAATGTGAATGATGAGACCTTTCTAACTCCCAAAAACAGACCCTCCCCACTTAACTTTCCCAGTCACTCGCCATACCCCCAGAAAATTCCTGGGTCAGTAGATTGACGCTGCTGTCTTCTAAAGCTATGCAGTATGCTAGTCCTTAAGCGGCTGCTTTCAGTGGTAGAACCACCAGGATTTGTTGCTGTTCCACAGCGATTATTATTTATTCAGTTCTTTTGACTTATAAAATGTAGCCACTTTGGACATCTACAGAAATTAATTTAAAAGGTCATTTTTTATATTTATTATGTTAAATCAGTGTAAAAGGAAACATGCCCCTCCCAACAGACTACAGCCTGTGAAAAGAGATGAGACTTGTGCCATGCCCTTACGATCAACAGACTCTGTCAGGCCAGTGGGGAAGAGACCGCTCTTGAAAACATTCTGTTACCTTCTACCTGCCGTATACATTTGGAGATGGATGACACTCCCCAGCTTTCCTGGTAGTCTTTTGATTATGGGAAAGGAAAGAAGTGGTCTCTCAGGTTTCAGGAAACATGCCATGTAGGCTGAGATATATGCAAATCACTTCTATAGAGTTGGTCCCCCAAACGTTTTAGAATTTAACTCATACAAATAAGATGAGACACAGAGTGCAGCAGGTCAGTTGTGGAGATGAATACAAAAGAGCTGAGCTGGACATGTAAAACTTCATAGATATTAAATCCAAAAAGATCCATTCAATAATCTAATATGACCTCCTGTATAATGCAGGCCGTAGACTTTCATCCAGTTACTCCTATAATGAGCCCAATAGCTTGGATTTGACTTAAGTTCGTTTGGGTCATCGCTTTTTAGTATTTAACCCTAAATTTGTCTCTCTTGTTACAAAGCCAGAATTTGAATCCCCTTCCCCCTCTCAGCTTTAATTAAAAAGGGTTTAATATAGAAAATGTTAATAATTAATGAGGACTAGGTCTATTAGTTGTGAAACAGAACACATCCCTTACACACCCGGCATGCGTAGTATCTTTTTTCCAGTGTCCGTGTAAGTGAATGGAGATTATGGTAGGGTATTGATCCAAGGGGTACTACTTTTAAAGAAAAAAGTTTAAATAAAAATCCCTGAATTAAAGTAACTGAGACGTACAACCGAAAAAGCAAGATCATTCTTTGCTGAGAAAGAAACTATTGTAAACTCAGCCTGTTTGCTGAACAACACCTATGGTAAAAGGGAGTAACTGATCTCGTGATCCAACTTGCTGCAAATGCCTAGGGCCCTAGGCAACACATGGGACTGCTGAAAGGCGTTTCCTCAAGATTCCTTGGCTTTTGTGGTCTGTTTTTAACCTTAACCTGGTTATTTGCAATATTGTGGGAAATGTTTTATTAAGATTGTATGGTCTGTCTTTCCCCCCTCCCTTTTTTATCCCCAGGGCTCTGTGGAAAAATAGCACAGAACAGTGACTCAAATTTTAAGTAAATGCTAACAATGGTTTAAATATACTTAGCAGAGCACTTTTTATTTTTGTTTTAAAAGTACATCTATAGATTTTTTTTCTTAAATGTTATTGAATCAGTGTAACAACTTATGCTCAGACAGTCTAACAGTTTTTTAAAAGGAATAATACAACATAATAAGGAATATGATTTAAGATAACTTGAGTGTGCAGATGTATGGTTTTATTTTATTGGGTGCACATGAATGAGGAAGTGGTAGTATGTATATGTAGATCTAAAAGAGCTACTTAGAATACTGGGAATAAGAAATACAGCAAACAAAATTCTTTAGAGATAAAAATGTCTAGCTGGATTATTTGGTCATGTGAGAGGTGATTGACATACACAACTATTATTGTATTTTGTTCGACTTGCAAATTTTTTATCTAATTGAAGAGGAATGTGAAGCCTTGGCATTCATTTTCAACTACAAACATGGAATTTGCAGATATCTAACTTGGCATTTCAAAATGTGGGGTTTTTCCCCCTCTCTGGAGCCTTTAATATACTTTTTTCCTTCTCGTAAGAACATTTTGTTGTAAATTATTACTAATTGAAAAACTTACAAGATTGTGCTTTAGAAAAAACTTTTGATGCTGAAAAGTTGTGAATAGTTTTTACAGTTCCAAGTCAGTTTTCCAGGTATTTTAATGGTGCTTCTCTGTGAAGTAAATGTACTGTAGATTGTGGCTTAGAATGTGCAATCTTTTTAGATAGTCTTGTAAGTAGGGGACCCTTTTCCATTCTCCATTGCAGTGTAAGCAATGGTAAACATGGCCTGTTTGATAGAGTTGTGATAATTTAATATGGCAACATGTAAAAGAGGCATTTCTGCACTTGCGTACACTGTGAAAGTAATTTTGTGTGCATGTTCAAGGGCAGAAGTGGCTCTTAAAATTGTGCCCTAGCTTAAAAATGTGCCCTAGAGGGATAAAATGTTTATGGTATTTGGAAAATTAAGTAAGAAAACCTGTGTTAACATAACATTAAGCTTGAACAGTTTAAATCACAAAAGATATGCGAAATAGAATTCCACTAGCAGTGTTGTGCATCCTGTGTATTCTGTGAGGGATATCCTTTATGCAACAGAAACAAACATAAAAACCACACATTTAACCAGTGAAACGATGAGTTCTACGTATGTACAATGCAGCTGAAAGCTTCACTTTTGCATTGTGTAGTACAATGTTGAACATACTGTACAACCTTTATAAATCTAGTAAATTAAGATTTTCAGAGAAGGAGAAAAAACAATCCTTCCAGCAGCAAAAGTGCTTAAATCACCTCAATCCCTTAGATCACAACGTTTTAACCCACTATTAATATTTACAAAAAGAAAAGGAGTACTTGTGGCACCTTAGAGACTAACCAATTTATTTGAGCATGAGCTTTCGTGAGCTACAGCTCACTTCATCAGATGTTTACCGTGGAAACTGCAGCAGACTTTATATACACACAGAAATCATGAAACAATACCTCCTCCCACCCCACTGTCCTGCTGGTAATAGCTTATCTAAAGTGATCAACAGGTGGGCCATTTCCAGCACAAATCCAGGTTTTCTCACCCTCCACCCCCCCCACACAAATTCACTCTCCTGCTGGTGCTAGCCCATCCAAAGTGACAACTCTTTACATAATCAAGTCGGGCTATTTCCTGCATAGATCAAGGTTTTCTCACATCCCCCCCACCCCCATACACACACAAACTCACTCTCCTGCTGGTAATAGCTCATCTAAACTGACCATTCTCCAGGTTTAAATCCAAGTTAAACCAGAACATCTGGGGGGGGGGGGGGTAGGAAAAAACAAGAGGAAACAGGCTACCTTGCATAATGACTTAGCCACTCCCAGTCTCTATTTAAGCCTAAATTAATAGTATCCAATTTGCAAATGAATTCCAATTCAGCAGTTTCTCGCTGGAGTCTGGATTTGAAGTTTTTTTGTTTTAAGATAGTCTTAAAACTTAACTGGTCACGCAATCACAGACATGAAGGTCGCTATCTTAAAACAAAAAAACTTCAAATCCAGACTCCAGCGAGAAACTGCTGAATTGGAATTCATTTGCAAATTGGATACTATTAATTTAGGCTTAAATAGAGACTGGGAGTGGCTAAGTCATTATGCAAGGTAGCCTGTTTCCTCTTGTTTTTTCCTACCCCCCCCCCCCCCAGATGTTCTGGTTTAACTTGGATTTAAACCTGGAGAATGGTCAGTTTAGATGAGCTATTACCAGCAGGAGAGTGAGTTTGTGTGTGTATGGGGGTGGGGGGGATGTGAGAAAACCTTGATCTATGCAGGAAATAGCCCGACTTGATTATGTAAAGAGTTGTCACTTTGGATGGGCTAGCACCAGCAGGAGAGTGAATTTGTGTGGGGGGGTGGAGGGTGAGAAAACCTGGATTTGTGCTGGAAATGGCCCACCTGTTGATCACTTTAGATAAGCTATTACCAGCAGGACAGTGGGGTGGGAGGAGGTATTGTTTCATGATTTCTGTGTGTATATAAAGTCTGCTGCAGTTTCCACGGTAAACATCTGATGAAGTGAGCTGTAGCTCACGAAAGCTCATGCTCAAATAAATTGGTTAGTCTCTAAGGTGCCACAAGTACTCCTTTTCTTTTTGCGAATACAGACTAACACGGCTGTTCCTCTGAAACCTATTAATATTTAGAGTGTCTAAGTGCTTAAACCACTAATAGCCCCCATTAACAAGTGTAGTCCTCTTACCCATCTCTGCCTTTGGGCTTTGGGAAAAGGCTGGCTGAGGCTAGAGCCATGGAGTGATGGGAAGAATCAAGTGGAATCAGAGAGAGAGAGAGAGAGGTGGCTGCCAAGAGTGAAGTTAAAGAACCGTGGTTGAACTGGCCCTGAACTGATCCTATGAAATTGCTGGTTCAGTCTATTGCAACACAGGGGCAAGCTAGGAACAACCCAGGGCTCAGATACATTAAGCTACATAAATGTTTTTTAATCCGTATAATATTTATATATGGACGGGTGTATTTTAATGTTTTGTAAATTTAGTGCTTGTGAAAGGTTCTGGCAGCAGCTTGACAGTCTTGGTGACTGAAGTCATTTGTCCATAGAATAGTTACAATATTGCAGTTTTTACTGCACAACCATTTCATTGTGCCTCCACTCTGAGCTGAAGGTACTTCACTTCCTTTCAGGCTGAAGTGGTGTCTCTTGCAGCATTGCCAGCCCCAAGTGTTCAAAACTCATGAGTCAGGCCCTAAGAATCATGAGATTGACTTTAAAATAAGATGTTTAAAAAAATGGTTTGGGTTCTTTTTCTTTGCTTCCTGGTTTTTGAGCCTTTAAGGCACACTCAGGTCATGTTTTCTAGCTTTTCTCTGCAACCACTTGGGCTAGACACTTATGAAAAAGTGTATGAAAAAAACTGTATGAAACCCACGATTTTTCCTTAAATCGCTTGGCTCCAGGAGTTGGGGCTTGAAAACAAATGCCAAATATGAGGAGACCACCAAGCACATTTAAAGAGATAGTGGGGGAAGCCAGCATATGTCTCATAAACAGAATCCTCTGCCCAGTAATAAACTAACAATAAAACATTTTAACCTTCTCTCCAGTCCCGAAAAGCAGCAGCTGCAGTCAAATGAGAGTCCAAATACAATGGAGAGGTCAGTCAACAGCAACAGCAGCCACTCAAACAAAAAGAACAGAGCCTCAAATTCAGCCTGAAAAGAGGTAAAGAATGATCACAGGCCTCATCTGTGCTGACAGCAAATGAAGTATGTGTGTGTCCTACATATAATTGCTCTCTGTCTCTCTCCAAAATGGTATTGCTTTACTTTACAGCACTCTGGTTTTAAAGCATTACAATCGTCTCACTGTTTCCTTGTGCTTCCCTCATTTGTATGTCTGTATCCATCTGTTGTCCTTTGTCGGATATTTAGATATTAAGCTCTTTGGGGCTGGGATCATCTTTTTGTTCTGTGTTTTGTACAGCATCTAGCACAAGGGGGTCTTCATGACCAGGGCTTCTAGGCACTACTGCAATATAGATAACAAATATTTACCCTTACGCCCTGTTACATCTTGTGCAGTGTTTGGGGTGGAAGGGAGAAAGAAGCAGGGAAATAAACAGTGGTTACGATTTTTGAAGCAGTCTATGGGATTTAGGCACATATCTTTCATTTGAAAGTTAGTGTATAAATCCATGAGACTGCTTTGAAAATCTCAACCAGCCATCCTGAAGCTTAACTATTTGTTGTTATTAGGGGAATTCTCTGCTGGCCATTTGCTCCCAGGTTTTGGTCCATCTGTGCCCTCTGAGGTGCACGACAGGGCCGGAGATGAGTCAAGAACCCAGGATTTTCAAAAACAGGGATTACTGCTTCTGTGTGTGGACTGGCTCTTCATTTCAGAAAGTAGTTAGAGATGGAGAAGACATACAGGGCTAGGACATCTTATCTAGCTCACCTCTGCCTGGACAGGATTGTTCTCTATAGTGTAATATGTTTTTTGGTGACCCTAAAATGTGTAGCTGGCATTTGGCTGAGGTGTGAAAACCGTTGTATTAATTTACTTGTGGTTTTTATTATAAAGGGATGTATACTGGAAAGTTACTTCAGCTGTGGGACACAAAATACTTGATTTAAAAAGGCCACATGTAGGTGCGAGTTTGCTGGCTCTGATGCTTGTTGAGCATAAATAGATAGCACTTGCTGATTTGGCACACAGTGTTTTGTCAAGTGTCTCAGGGCCAGATTCTTATAACCCTACTCTTGTTAAGTAGAAACGTACACCTTGAATAGCCCCATTGATCTCAATGGGATGGAGTAAGGGACTGCTAAACGTGAATAAGGATATCAGAATTTACCTCTTGATTAGTTTTTGAACATGATCCTCATTTTGCACAATAGAATGCGAGCAAGGGGTCAGGCTGATTAGCCTGCAGTTGTAAAAGGTGGCACCTGGTTAGATATAGAGATAGAAAATGACTTTCAAACTATTTTTTTTCTTTTAATAGGAAAACTAAAACAGGAATCTTGATGTTAAACATGGGGGGCCCAGAAACACTGGGAGATGTCCATGATTTCCTACTTAGGCTTTTCCTAGATAAGGACCTGATGACGCTTCCAGCACAAAAGTAAGAAACACTTGGTTCCCGTGGAGTGTTTGTATGTGAGTGTTATTGTAGGCTATATACTTGGACATCAAAAAATCATTCCGGCTGGCTGCAGTGCTTGAGGCCAAGAACTCTGTGCTGACTGTCTCATGTGAACTTGGTAATGGGAAATTATATTGCAGTTCTCCAGAAACTGGGGGCTACAGGAGGAGACGTTTAACCCATGATCACAACTCTTCGTTTACTGCCAACTGGCAAATTTATTCAAATGAATTAGATTAAATGGAATTATAAAACAATACAAAACAAGCCATGCATAGAATGAGACTGAACATTATTAGCTTGCTGCGTTTTGGAGGCTGGTGGCGGGCTGGATGATTTTGTTGTTTTTAAGATGCCAGAGGGGAGGTGATGGGGATATGTTACTAATTCACTCTGCTTTTTAATGTTTCAGTAAGCTGGCACCATTTATTGCCAAACGTCGCACACCGAAAATCCAAGAACAATATAGCAGGATCGGAGGAGGGTCTCCAATTAAAAAGTGGACTGTAACACAGGGAGAAGGCATGGTGAAACTGCTGGATGAAATGTCTCCTCACACTGGTACTTATACCCTTCTGTACAGTTGTTTAGGAGATTGTTCTGTTTGTTGTATTGGGTGGGTGTGGGGGGAAGACTGAGCCGTGGGTGGTCATGCCTAGTGGGAAGAGCAGGAGTCAGGCTTAGTGGGCAGAGCTAATCCAAGGGTCAGGGCCAGAGACAGAAACCAGGAGTCAGAGCTGAAACCAGGAACTAAGAGCCAAGCCAGGGGTCAGAGCTGGGACTGGGAACTAGGGTCAGGGTGAGGAAGCTGGAACTGGGAGCCAGGTGAGGTAGCAAGGACTGAGCAGGAGCAAGGCAGGAATGGGTTTAGGAGCAGGGCAGGAGCAAGGTGAAGAGCAACAGGCCTCGGGAGGGTTACACCTATGGGCATGAACGCACTGAGCAGCCAGAGAGTTGCTGCTGGGTTTAAAAGCCAGGCATTTGCCTTTCCAGACCAATCAGGTGGTGCAATCAGGTAGTCTGCTGCAGGCCTCCTATGCTTGTTGGGTTGCCAGCAGACAGACTCTGCTGCAGGTCCTGATCCCTGACAGAGTGTGTGTTTGCTCTGTCCTGTTTAATACACGAAGATAAGACTCCTGACACACATCACTTACAAAGTTAGACATATGCGGTGGTGGAGCATTTGTTGTGTGTGAGAGAGATCGTGACTCCATCTAGTGGCTTCTTTGATCGGCTATAACTTCCTACTACAGTCTCACAGCTACGATTATCTACAGTCTGGATCCTCTAAACTGTTCCTGAATCTAATTGTCAGTCATGGCTAAAAGGCTTAACACAAACTTGGCTTGATCTTATTACAGTCATTAGAGGAAGGGGGTGGCACAGACAGATGCTGTGTCACAGTTGAATTCTGCAGTACTAAGCAAGATTACTGCTGTCAGCACCACCCCAGGACATGAGGGATCCTCCCTTGAAGCTAGAGTGATAGATAAGGCCTAACGGTTTGGTTTGGACAGCATCAACAAAATACAGTACATACAGTCTTTGTACTTTCTCCTTCAGCTAGGGCAGGGGTGGGCAAACTTTTTGGCCTGAGGGCCACATCGGGGTTGCAAAACAGTATGGAGGGCCAGGTGGGGAAGGCTGTGCCTCCCCGAACAGCTCGGTCCCTACCCCCTAGCTGCCCCCTCCCACTTCCCACCCCATGACTGCCCCCCTCAGAACCCCCGACCCATCCAACCCCCCCGATCCTTGTCCCTTGACCTCTCTCCACACCCCTGACCACCCCCCCCACTTTTTGTCTCCTGACCGCCCCCCTCCTGGGATCCCTGTCCCTAACTGCCCCTCCAGGACCCCACCCCCTATCTAACCCCCCCCCCTGCTCCCTGTCTCCTGCCCGCCCCCCTCCCCGAACCTCTGCCCCATCCGACCGTCCCTGTCCCCTGACTGCTCCCTGCCCCCTCCTCCCCCTTACAGTGCTGCTCAGAGCAGCAGGACAGGCTTGTTGGAAAGCCTGGGAGGTGGGCAGGCGCAAGCCATGTGGCGGTGTGGCAGCGGGGGAGGGGCTGGGGCAAGCCTCCCTGGCCAGGAGCTCAGGGGCTGGGCAGGACGGTCCTGTGGCCGGATGTGGCCCACAGGCTGTAGTCCACCCCTGAGCTAGGGTAATGTTTGGAAATGGGAGAAAATTGCTATTCCATGTAAATGTCTGTCTCCCACTAGGGCCTCTGTATGCTTAGCCACTCAGCTTTATCAGGGGAAATCCATATCAAGGACGGGTGACTCTTGTTCCTATTAACTCCCACACAAACGAACATAGGTGTTACCAATGGTGGTTTTTCAACCTGTCCAAACCTTCACTGTTGAGCACTCTTAAATCCTCACTGACTTAAGCTAAATAGATAAGTCATGTTTAAACCATTTTAAGAGTGTTCATGCAGGAGTCTGCACCGGTGTCCTGGGGTGCTCCATTCACCACTAGTTGGGCTCATCTTCCTGGCTGCTCTGGGGATTAGCTCATGAGGTCAACATCCTCACCCGCGGCTGCACGCCATCACACTCTCTCTCTCTGGTCTGCAGCCCCTCTCTCACTCCTGGACCAGCATCCTTCTTGTGACTTGGCCCTCCAGCTGGGTCACTCTGCGTTTCCCCCCTTCCAGGAGGTACAGTCTTTCAAACCCTCTGTCACTCCCACAGTGGCCTGGGCAGTCTTCCAGTTCTCAGCCCCATCAGTGCCTAAAGTGTCTCCTCCGCCACAGGCATAACACTGCTCTGTTTGGGCTTCTGGCCTCCCTACCCTGGGGCCTCTCTTCTTGCCTTACCGTCTCTGGCCCCTGCTCACCTCTTAGAGGATCTTGAGCAAGTTGTACTGTTCTTCAGCTAATCGCCGCATATAGTGCCTCCCACTCTTGTCGCTGGTTCTCTAGACTCTGCCTCATCAGGGTCTGTATCCTCCTTTGTTGCTCATCAGGCCCCTTCACTGGGAGCAGCAGCTCTGTGGTCCAGCCTGGGAAGGTACACCTGCCTTCTGCAAAGAAAGCCTCCATACATGGTGGCTCCATTGTCCCTTTGCCTCAAGTGTCTCATCTAGCCTTTCCTGCTCCCCTTGTATCACAGGCAGCTGTCTAAACAGTTTCTCAGTCGCTCGCACTCCCCTTGTATCAGGGGTGACCATCATTGCCCTCATTCTCCACCAGTTGAGTCATGGAGTCCACTCATGGCAAGCAGCACCTCCTGCTGGCCATCTTGGGAATTAGCACTGTCAGTCATGTGCTCTTCCTCTGATGGTGTCTTGCCACATTTTGTCTTGCTCTACTGCTCTGCTCACTCCTGGATCATCAGCTTTCTCTTCATGCCTTGGCTCTCCAGCTAGGTCACTAAAGTCCTTCTCTTCCAGGTATTTCACAGTCTTTCCAGACCTCGTACCTCCAGTGCCTTTTGCCACACCCCAGTGGCAGGTAGGGGAACCCAGCCCTAGCCACCACATTGGGTTCCAGCCCAGGGACCCTATAACAAGCAGCCACAGTCCTATCTCTTGCTGCTGTTTCTCTGGGCTTCTTCCTACATATCAGGCTTCCCCCCATTTGCCAACCTCCAACTCCCTCCATTCAGGGAGTGACTGAAGCCTTTCCCAGCCACAGCAACCCACCTCTCTGCAGCCCACCTCCCACCATCTGGCTTTATATAGGCCCTGCCTGTTCCTGCACAGGTGAGTCTGTCCTTAATTAGCCACCTCTGGCCTAAATCTCCCCTGCTTCAACCTAATTAGCTGATTGGGCCCAGCTGGCCTAATTCAGCTCTTGCAGGGCTATTGTGGGGCGTCTACTCCATCACAACCAGTTTAATTGACTCGGTTTAAAATCGGATTTGAGTTAAACTGGTGCAAGTTTGTGTGTAGATTAAGCCTAGACTTCCTCATGTTCATCTCATGCTGGTCACAGTAAGCAGCTGTTGGAAATTTGAAACGTTTGTACCTCTCCTAGATTTTTTTTGTGAGGGTTATAGAACTACGGCACATAAGGTGCTGTAGGACAAGGATCTTTATGCTATGATTGGAATATGCTTGTCTGGGAGCATGGGGAAACCAATTTCTCTCTGTGTCCATAGAATAGGTTCAGCAGTGCCAGGCTTTTCCTGTGTCCCTCACCTCTTGAGGGAATGCCCTGAAAAGGCACAGTAGTTCTGCCCCTGTGCCCATTGTCACTGGGGATGAAGTACAGTATGCTTGGCCACAGTTGTCTGCAGGATTGGTTCCTTCCTAGTTCCTTGTCATCTCTAGTCATACCCATTTGGTTGTAGCCAAAAAGCAATGATCTGATGGCTGCTCTATTTGAAATGAGCTAGAGGGCTCACCTTAGTTCTAAGTGAGCCAGTCCCCGCAGCACCTTTTCCCCCTTTGGATAGTCAGCAGACAGGCTGAAGACTAACTCGGGGAAGATTGGGGAAGCTTGCTCTGGCTTCCATAGAGCACCTTTACTGTGGATTAATGCCAGAAGTCCTTTCCCAGTCCTGATAACCTGGTATCGCAAGCACTAAAAGTTACTGGGAAAACTGCAAAAGCAGGACAAAGTAAGTCTGTGTTTTTGGCCCACAAGGAGAGCTTCTGTTCAGCCCTGTAACTTAACTGTGGTTTGATTCCACAAACACTAGTTTTCTCCCCATTTCCTTGGCATTGGAATCGGCTGCTGAATCAGTTGGCATGTCATGGTACCCACATCTGTGTCTGGAAAGATTACATATGCTTTTGACTCCAAGTTATTCGTAATTCTTTGTATTTTAGGACCCATTTAAAACTTGGGTAGTTGAGGCTTAGACATGAAAGTTGTAAAGAATTTGGCACTGGTAAGCAAAAAAGCTGCAATCTTCAAAGGTAATCACACTGAAGCGAAAATGGTCTATACTTTCTTACACGCACCCCGGACTCATGGGTTTGTTTTGTGTGGATTGTATTCAACCCTTTCTTTCAGACACTAGCGTGACTCCATTGAAACTAGAATCCTTGCAAGTGTAGCCAAAGAATAAACTTTGTCCAAAGCTTGGGCTCACCTGCTATAGCCGCAAATGCAGTAGTTTATTTTTTGTTTAAAAGTAGTTTCTAAATGAGTCAGGTTTGCAATAGATCCTGAAGCTGATGGTTTTAGGGAGCTTTATCTGTTCTTCTCAGAGTGTATCACTCCCTCTTACTTTACAATGTGGTCACCAAAAGAAAGCCACCCTGTCTTTATCTCTTTGTGCAGCCTTTACATCTGACTTGCTATCCATTATTTAGAGATGTACTTTACGGCCTAGACTGTAGCTGCAATTTTAGAAGTAGAGCGGGCTCACAATTTGTTGTTAAAGGTGACCTTGGTGGATTTAGTGAGGCCAAATACATCACTGCATTGCCTCAAAATAGCTTGAAAAGCCAAAAGTGCACCTTGAGCAAGAGCTGTAACATTTCTGGAGTGCTTTTCAGAGTTCTGAAATTTCATTAGGCTTGGCCTGCACTTAAAAGGTTTTACTAGCATAACTGTGTTGCTGAGAGGTGTGATATTTACGGATAGAGTTATGCTGGTAAAAGTCCAAATGTAGATACAGCTATACTAGTATCGTGCACTTTATACTAGTGTGTCTTATTTTACTTTGCCAAACAGGGATAAGATATGCCAAAATACGCACTTTTATACCAGTACAACTGTCTGCTGGAGTGAGGAGGAGGAGGTGGAAGGTGATGACACTTTAACTATTCCAGCGTAGTTAAAGTGGCAAAATTTTTATGTGTAGACAAAACTTTACCCTAATATGAGTCTTCCTGATGCTCTGAATGTAAGTTATGGTAAAAGAAAGCAGTTTTTTAAAGCAGTACACATATTTTGGGGTGTATTAACAACCTAAACTTTCAAATGTAAGTAGCAATTTTGGGTGCCAAAATTGAAACACCTTAAAATCTTTGGATGTACCTTCCAGGGGCCTGATTTTTCAGAGGGTGGATGCTCAGCACTTTCTTAAAATATAGCCCTTTTAAGGCATTTTAGGTTTGGGACCCAGAAAAATCAAGGCAACCCCAAATCACTAGACACATGGAAAATTTAGTCCTTTACCATTCTGGATGCCTGTTGCTTCCTTAAGACGTGACCATCAAACACACAAGCACAGGAGTAATTTTACATATGCAGGCAATCCCTATCACTGTAATGAGACTACTTATGTGTGTAAAGGTAGTTATACACATGTTTGCAAGACCAGGGCCTTGACTGGTCAGAATAATGCTGGCTTTCTTATCAGAGCTGAAATATCTTTAACATACATGAATTGTTAGTACAGATGATAACTGGTCTCTATATCTAATGAGAAATCTATATTCCTTTATCTCCTGTTTGTCTGTGCTGTTTTTCCCAATTCAGCTATAACTGTTCCAAGATCTTTTTGTTTCTGTTTCCTTAAAACTTTTGCTGTTGAAGACAGAGCTAAGTCTGTCTTAACAGAGGTTGTTTGAGTCCTTCCCTGAGCGTTGGGTTTGGCAGCATCCTTTGCATTGTTATTTGATTACAGTCATTTTGGGTTTGATTACCAGACAGGTAACAGAGTTACCATCTGATAGTTCAAAGGACAACATTTTGCATTTTTCTATTCTCCAGCTTTCATCTTTATGGTATCAGCATATAGTCTGTTCTAGGAGGAGAAATGTGGGTTATTGAAAAGCACATGTAGTCTCTGCCTAGGGGTTCTGGGTCACAAGCGATTTAGTTCTGCAATTATAATTAATAGTTTTTTTTTGGAGGAAGCAGCTGTATTGGGATAGATCCCTGGTCTTAAACTTTATCCAGATTTTGGTGAGCAGCCTTGGTTGACCCCAGTGCTCCTCAGAGCTCAGCTAGGAGCAGCAGTAGCAGCTCAGGACCAGACCTCACTAGCTCTTTAAATGCTTACAGAAAGGACTTGACTAACCGTGGGGAGGACAGTATTGCTTTAACCTAGGGAAGGGCACAGTGGGAATCATGGGAACTGCTTATATTATTTTGACTGTACTATGTTTTATCTTTTGATTGTAGGCAGCGGGGGAGGGGATGTGCACACGCCTGTACATTCTTATTTACTATTTGTATTGCGGTAGCCTCTAGGAGTCTCAGGATCCTAGTGTGGTAGGCATTGTACACACACAGATTAAAAGGATGGTCCCGACCCCAAAGAGTTTACAATCTAAGTAAATAACACATGCCCATATCCTTTAAGCTTTTTGTTCTTCCCACAGCAAACAGGGAACCTTAAGAAAATCACAACTTGTGAGACCTGTAAAGCCAGCTTTTTTATTTTTAATTAGAAATGTGCATTTTTTACCAGGGCCGGCTCTAGGCACCAGCAAACCAAGCAGGTGCTCGGGGCAGCACATTTCTAGGGGCGGCATTCCGGCACCGGCCATTCCGCCTCTAGATCTGTGCCCCCACCGCCCCAGCTCGCCTCCGCCCCGCCTGCTCCCCTGAGTGTGTCGCCGCCACTCCGCTTCTCCCTCCTCCCTCCCAGGCTTGCCACGCGCCAAACAGCTGTTTGGCATGGCAAGCCGGGGAGGGAGGAGAAGCCGAGCGGCAGCGTGCTCGTGGGAGGCGGCGGTGGTGGAGCGGAGGTGAGCTGGGGCGGGGAACGGTTCCTCTAATCCCTCCCCCTTTACTTCCTGTGCTCCCCCCCACCCTCTCTTATTTCCGCTCCTCCTGCTCCCCTGAACGTACTGCCTGTCCCTCGCCTGAGAGGGAGGGGGGAGAAGCGGAGCGGTGGCGTGCTCGGGAGGAGGCGGAGCAGAGGGGAGCTAGGGCGGGGGGTTGCTGGGGGGGAGCCGCAGGAAGCAACGGGGGTGTGGGGGGAAATGCGGCATGCCTGGGGGAGGAGGTGGGGCTGGGGATTTGGGGAAGGTGCGGAGTTGGGGCAGAGCCAGGGGCGGGGGGCATGAAAAAAAAGCGGGGGCCGCCAAAATTTTTTTTGCTTGGGGTAGCAAAAATCCTAGAGCCGGCCCTGATTTTTACAATCTACTTCAATACCAGGAGGTTTGTGAATAGTGAATCCTACACCAGAGCACTGGAAATGATTGCCAGAAGCTGGGACTGGGTGACGGGATGGATCACTTGATAAATTGCCCTGTTCTATTCATTCCCTCTGAAGCACCTGGCACTGGCACTTCCTGCTGGAAGACAGGATACTGGACTAGGTGGACCATTGGTCTGACCCAGTATGGCCGTTCTTACTAAATTGATTCCTCTATTTATGTGCTTTTGTGATCTGCATTAAGCTGTTTGGTATGTTTAGCCAGGCATGCTCACATTTCTTAACCCAATCATTTGGCATACAAGAATTCTATTCCCATTGAGCTAACTGCTCTTAGGAAGTGAGCTGTGTTATGATTCTTGTATTTTAAAGTGACATGGTTCACATCTGGCATGAGCAAGGTTGGTCATTTCCTTTTAACTTAGTTAAACATGCCTTCTTGATCCTGCACTATTGTCAAAAATGTAACATGCCATTCTACTCTGTCTCATGCTGGCCTGCAGAATACATTTAAATTATCTCCATGTTTGGAGGGGAGGGATACTTTTACAGATTAATGCTGCTACTGTCAGGGGTAGGATCTTCGGCAACTAAAATACATATATTTCCAAAAAAACTGATTCACAGCTCATGGTAAGCATATAAAGTGTGCAATTATTATTTCTCCACAGCTTAACTTATCACAAACGGGGGAGAGATTTTCAGCATCTTGTAAACGTCGTGATTGTCATTTTGTCTGTTGTTCGGTCAGGGAGAGTGTGTTCCCGAGGAGGTTGGGCTGTAGCTGGTCAGAAAGGTATTTGAATAAAAGAGCCTTTGCAGATAAAGTGATCAGGTGCTTTCTCTTTCTGCTGTCAGCACCTCACAGATACTATATTGGATTTCGGTATGTCCATCCTCTGACAGAAGAAGCAATTGAAGAGATGGAGAAAGATGGCGTTGAGAGGGCTATTGCATTTACACAGTATCCGCAGTACAGCTGTTCTACCACAGGTGAGTGTGTCTATGAAAGTGCAGTAAAAGAGGAAGATAAACAACATACAGACAAATGTATCCAAACAGCTGAGAGTCCAAGTACAAGAGGCTTATGAAAGTATGTGGGACCTTTTGGGATGGGACACCCAGCCTGCATTCCTCAAAACCAGCTTCCTCGCTGGCCTGCTTTAGGTTTCCCAATTATAAGTAGAAGCCTGTTCTCTAACAATAAGGAATTTTAAATTTATTGGCCTTGTTAGACCTCCATGCCTCACATCCCTATGAGGCCTTATACCAATTTTACACATAGGTAAACTGAAACATAGTACCATAAAAGGGCACTTTCCTGAAGTCACATAAGTGAGTTGCATAGCCGGAAATGGAACCCAGGAGTCCTGACTCGCAGTCACCTGCTCTAACCATTAGAGCTACTATCAGTGCAAACAAAATCAGAAACCTACATAACAGGAGTGTGTGCATGTTCTAGAAGTGTATTTCCCCACCCAGCCCTATGACAGGTGATAATGCTTTGTGTACAGTTCAGTTTAAAGCAGGGACCCATCCTCCCCATACAATATAACACGCTTTGGGGTTTTCAGTAACACATAGTGATGCTTAGAAGCTTCTGAAAATAACTTTGCTTTAGTTGAGGATTAACTTGGCAGGTGGAAAAGGCTTATTAGTTATATAGAGTTAATGAGGTAAGTATTTTTTTCTACTCTTATGCTCTGTTGTGATTTGCAATATTGAAATGGCTGTTGTAAAACTTTTTGTCTGGCAGCATCCACACTTCTGATGAATTTATAGCTAAAGCTCCTGCTAATCTACTTTTGTGCATTTCAGGAAGCAGCCTAAATGCCATTTATCGCTACTATAATAAAAAGGGGGAGAAGCCAAAGATGAAATGGAGTATTATTGACAGGTGGCCCACACATCCCCTTCTCATTCAGGTATGGAGTTTGTATGCAAACCATCGTGGCTCTCAGGAAAACTATCTTTCTGCTTGTCAATTGAGCAGATTTGACATGGAGTCATTGAGGGAACGTCTACACAGCAAGAGAAGACCCACAGCAGTGAGTCTCAGGGGCCAGGTCAGCTGACTTGAGCTCCTGCCAGCAGGGCTAAAAATAGCTGTGGAGACATTCAGGCTGGGGCTGGAGTCCAGGCTCTGAAACCTGGCGAGGGAGTCTCAGGGTTCAGGCTCCAGCCCAAGCCTGAACATCTACACTGCTATTTTTAGTTTTGCAGCACAAGCCACGTGAGCCCAAGTTAGCTGACCCAGGCTCTGAGACTCGCTGCCTTGGGGTTATTTTTCCTTTGTGGACGTACCCCCGAGACCACTTGCCTTAAAGGAAAACAAACTTGTTCCCTGATTTAGATGGTTTCAAAATTTTAAAGACCTCAGAACAAAAGGAATATTTCAATTTCATGTTGTATTTCATAATATAAAATATATCTCCTGTGTGCTAGGTCTGAAATTACTGGGGGCAGTGTTAGTTCAGGATTAATGTGTGGAAGTTTGCTTTGCTTCCATAGGCCTCCACGTAATCAGTGCTAGTAATGTCATACTGAGATCCACAGCCTAAGGGGCTTGATTATCCTCCCATTGAAGTTCACGGTAGACTTCTCGTTGACTTCAGTGGGAGCAGAATCAGGACTCCCTTCAAAAAGAAGTGAGGGAGCGGGGGAAAACGGTAACGTACTTGACTGAGGGAAGAGCTTTTTCTTTTTTAAAGAGGTGGAGTGCGTGTGCTGGGCTTTTAATAATAGCACTACTGTGGTTTTGTACGATTGTTCTAAAGTCCTTGTCTGGCATCAGGAGGTGGGTATTGCTGGCCACAGTAGCTGTGGCAGAAACACTTAACAGCATTCAGCTCCTTCCTTACCAGGGAAGATTTTAGTGGCTGCTTTTGTTGGAGAGAGACAGAGAGAGATGCCAGGGGAGCGTGAAAAGTAGAGTTGGGAGCTTTTCTTCCTCTTCTGCCTTTGCCTTTTTTGCACTTTCATGCTGGTCTCTTACTGACTAGAGTGCAAGTGACTGAGGGGAGACCAAGAGAACAGTAGTTCTTGGCACTTGTGCATGCCGTTCACTTCTTTCACTGAGACGTCTCAGCAGAGTTTAGGAATCCGCTGTGTGATCAAATCTACCAAATGCTGCTCTCCATTAGATGGATTGCACACACATACAGCTGCGTTTTGTAAGCTAACCAACATACGTTTCTCCATGCCCAAGGGAGCCTATAAGTGAAGGGATGACTCAGCCCCTGATTGTATCATTGCAACAGAAATTAAAGTTTAATTTTTTGGTAATGTTTTTATCCTATCTGTGGTGGTGGTGTTGCAATGTGTCTGGTAGGGAGCTGCAGACAGACATGGCAAACTGTTTTTTTTCCTTTTGGCCGCACCGTGTGCAAGTTGTTAAGTCAGCTTCTTTTCCTTTCTGTAGGTTACCTGGACATGTGTATCTAGGGCTAGGTTCTGATCTCAGTCACTGCTGTGACTCTAAGGTCAAAATCATTCCCTAGTCTTCCATGTGGGGAAAGAAGGCTTTGGTTTTCAGGTCTTGGTTAACTGAAACCATCTGTCTCCCCATGTTCTGTCCTATCAGTTGAGCTCAGATAAGGAACTCATTCTATCAGCCCACAGATTTAAATGTCGGGTTGGGGGCAGAGCATTCTGAAAGAGGGGAACGTGATCTCCCCGTAGGTCCAACAGAGTCCAAGTTTGTTATCCTTAGGGCATGCATTTTACACAGCGGGCTTCTGTCAGAGAGAGAAGCTTGAGTGAGGGTGTGTGCGCAGACACTGATTCAATTTGCTGTAATATCTTATCTTGTGTCCTGTACCTGAAGTCCAGACAGCTGACCCAATTGAGCTGAGCCTACCAATGCACTTCAATGGGTTTTGATTTAGGCACTATAATTCATTATTTACTGAACTTTTTATCGTACAGACTATTGATCAAACTCCAAGTGGCATGGTACTAAAAAAAGAACCTCTGCTGTCTCGTCAGACATTCTTATGGTGAGCTAAAGCAAAGCAGATGGGTGCCCAGCCAATTGGTGCGCATTATTTTCAGCAGATGGGTGCATCTCCTGTTACCGATCTTTACTCTTTTGCCTCTCTCTTACAGTGCTTTACAGACCACATACAGAAAGAACTGGATCTGTTTCCACCTGAGAAAAGGAAAGATGTTGTCATTCTTTTCTCGGCTCACTCGCTCCCAATGTCTGTAAGTAACATGAAGTCACTTCTGAAGTTGTTAAAACTCCGTCACATGGGGGAGTCACATTATTGGTCTGTTGGGTTGCATCTCCAGCAGAGCAGAGTTTTGAGTAGCCTGCAGCTTGTAGGCCATCAGGATTAGACCAGACGAGGAGCAAAACCTACTTTTTTGGTCATCGCTTCAACGGGAGGATAATGGGGGGGGGAAAACTAATAGTTTTCTCACCTTTCAAAAATAAATCTCTCTCCCTGAAACAATTAGAGTAGAATCTTCACACGTTTGGAATAGACCATCTAGAGTGGGAGATTTTAACACAGTGGGCTGGCAGTAACTATCAACTTCAATACAGTGGCTTCTAATCATTTTGAAAAAAAAAATCAGTGGCATTGTAACACATAAGTTGAGGCTACAGAATCTGTCTTCAATTGTGTGAAGAGGAACGATCAGGTGACGTGGCAAAGGACAATTTCATAATGAATTCTTCTGCAAAGCTGTCTTGTTCCATAAACACACATTGAAAATGCTTTTGGTACTAAACAGTTCAGAGTGTATGAGTTTAGCCAAATTGTGTGTGTCATGTTTCACCTTTTAATAATGTCCATTGGGGTCTTTTTATTATTATTATAAGTAAAAAAACAAAAAAAACAAACAAAAAAAAAAAACGTGGTGGAATATGTCAGTCAACTGATGTAATTCAAAACTGTGTTCTCTGTTCTGGAAGTCATTCCAGTGCCAATCAGGGCTGAGATGCAGGATACTGCTGTTTCAGAAGTATTGTATTAAAAGTAATCTTTGGTCCTTTCCTTTTGCTATTGCCTAGTGCTGGGAGACTCATATTCTTGGAATATGCTGCCATCTAGTGGTTAAGGGCAGGGGGAACAGTGGACATCAGCAGTATTGTTTATTTGCACGAAGATAGCACTTAGAGCCCCCAGCAGAGATCTAGGCCCCATTGTGCCAAGCACTGTACAAGCACATGGTGGGGGACAGTTCCTCCCCTGAAGAGCTGAGAGTCTAAATAGATAAGACAGACAAAAGGTGGAAAGGGAAAGAGAGTCATGGAGAAGTTGGGTTATCTACCTAAGGCCACACATCAGGTGAGCAGCTGAACCAGGGGCAGAACTATGACTCCTGGCTTCCAGATATTAATGTGCATTTCTCTTGCTTTTGTTTTTCCCTTATGGGTCTGCAAAGTTCCGGCTTGCTCTTTTCAGAGCTGTAAGGACACACCTCTTGTTTTGGGCTTTAGTTTCTCCCCTTTTCTTGCATTGACTTCCTGGTTACCCATCCTTTGTTTTACTGATAAAGACAGGATGGCATTCACCTGAATGCCTGTCAACACTGCGACTTGAATCAGCCAGTAGGAGTCATGTTGAGTGGCATGGAACATTCCTCTTCTGCCCGTGTTCCATTCCCCAACGTGTTGCTGAGCTTTCCCCCAACGTGTTTGTACTACTGTTTCACTTGAAGAGAATATAAATAGTAAACATGAGCTTTCTCCAGTCTGAGGCAGGGGATAGGACTCAGTACTCCTCAGCTTTATTCTCAGTTCTGCTACTGGCTCACTCTGTGGCTTGGCCAAGTCACTTATGCTCTCTGTGCCTTTGTTTTCTCATCTATAAAATATTAAAGTATGTTTAAAATATCAAACCCACAGAGGTATTATGAGGCTTAAATATTTTTAAAATGCTTTGAGATCCTCTGTTGGAAGGCAACTACATGCATGCAATAAAGGAAGCCTGTAAAATGTCAGTTTGATGCTAAAGTAATTGACAGGAAACCATTGGTGACTCTGGCTAGTGACTGAAGACACACGCATGAAATCTGTTGGGCAAGAGCAAATATTCTTTGCAATGGCTAAGATAGGCCTATTACATGTCAGACTGAGTTTTTATAACTCTCTTTAATTACTATTATTTTACTGGATAATTCAGAGTTACGTTCATTGAGGTATATGTAACTGTTAATGATTTCTGTTGTCTGCACAAACATTTGCCGTTGTGCGAGGCACAGATGCTGCAGCCAGTTGCAGGGGATACATGCACTGTGCTCACACATGGAGACTTTGCTTGCTTGCTTCCCTTCATTTAAAATGGAGTGATTGAGACTGAAAATTTTTAGATGCTCTTTGCACATGAGAAAACATAACATTCACGAAGAATGAAAGGCCAGTGTTTCTGTGCTGCAGGTAGTGAACCGTGGCGATCCGTACCCTCAAGAGGTGGGAGCTACCGTCCAAAGAGTCATGGAGAAGCTCAACTTTTCCAACCCCTATAGGCTCGTGTGGCAATCCAAGGTATGTGGCCAGAAGGAAGTTGTTAAAAGGCACCTGCAGCCCCTTAGTCATCAACGTTTAGGATGATCTCTTCTCTCCAACTTTATTACAGCCTATTCCTATCTCTCTTACTTTCTGGAAGTAGCTGTGTTCCAATGGAATGGTGTTCTTTGTGCCTGGGTGTTATCTTCTATATATATTGAACAGCCACTTAAAGTTTTTGCCACTTTGCAGAAGTTCTTGATGCATCATTCCCAAGTAAACTTCTGATAGCCCAGAGATTCTCCAGTACTGCTAATATGCTCACCTAGTGGTGGGGATTTTTCTCTGACTAGCAGTTGGAAATGGGAAGCAAATGAACTATAATGAAGTCTGCTGAAATATTGCTTCGAGACCTTCCAAAAGATAGCTTATATGATTACATCCGTTTTTAAGGACATAAGCCCAATCCAAATAGACTTCATTTTTTTTAAAGCAGGTAACACAGAATGGGTTGATATCTTTCTTTGCACACGACATTTGTAAACTCCAACTGAAATGAAGGAACTTTAAGAAATGTTAGCCTCATCAGAATTACATAGTGTCAGTAATTTACATTTCTCAAATGTGTTACAGTTATGGGGGCAGAGTTGTTTTGTTCTAAAGCTAAGCAGCAAGAAAAGTATCGTGTTAGCTCAGCGTCGGTACTTTTTGGATGTTAAAGGAACACCATCAGCTTATTTAGTCTTAAAAATAGAAAAATTCTTTAAAGGCAGGTAAATCCCGCTCAGTAGCATGGCGGGGGAGGGTTGGAATGAAAAACAAAGGACACTTTATTTGTAGTAATTTCTTAAAGTGCCCCTCTAAAAGCCAATCATCCACTCAAAATATGTTGTGTTTAACATAAAGCTAAGTAAATGCAGTCTCATAGGATTCTGCTTGTTATCAGGATGGATTATCTGGGGGTCTAAACAGAGAGGCAGTGTTTCTTCATCAAAAAGTAATAGATGGAGAGATGGACAAAGATACTGCTAAAAATAATAAGATAAACAGGCTAATTTGATTCTTCATTGAATAAATAGAATACATGGAGGTTAAGTAAAGGATGACAGAGGATAATTCTTGTAGAAATGAATTTATCAAGGCTTGAAGAAAGATTTTTTTTTTCCTCCCACTTTCTCCTAGGTTGGCCCAATGCCCTGGCTGGGTCCTCAGACAGATGAAACTATTGAAGGGCTCTGTCAAAGGGGACAGAAGAACATTTTGTTGGTTCCAATAGCATTTACCAGTGACCACATTGAAACTCTCTATGAGCTGGATATTGAATATGCTCAAGTTTTAGCAAATCAGGTAAACATCACTTCAGGTCTCATAATTGCTTGGGCAATTCTGCTCCCAAATTTCTTTCCCCCCTGTTTTTAGCTTCAATCTTATGGTTGAAAGTTGGTATGGCATTTGGGTCACATTCTGCTGTTACACTGGTGTAAATCTGGAGTTAATCTGAATTGGCTTCAGAGATGTTACTTTGAATTTTCATCAGTGTATCTGAGAGCTGATTTTGATTCATTTTATTTTAACTAAGATAGATGGTTTGTATGATCATCAGTAAATAAGGAGTTTGAGGAACCTGCTATCAAAGTAAAATTTTGTCTCCTTGTCATTTTAGCCATGCTGAAAAAATATTACTACATTTAATTCAGTCATTTTAGGGCAGCCTCTAAATGGTATAGAAAATGATGTTCTTCAAAAAAGATACTTGGGTATTATTTTTTTTCCGTAACAGCTCTTTATTTTTCTCTCCTCTCTTGTTTTTGATCCAGTGTGGAGTTGAAAACATCAGAAGAGCAGAGTCTCTTAATGGAAATCCATTGTTCTCCAAGGTATCCGTATTGTTACTATAGCTTTCGTAGAAAATACAGCATAGCAGTCCTCTGGAAAGCTCTAGCAGATTGTTGGTTTCCTCTCATATATAAAAAATTCTGAGTTTGACTATTAAAAAAGAATTCCCTATACTTTGTAGTTCATAGACCACAAGCTATTTTTCTTTGTCACTGTTATTTTGTAATTGATACTTATTTTGAACTTTGTTTTGACAAAGAAACACAATTTTTCTCTCATTGTTTTCAGTAACCTATTTATTGAGATTGCCAGAAAAGCAGAAATGTTCCTTTTTAGGGCAAATATTGTGGCAATGAATTTTTAAAATCAAGGGCCCCATTAAAATCAAGGGGAAGTAATATTAAAAAATTGGTGTCACAATACATCCCTTGGTCTGACCAATTGTTGATCTGGCTAACTTGTTAATTTGGTAACGTGTGCATGTTTTTTGCAAGTGATTCACTCACCTCTGTTTTTTAATACTCTGTCTTTCAGGCACTGGCAGACTTGGTCTGTTCACATATCCAGTCGAATGAAATCTGCTCCAAGCAGTTAACCCTCCGCTGTCCGCTTTGTGTAAATCCTGTTTGCAGGGAGGCAAAATCCTTCTTCACTAATCAACAGTTGTGATGTGCAGCATAGAAGAACACACTTGTTTTGTACAGGGAAATCGCTTAATGGTGCAACAATACAAACATCAGAAATTGCACAGATGCCAATTGCACAAGCTACACAAATAGCCAACTCTAGCTTTCTGGTGCACTCTTCTAACCCCAGTGGCTTCAGTGGGCTTGCAGTTTTGTAACTGAGGAGAATTTGAAGTTTTTCTTTTTTATTTGAGAGATGTGGGTGGAAGAGAAGGAAGGAAGGGCTTGATGCAGTGAGGTGCTGAGAGGTCTCAATTCCCCTGGGTCTAATGAGCACTTCATAGCATCAGGCCCAAAAGTAAGCACTGAAAAACCTTTGATACAAACTGGCATCTAAAGCTCTTTGCAGGGAGTTCTTTATATGCACTAATGTCATGAATATATTCATTTCAGCCTTCCAGGTAGAGTGTACTATTTTTTTTTTATGATACTGGTGCAGTATTGCTAACACGATTACCGGTCATCTTTTACAGATATATTTTCAGATGTGTTTTGAATTCTGATTTTTAAAAATACATGTATATATTTTTTAAAACATAGAAGATTATTTTGGTTTTCCTGGGAGAAAAGAGATTCTGCAAAAGCCAAGACAGGCTTTGCCCCATTGGAACAGTGGCACTGTAGGTGATTTGTTTACATTTTCTTGAAACTTCCTCATTGTCTGAAGGAAAATCTGTCTGTGGAGAGCATGAAGTGAAAGAGATGACCCAGGACTGAGTTATATTTTTGGAGCACACTCCACTTAAATGGAGTTCTAGATATATTTCAAACCTCGTTACTGTGAACAGCAAACACTGTAGCTGGTTGTAAGGGTTGGCTTCTCCTTCAAGCCAAATGCTTTTCTCTTCTCCAAAGGGCTTTCTCTGTTTGATTAAGCAAATTCAGAAAGTTGAACTGGCTCTTCTGAGGGTTTATAGATCTGCTCTGTGCTTTCCACTGCGTCAGGACATTGTGGTTTTTGTGGGTTATCTGTGGAGCTACATGGGCACAATCGATCCAGTTTAATTCATGTTGTCAATTAAAACTCCAGTGATATATTAGGAGTCATTTACATTGTGGTGGGTGTGCCAGATGAGGGGTGCAGGATGCCTCTTATCCTAACAGCTGCTGTGGGTATAAATTCCCTAACCCAGAAACAGAGTTCTGCCCTATTACATTCTGTGGGCTATTTTTAGGGCCTGGTCCTGAGCTCCTGACCCTTCTAAATCTCCATTGATTTCAGTGGGGCACTTGGATATACCAGGAATGCAGAGTCTAATCCTAACTCTTTAAATTATGGAGATTCTATAAAATAAAGCAGTGGCCATTCAGCACTGGCACCAGGCTTGGAGACCAACATTGTCTTTGAATGTCTCAGCTGCTGGCCACTACCCAACATTTCTCAGTTTTTGTCTTGAAATACATTCAGAATGGAATTATCACAGAGTCTGGATTAGCAGTCCCTTCGTATAGGGGCCATTCCCTCCAGGGCCAGAAGAATCCATTAAAAGTATTCTGTGGGAGAGCTCATTTATAGGCACTGGTCTAGCTGTCAGCTTCATGAATACAAATGTTTATCCTATGTAATTAGCACCGAATACTGGAGGCTTTTTGCAAATCATTATAACACGCAGACGTTGCTTAAATTGATGAACCAACTAATCATAAGCTGCGGAAGGGCAGGGGCTGTGATTATTAGACAATTTTACTTGCTCAGGTAATTGTGAGATGCACATACTTTGTGCTCCTGATCCTCCAGAGATAGGGTTGTTTAAGGATAACACAGGCCCCTGTTGCCATAAGACCTTGTTTTGCTCCATTTTATGTTGAAAGAGTTGACGTTTAGGATGCTGGAGACCTAAATTAACATAACTGTTTATCAGCCAGTGGACTAGATTCCCTGGTACAGGGAGATGGAAATTACACTTCCTGTTTCAGCCAGACACACCCCCACACACCCCATGCCTAACACTCTCCCTAAGGGAAGAACAAGGTTTTTTCCACTGCCACCCCTATTTCAGCTTCCCAGAAGGTGTGTAAAGGGGAAGGCTACATTTAAATGCCTCCAGGGGCTTCATAGGAGGTTGCTGCAGGGATGCGGAATCAGTACATCGTATAGCGGGCCTGCACCCTCCACTTTTTTGAACAGGTTCTTACAGTCCCCCAGCTCTTCAGCAGAAAGGAGGTCCACTGCTGCGCCCTCTTTTCATGCTGGACTCGCTGCCGCTGCAGGGTTGTGCTGGGATTTATGCCCGCGGAAGCCGGGTGAATTGAGAGTACGCTCTGTCTAACGTTCTGAGTTTCAGCACTTGTGCTGCATCTTGCTCCATGATCCACACTGAGTGGTACGTGGCTTTGTATAGTCTCTCGACTGCAACAAACGTCATATGACATTTTTCCTTCTTGATGTACATCCTCACACTGGCCTTTTTCCTGCTTAGTAGGGTCTGTGTTGGAGAGACTGAAAGAGTGATGGCCAGGCACTGTATAGCTAAATTTGTTTTTCTCCAGGAGCTCCAATTGCCTTTAAATTCCTTCAGTCCCAGTCAGAGTCTATTCTCTTGCTTAATGTGGGGCCAGGGGGAGCACTGATATGCTCATAACTCCTCTTAGCACTAATGGGAGTTAGTCACATATGTTTCCATCTTCTTCTTTTATCCCCTTCCCTGCATCCACCCACTGCACGGATCAGAGAATAGGCCACCAAGAGCCAACTACTTTCCTCAGATGGAATCAGTGAGAGTTATCCACCTGCATTGCAGAGCGAAATTGAGCCCTAACACGGGAAAGCCTGTGGCCATGATTTGAGGAATCGGAAAACCAGAGTAACAATTCTTGCAGCATACCTTGGAGTACATTTTTAACCTTACACCTCCCATTATACAGAAAATTGCTTGTCTCCAATCCCACATCTCTGCTTTGACTGTTATGAGGTAACAGAATATAGTGTATTTACAAAATTTTCCTTGTGAATGCCTCTTAAAAGCCTTGAATATATAGGTCTTCTGATATGCACTGTTACCAGCACAATTAGGAATCTACCCAAAGTTGGAATTGGAAGGCTAACTTTATGTGAACGTAATATTATACAAATTGATTGGCTTTTTATTTTCATACTGAAGAATGTAGAGGGAATATTAGTTGGCATTAATTATGAGGCATTACATTTATCCCCAGTAATAGGAGATACTCCGTTTTTATGTATGCTAACCACAAGTGGGATAATTACCAAACCTGTTCAGGCTATTGTTGCTATTAGCCCATAGTGTGGAAATCATTTAATTTCTAGCTTTTAGCAGACTGATCCTGTCTCAGTGAGTTGGTGGTTTTTTCCTTTTTTTAGAGTACAGTATCTCATTCTCTTGCTATTGCACACATTGTTTTGTCTGACAGATTTCATCACAGCATCAAAATTATAATAAAATACGATTACAGTTAACTAGCACTATTACTGATTTTTTTTTAAGAAACTACATTTTTTTTCTTGCATTTTAAAATAATTGTGAAAGCAGAGACCGCAATGCTCATGTGAATTCCATTGCGGCCCAAGTCATTTGACTCCATAAGTACATACTTGGAAGTATATATGGGTACAATAACCAAGGGTTTTCTGAGAACTTCCTATTTGTGTGCCTTGTCATTTGTTTAGCATTCTATCACCATCTTTTATAACTGTTGTAGCTGGAAGTTAAAATCTTCTCTTACCTATTGGTACATTTGTATGCATTCAGCTGCAGCTGAGGCAAGTTTTAAGGGTTTGTGGCTACTAACTCCAGTCTTACCAGATTCTGAGCTTCTCTGCGCTGGATGAATTGGATGGGAGTTGAAGGGGTTCCTTAGCAGATCCTTGGACAATAATCTAGCTTCATGGTGGTTATAAATGGTACTCCATTTACAGAACCACAGTTCATTTTCAAGACATTGCTCAAAAGACCTATGGAGGAGAGGGCAGATGTAAATATTTGCAGGTGGGGTGCCCAGGTTTGGCTGTGTAACAGCTATTTCATTAATAAGAGCTCAGCAACTAAATCCCAACATGTTACTTTAAAAACCAGAGGGAGACGGGAAATAGAAGCAATGGTGTCCTGAGGAAAGAAACAGGAATTACAAACATTTGCAAAGAATATGTTTTGGAAGAATTGCTTGGAAACTAGGTTGTCATGGTAGTTTTGCTGTCTGTCTGGATGCTGAAATTGTTGTTGTTTTTTTTTCTTGTGGTTGAACACAATCTCCTTAATTACCTACTTAAAGAAGTGATAGCTTCCGAAAGTGGTGCCCTACTTCCACATTGGAGTGTCGGCTTTCTTCCTAATACATAAGGGGAGAAACCCTGGCTCCAGTAAAGTCAATGAGCATTTTGCTATTGAGTTCAGTGGGGTCAGGATTTTTTCACCCAAGGTATTCAGAGGCTCCTTTTAACTTCCCCCTCTATCCCACCCAAAATGTTGGAACTTAGCATGCACTGAAAGATGGTAGTTCCTTTTATTTCTTAATACCTTACATGTTCCAATGTTTGCTTTAACTGCAAGACGGGGATATTAGATTGAACAGGAACTTCCATTTAGTGTAAAATGAATTATTTGAATAATCTGATGTACCAGTTGCCATTAAGATGGATATTGACATTAAATTTTTTTTGAAAGAAATACTTGAGATGTCTCTCTGAATACGTGAAGGAAGATTTTTTTCAGACCAATATCCAGCATTCTCTGTGCTAACTTCTTTTTCTTCATGTGATAAAAAGAGAGCCTACGTGCAGCAATGTTTAACTCATCTAATCTAGGTGCCCTTTGTTTTTTGGTGGAAATAATGGCGTTTTATTCCTGTGGGGTAGCCTGGTGTCGTACAGCGGCACATTCTGGGTACATCAAGGTTGGAGTTCACTAATCAGTTTAGATGAGCCCCTGCCCCCCCCCCCCATGGTAAGTAGTGGATTCTCTATACATGCAGGTGTCTCCACATGTTTTGGTAAATCAACAATCCTTATAGTCAAAGCTATTAATTCTCTTAGGGTAGACATTTATCTCTTTGTATATCTTTCAGTAATCGATACAATTTAGGTCTGACTTTTTCAGAGGTGTGAGCTCCCAAACTTTCACTTATTTCCATTGGGTTATTGGCAGCTCTTGACAATTAGACCTTAGTATCTTAACTCATCACATAACATGGTGGCTAAAACAATCGAACAACAAGACTTTCAGGTAAGGAGAAACAAAGCCACAGAAGATCACTTGCAGCACTTTCTTCTTGTCATTCTCTATATGAGGGGTAAGGTCCAGTATACGTGTGGGCCAGTGTTCCCTCTAATTTCTTCAGTGCAAATTTTTGAAGCAGAGTTCAAATGTGTGCGCCATGAGGCGAATGTGCCCAAGTGCGTAAAATGCTTGTATATTTAAAGTTTTAATTTGCAATTTGTGTCAATTTATATGGGTTTTCAGATAGAGACATAAGTAAAAAAAAGAAAAACAAAAGTTTGTGTTTTAAATTTAAAATTTTCCTAAAAAAATCAATAAATGATTATCAGCCAAGAATAATATATGTTGTTAAAAATGCATTTTAATTTCCCTATTGGTCGAAATGTCAAAGACGGCTAAACTAACCTTACTGTTTTTCCCTGTGATCTTTTTCATTTGCTCATTCAATATAAACTCTGTCCAGATCTATCAGTCTTCCATCCAGCTGGTAACTCTTAATACACATCAGCATGTCCAAATGATCTACTTGTAAATGATTCCGTAGTTTGTTTTTTAGAGTGCTCATTAAGCTAAAGCCACGCTCTCAGTCTGCACGTGATGCTAGGAATGTTCTCCAATATCCATCAACTTTGCAAGATCCTGAAACTGTTCGTTCTGATGAGCAAATGTCACCATATCTTGGAAACTTAAAACAGATTGGCTGTTGATTCTTTTGGCTACTGCAAACTTGAAGTCATTGTACTGACTGACTATAACAATCTCTTCAGCAAGAAAGTCTTTGTATTTCGAGACTAACCAATTTATTTGAGCATGAGCTTTCGTGAGCTAAGCTGTAGCTCACGAAAGCTCATGCTCAGATAAATTGGTTAGTCTCTAAGGTGCCACAAGTACTCCTTTTCTTTTTGCAAAGACAGACTAACACGGCTGTTACTCTGAAACCTTTGTATTTTGAACATAGGGATTTGACCTGATGAATTCCAAAATTGAAGTCACGCTTAACTATTGCTGCCCAATCAAAAGCGGACCACTCCTGGACTTCATCCTCTGGAAACCTGTCTGCCAAATGTGCAAACAAGATGTTTATGAAAGTTATTATGGAACTGGTATCAATTTCATTATTTTCTTGAGAGCTCATGTCTAAGAGAGCCTTAACTTTGTCACTCCATAAGACTGAATCTCCAAGGTATTGTCTTCTGATCTTGTTCAGTTTACCTCGGGCAAGGTGAAATGCTTCTGAGAGGTGTAAGGCCCTGTTTCTGGAGCAGCGTGGATAGTGAAGCCAGCTCCGACAAAACATCATTCAAAACATCTAATGTTATTCATTATTCCATGGTATTCCACTTTTTTGTGGCCGTATTTAGAAACTGAATCAGTATCTGTCTTGCTCAAAATATTCCAGAAGAGGATGATAGTTGCGAATAATTGCTCGAAGTGCAAAGTGCCTAGATAACCAGCGCACTTCATTGAGTGGCCTGAAAGCCAGACTCGCATTCAGAAGCATCCACTATTTCCTGAAATTTTCATTTTCTCCTGGATGACTGACAGAACACTGTGTAGACAGTTCTCATTAAGGTTTCAGTGTCTCTTATCAGCTTGACCTCTTTCCATGTATCAGAAATCCCCAAGTCTTCCCAGTGTGCAATGCAGTGTTGCTGGACTAAGTGTGGAATGTCATGTTTCAACTGAGCCGCCACGCCACTGAGTTTGCCCAACATCACGGAGGCACCATCAGATGTGAACATCAATATTTTCATTAGATCAAGTTGGTGTTTTTTATAAAACTCTTTGATTGAAGACACTATTGAAACAGCATCACATTCTTACAATTGTAATAGTCCACCAAACGAAGTTTTATAGTCTGCAGAATTTATGGATCTATATTGAAAGTAGAGTATCCAGTATCTGTTAATGGATATATTCGTGCTTTCATCAACAGCTAGAGTATGAAACATTACCGATGCTATTTCATGCATGAGGTCATTTTGGACAATGCAGTTGATGATTTCAAGAAATTCAAATGCATAATTTTTACTTCTCCAGCTCACTGGTATGCGCATGTACTTTTCCATATGGTCATTAATATCCTGAACAGAAAGCACTGAGCTGTTCATTTTAATAGCCAACAACACATTGTCAATAAGTACCTTGATTTCTTCTGGGTTTGAGCTCTTGCGTTCAAGATTAATTTGCCTCCTCTGCTTTTCAGTTGGACTTTCAAGAATCATGCTAAGCAACCCGCTCCATAAGGAAGGGTTTTTGTTTCTAAGTCTTGTTACACCATCTATATGAGACTTATTTGACAGAAGACACTTTAAGAAATCCAACTTCCACACATCTTTCCACATTCTTCCTGTTGAAAATTCTCCCGGAGCTCTGGCATCTCGACAATATATACAAACCACTCCGTTGTCCTCATCATATGTGAATATTTCACGAAGTTTAACAGGCATTACACTATGTGACTTTGGTGTAACCGTCTTTATAGTCTCATCCAGCCATCCAGGCTTAAATGAAGTCACTGTTCTTTTAAGCTTTAGACCTCCAGACAGTGACACTTTGGCATGGATTTTTTACCAGATTGGTTTATTTAAAATTAATACTTTTATTATATGGCTAATATTTCAATGTGCTTAACAGTGTGACTCGACAAAATGGCAAATGGGAGATCATTCAGATCAGGATACCGGAAGTTTTTGCATAGCTCCGATCACGTCCATGTATCTGCAGCAAAAAAACCACGGGAAAATGGTAAAACATCACAAGTAAATGTATGAAGTCCAATGCCTTTGAAAGATTTCAGTCACGAAAACAACACTTACCTTTGTTCATTTCTGGGAAATCTTTTCAGTTCCTTAGCAACTACAGCCAGGCATTTTGACTTATTCGCACATACTCGAGTTTGTACACAGCCAAATGAACAGACTACAAGGAGATGTGTGGGTCCCCCTGTCCTGACCGTTAAATAGGGTGACCAGATTGCAAGAGTGAAATATCAGGACACAATGGGCAAGTGAGTGGGGGTGGGGGAGAAGAGAGCCACACAGCTCCCCTGGCCTGCACCCCCTGAACCCACTATGCCCAGAGCCCCCCCACAACTCCCACATTTGACACACATGCACAGTGCTGTGCACACCACCACCCCTGCCCAGCACCTGCACAGCCCCACTGCAGCTGCCCAGGACTTCACACAGAACCCCCCACCTTGCTAGTTTCCCAATGCACAGATTTCTCCCTCCCAGTGCCCTTCCCCACAGCCCCACCACCACAACTAAACAATGCCCCACACAGACCCCCAGTGCCCTGACACACAGATCTCCCCCACTGCCTAGCACCCCCAAACACACAAACCTCCCCCACTGCCCAGTGCCCTCCACACCCTCACAGCCCAGCACCCCACACACACGCACACCTCCCAGACACTCACTCCACCACACTCTACCCCCTTCCCTGGCTGCACTCACCAGCCCTGCTGGGAGGTCTCTGGCTCCTAGGGTCAGAGCGGTGGGGTGGTGGTGGTGGTCTCCATGTGCTGTACCCACCACAAGCATGAGCTCTGTGGCTCCCATTGGCTGGGAAAAGCGCCAACGGGAGCTGCCGGAGCCGCTGAGTGGGGCATGCAGGTGCCGGCAGCACGGAGGGACCCTAAGAGCCAGCAGGTCTCTCTGGCTCTTAGGGTCAGGTTGGGGGGGGGCACCTGCAGGTCTGATTGGGCAGGAGGGAGCCGCCCGCACTGCAGGCTCCTGCAGGTGGGCGCGCCACCGGAAGCTGCCCCAGGAAGCGTTGCCACAACAGCCCCGGGACTTTGGCGGTGATGGTGAGCGGGTGTCCCGACAAATGGGTGGGTGGTGTTTCCCCGTGTGCACGCGGTTGAGAATCTGTGTGTGCGTGCACAGTGGTGTGGGCTACTTATGTACGGTCTATTTTCTTATGGATAAATCTTCTCTTTCTTACGTGTATCTGGGTTCCCTTCTGCTCCGCTTCCCTCCTCAACATTTGCTATGACCCCACTGAGTGTTCGATACAAAGCCAAGTTACAGATCAATATATGAAAGTAGATATAAAATTTATGCACAATCGCTTGTAGTCGTGATCCAGCTATGAAGCAATATTGGATCACAGAGGATTTCCCATTATGAGAAGGTGTGAAATTTAGCACAAATCCAAGGACACCATTTGTAACAAGCTCAAAAAGATGGTGAGAGACCGATTTGACCTAGTTTCAAATCCCACCTCCAACTGTTAATTTATTTGGTTATCTGTTAACAGTCTCTAGGCAGCTTACTTTTTATGTTTAAAATTAAGTGCTTGATTGATTATTTTCTAGAACAGTGATGGGATGTTGTTCTATACTTAAGCCAATCCATTAGTGAGCTCTCATTACTGATCTCTTTTCTGTGTGTGTGTGCATGTGGGGAACGACATGGTTGGATGGGGGAAGGGAGGGAGAGTTCAAGAGGGTCTTGGTAGGCTGTTTCTCTAGCAGCTCTGTTTCAAGGGCATTTCCAAAGGGATTTTCCATCTTTAAAAGACACTGACTACTTCAATAGGTCTAAGTAACATCCAGGCTTCTGAAGAATATTATGATTTTTAAAAATGGAAGCCCCGTCGCTTGACACTTTTTAAAACTAGACTGAACAAGCGCTGGAGAACATAATGTAGGGAACAATCCTCCACCGGCAGTAGGATCGGTGAAATGGACCTTTCATGTCTTCAATTGCTGTGAGCATAATTCTGGACTCCCGTGGAATGCTTCGGTAATAGACTTTTCACAGGGAATCTGTGCATGGGGAGAGGGAACAGAATCCTCCCAGCTGTTTGCTATAAACCCTAATTCAACCAAGCACTTAAGCGTGTGCTTAATTTCAAGCACGTGAGCAAACTACTCACGTGCATAAAGTTAAACACATGCTTAGGGGCTCTGCCAGACTGTGGTCCCTATCCCTTAGAATGGAGTGTTGCTGGAGTAAGCACGGCAGGATTTGTGTTTGTTGTTTGAAAAATAGATACAGTTGCATGAAGATACCTGTCATTAACAGAAGATTTATAGTATCATAAAACTCATTTTTACTCGGGTGGTAAGAACCTCTTAGGAATCTGAAAATAGAATTTGTATCTCAAATTATTTTTTCTCAAAGTAGAAAGGAAACATTTGAGTTATTTTCTCCATAAATTTGTCATGAAGCACAAGGTAACGTGTTTGTCTACTTTCTTGTTTTGACAGCCCATCCATGATACTGGCAGTACAGTTCTTGACATAGTTCCCTTGTTTTTATGCCTCAGCACAAGTGGGGTGATGGAGTTAAGCCAGTGGTTCTCAACCTTTCCAGACCACTATACCCCTTTCAGGAGTCTAATTTGTCTTGGGTACTCCCAAGTTTCACCTCACTTAAAAACTACTTGCTTACAAAAGTGTCACAGCACACTATTACTGGAAAATTGCTTATTTTCTCATTTTTACCATATAATTATAAAATAAATTATTTGGAATATAAATATTATACTTACATTGCAGTGTATAGTATATAGAGCAGTATAAACAAGTCATTGCATGAAATTGTGGTTTATACGGACTTTGCTAGGGCTTTTTATGTAACCTGTTGTAAAACTAGGCAAATATCTAGATGAGTTGATGTGCCCCCTGAAAGACCTCTGAGTACCCCCAGGGGTACGCGTACCCCTGGTTGGGAACCACTGTTTTAAGCTACTTTTATGCCTCCAGTAATCTGGGTCAGCCAGGTATTTACCTGGGTGCCAGTGTAAATTAGACTTCATCAGGCTGCTCTCTTTTACAGTATGCTTCCTGTGACACCACATGGGAGACAGAGAATAGCCAGAGGATAGATTGTTCGGGCCATGTTGATGCCCCGCCCTGCCCAAGCCCCATTGGCTGCAGGTTAGTAGATGGGGCCAGCACAGAGCCCTTACTTTGGCTCTGCACTGGTTGTGGAAGCTTCTTCTGCGGAAGGATTCTCTGGATGTTCTTTCTACCCCTAATATACCACTGGAGCAGCACACGGGGCAGACCACAAGAATTGGGCTTAGTGCTTCTTGGCTACATATTACTTCTTATTATAGAGCCAGCCAGAGGAGGTTGCCTCTGGAGCTTGCCATTGGCTTTTTAATTCCTCTGAGTGATGGCTTAAAATATGTACCTATGTGATTTCATTGGACACTGCCCAACATGTTACAACTTTAAGTTACAAGAGCATCTTTAAAAATCCCTGATGTGACTTGTATTGCAAGGGCTAGGAGCCACGTGGTGCTTTTAAAGATTGTGACATCTCTATTGGGTGAATCATAACTTTTGCAAGTTAACCTTATTATCGTGTGGGTGGGTGTGCCCAGATAGACAGGCACCATTGTCTGCATAAGCAGGAAGTAGGCCATGTTGAGAAGAAAATACACCACATGGGATGGCATTCCAGAAGTTCAGTTTGCTCAATGGGGGAAAGTCAATGCTGGCAAGCAATGAGAAAGACAGACAGCTGGGTTGCAAGACTGCACTTTGGATCTGCAACTGCCTTGCTACCAGAGCCTTGTGCTGCAATGGGGAACAAAGAATGCAGTAACCTTTCCCTTCAATTTTCAAGAATGCCCCTGCTGACATCAGACAGACTCTATAGCATTCCCCATCCCCAACCACTACCCATCTCCCAGAAAAATGCTCCTGCAAAGAGTCGGGGGGAAGACAGGTCCCTGGAACCTGCCCATTATCCTTTTGGTCTACCTATCATTATGCTAAACTTTTAAGATGATGCTATGAGTATTCATGATTTAATCCTACCTTTGCTATCCTAACTGGCCCTTTGCTGTGTAGCATGTGTGCCATGCAATGAATGTTGTATCTAGAGGGAATCTTTTCAGGACATCCCTTATTGCGTTTATGCCAATGTGGTGCCGTTAATGCTTATATTGTATAACACCTGTTAATACTTATCTACCATTGACACAGGGTTTGTAGGGCGTTCTAATGGCCAGAAAGGCAAGTGATACAGCAGCCAGTGGATTACAAACTACACTAAACCTTAAACAAAAGACTGATTTATAAATCCATCGGACAATGTGTAAGTGACTTATTTATAATTCATGACTTTAAAGCCCTTCCGTTACCACATTCACAAACCCTTCTCTCTCACTTTGAACACGTTGAGTTCTAAATTTGGAATGCATTTCAAATCTGTTTTTGTTTCCTCTCCGAATCTGGATTCAGCAGGAACTGCCAGGAAAATGTGATTTAATTTGCATCTACTGTCTGATTGAGTAGCATTCTTTATGTGACTGTACTGAGATGGATTGTCTCCTTGAGCTGCAGAGTCTTTTATCATTTGGAGTTCAGAGGTTACATCAAAAATTGCCTGCCTGCTGCCTCGTGACATTTGAACTCCAAAGGGCAAGAGATCATGAGGCGATAAAGTAAGGCGAAAGCACTAAAGGTGTCATTCCTATTGTTCTCAAAGGACAAGAGTTTAAGACTAGATCACATGATTCATGGGGTAGGGAAGGGTGAGATAATGTAAGGGAAGATCAGGAAAAATAGTGAATACACTAGTGCAATTAAGAACCAGTTGGTATCCAAACTGTATTACGGATTTGTTTTGTTTGTGGGATATTTTCTGATCATTACTGGTACACTGTTGACTTGATCTCTGTAGGAATAGTAATCTTCCTCTCTCTTTTTTGTGCATGCGTGTGGGTGGGTATTTGCGTGGCCCGCATAGTGAGTGAGAGAGCATATACCTCTGTGTGGAGGCACTGCATGATAACAATTTGTGTGCATACGCAAAGTGTCACCTGCCCAGAGTAGAACAAATCTGAAAACTCCTCTAGGATATATTTCATTGTCTCTCACAGTAGGGAGCAAAGGAAACAATGTTACAGCTGGAATACTGGGGTAAGTAGCTTTAAAAAGAAAAGTGCTATGTTAGTGCTATTACTGTTTTTAAAATACAGAATCGTTGGCAGTGATTCAAACCTCAGAACACTATGTCATTAGAAGGAGAAAGTCTATTTGGAATAAGGATAAAGCTATATTTGTGGCTAGTTAGCATTTCAGTAAAAAGCAAAATTAATATGAAAGCTAAGAGCTGCTGAGTTCAAAATAAATATAATGGACTTGATGCTTAATGGTGCTGACCACTGAACACTCCCATTAACTTTAATGACAGCTCTGGGTGCTCAGCACCTCTCAGGGGTAAGACCCACTATGAAGGACTTAGAACTAAAAATCAAGGCTCTGCCTCATTATTTTGACATAAAAATACATTATCCACAATAATCTGAAAATCAAAACTAACTTGTACTGATTTATAGAAAGGTTTCAAGGGTCTTTCAGAACTGCATGTGAAGACACATTTACACTCCCTAGTGGCAGGGAAAACCTTACACAGCAGCAGAAAGGAAAAATACTCTAGCAGAGCTGAAAGCATACCAGTTACAAACATACTGCAGCATCTGAAAAGAGCCATTATAAATAGAAATCTCTCCCCAAACAATATTCCCAGACAGAGACGGCAGTGCACCTAATGCAGTTGCAGAAGACAGGCTTGAACAATATAAAACCACAGTGTAGGTGAATACAATTTAAAGTGGAAATTGAATTGTGGTGAGCTGAACAACAGGCAGGCTAAAGAAAGGATGATCTGGAGATTATTCTGAATTAGAAATCCCAGAGATTATTATGTCGGACGGAGATGTCAAAATACATAGAGATCATTTATTGTGGTGAAGATTAGGGGTGAAATCTTGGCCCCACTGGAGTCAATGACAAAATTCCCATTGTCACCCAGGAATTTTAGAACTTGCTATGTTACCCATCACATATAGTTTTCAATGGTAAAGTGTGAATATTATGTTCAAACCTGATATACTGACTCCTGTAATGCCTATCATTGTAGAAGACAGGCTCTTTAAAAATATTATGACACTTGTCTAAAATGGTGGCATAAAAATTAGAATTACTGCTCCTATAACCACAGCCAGTGAGGAACTAACTGGTAGGCAGGGCACATAGCAATCCAAATTGAAACTCAGAACATATGTATAGAAACAATATGGCAAAATGCTCATCTCGATTGAAGTCAAGAAATGCCTCAACAATGTTTTAAGTGGGTTCAAAATTTAGTTTTTACTACGAGTGAGAGAGAATCAAGTATTCGATAAATAATGCCCTGAGTTTCCCCACACATGTTTATCATAACTTCAACTCCCAGGAACTTCATTAGGAGGATTAAAAAAATCCAGTGCCCATTGACCCAATGGGAATATTTCTGTTGACGCCAATGGGCTCTGATCAGATCCTATGTGATTAAGAACAAAATTAAAACAATAGTCCAGGAGATAAATTTAAGTGAATTTTTTTCTATGATGCTTTTCAGGTTATGGTATAAAAGGGCTCGTGGAGACACAAGAGGGTGAACATTAAGTCACATGTTCAGGCTCATTAATTTTGGGCTCTTCATTGGTATATTTGGGAGGAAAAAATGGAAAGAACTTTTCTTCCTATTTTCCTGCAAACTTTTGGCCCTTCTAAGTAACTCCCTGATAGCAGGCCTGCAGTTGTCTAAGATCCCCATGCATATGCTCAAACCATGAAAAATACATCCAAACGGTAATTTTAAACCTTTCTTAAGAATTATTAAACATACACTAAAATATTCGAGTAACATGTAAAACCATCCCCATGCACATGGATCAGTGCCCCAAATCAGGGGTAGAATCAATTCCATTTGGTATATCAGAATGAGGGGAAATTCAGAATCCATCCTTACCTTACATCATTGTCCCTCTATATTCTACAGAGTAGGAGTCTCCCAGGATGATACCTCTGTATGCAACAATCTAGTACCAGATCCTCAGCTGGTGTAAATTGGCGAAATCGATTTATACCAGCTGAGAATCCTTGCACAATACCATTTTTCTCCATTCAGTGTCATCATAAGTAGAGCTGATTGTTTTTTTTACACCTTTTTTATTAAAAATGGATTTTCAAAGGAAATGACATTTCAACAAAACTTCTCAAAACATTTTATTTCCTATTGAACTGAAAATTTTGTATTTTGGGGGGAGCTTCTCCTTCCCCTCCCCTCTTTTATCTCTGAGGGGAAAAGGGAGAGAAAAGAGGTCTGGGTAGGAGGGAACAAAACTAAAATGAACATTTTTTTTAATTTAATTTTTCCAAAAAAAAAAAAGAGATGTAATTTGTTTTGCAATAAAAGTTTTTAAAAAATCTTGAAAAACTTTGATCAAAGCAAAAATATTTAATTTTGTTTGAAGTGATTTGCAGAAAAATATTTTTTTGACCAGCCTTAAATATAAGATTTTTTGATAATGCATCATCTCTGACTTGAACTAATATTTCTCATTTTATTGCCACAAGATAGGGTGTGTGTGGTGTGTGTGCACTGTCTATGTACTGAAATGGCAACCATGTTATTTCCAAGTGCTTAACTAGGGCTTTGGCCAGTATTTATATGAATTCTTTAGAGTCAGAATATATTTTGATATCTCCACATTACCTTCTAAAGCAGGCAAGAAAAACCATTGAGTAAACACTCATTTGAAAGAGTAATAACACAACTCAAAGGAGATTTAAGCTACCCTCTGAAAACCAGAGGGAACCATTCCAGCCCTGCACTACTTTCTCTAGCAAAACTCTCGTTGACTTCTTCATGAGTTTTGTCAGGTCTTGTGTAAGAGACACCTTGTCGCACATGGAAATGCTTGAACTGTTAATGCATGGAACATGCATCCCACATGTAGTGTGTCCCCAAAAGAATGCATGTATTGTGCAAATGCTTTATTTTAGGTTAGGGTTTTTTTACAGTGCTCCCATTCCTGACACACCCATATCTGGTAATTCATGGAAACTGATGAACTTGTCCAAGGTGCATTAGACTTGTCAATGAATTATGGAAAATTGAGGGAAATCTTGACTTGAGCACAATTAATGGCACCAAGATCTTCGGGGATGGATGGATTGAAGTGAACATTAATCTATTCCCATAAGTTCTAACAGAGTTGTGCATCACTAATACGAAGAAGCCAGCCATGTGACAAAACTGTAAAAATGGGGTTCACTCTTACTGAGGAGCAAGGTTACACAAATTTCAAACTCCAGAATGATCATTCTGTTTTAAAAGATTAATTTAAATACTTAATTCAGCTTCAGAATTAAAACAAGTCAGGGATAAAACCTTAATCATTCTAGTTCTTCAATGTTGCAAACAAAATACTGTGGAGGATGAGAAGGAAATCAGATCTTAGTCTCAGCAGTGGAGGAAAGACTACTGGTTTTGCAGTCAGATTAAATGTATCCCGTACAGCAACTTTGAGGAGTAATGTGTCAAATACTGTGCAATTAAATGGCATTAACAAACCATTGCAAACAATGCAACCTAACCGCAGCCAGGGGCGGCAGGTTTGTATAATTTTTGGTGGTGCCCAGAATGGGTCCAAGTCCCGCCCCCCCCCCCACACTTGCCTAAGGCTCTGGGAGGGAGTTTGGGTGCGGGAGGCGTGTGGGTTCTAGGAGGGAGTTTGGATGCTTGGTGTGGGCTCTGGGCTGGGGCAGGGGGATGGGGTTCAGAAGGGAGTGAGGGGTGTAGGCTCTGGGAGAGAGTTTGGGTGCAGGATGGGGTTTGGGATCTGGGAGGGAGTTTGGGTGCGAGAGAAGTGCAGACTCTGGGAGGGGGTTTGGGTGCGGGTTCTGGGAGGGAGTTTCGGTACTTGCTGTGGGATGGGGTTCGGGAGGGAGTTTGGGTGCAGGAGGGGATTCAAACTCTGGGAGGGAGTTTGGCTGTGGGAGGGCTGAGGGGTCGGGCTCTGGGAGGGAGTTTGGGTGTGGGGTGCGGGCTCTGGGATGGGGCAGGAGGTTGGGGTGCGGGAGAGTGTGAGAGGTGCGGCATTTATCTCGGGTGGCTCCAGAAGGCGACCCGCATATCCCTCTGGCAGCAGCTGCTAGGCGGGTATCTCCGTGTGCCGCTGCCTGCAGGCATCACTCCCATTGGCCGCAGTTCCCGGCCAATGGGAGCTGCGGAGTTGGCACTTGGGCCAGGGGCAGTGCATGGAGAACCCTCCCCCCCTGGGGCCATAGGGCCATTCCGGCTGCTTCCGGGAGTGGCACAGAGTGAGGCCTAGCCATGTTGCACTGCTGGTGGTGGCCAGGGGCCCCTGGGGCCCTTTTAAATTGCCTGGGGGGCCAGCAGGCAGGGCCAGGAGACACTCCGGGAAAGATGAGCGGGGTTGGCAGGCGGGGCATGGGGAAAGACCCGGTCCCGAGCATTGGTGGAGCCCGGGCCCTGAATATTCCTGGAGCATGGGCCCCACAGGCCCATATAACTTGCTGCCCCTGAACACAGCTAAATAATCAAAACAAAATGCTATACATGCAGTTCACAATTGGGTCTGAGAAAATTGCCTGTTGTACTGAATCCTTTCTCTTTCAGAGAGGAGGCCCGGGGTGGGGACTGCTGAACCTACAACTAGTGTATCCAGTGATCCAAAATCAATTAAGGGGGTATTCTGATCTATAGGTTGGGGGAGAATCTGTAAAAGGGCTCTTATAAACAGCATCGTGCCTGAGATTTGGGTGAATTCCAACCCCTGTAGAGTTCCAAAGACACAGCCTCATTAATCAAATTCTGTGTCAGGAGGTACCTTGGAGAAATGTATTTTCCCTGGAATTCTACATTTAGAACATAACTGGCAGTGATGTGATAGTTTAAAAGGTCTGTCACCATTTCAGGGCTAAATTAATTTTGTGTTTGAGATGCTAGAAGGACATTGCAAACAAAGTTAAAAATATTTTAAAGGTAGTTGGCTTCTTTTTAAATATTTATAGGTGTTTTTAAAAACTACTTAATATTCATCATATCCAAATCAGTTCTGGAAATACCTTGAATGATATATATATATATATATATATGATCATTTATGCAGGTCTATAGATGTGCACTGCTCTTTATAGGGGGGGAAATCCAATCCAGCAAAACTTTAGTCATTGGATTCAGAGTAGCAGCCGTGTTAGTCTGTATTCGCAAAAAGAAAAGGAGTACTTGTGGCACCTTAGAGACTAACCAATTTCTTTGAGCATAAGCTTTCGTGAGCTATAGCTCACTTCATTGGATGCATCCGATGAAGTGAGCTGTAGCTCACGAAAGCTTATGCTCAAATAAATTGGTTAGTCTCTAAGGTGCCACAAGTACTCCTTTTAGTCATTGGAGTAGTCTTTATTCAGGCCAGTAAGAATCTGTAGAATCAGACACTTACTAGTCAAGTAGCAGCATGGTTTTCTAGTGAATAGAGCACTGGACTGGGCTTCACAAGATGTGGCTTCTATTCCTGGCTCTGCCACTGACTTGCTGTGTGAGTTTGGGCATGTTACTTCTCTGTGATCCTGTTTTCCCTCTCGTCCATTGTCTGTCTTGCCTATTTAGAATGCAAGCTCTTTGGGCCAGGGATTGTCTCTTGTTATATATTCGTACGATATCTAGCACAATGAGGCCCCACTGCCTATTGAGGTCTATTCTAATATAGGTAATAACTTTTGCTGTTCATTTGCTGTTGTGTGTTAAATATGGAATGTTTAAAAATCTCAGCTCTCCCTCACTCCACTATTTTAATTTACTACAATTATCCATTTTCAGATTAGACTGAGATGCACCATCTTCTTACCTTCAGCCATTGCCACATGCTACAGCAACCCTGGAGTGACACACTCAGGCAATGCATTATTAGTGGATTTTTTTCCATGTGGAATGATGGAGAGAGAGGCATAATGCACACTTCAGTGTGCTGGGACATTTCCCCCCTCCCCTGTCATTTTTAAGGATGATCCACAATGTGTGAACATCACCCACAAGTGAGGCCTAATTACGTTTCTCAAGTGAGCATGTTGCATTTTCGAGGAAGTCTTAAACGAGCACTTAGGCTGTAATGCTCCTGAGCGCATCACTGTGGATTTTAAGGGTTGTTTTGTATCCTGAAGACTGTGCTGAGCTAGTAGCAGCCTAGTCCCACAAGTACTTTTATCAGAGAGTTATTAGACCATTATGGTCTACGATTGTCTTTTACTGCCTTTGATTTCTTCTGTTGTCAGACGTGAGGAAAGTGATGTGTAATCTGATCCAAAATGCTCTTGTTTGTTTTTAATCTACTGTTTTAATATATTATGGCTTCCTGCCATTAAGCTTTTCTGAGATGGACCCTAGAGTCATTCGCCGAGGTCTTATATGTACAGAATCTGAAGGGCACTTTTCAGATGCGCCTGCCCTATAATAAGCAGCGATAATCTTATTTTCCTCTGGCTTTTATGTATGGCAGGGTGTGTGGGTGTCTGCATGTGCCAGTGACTTGAAACAAAGCTACAACAATAGCCAGACGCTGCCATCTCTGGTGTCCTACCATCCTGTGCCATTAGTGCTGTTACCCATCCTTAGGCAATGAACCCAAGGACACACAAAGGCCAGATTTTCCAAGTTACAATACACAACTGGCACATTTATATATGCCCAATCTATAGGAACAAATATGTGGTGATTCACAAACGTACAATGGGGTATGTGTACCCACAGATAGGCTGGGTGAGTGTCGTGTGTGTAAACTGCACGTGACTACCTCAAAATGTGATCCATGGGGTCTTCACATGTGAGGACGGGGGAATCAATATCAGTGCCCAGTGAAATACATCCTGGAGGCTTTTGAAGTCTGCATTAGGCTGTTGAAAGGCGTTTCTACCAAGAAGACATAGGAGGGGCACATAATCCTGTTGAGTGTTCATATCCAGAGATAGTACAAGGTAAACAGACTGGGGCTCATACTCAGAGAGTGGCATGTTCCTCATCTCGGCCACTGCGTTTCTTTGTTAAACAAATAGGTGAATTAAGGGAAGCAAGTTTGTGCATGAGATGGTAAACAGTTTGCCCTTCCTTATGTAAGCATTGTCCCTGTTGGCTATTATGTCGAAACGTCTGCATGAGTCATCTGCCATGGAAGTGCCAGTGGTATCAGTGACAGGTTCTCGCTCCAGGCCAAATCCTGGTTCCTGTGAAACTCCCTATAGGGACAAATCTCTCAGAAAGAGACTCACGTCTGATGTTTAAGAATTTTCATTCTTTGTGTTTCTGCCTGAATCTGTTTATACATTCTTGATTCTCTTTTGTACATGTACATCTCACCTCATGTCCTGCTGACAGAAGGCAAAAGAGTATCCTGTTTTCAGGGTGAATATTGCATTTTTCCAATTTTCCTTCTCTTCCACTGATTTGGGTACAGTAAAAGTATTGAAGAAAGTCTGCCTATTGATATAATCTATGAGGTGATCCTTTCCAAATAATTTGATCTGCAACCAAAAACGATCCATGTCATAGTAATATTAAAGTATCTCCATGTCTTAAATTGCAATACAGTTTTATAAAGTCCCTCCTAATAGAATCACGGGGTACTGCATGGAGCTTCAGTCTTTGGGAACAGAGAGAAACAGAAGTAAATAAGTATGTACTTAAAGGTTTATTTAATGTGACAGACTGAACATTTTAGTTTATTAAGTTCCATAGATTACACTGAGTGCAAACCAAATAGTCTGCTATTTCAGGCTTTGGTGAATGAGGAGGAGATTTTGACAACATATATCCCATCGAGTATGTTGGAACACAGTCATGTGTTCAAAGGGTCTCATCTGGGTGAACCTGTTTTTCTGTGGCCAATTTCACGTCCTCCAAAAGCAGGGGAATTTTCAAAGCTGTTCATGCATGTCTGATAATCAGGTCAGCTGTCTGGCTGCATAGGATATCTGGCATGCATGATAGCCCAGCCAAGGGATTTTCAAAAGCCCACTGTTCACGAGTATCCAGGTTTCCCCCTCTCTTTTGAAATGTCTTGAGTTCTCTCCAACCCCATCCTATTGTTTGAGAACCTGTGCTAGAAGAGGATAATAATACAACCCCTATATATGCGTAAATTGGACCAAATAATGTTTAGATGAAATCAGGATAGTTTCTGCTAAACTAAGGAGATCTCTCCAGCCTGCTAAGGAGATCGCAGGTCACAAATCCTGTTCCCATGAAGATTTTTGCACAAATGTCAGTTTTGCAACTAACTGAAAGAATAATGGCATGTGCTGTGCCCTACTAACCATCTTATTTATGGTAGCAGTATCCTTAATAATTCACCAAGGGGCTTTAGGAGACACCAGAGAAATAGGAACTTAGCTCAGATCTAATAACATTTCTCACCAATAAATATCTATAAAACTGGCTTTGCCCAAGCTCAGATATTTCACTACATTGGAAAAAAAGCCCATTGGTATTTTTCTGAGTGGGAAAATCCCTAGCTGATTCACACAAGGAAACTACGTGGTCTTGGACTCCTAAGAAAAAACACTGGATGATTAAGTGGAAACACTGGGGTCAGATGTGAACTGTGCCATAAGGAAATAAGAAAAGATCAAAGAGAGACATTTTGAGAGGGTAATGATTCTGAAAGTTCACCTTAGGAATTATGCATGCCTATTCTATAAATCTAAGGTCCAGACCTGCCGCTCCCCAATATAGCCATTATCATTGGTGAACTGCCCAGCAAAAATCACCTCCTGAAAATGCAGCACGGAAAATACAGCACCCATCCATGCACCCACCCGAGCAACCAACCATTCTACATGACAACAACAGGCAGCATTTCCAATCAAAGAGAACTGTGGCGAGTCTGATGCTTCAGATCTATTCTCTGCAGAGTCTAGAAAATATCAGAGTATCTAGGTGCTTGTTATATAGCAGGCAGCTGTCAGCTTGAGTAAACCAGCACTGACGTGTTAAACAAAACTAAGTCAGCTGGCTCTTATTTCTATTCTCTACCACACAATGAACTTCTGGAAGCAGGAAAAGTGGCACTTTAGATGTAAAAAGAACTAAATAATTTGCAGCCCGTGTAACACACAGAAGAGCGAGCCTGATCTGAGGCCTGTCCAGAAAAGATACAGTCAAAGGCCAAAACTTTTAAAAGAACAACATTTCAAGGGAAATGCTCAAAAGCAATTGTGATGGCTAGCTCAGTGCGGGATCTACAAAACATATTTCAGGGGCTAAATCGAAGGCCTAGGGAGTTAACTATTGTGATTTTTGAGGAATGTTGGTGCGTATTGTTCAGGCTTCCAAAGCAAAGGAAGTTGTTTTTGTTTTGTTTTAAATAAAAAAGTAAGTAGTCCTGCTGATGGTCCATGAGACAGACTAGTTATCACGGATAGCGGCAAAATCCTCAAAATGTTGTCATCTGTGGGGTTGTGTCTTGAAATATGACATTGTCTAAGGCTATTTGCACAACTGGGCATGAGTAGCAGCAAACCTAGAGCAGATCTTTCTACATCTAGACATTCAGGAAACAGTAGTTGTCTAGAGTGAGGGTCTGGAAGGAGGCTGTGTCTGCCACAAACTTGTTTTAGGCTGTGTGACTTTAGGCAAGTCATTTAGGCCTGGATCCCCAAAGGTATTTAGGCCTCAAGATTCCATTGAAATCAAATTGCAGAGCTTGTGACCTCCTTATGGTTCATTGAACTTCAATCCTTAGCCAGTCTGTGCCTCAGTTTCCCAATGTGTAAATAGGGAAGAGACTACTTTACCCACTTTAAAATCCTTATGTGAAATGTGCTATGGAAATGCAAAGTATTGTCTGCTGTGGTATGCCTGTGAACACCAATGTGAAAGAGAGCCAAAAATGAGGCTAAAGAAAAGCACCAAGGACTTCTTCCCTCTTCCACTGTGTCATAAACATACAGCTAAGGGTATCATAAAATCCGTCCTTACCTGTAAAGGGTTAAGAAGCTCAGGTAACTTGGTTGGCACCTAACCAAAAGGACCAATAAGGGGAAAAGATACTTTCAGATCTGTGGGGGAAGGTTTTTGCTTTGTTCTCTTTGTTGGTTCTCTTCGGGTCAGCAGGGAATCAGGACAGGAAAAATACATCTCCCAAGCCCTGCTTGAACTAAGCATCTAGATTACAAAAATTGTAAGTAAAGCAAGAAAATGAGTTAGTTTATCTTTTGTTTTAGCTTGTGAATTTTCCCTGTGCTAGAGGGAGACTTATCCCTGGTTTTTTGGTAACTTTTAAGTTTTGCCTAGGGGGAAATTCTCTGTGTTTTGAATCTGATTGTCCTGTAAAATTACCTTCCATCCTGATTTTACAGAGATGCTTCTTTTATTTTTTTTCCCCTTTATAATAAAGTTCTGCTTTTTAAGAATCTGATTGGGTTTTTAGTGTCCTACAAACCCAAGGGTCTGGTTTGTGTTCACCTTGTTTATTTTTCAAGCTTCCCCAGGCTTGGGGGGATATTTTGTGGGAGTAGGAACTCCAAGTGGTCCTTTCCCTGATTCTTTGTCTAAATCACTTGGTGGTGGCAGCATACCTCAGTCCAAGGACAAATAGCGATTTGTGCCTTGGGGAAGTTTTTAACCTAAGCTGGGAAGAATAAGCTTAGGGGGTCTTTCATGCAGGTCCCCACATCTATACCCTAGAGTTCAGAGTGGGGAGGGAACCCTGACACACTGACTAAACAATTAAAGGCCCAAGGGTGAGATTCTGTAAATTATGACGAGCTGTCTCCCTAAATTACTCTGTGGACTTCCTGGCATCTCCTCAGTGCTATGTGCTTTGTCCCCACTCCAGGCATGTCCCCTAGGCCACAGCTTGTGAGGGGGTCCTTGGGAGGCAGCTTTATGTCTACCTTCCTCACTGTCTGCCCCAAGGAATCCTTGGCTGGACATGGGACTTTCAGGGCCGCTTTATGCTGCTCTGGTTCTTTTACACAGTGTAAAGAGGCTGAAGCCGGGATGAGGATCTCACACCATGTGCTTTTGTAGAGCCAATCAGAAGTAAGGCATGTGTAGCACAGTACTGCCAACTTCAAGCATTCATAAACCATGAGTCAGGCTTTCCCAGATGATGAGATTTGCTTAAAAATCACGAGATTTCAGAACAAAACAAAAACCCGACATTCCCCCCTCCCTACATTTTTTTTTCCTTTTAATTTATTTTCTGTTTTTTAAGCTTTAGGTATACTTGGTCACATTTTCTCCACAACCATGGAGATGTACATGTTTTAAAAACAACAGCTATCAAGTATATCAAGAAGATACGTGAATCAAGTTTTCTCTAACACACCACTTCAGGTGTTACACTAATGTAAAATCGTGTCCCCTCCTATATTACCTATCCACGTGCATCTCAACATGACGGCCTTCTCTCCTACATCGGCCGTTTTATCTGTCCACCTTGTAATCCAGAGGGAAGATGCACGGAAAGTAATGCCACTACTGGCCTGATTTTCGAAGGTGCCGAGCATTTGCAGTTCCCATTGACCTCAGTGGAAGTTGTGGGTGCCCAGCAGTTCTAGAAATCAGGCCATATAGGTGTCTGGTTTACCTGGAAGGCAGGTGTGTATAAACCCAAAGCAGAGAGGCAATAAAAGGAGAGTTAGTATCAGTCACAAAATTGTAGGTGTGCAGAGTTCTGTAACCTACATACAAAAATGGTGCCGCAGTTTGTGTTATACACCACTGCAGCATTACCCACCCACCTGCATTATTTTACATTTCTTCCCATTGATTTAATTCCCTTCAAGATGAGTGCGACAGAAAATTGCAGACTTCCATAGTCTCAGCATGAAATTTTATGAATTTAGGAAGACAAGCTTTCAGGGCAGGGACTGTCTTTATGTGTACGCACAAGTACGTAGTAGCACAATGGGACTCTGAGCTTGGTTGGCGACTCTACCCTGCTGTAATATCAAATAATAACATGTTTTATCAGCTGTGAACATTTCACAAAGCAAGAGCTGCCGCTTTCCCTAGAGCTTCCGAATTGCAGCCAACCAAGAGATGCCAAATCGTTCTCTGTGAGTATTTTTTTGGCTCCAGGGACAAAACTGGGATTTGTAACATGGTTTAACTTGGAATAATCGTATGAGACCTAGTAGGGTCAAGAAGTAGAGAGATGAGGGCAAGGCTATAGGAATAAACTGTTGGCACATGGGGGAAGTTAATCCTGCTAGCACTGAATGGAAATTGAGTATAAATGGCATGACCTCAAACGGATAGAAAGAACAATGTGACAGAAAAGTGATTTTGTTTTGTGAGGTTTTTTATTAACATTTTGCGAGTACAGGAGGGGAAGGAGAGGTATTTTCAGTGTCATGAGTAGGTGGATTTTCACCACGTGACTCCCAATGCCACTAATTAAAGTTGTACCTCTAAATCCCTCTGCTGACAATTTACACCTAGATTTTAAAGAAGATTTAGAATTTGAAAGGTATGATAGCCAGTACAGGAGTTTAAATTGCTTTGCTTCTATCTGTGTGTGGGGGAGGAAGCGGTGGGGGGGAGATTGTCATAGGGCCAGGCGTATGTTGGTGTGACTGCACTGAAGACAATGGGATTACTCCAAGACTGAAAATCTTGTAATCGAATGTCTGTAGAAAGCAACATAGAGTAACATGAAATAATAATACTAAAGCTTAGCGCTTGTGTAGTGCCTTCGGGCAAAGGATCTCAAAGCAGTTCATACAACTCTTCCAGCACCTCTGTGAAGTAGCTATGGTGAGTATCATCTCATCTCCCTTCTTACATTTATAAGATGCTCTCACTGAAGTTGATAGCAAAAATCCCATTGTCTTCAGTGGGGCAGGACTGGTCTCATAACATGGAGTAAGAATACAATATGCATGTTAAACATTTTTAGGGCCAAATTCTGGTCCTTGCTCCAACCTCTCGGGGGGAACTCTGTGGCATGTAAGGTGTGTGTTGGGTGGGTGGGTAAAGGGAAGGGCAGGAGAGGTTTGAGAGATCCTCCTCTGGGGTTTGTTTGTACTTTTACTTTTTCAGTTAACTTGAAGCAGACAAACCCATAATGCCAGGACACAGAGGACCCTCACTGCTCTGCCCTGCTGGCCTGAGGTGAGAGTTATAATCATTGAAGGGAGAGTAACTAGATCCCAAATCTTTCCACTAAGTGGTTCATCATAACAAGAGATACAACAACGCCTACAAATGTTTCGGAAAGATTTCCTCGCCAATCTCTCCATGCTGCCAAATACCATATACTTAGCGTGCAAAGAATAACGGCTGTTTTCTCGTGTTTGTAATGTTGAGAAGGCACTGCAGAAATAAAGACATCAGAGTCTCAAGGTAGCCTGGACAAGAGAGTGAAAGTCCAGAGGTCTGGGTTCTATTTCTAGCACTGCCATTGACTGACTGAACAACCTGAGGCAGATTGTTAAAACTTCCCATGGCTCAGTTCTCCATCGGTAAAAGGGGGATGATGGTGTTTATCCACTTTCATGAACATCTTTGAGGTCTATAGATGGAAGGCCTTATATAAGTGCAAAGTGTTATTGCAGGAAAGAATGTATGTTAGTACCCTGCTATAAAGACAAGACACAGTAAGATTGATCACTCAGAGCTACATTTTACCCCAGTAGCACAGGTGCGGTTCCTATTGAAATCAATTGTCAGAAATGACAGTTCTACATTTTTCCCAGGCAGAGCATGCAACTCTGCTGGTAAATGCTCAAAAATACAAGCACATTTACAAATCAATGGGCAAATAGAGGGCAGAATTTTCAAAGTAGGATGCAGGGATTTAACTGTGATTCCCAATGTTTTAAGTGGTTAACCCCCAACCTCCCCCCCCCCCAATTATATGGCTGCAATCCTATTCCCATTGAAGCCAGTGATGAAAGTTAATAGTTACTCCAGACATACACTGGTATAACTCAGAGCAGAATCTGACCCAATGAATCCTTTCCACTCAAAGCATCTGTGCATATAAATATCTCACTGACTGAAGTCAACCTGATTGCCACATGTGACATGCCATTGCAGTGCTGACTTAAAACCTGCCAGGCACTCAGGTCATCTCTCAGCTTTTTGTCAGCTTAATGAAATGGTGCGGTCACCTTATTCCAGATGTGGCCACTGTTAAGTGCCTGCAAAATGCTTTCCCAGGGGAATGAACTTGCGAGAGAAATGGAAATGACCCACCATAGACTGCATTTGTCTCAGTGTAATCTATTTTATTCTATTTTTTGCTGGCAAAGCACTTTTTACCCTCACCAGTTGTCAACTCTCCTTCCAGTTGTTCTGATTATTATTGCTGTGGGAACCCACTTTTCTCTCCTATACCATACATTTTACTGATGGAGGTTCTTCAGTTGTAGGGCTTTGCTAACACCTTGTCACTAGACATGGACCAGAATCAAAACTCTTATGCATTGCGGTGGGGATGGTTTCAGAAACCAAACCCAGAGGGGAATATCTTAGCTTTATCTTATGTTGCCCCTCATCATAGTATCTGAGTGAATGTATCTTTATAATGGATGAACCAAAACATGAACTTTGAAGCCTGTACTAATCTCTTGCATTCACAAATGCTATTAGATTCCACTATAAGGAAATGATCCACATGATGGAGAGAATTTTGACAAAATCTTGCTTTTACCTGTTCCGTCTATTCCAAAAATCTGTGCACATTTCAAACACTGCACAAGAAGATGAGTAGCCTTAGCTCATACTGGCAGCTTATTTCATGAAATTTTCCTTTTAAACTTAAAACATCAAATTCCCTTGTTATTGTCAACTGTTGGTTCTGCAAGCTGTTAAAAAACAAACAGACCCCCCCCCCCCCAAGCCCATATGCATGCACACGTACACAAACAAAATTCCCCTATGGTTGGAATATGGAACCATAGTTTAATTGAGATACAGATGCATTTTCATAGAATCACAGAAATGTAGGGTTGGAAGGGACCTTGACAGGTCATCAAATCCACCCTCCTGCACTGAGGCAGGACCAAGTAAACCGAGATCATCCCTGATAGGCATTTGTCCAACCTGTTCTTAAAAAACCTCCAATGATGGGGATTCCACAGCGTCCCTTGGAAACCTGTTCAGAGCTTACCGACCCTTCTAGTTCGAAAGTTTTTCCTAACATCCAACCTCAATCTGTGTATAAAGCCATTTCTTCTTGTCCTACCTTCAATGAACACGGAGAACAATTCATCACTCTTTAGAACAGCCCTTAATGTATTTGAAGAGTGTTATCAGGTTCCCCCCAGTCTCCTTTTCTCAAGACTAAATGTGCCCAGTTTTTTTTAATCTTTACTCATAGGTCAGGTTTTCTAAACCTTTTATTATTTTTTGTTGCTCTCCTCCAATGTAGTCATCTCTTTCCTAAAGTGTGGTGCCCAGACAGAGCTGTCCCTAGGGTACGGCAAATCAGGGTGACCATCCTGGGCTCATTGCTTTGGCGGGGCCCCGTGCTTCATGAGGAGGTGGGCAGGGAGGATGAGGAGGAGCCCCCCTACCAACCTTCCCCTCCCCCAGGTGCCTCATGGCCGCCAGCAGGCTCTGCCAATCAGCACCTCCCCCTCCCTCCCAGCGCCAGCTTCCAATCAGCTGTTTAACGGCATCAGGAGGTGCTGTGGGGGAGGGGAGAGGAGCTAGGGTGCAGCGCGCTCAGGGGAAGGGGTGGAACTGGGTGCGGAAGAGGCGGGGTGGAGCCTTGGGGAAAGGGGTGTAGTGGGGGCAGGGCCTGGGCAGAGCCAGGGGGAGCACCCCCTGGCAGATAGAAACTCGGTGCCTATGTCCTGAGCCCCGCACCCTTCTAGAGATGGTCCTGTGCCCAGAACTGGACACAATTCTCCACCTGAGGCCTCACCAGTACTTAGTACAGTTACCTACCCTCTCTTACCTATGGCACTCCTGTTAAATATACCCCAGAATTATATTAGCCTTTTTAAAAAATGAATCACATTGTTGACTCATACTCAGTTTGTGATCCTTTTCAGCAGTACTACGACCTACCAGTTATTCCCCATTTAGCAGTTGTGCAGTTGATTTTTCCTTCCTAAGTGTAGGACTTTGCACTTGGCTTTATTGAATTTCTTGTGGGTTTCCGTCCAATTCTCTAATCTGTTAAAGTAATTTTAAATTCTAATTCTGTCCTCCAAAGTGCTTGCAAGCACTCCCAGCTTGTTGTCATCCAAAAATTTTATAAACAGGCTCTTCATTCCATTATCCAAATCATTAATGAAAATATTGACTGGTACCAGACCCAAGACTGACCCCTGTGAAACCCCAGTTTGACAGGGAACCATTGGTAACTATTCTTTGAGCATGGTCTTTCAACCAGTTGTGCACGCACCTTTTAGGAAATTCATCTAGACCACTTTTCCTTAGCTTGCTTATAAAAATGTCATATGGGATTGTGTCAAAAGCCTTTCTAAACTTTTCCTTTTGCTTTCCTCAGAATATCAGGTCATAACTATTTAAAGGTTTTCTATGCATGCAAACCATACATCCACATACCTTACCTTCACTTGGTGCAACCAGGAGCAAACAACTTTACATGATGTTCTTCACTGCTGGCATTGACAGGGTTGTTCAATGCTTGTTACTTGGCTATGTACTCTTTTGGCCTTGCGCATTTAGATTATTTCTTCCATATGAAGCATGACACAAACATTGGTTTCACTAAGAACTGTTACCATTTGGGAGATCTCTGTGTCTTGTTTCCTAGTCAAAGACATTGAACCTTTGAGTATTATTTATTGGCTCAGTAGCACAAATGTGACTTAAATGTCCTCTAAGAAAGTGTTGGCTAAATTTACCTCAGTATAAAGGAAAAGAAGGCATTGTGATCCATTGTAGGTGAATTAAAGCTGTTTATTTGACATTAATTGCAGAATTTACAGCACTACCATTTAATGATAGGAATAAAAATATAAAGAATCCAATGTAAGCAATGTTGTAGACAAAAACATCAGGATGGGAGAATAATGGCATCATGATGAAAACACAGCAAATAGAAAATAGCTTCTCAAAACTCAACCAAATTATCGAAAGGACTGGGAATTTAGCAAAGGGTTTAAAGTGCCCCAATGTGTCAACAACTACCACGATGTTCAAGTTTTAGTCAATGCAGTTGTTGAAACATATAACCCCAGTAACAGCTTTTTGCAAAACTTTTTTTTTCTTCTTCATTTGATGACTTACAGATGCGGAATAAGGAACATTCCTGTTGGAACAAAGCTCAGAAAGAATTGTTGTATCCCTACACTGAAGGAAAGGATGTATGTGAGAAAATGCATTGTTCTTATAGTTGCATGTGTGACGGCTAATTAACAGCACTTATTAACCTTTGAGAGGAATACTCCTTTCCACACACACATGTATGTTAGCTCCCATTGATGGTCATGCCAGTGTCTGTACTGTGTTGAGAGGCGCCTAACCCCTTTTTATGGAGCTTTCTCCTGCAGTTTTCATGTAGCCAAGTTGCCACCGCTCCAAACAATACAGAAACCACAACCCACGGCAGTTTGCGTGTGTCAGGACTGCAAGCTCTGGCCTGAAAAGTAGCACCTCTGATTTGCATTTTTCAAGGAAAACAGAGTGTTAGGAAATTTAGGTGCCGTCATTTTAAAAAGTGCTTAAAAATATATATATTGGCCTGGATTCTCCACTTAACTTTAATGGGTCTATAGAGTGTGGGTCTATACAGTATAGAATTTGGCTGTGTTGTCATTGACACGTACTGTTGCTTTAAATGGGTTATGAACTGGGCCCATAGTGATGGATGTTTTGATTTTTTTTTTCAGTTTCTGGTGCATAAATGGCCATTTTTTTCATTCTTAAAATAAGAAATTAATGCAGAGCTTTAAAGCAGAGCTGCAGAGTCCCTCTTGCTCCCCTCTGTTTTCTCATTCCAGGCCCACCCTGCTGTGTCGCTCCCAGAGTGGAATGACTTTTAGTCACACAGCTGCATGTGGACAATGGGTCTGCACTCAAGTCTTGTCTTGCATTGACAAGAGAAGTTACAAACTGCTACTTCAGACCCGTGGTGCTGGTTTGCAAAGCCTGGACACCAGCTGAGCTGCCAAAGGAAATGGTTGAAACAAGATGACTATGGTATTGGCTTTGTTTTTAAATGGATTGTTTTATTTTGTTACATGTAGAAGGCAAGTTTAGGGGACAGCTGTGCCAGGAAAATGTGGAGCCATGAAGGCAAGCACAGATGGAACATCTAGAAGACTGCTCTGAGGTCAGGTCTTCCCCATAAACTGACATCAGTATAAGTACATGGCTCAGGGGTGGGAAAAATCCACACCCCGGAGCGACGCAGTTGTTCCGACCTAACCGCCAGTGTAGACAGCGCCACGTCAACAGGAGGCCAGAGCTGCCGCCTCGGTCAGAGTAGCGGCATCTTCACTGAAGCGCTGGTGCAGCTGTGCCACGGCAGTGTTTTAAGTGTAGACCTGCCCGGAACTATGGCACCTAAGGAACAGCAGATCTGTGGGCATGAAATTTGATGCCTAAAAGAGAATTTGATTCTTCTACTCTCCCCATCAGCCTCAAAGCATCCACGAGACCAAATGAGGAAAAGAGAGAGGAGACTCAAAATGACATCCTGAGCTCTTTAAAATCAAACACAAAAGGGATATTCTGCTTTGGGACGGACAAGTAACACCCAATGAAATTAAATGAGAGCAGCATCTGAGTCAAAGAGCTCAAGAGAGGAATATGAAGCGAATTAGCACCAAAGTGCACACTTAAAATGCTTTAGTCCCCCCAAAATGTTCTAGACTCTAAAGCCCAAACTACCCTTTTGCTGACAATGGTTGTCAATAACACGTTACAATTGACCTGTTCTGTAACCAGTGTAACTGCTGGTTTGGATGGGACAAAACTACTTTCAGCACCATTGCAGGAAGTTTTCTTGAAGCATGGTACCAGCGTTTTGTCTCATCTGTGCTAGTGGTAGACTGTTGGGCACAGGTTCAGCAGGCCTGGTTACTAACAACTGTGGTACACAACAGGTCAACTTACTTCAGAGAAAAAGCAATGGAAAATGATGGCTGGGGTGTATCTTCCAATTCCTCCCAGAGACCAAGGAAGGAAAGGGCTATTTTTAAATGCCTTTTTTACTCAGAGAGATAAACAAAGGAAAACTTCACCTTTTAAATGCATGTCCTTGTTCATTTATTTTGCATCTTATCAACTCTGAATGAGGCCACTCAAGGAGAATAAGACGTTCCATAGCTATAGTAAAATGAAGGTTAACTGAATTTGTGGTACCTTCCCAACACCCATCCTTAAATTATTTTTTTTCTTTTAGAATAAACCAGGAGCCATGCAGGAAGAGAGAGAATAATGATACATGGTTCTTCTGAATCTATATCCTAGATTCAGAAGAACCATGATCAGAGAAGATCATGAATGAGAAGATCCATGATCAGAGACTTGCACAACATTAACAAGGGCAAGTCATTTTATGGGAACAAGACATGGGACCTCAGCCAGAGCAGCACCTCTGCTGCTTCTTACTGCTACAGTGGTGGATTCACACAGTAAAGGCTGACTCAGGGGGTTAGCTTGTGTGTACTTTACTTCAGTTTCTTGTGATAAAGTGAGTTACACAATACCGTGCAACTTCCACATACGGTGACACGGTGATTTGCTTTTTATGCCTGTCACTGAAGTATGTCATTGTTGGCCTAGATAGCAAATTAATACTAGCTGAGGTACCCCAGGGAATTAGGGTTTGAATGTCAGGTTCAGAAGACCAGAGAGACTGTTGGGAAAAAAAATAAAGGGACAATTATGACTTCTACCTTGGCTGACTTCTGTGTGGTGATTTGCCCTGAGCAATGGCAAAAGCCCTATAAAGACAACCTGGGGGTAAAATTCATCCTTGGGTTGGAGTCCAATTACTACAAGAGGGACGTATTTGGGCCTTTATGTGTGAATTGTATTCAACAGTAGAGATGCAGAGGTATAGAAAAAGATGGAGGGGTCTGCATCCTGTGACTCCTGTGAGGAGAGTAAAAATTAAGGTGTATGTCCTGCTCATCTCCCCCAGCAGCTGTGCCAACAATGTCATCAATTGCCTATTGTCCTTTCCTCTGCCATTTAATGGACTAGTGAAAGGCCAAGACTTGTTGCATTGCCAACAAGAATGCATAAAACTTGCAGCAAGCAAACCTGTCTCATTCTCAAGCTTCATAGTAGGTCCTGAGCCTGAAATGACTTGTGCACATGCTTAATTTTAAGGACTCTGAGTAGTCCCATTGAGATCAATGGATCGACAATCAGCACATACAGTTAAGGACATATGTAAGTCACTGCAGGATTGGGGCCTTGGAAAAGAGGTTTGGAAAAGGGGCCCATTAGAGAGAGTCTGCAGCATAATTAAGATTTTTTCCTTTATGCCCTGATCTTCCCCATTCCTTTATAATTCACCTCTGGTGTTAGCTAAGTTTGTCACAGTCCTAGGTTAAAATCTATGACATTTTTACAACTACATCTGCTCACTTGGAGCCTGATCCTGCATACAAGGTTGCATTTCTCAGGATCAGGCTCTGCAGTATTCCAAATGTGCCCAGCTCTGCTTTATAGTCTGCTACAAAATGTGGTATTTCAGGGTCTGATCCTGTGTCCATTGAGATCAATAGCAAAGCTCCCATTTACTTCAGTGATGCAGGATCAGACTCGAGATGGGTTTCTAATAACTATAAAAGGCACCTGAAAATAAAGGACCTTTTCATTGCACAAGGAAGCAAAAATGTTGGGTTTTCCTCCTTTATTGAACTTTGGCAAATCATGTGGGTGTGGTTTTTTACATCAATAGCTATAAATAAAAATTTGAAAATTATACAGTATTTGTTATTAGGATAAAGGACATCTATTGGCACAAATCATTGAGTAAAAACCTTTAATAATAAAATAACATTCACTCTGTAGCTACTTTATTTGTCTGGAAAACTCAGCTTACACTCAATTCAACATATCACCTCCACAAAGTTAAAAAAAAAGACATAAAATGGCATAATAAAATATACCTTAAATTTCATAATACAAGTACCTTGGCAAATCTTAGTAAGCTGGACCATCTACTGTTTGTTATAAACAGTAATGGACATTGTCATTGTCTCACATACCCCTGGTTTCCTTTGGACTGAAAAATTAATTTGAACTTAATGTATAGATATTATAATAACTGCATTAAGCAGGAATAGTTTGTGGATCTGTTAGCATGAGTTGAATTTACTGAAACAAATATTGATTCTGTTTATTGCGGAAGAACATATAAAGCTTTCTGGAAGATTAAACACTATTACAATCATTAACTGTCTTACAAAACCTATTTAAAATTCTTGTATCCATTATCATCTTTGGCAGATAAATAAGGGGAAAAAATAAACAGACTATATTACAAAGCTTCCATTATCACAATCTACTTCATAAGGCCAAATAAAAATATGTTTCTTTGCACTAATGAAAGCACATCTCCAATATATTCTTAATGCCAGATAATATAAACACTGTACTGATGTTAAATTTAGATGTTGTGTATAGTAGACTGCCGCTTTTATACCTTCTGTTTCCTAAATTGCACTCTCCTACACAAAGTAAAGTGTATTTAGCAGTTGATTTGGCTTTACGTTTAGCATGATCAATGAGTTAGGTTTATGTAAAAGTTTGCAAGTGGGTGAGTGAACCCAAATATAAAAAACACTAAATTTGCCAAAAATTAGTTTTTGTGCGTTCTTGAAGGGTGGATTAGTTTAGGATATAGAGAGAATTTTAAATTGGGTACAAAGTATTTTATTAAATACTAACCGTAAACTGAGGGCAATGAGGGTTGGGTGTGTCCCAAAGGGACTGAACAAAAAAGAGCTTCAGTATTTTTTCAGTAAGATTCAAATAAAGCCAATGTATGCACTTCAGACGAGAGAGAGACGTGAAATACAGTTGCATAGGCAAGACAGATGGGAGGGGATTCTAACTATGTTTTTTAGACTGAATCACTGAGGCAGTCTGAATTGTTGTTCTACGTTAGATCGGCTAATACTGAAGTTTTTGGTTCATGCTGAGTGCTGACTTATTATAAAATACAAGAAGAAACCAAGCACAAAAGGAATCAGAATGGTTATTTCCAGCAAGATCAGTGGAAGAAGTCTGGAATTTTTATGAAGCTCCATAATATCTACATTTACATTTGAGGGTATTACATGTTATGTCTAAGCTTTCCGCCATAAAGCCAAAATAACTCCTTTTATTTTTGGAAAAATGCACAGTAGACTCAATTTTGACTAAGATGTATTTTGAAATGACCCACTCATAAATTAAATTTATTGGCAACGGGGAACTGCCAATTGGTCAAACTTTGCTTTGAATAAAATTTCTTGTTTTATAATTGGAATCCAATTTGATTTTGTTTTTTCTTAAACATGGCCTGATCAGGATAGAGTTGAATAGTGATGTAACTTCTCATATAAACAAGTATTTCAACTGCATGAGGCAGAACTGTGCATGTTTTCACAGTTTAAATGTATACACAATTGTTCCACAACTGCTAACAGATAACAGGCTCCCATGCATAAATTCCATTAAACCAAAGGTTAAGGTCTATTTCTGAACGGAAAAAAAAATTTGCAATTAAGAACCACAATGCATCACACTGCTAAACTTTTTTTGCCTCATGCATACAAATTATAGCACTGATTGGCAGTTGCTAATTAGAATACTACACTGTAACACAGAACAATTAGTTGTTCAGACCAAGTAGCACAAATGTAGAAAATAATCATTTTTTTTTTCAACAGAGCAAATTAACACAGATTGTTTCTTCAGCAAAATATGAAACTGTAAACTTTGGGCTCATTCTGCAACTTTCCCCAATCCAGAATAAATAAAAAATCCAAAGGGAAAAAAGACGGACGTACATTATTTTAGCGCACCTTTTTTGTCTATTACAAAAGCACAACCTAAAACGTATAAAGCTTTTTTTTTCTTTAAATCACAGTTACCAAAAAGAAACAGTGAATAATTTATTACATACGCTATAATAACATTACTCTAAACACTATTATCTATGAGGTATATCTGAGAAAATTCGGTAAGGAATTGCGCGGTCTGCGTTGCCAACATGCCCAGTTTTATATTAAAGCTTTGGAACCGTGAAGAAATAGAAAAGGAGGAGGAGGAGGAGGAGGAAGAAGAAGAAGAAGCAGCAGAAGAAGAAGAACCTTTGGTATTTTTACAAATATTGTTCTTTGTGGGGTTGCATTGCAAAGCACCACAGTACAATAAGCCCACCAGGTACGATATGGCGGCCCAGTTGAAGCTGAGGTATTCACAGGAAGAATTTAAAAAAGCACAGAGAGGTCTAGACTGGCAAAATCGTTGCTTTGGTTCAAGGAAGGCACTCGTCCCGTGGTAATGTCACACTTTGCAAGTGAAGCATGAGTCTGGTAAGGAATGCAATTGCTGTAGGGGATCCTGCCAATTCGGACTATTTTCTGTGTTCAAACTGTCAATGGTCTTAGATGTATGCTGGGAGGTAAAAGGGGGTGGTATAGTATGGAAGATTTCACTTAACACAAGGAATATATCATCTCCTCCATACCTAGAAGGAATCCTGAGAATTATTATAGCTCCATGTAGAAGGTGGACAGATAGATAAGAAACAGATATCAAAAGCACACGTATCAAGCCACTGTCTTTTCCAAGAAAGAAAAGACTTGTTATTTTTTGGGGGGGAAGGAAGGGGGAAGCAAGTTTAATACAAAAATGGAGCTTTTGGGTTGAGCTGATGATGAAAATAATTTGAATCAAAAATGCACTGCTGATGCAAACACCTTACTGTAAAGCTCAAATATCACTATAATATATGCAAGTGCATTAGACTATTACACAGTTTTATGTCCCTGATCCTAGCAGACATATCTGCCTGAGTGGAGTCCCACTGAACCCAGTGAGAGTCTGCATGGGTACAATCCTTGTTACAGAACCAGGGCCTTTGTATCTTTGCAAGGCTGGATTCTCCTTCGATTGAGGAGTTTTCTGTGTCACTGGGAGCAGGAGCAGGCCCTAGCTTCTACAGGCCAGAGAGCGAACTCAGTTACTCTTGTGTAACTGAACTCAGAGTTTGGATTTACTTCTCTACAAATCTTCTGCGTATGTTGACACAATCTTGCTCTCTTTACTCAGGCAAAACTCCTATTGAAGTCGATGGGATTGTGCAGGGTCCAAGTGAATGCAGAATTGGGGCCCTCTATGTCTAAACCTATTTGATATAAACCTGTGAAGTGTTAAACACTGTATACAGAAAGTAAACCATGCTGATGCATGGATTTTAATAGTCATTCAAGCATATAACAGGCTAAAAGAAACAAGCACAAAAGGGCACTATTTATTCCCTGATGACAAAAATAGGCAAACAACTGTTAAGTAATCACTTAGAAGCATCTTACTAATGGAGCATAATGTGTCTTCATTTCTCTGCTAACCTGAGAAAAAATAATTAACTCAACAGATGAGAATGTGAAAAAATGCAATTGTAAAAAAAAAAAAATGAGAAAGCAGTCTTTGTTTCTCTCTTATCTAATATGTTGGTTAGAATCTCAGGGCTTGTTTCTGATCTCTGGTTCACTGGCGTAAAGTCACAGTAATTCCATGACTTCCTGGGAGATATCCAGATTACAGTGGAGCTCTTCAGATAAGACTCTGGTCCAGAGGATTTACTGTACTAGGTTTGACCTTTGCTTCACTGACATATGTCTACACTGCAATTGGGAAGTGTGATTGCAGCACATGTAGACATAACAAAAGCAGTGAATCTGTGGCACGCTCGACAGCTCTGCTCAATTACGTACCCAGCTGGCACCAGCCCATGCAGTCGACTGGGCTGCCCTGGATTTGTTGCTATTGTTTTGTTACTCAAGCTAGCTTGAGGAAAGCTAGTTCGGGTATGTCTACACATGCTGTAATCACACCTCTTAACTGCAGTGTAAACATACCCTAATTAATCTGGTATTTTGCTTCTTGCAGCACCCAATGCCGGATGTTTTAGAGGAAGTAAAAAAAAAAAATCCCATAATGCACACAGTCATATGCGCAACGCTTTACATAGGGCAGCAATTACTTCCTGACCTCTCTACCATCCACTAAAAATAGTGCTGTACTTCAGAGAATCTGGCTTTACGTGAATTAGAGATATTTGTGTGAGTTTGCAGGATTGAGCCCCACGTATATCATTCCCACTGAAGTCAATGGAAGCCCTGTGTGTGGAGTATCTACTAAATCATGCAATGAGCAGAGACAAGTACCTTCTTAACTGTGTGGCTTTCTCCAGATACTGCACTTACATCTCTAAGGACCATCAATGGGAGTTTCGCTTGAATAAGGACTACAGGATCAGACCCATAACATTGTTAAACAGAGATAGAGACACTGGTCCAATTTTTGCCATGGATTCAAATGCAAAAACCCCAAATATTTCAGCTGGAGTTCTGCATTTGGCAAGATAACAGGATATAGATTTATTTTACCAAGGTAACAGTCAAAGAACAAAAATCAGATACCAACCCAGAGTCTGAATTTGACAGGTGGGAGAAGTAAAGTGGTTCTACCAGGCTCTGAACTTGCCTGACTTGGCCTTGGACATTTTTAGCTGGCAGGAATGAGTAAGACAAACACAGAAAATGCCCTCATCAGAATTAGCAGTCCCCCACTACAGGAATTTCTTTGGGGTATCTGAGTTGCAGCTGTACATTACTGTATGTAAGAGAGAAAGGTGAAAACTATAAAAGAGCATGAGCAAAATGCAGACCGCACAGAGAAAGAAATCTTTGGTATCTTTGGTATCATCAACACGATTAAAATTACAAATGGAAAAAGTCAGTGAGGTAGCCTCTTTGGTTCTCACTAGAAATAGAAAGGTTTTTTTCTTTATTTTTTTCTTTGTTTTTCCTCTTTTCCCCCCCCACACGCAGAGTTCATTCTTGGAAGCAGCTAGTTTAAGGGTTTCTCTGTTTTTGCTTGTCGTTATATTCTCTCCCCCCCATCCCCAGCTTAAGTTCTTAGAAGCCACAAAGTTCAGGCAAAGTATCTCAGTGTCTTTTTTCTATTGTTTCTGAATGCACAGTTATAGGTTGAATATTCATTGCTTGTCCACAAAATTCGCTCTGTTGTTCTGACAGCAAAAAAACTGTAGTGCTTTAAGTTGTTTTAAATAAAAAATATAAAACTATACAAGGGCATCTTCCGCAGATGCTGAATAAGTTAAATAAATAAGGTATATTGGGAAGGCTTCATGTGTCATAATAATTAAAGGTACCTCCCACTTTCTAATGAGATGGGAAGGGGGATTAACTTAAATAATTTAATTATTGATATTTAAACAATTTAAATCGATTAAAAGAAGAAATAAAACTTAAAAATCCCTTTTTAACCTGTTATTTTCCCGTCTGTAACAGAACTTGGCTGCTTTATGAAGCAATACTAACCTTAAAGTGTATATACTAATATAAGCATTGCATCTATGATGCGCTACAGTTCTAGAACTGATAAATACGTAAAATTAACTCAGATGACAAAGTAATCAGGAATGATTAAATTAAATAGTTACAAAAGATTATCACTTGAGCCTGTTCCTGCAGTCTGTAAGCAGGCAAAACTCCCACTGAAAATTAAAATAAAATGAAACCAAATGGGGATTTAGCCTGAATAAAGACTTCAGGATTGGTCTGAGACTAATTTAAATAAATTACATCACTGATAGTTAATATATTGGGTCACAACCCAAAAGAGTCAGGAAAAAAATAAAATCATTCAAAGATTACCATTTTTTAAAACTTTTAAACAATAAAAATTCCCCTTAATAAATATAAATTAGGCCCAGTATAATCTATAAAGTTTTCCCATTTTTAAAAATACTCAGGTGTTGTGACAAGCAAGAAAAACATCAGATTTCCCCCCCCATAGCTAGCACAACTTTTCCAAAGCTATGTCATTACCATGTCTCCTTTTGGAAGAGGAGATTCCTATTCCCTTAAGTAGGTTTGAGCTTTGCTTTGCTGGTTTAGTCCTTCTCAGGTCTTTGGATTTAGCTTTAGTTAAGAGAGATCCAGAATAAAGCTATTCAACCGAAGTAATCAAGCACATTCTTTGTTCCTTCAGAGATGATTAAACAATATCCAAGGGTTCTTGAAAGTTGAATTCATCTTGGATGTGCCCATGATAGTGACTCCAAGTATATAGTAAAGAAGATGCTGGGATACTATTTTTACATTAGTTTTTTTTGCATCCGAACAAATAAACAAAAAAGATACAAGTTTTAGCCATATAGCTGTAGAGAGTTATAAACAGATGGCATATAAATGTAACACACACATTTTGGATTGTTTTTAGTATAAACAGGATATACTGTATATCATACATATGTATACGCATACCCACATATATATCTACAATCAGTTTATACTATTAACACTCATTTTCTGAGTTATACGCTACATAAAAAGCCTGCTACAGTTGACAATGAAATGGAAGACTTAATATGGGTTGATAAAATATATGGGAGTCAAAAATGCAGCAGTATTTTCATATGTCCATATCAAAATAATTTTGACAAATAGGCATATAATAGGAACATTGACATGGCCATGGCCTCAAAATGCAATCCTCTCTCAGGCAAAATCTTATACTACAATTTTGCTTGAGCAAAGGCCGCAGGGTTGGAACCCTAATCATAACAGCAAAATCAGGGAGCCACCACTGTTCAATCAATATATTGTTTCCAGTGTGTGATTGTTTTCCAGTAGTTTAAATTTAAAGATTGGAATTTGAGCCATTATTTTGTCTACCAAGCACATCTAAACATTTGTGGGGAATCAAAAATATCACATTTTATCTTAAGGATAATTTTGGTTTGTTAATAATTCAGTATGTAACCTGGATTGTTCTGGCTGCAGCTGCTGGCCTAGAGTCAAATAAAAAGAGACTTACACTCCTCCTTGAATAAAAATAGCTTTTTTTTCATTGCGTGGTTAACAGCTTTTGCATACCCCAATGAGATATGAAGCTTAGACACAAATTTCCTGGCCACGGTCTTTCCAGAGATAGTTGGGCATCTGCTGTATTTTTTATTGGTGAGATGAGACAAATAAAGCCTAAAAGGTGTTTAGATTTTAGACAATAAATTGTTCTATTTTGGTCTGAAACAATCAAGGACCTGATTCTGCTTCTGTCATGTTGCGTAGCAACATATGTCACAAGGTGTCCCATTGACATTCATAAGGCTGCTCACAGAATGCAATATTACTCAGCAAAGGTCAGGGTACTCGAATCTGGCCTCAAACAACGAGAAAGAGATGTGGCAGGAATTTCTAGAAAATTCACTGAGATTCAGTGCATATGAAGTAAAATGGTCTTTGAAGTTGTGAGAATTTACTCACTCACTTTTCTCCTTTTACTCGTTAAAAGTTCACAAATCACTCTAATTTTCAAGCATAAAGCCTCATAAGGGAAACATGGCACTTTCCCCTTGATTATAAAGGAGACATTAAACAAAAGGCAGAACTCATCATCAGGTGGATGTGCTTAATGTTAGAAGGCCTTCTGTATGGAAAACTTACTTTGGCATGGACAGCTCATTTTGACCACATTCCTTAAATGATGGCTGGGATATTATTTTTTGTCAGACATACACATCAATTCACTGCACTCATCAGGAAAATTGACAGTAATTTAAAAGAGGTTAAGAAATGACATTTTGTGCTTTAACTAAAGTACTGTGTCCATCCCCTTTATAGAACAGCGAAGGGTATATAACTTTATGGAATGGGATATGAGAAAAACAACAAGAAAAGCAGCATTGTATAATACTGCTAGAAAATGAACAACAGTATTGGGATGGCAAATTGCTAGTATGGTCAATGATCGTACTCAAGACACGTGTGGAGATCGGCCTTCTCAAACCAACCCTGATCTGAACACTACCTTCATGCCAAACTTTGAAGGTGAAGTTTAGATTTGGATCAAAGCTTCATAAGCTGGACCCTCTTTCTATTATGGGCCAAATCAAAACCTTAAACCCCAACACCTTGATTCTTTGGAAAAGTGTGAGTCCAGATCTGACTTTTGCAACTCAGTTCCATCTCTGATAATGAGGCTTCACTTGTTCTTTGGAGACTTTTGTATGACCAACCTTCTCTAGGAAAGAGTTATGTGGAAAGAATAATTTCCCCCCAAAGCTAGCATTTATCAGGTTAATTGCTGATACTGATTCCCGGGTAGCAATCTTGAATTTATTTCTAAGGAAAGGTCCTTAACTATCCTTCCGGTACAGAAACCTTTTCTGTTTGTCTTTCTTTTCTTAAAAAAAAAAAAAAGTAAAATGTAGAAACCGATTATATTACTTTTATATGCAGTGTTAGCAGAAAAGAAGCCCTAAATCATGTGTAGAGATGAAGTTGAATTGAGACACTGGTTGCAACCCTCCTCAGATTCCCTCCTCCCCTGCACGTCCAAACTTTGAGGAAATTCAGATTTGGCCCTGGATCCAAATTTCATTATTTGGAAGTATAATGGTTCAAACCAGAACAATGAATGCAAACCACCTGAACTACTGGAAGCTCTGATCCAGTTTGAATTCTAGATCTGATCTTTGTGACTCAGGCTCATCTCTAGTGATAAGCGGTATTTACAACGAAGTATTTCAGTACCTATCTTGCGGGATTCATTTAAGGGGAAGGGGAAGAGGATCTGGGATGGCTGTTTAAAGCTCTGAACATACAAGAGAACAATTCTACCTGTTAAAAACAAATAATATTCAACTGACATTTTCCCACATACTCTTATGGACAGAGAAGAGAGATTAGTTTAGTATCCCAACACCTTATACTTGGAGTCCATGGAATCCTTGAAAGATTCCATGTGGGGGGAGAAACAGAAAAAAAAAGTTAATAACCACCCTTTTTGTTGCTCAAAGAAACAGAACTGATTACCTTTACACAGATCAATGGTGCTATAAGCATTTTAGCCGTGCAAGAGGAGATAATGAACTGAAACAAAAGTTGTGAGAAATCCTCATCTTTGGTATTGTAGCTGTTGAGGTTTCGGTTGCTCTGTTCCTTGTTCTTTTGAAAAAACTGCATAGGCACAAATTAAAGACAATCTTCAACTTTAAGATTACTGAGTTGTCAGATGAAGCAGCACTCACATTGGCTTTACTTTGTTTTGATTTTTGTCAACCCTTTCTTTGAAATCTGCTTCCTAAAATGTCCAAGATGTCTGTCAAAACACAGTGTGTTGTGTTGTTTTTGTTTCCTGACGTGCTTCCTTGGTTTTTTATTTTATTTTATTTTATTAAAATGGAACAGTTTGTTGCAGAAGAAGTAGGTGCAGAAAAAGTTTCTTTGGTTTCGATTAAGTAGTACATAAAAAAGTCTCAAGTGTCTTTAAAGAATCGTTACAGCGTTTGGCTTGCTTTTGAACACTCAATTGGTGTTTCAAAAGGGGCCATTCACTGGTAAATATGCACATCAAGTGACCGTAACAATTTCAGTGATAAGGATTGTTTATGCTATTTGAAGACTACTCTAACTGCAGCTAGTATGGCCCTATTAGCTCTGCTACTCCACTCACGACTTTGCTAATTTTGTCAGCATCCACTTTCTGCTCAATTGTACAGCAAACTAAAATGATAGAGTTATACTTTTTTTGGAGTTTGCAAGGCTTTCTGATTTCTAAAATAATCACAATACTGTGATGATGATGATGGAAATAAATGGCAAGTTATAAATGTCTTTGGCTTGCAATATACTGCATCTTTGGTGTACTGTGGTCTCTTCAGGTTAAATTAACTGGTAATGGAGATGTGATAGATTTTGATGTCATATTTAAGTCATATGCAGCACATCTAAATGGTCAGTGACATCCTGAAAGTGGATGCTTTTTTTCTGCTAAGAAAATACCAAGGAACTCAAATACAGAATGCATCAATTAAAAAAAAACAACCCCCCCCCAAAAAACCCCCACCTAAATAGACTTCAGTAACAATGAAATTATAAGGAGAAACTAGATGCTAATAACTAAAAAAGACATATGAATGACCTAAAGAAATCTAGCTTTCTCAAAGTGTTGTGTTTGCTCCATGCACTGTAGCAGTTAAATTGACCTCCTGAGTGTGCATCTGCATTATGTACAAACACAGAATTTGTGACAAACAGCAAAATGTGCTTGAAGCTTGTGTGGTCACATACTTTTCATTAACAACTTCATAAATTAGAGTGTCTTGAAAGAACAGGTGTAGCAAGTCCAGAACCATTCTATTTCTGTATCTATTGTCTTTGTGCTTGATACTTTGAGCTTAAGTGAACTGAATTTTAGTGATCCAAGACCATGTGAGTGTTCATTGATAAGTTTAAAAAATAAACCCAAAACATAAAATTGGATCCATTTTTTTCTGAAACATCTAACCAAAACAATGCCTGAGATTGCAAAACAGGTTCTTGGATTTTTCAATTTCCATCTTTTAAAATTTGTGCTCAGTTCTCATGTTGTCATGTTATGGGTGTGAGCTTTGGTATATTGTGGTGTGGCAAGCCTAAGCATTTGGAAAACAAAGTAGGTCAGACATGTTCGTACTTCTGTTTAGCTACCAACTCTGGGCAATCCTGCCGTACTCCTATCACCTTCAATGCTGATCCACAGTGTAAGTCTTCACTGGCTCTCAGGAAAAATTGGTGTCATGAATGACCCACTTATATTTTGAATATGCTTAGCCTGTCTTGAATGTAATACTATACAGAAAGTGATTAATTTGTGATTTGCACCTTCTAAAACTGACTAAATAGCCATTAAAAAAAGGTGTCCTATGTTTACAGCTAGACTAGAATTACTTTCCAAGAGAATTGTGCTTTCAAATCACCAGTGAAGGGCCCCACTCAGAATCCATACTTTCTTTCTTTTCTTCCTTTTTTTTTCTCCTCCTTTTTTTATGGTTAAGTTGTGCCCAATTTAGATTCCTTTCTTCAATCATGCTTTGGTACAAGTGCTGGAGGCTGAAGAGGATCCCCCTGTACTCAAATCATCCTGCCATTTCTCTAGGCTGCGCCTCCTAGCATTCATGAAGAAGTTACTGACAGTGGTAAGTTCCAAGCCCAGCTGTTGGGAGATGGTGATCTGCATTTCTTTGGATGGACGTTTGTTCTCTTTGAAGATGGCAAAAAGTGTTCTGCGCTGGAGATCGGTGAAAACCAGACGAGATTTCTTCTGGGAATTGTTCCGGTCTTTGTTCGGTTCTTGTTCTTTGCGTTTGCATGCTTGGATAACCAGAAAAGAGAGAGAGAGAAAAAGAATCAATGTTTGCAGAAGTACCAATAAACTGAGCAGGGGATACAGTGAAAACATTGATAAAACTGTACAGTGGATGTAGACTGTTAAACTGTATTGTGCGAATTGTAACGCTGTCAATAACCACCGTTCTCAGGTTCATCTCTTAAGAATGCGAGTCACTGATATGCCTAGTGTGGGCAGTAAAACCAAAGAGATCAATGATCTGAATTAATACTGAGTAAATAATTAGTACTTGAAAAAGCTTTCTAGGAGGAATCCTATAGGGGTGACTTTGGTCCCAACCACAGCTAAAAGGCCTGATTTTTCAAAAATGACTAGTGATTTTGAGTCACTCCAATTCTAGGCGCTGAGCACCCATCCACTGAAAATTAGGCACCCTCAGGTGTCATCCAAAAATTAAGGCTCTCAAAAAAATCACTATCCTCTTTAAAAATTGTAGGCTTTTAGGTCTATTCCTGTTATAAACGGCCCCCTTTCAGAAACATAACTCCTCCATAAAATTCGCTTCATGATCTGAAATGTAGAATACAAAATTTCAGCCTAGAAAAGAAAATTCAAACTATATCTGCCTCGCCCTTCCCACTAGCTAACAGAGAGTGTCACTGTTTTCAGATACTTTTTGCGTGCTCTTATAACACACAATAGGCTCAGATTTTATTTTGCAAACGAAATTGTGGAGGCTGTTAGTCCATTATGTCAATGGAACCATTTAGGAAGTGGATCTATGCACAGAAGAAATACAAAATGGAAATGACTACTATATGCATGCAGAGCATGTACTCCATGGGCATGTTGAGGCAAAGAGCCTTTTCTTAGGTCTAAAATTACATATGCACTCCAGTGAACTGCAAAAGGCACTGCAGTGGTGAGGTGAAGGTAAAAATCTGCTGTGTAAATGTACAGGAGAAGGTAGAGAGCTGAACCAGCATAATCCACCCCCCTTCTTACAAAGCCTCACCACACAGACACCATCCATCTGGAGCTCTGCGGATTGAAAGGATACGTCAGCATGGTAGCAGTTTGAATCTAGCAGACAGCCCTCCACACTATTATCTGCTAGCAAATCAACGTAATTTCCATGGGAAATTCCAGAGGGAGTGAATGCTGACAGTTCCAGCATTAATTCCTGCTGCAAACCTTGAAGAGGGAGTAGAAAGGCATGGACTCACCAAGGTTAGGAAAAAGAAAAGGATTACTTGTGGCACCTTAGAGACTAACCAATTTATTTGAGCATGTAAATTGGTTAGTCTCTAAGGTGCCACAAGTACTCCTTTTCTTTTTGCGAATACAGACTAACATGGCTGTTACTCTGAAACCAAGGTTAGGAAGGGATGCTCACAGTTTAGCATGGAGAGGAGGCTGTCTGCACAAATCCCCTAAAAATCTATGGAACTCCCCCACAGACCTCAGGACATACGTCTGGATAGAGGACTATGTCCAACTCCTATGCCTTGAACTATGAAGTCTGGGCCAGATTTTTAATGGTATTTTGGTGCCTAAAAATGCAGATGGGGGCTTAGTGGGATTTTCAAAAGCACCTTAGTGTGAAAATCCCCCTTGGCACCTATCACATCTTCACTCACTGAAATACCTTTAAAATTCTGGCTCTCTGTGCTCTGCACTCAAATTTTCCCTAGCTTTCCTCTTCCTGTGTGTTGTCACGAGAGAGGATGGTTTGGCCCCAAATGCTGTCAGACACCTGTGTCACTAACTAGAAATGTGGAAAAGTAAAGGACGCATTCTAGAGGACAGGCCAGGACTAGGCCTCTGAAGAGCTGTGTTCCAGTCTCAGCTCTGCCACAGAGTTCTGTGTGCCCTTGGGCAAACCATTTAATCTCTCTGGGCCTCAGCTTCCCACTCTGTAGAATGGGGACAAGGAATACCTACTTAACAGTGGTGTTGGGAGACTTAGTTCATTAATGTTTCTAAGGCGCTTTGAGATCCTCGCATGGAAGGCCCTATAGGAGTGAAAAGTGTTATTATTACTTTTTTACAAATTACTCATTCATACCATTTAAAGCTCTTATCGTAGATGCAAATCTGGAAGGGTTTACCCCAACTTTACCCCAAACTTCAGCCGAACTAAACCATTTTTTGAAATTTAGAACTGTCTGGATACTTTTCTCCACATCTCCTATTATTTGTCATTTTCATCCATATCTGCATCAGCTACAACCAGGAAAAGAGCTGCTGAAACATGCCAAGAGTTGTGGTGCTATTTATAGCCCAAATGGGGACAAGAAGTACCAGAAAGCTGTCAAGCATGTTTATTCTCTTGAGATTTCCAGGCACATTTTGCAGACTTGAGATGTTCCAATAAAGTTCAGCTAAGAATCAAAAGTCTTGATGTTTATCAGACCATGAACTAAACTTCTGGACCTTTTGAAATTCCTGCATTGCTACTGGGAAGGTGTAACATGAATGAGACATAGAGGTCAAGCCAGTCTTTTAATATTATTCAAATGGAAAGCAGACCTAAAGTTCAGCAATTTTATTTTCACTAGCCTAGCCCAAACTCCCCACAAAAACCAAAACCAAACCAACCAAACCCCAGAAATATCCAAACAAAAAAAACCTCCCAGTTCCCCACATCAAATTATAAATTCCTCAAATGATATGCAGATTGTATTATCCCATGTTAATTATTTAATATTAAAAACACAAAACCAAGAAAATTCAGTTAAAACTAAAACCCCTGTTTAAAAAGTACATTTAATGATGCAATATCCTTCTTATTTATTTATTTGTGCAGTATGAGGTGATCTAGATGCAGTGCTTGCATTCTATGATGCTGAGCATTATGGAGAAACCCTAGATAGCTACCTTAGATAGAGAATTATCAGCATGCCCTTTAAAACCTTGATTCAATCAGTCTCAGAATAACATTTTTTGATCAACAACTTAAAAGGGCCATTGTCAAGGTCAGTAGGCCCGAAATGTCACTCACCTTTTCTTTTCCTCTGTCTGTCTGCAAACTCTACGCAATTCTTTCTGGCTTTGATCCTGCAAGGTGCTGAATACTCTGGCCCTGATCCACCAAAGCACTCAAACACATTCTTAGTTTTAAATAAATGACTAACCCCATGGAAAGCAATGAGGCTAATCACATTGTTAAAATTAAGCACATGCTTAAATACTTTGCTGGATTAGGACCAGAATGCTCAGCACCTTGCAAGATTGAGCTAGGTATGTCAGTTCAAACCTCCCCGTCAAAATCACAAATACTTCAATGATCTTCTTATGAAACAGGAAAGATCAAGCGTAGGTGCCCCAAATTCATGAACAACCCTACAATAGCAAATCAATTTGTGTGCGACAGAAGACAAAATTTTGTCATATGAAACCAGATTTCAGTTTCAAGCTTCCACGGATTACTGTAAATTGCAGTTAGAAGAAAAAAACATATGAGATAACCCCTTCATGGCATTTTTTGCTGTTGCTAAATAATCCACATCAAGTATATGCACACTCGGGGGTAGAGTATCTGTGACAGCCTCCCATTTCATAACCCCCCCCCTTTTTTTTTTTTGCAAAATGGAATTGTTTTCCAACCAGCCCTATTAGGAATTAACATTTTCTTCCTAAATCACCCCGCTCCACGCTCCACAAGGGACCTCTCTCCAGCCTCCTAGCAACATGAGCAGAGACACCATTCCCAACTCCCCCTTCTGTCTGTAACAGATAAACTGGTTATTTGATTCACACCCAGTAAAGAAACAGGTTTTATGGTTAATTTAAAATCCAACATAACCTGTCAATTATGGTATGAGGCTCAACGAAACCCTATTTAGAGCTGGTTTGCTTGAAACTTGTCACAGGTTCTTCAGGCAAACTGATGTCCTCAGATTAATTTAAGGCTAGTGGGGTTGCACAGGTGTCGCTGAGGGCTCAATCTGAAGACAATGGGTGGCAGAGATGCGGCTGATGGCATAATTTGGCCTGCATATTACAATGAATATGGAACTCCAGGAGGCTCTTTTTACAATGTCATTTGTTAGGGTGGATCAGCAGTTTAGCGACAAAATTCCATCAAAGGCCAAAGGGCCATAGCAGGCCCCAATTCAGTGGAATCAGTGTTTCCAATGTACTGGATAAGGCAACTGTGGACTGGGATAGCTGAGGAACTCCATATGACTAGCTCCATGCTTGCTATTCTTAGAGCAGAATACAGCGGGCCTTAGTATCAGGCTGAGGAGAGCTGGGGGGGCTGCTTCTCCTCTGATACCAGTTTTACAGTAGCAAAACTCCATTGACTTCCATAGTAAGTGAGAGGAGAAGGGGGGTGCCTAGGTGTCATGGCTCCTGTTTCAGCCTGGGGCTGGCTGCAGAATGGGCTGGATTCTGTCCACCACAACAGTGCATATAGGCTGTTCTGTATATACGTTCAGCCACCTCATGCATGGCCCATCCACAGCTCTCTGGATGGCCCATGATTGTTTGATGAAGCACAGGGTGATTACAGACGTGGGGCCCCATAGGAAAGCATTTAGAACTTCTTGTGCAGACTAAGATACTGCCTGTGACTAGTCTATGAGGCTTTCCAAAGGGAGTCAGTGAAGGACCTGCTTGTCCGGGCTGATTAGAGCGGGATGGAAGCAGCCTCCAAAGCATCTGACTCTTCTGACAGGCTAAACTCCCTCTGCAGCCTAAGTGAGGAATGGGGGAGCCTCCTAACAGGACCATGGTCAGCAACATAAATGGAAATGAACGTTCATGAACAAATCCAATTAAATATTGTCATGTGCACAAATGAGCTCCACAGCGCAATCCCAATTGTGCACTCAACTGAGCAATCAGGTGTACGATGTGCCCTATTCAAACACGTGTAGGTCGATGCAACTCCATTAACTTCAATTGACTACAGTATACTGATGGTTCTGCAGCTCAAAACATCTCATAATCATAGAATCATAGAAGATTAGAGTTGGAAGAGACCTCAAGAGGTCATCTCGTCCAACCCCCTGCTCAAAGCAGGACCGATCCCCAACTAAATCATTCCAGCCAAGGCTTTGTCAAGTCTGGCCTTAAAAACCTCTAAGGATAGAGATTCCCCCACCTCCCTAGGTAACCCATTCCAGTGCTTCACCACCCTCCTAGTGAAATAGCGTTTCCTAATATCCAACCTAAACCTCCCCCACTGCAACTTAAGACCATTACTCCTTGTTCTATCATCTGCCACCACTGAGAACAGCTGAGCTCAATCCTCTTTGGAACCCCCTTTCAGGTAGTTGAAGGCTGCTATCAAATCCCCCCTCATTCTTCTTTCCTGCAGACTGAACAAGCCCAGTTCCCTCAGCCTCTCCTTGTAAGTCATGTGCCCCAGCCCCCTGATCATTTTTGTTGCCCTCCGCTGGATTCTCTCTCGAATTTTTCCACATCCTTTATGTAGTGGGGGCCCCAAAACTGGATGCAACACTCCATATGTGGCCTCACCAGTGCCTAATAGAGGGGAATAATCACTTCCCTCGATCTGCTGGCAATGCTCCTACTAATACAGCCCAATATGCCATTAGCCTTCTTGGCAACAAGGCCACACTGCTGACTCATATCCAGCTTCTCATCCACTGTAATCCCTAGGTCCTTTTCTGCAGAACTGCTGCTTAGCCAGTTGGTCCCCAGCCTGTAGCGGGGCATGGGATTCTTCCGTCCTAAGTGCAGGCCTTTGCACTTGTCGTTGTTGAACCTCATCAGATTTCTTTTGGCCCAATCCTCCAATTTGTCTAGGTCACTCTAGACCCTATCCCTACCCTCTAGCATATCTACCTATTCACCCCCAGCTTAGTGTCATCTGTGAACATGCTGAGGGTGCAATCCATCCTATCATCCAGATCATTAATAAAGATGTTGAACAAAACCGGCCCCAAGACCGACCTTTGGGCCACTCCGCTTGATACAGGCTGACAACTAGACATCAAGCCGTTGATCACTACCCCTTGAGCTCGACAATCTAGCCAGCTTTCTATCCACCTTATAGTCCATTCATCCAATCTATACTTTTTTAACTTGCTGGCAAGAATACTGTGGGAGACCATATCAAAAGCTTTGCTAAAGTCAAGATATATCACGTCCACTGCTTTCCCCATATCCACAGAGCCAGTTATCTCATCATCAAAAGCAATCAGGTTGGTCAGTCTTGACCAATCCCGCCAGCAGACTCATATAAACTGAACTGCAGAGGTGACAGAATAGAAGTACTGAAGATAATAGGTGCTGGAACTAGGGGTGCTGCTGTACCCTCTGGCTTGAAGTGGTTTCCATTATACACAGGGTTTACAGTTTGGTTTACTGGCTCTCAGCACCCCTAATATACAAATTGTCCCAGTGCCCCTGTGCAGGATCCTACACAAGGGAGCCTGGGGTAAGGGAGTGTAATTACCTCACACTGAGCATTACCCATCTCACAAAGAAAAGGAGGAAGCCACCCAAGAGGAATTCCATCCACGCCTGTCAGAATTCATGAGGGTGGGTGGGTCAACAGATCAATTACATCAAAGGCTGCTAATGGATCTTAAAAAGTTCAGTATAAATAGCTGATTTTTTATCCATTAGCAGGAGGAGACCTTCTAGCAGGAAAACCAATGTCATCTTCATAATGTGTCCAAGGCTAAAACTAGACTGAGGGAGGTAACTGCACAAAATCCACATTTTGACATGCTTAGGTAACATGCTAAGACCAAAATATTCCTATTAGATAAGTGATTGGATTTGCAGATGTGCTGTTGGAGCTAACCTAACTTTAGGCACTTAAGTTTGAAAATTTAGCATCTCTGGAACTGGAAACAGGATCTGACTCATCTGCCTCCCTTCACACTGGATGGAAATGGGCGTAAACTAAATCGATGTTGATGGAGGTGCATCCACCTGCACCTATTGCAATAAGGCACAGCTGTGTGCCTGATTGCTCAGTTGGGTATATAGCTGAAATTGCACTGACAAGATCATTTCTGCACATCACCATATTTCTTTGGATTTGTGCAAGAAGGTGTGCACTTAATTGAATTAATTGGGCCTGATTTGTCTCTTACACCAGTTTTATACCAATGTAACACAATTAACTTCAGTGGAGTTACTCCTCTTTTACACTGAGTGTAAGGTCAGAGTCAGGCCCTTTGAAATGAAATTCTTTATCTCTACCTGTATTTTTGGATTAGATTGTAATTCAGAGTCACTATTGCCTCCCTGATTTTCCTCCCTTCCCTGCCCGCCCACTCCTGCCCACCTATGATGAATGAGGAATGGGCATGCAGGAGGCTGTTCTGACTCCTCATGCTGTGACCTGCAGCGCTCTTAGCCTATGCTGAGGAGTAAGGAAAGGAATGGTCACAATTCTGCCCTTACTTATGCCAGAGTTACAAGCTAGGTGTGGTAATATCTTTAATTGGACCAACTTCTGTTGGTGGAAGGGACAAGCTTTTGAGCTTCACAGAGCTCCTCATTATGCCAGAATGACAGCTGCCATGTCAAATGCGGGGACAATGAATGCATTACTCAGAGACTGTAAGTGGGAATTGCTTTTATGGCATAAGCATCAGAAAGAAAACTAGTGCACATGGCATGATTCCTTTTCATGCAACACATTGAGACTTCAGTGTAAGTCATAGTGGACCCATAACTGTATATGGATCCTACGCATGTCCAAACGGAGAGATTAACTGTAAAATTAGGCAAAGTCAGGGCCACACTTGCTGTCCACCCTCCCGCTCCAGAGTTGACGGCATGTAAGAGATGCAGCACTTTTGTAGCAGGGATGGACTAGTGGCGAAAGGGTGCTCAAGGAGTGCCTCTCTGACAATCCACCAGTGGAGGACACTTTCCTGGAGCTTTTGAGTGCTAGGAGAAGACCTTACTAACAAGCCTGCTGGTGATCCATAGACCCGCAGGGTAAATTCTGCTGGTTTGAAGCCATGATTTCTTAATCCTTTTTGCATATGCTGCAGCACATACCTGAGTGGGGACACATATATTTCCATTTCAGAGCAGAGGTAACATGCACTACAGCATGTGTCCCCCTGGTCACAATGAGTCACCCTACTTTACCTCAGGAGGGTGGCTCTGAGACCTACAGCAAAGCCAATTCCCTTTGTCCTCCTCCAGTATGTGGCCACTATTAACAAAAGGCAGATTTTGTCCAGCATTTGGAAAGTGCTTTTGGCTGGAAAAGACCATTTAAATGTGTAATGTTATTATTATATTATTCTGGTACTAGAGATGGGCCTAAACCAACCCACCAGGTTATTATTATTTGTATTACAATAGTCAACAAAAGTTGGAGTCTCGTTGTGCTAGGTGCTGTACATTTGCAAAGCAAGAGACTGCCTTGCCTTGAAGAGCTTACACATTTAATAGACAAAAGAGAAGGGAAGAATGATTATTTCCATTTTCAGATGAGTAATGGAGGCACAGAGAGACTAAAGACCAGAATTTCAAAATGAGCTCAGCACCCACAGAGAGTGCCAGAATTTCAAAAGAGTTCAGCAGATGGAGTGTTGAGCTCATTTGAAAGCTTAGGTGTAAGTGTCACAGTGGTAGCTTCTGGGTCCTGAGCTCTTTTTGAAAATCTGGGCCCAGGTGTCTTGCACAAGGTCAAAAAGGAAGTTTGTAGCAAAGCCAGGAATTGAATCCTGATCTCTTGAGGCCTAGTGCTGTGCCTTACCACAAACCAGTCCTTTCTCTCAACAGCCATGCACTTTGGGCAAGTTCTGAGTGGGATTCAGTGCCCCACCTGAGCTTTCCCACTGGCCTCTTTTTCCATAACAGGACTAAACTATATCCCGATATCTAAACACCCCAAACCCTGGGAAAGTTTAGACCTGGATCCAGAATTTCATGACTCTGACTTAAAGGGATGAATCAGAACTCCTGATCCAAACACCCCCAAACTTTGGAAAAGCTTAGATTGGATCTGAACGGTATAGCTTGGGGGCCTTCTCTAATTATGACAACAAACAAAACAAAGCTCAAAGCTCTTTCTTCTATTTATGATAAAAATAAATGTCCCCTACCCTCATTTATCTAATTTCCATTATATTTCCCGGTCTTGTTTATTTCTCCACTGTCTTATTGTTTTACATCTCTGCTTTCCCCGGATTCTTTTTTGTATTATATTGTAACTTCTTCTTAGACTTGGTTTGGGAACTAATGACTTTTATTTTGATGGGGGAAGATTATGGAAATTATGGACTTATGGGACAGAAATAATTTTTCACACATTCCTTCCCCCTCTGCCCACCTCCAAATAACCAAGTCCTATTGAACTAACATATTTGGGGCAACGGGTGGAGAGTAGAGTAAGAGGGGAAAAGTATGAAATTGATGGTGTTTTTTGTTTGTTTTGTTTTTGTGCACTGGGGAGCATATTCCAGTATTTAGTTCAGGAAATATCTCACGCATGATGAAGACTGGCCAAATTTTTTTGAACAAACCCCTTATTAAAATGTTGTCAGCATGTCACTGTCTCTATATGTGTGGCTGCAACCTGTTCTCGCCTGTTGCTTTTTATATTTTATAACTTGCCTTTCTTTTTCCATTCGTCGTGTCATCTCACTAGCTAAATTTTTCATTAATTTTTATTTCAGGTTGATTTCTTTCTTCTATTCTTTCTCTCTCCACTTTCCAACTGGTTTTCTTCCTCCTTTCTTTCTTGCTCTCTCTCTCTATTTTCTCCATTCTTACTGTACCTTCTCTCCATGTTTTTCTTTTCTCACCTCTTCTTTCCTTCCTCCTCTTAGTTTTGTCCCTTTTCTCTCCTTCTATCATCTGCCATCATTTTCTTCCTGGGCATCATGTGAAATTTTGCATGAATTATCTTGTGTGATATGGTACAAAACTATATTTTGTATGGCACATTTAATGCAAACCATATCACAAAACACTTCACACTATTTTTTTACATAAACACAACTTTTCCTGTGATATTACTTTGAAAACACAATGGCCCTGATTTTGATCTCACACTGGTTTTACACTGGTGTAATATGAAAGGTTTCAGTGGGTTACTCCTGATTCATACTGTTGTAAATCAAGGGAGAATCAGGCCCAATGAAAACAGAAGATTTCATTGTGATAATTTTGCTACAAGACAACCTTTTCCTCCAATCATCAGGTAGTCCAGAAAGGGAAAAAAGCATTCTGAAGTCTCGGACAGAGGTAAACATGCAATGACCTAATTCAGCCTTGGTGTAAACTGGTGCAGCTACACTGGAGTAAATGGAGCCTTAGGACATGACTGGATTTCAGTCATGGACCAGATCTAAAGCACTAAAAGATGTCTGGAATTTGAGGGTGGAGAATGTATGATTTAAAAACCACTGGTTTCCCCGGCTAATGTGGTAAGGGCTCATAGGAGGAACCTGGTTTGCCATCTGTTCCCCCAGTGACCACTGAGCTTTCTCGTCCCCTCACCAAGACTTCTCCATGATCTCGACTCAACTTCTCCCAGTACTTCCCCACAGGGTTTCCATTTGTCTAATCTCCGGCCCACTCCTTAGTTCTCCTCCTGAGTATTCTCTTCCACACAAGTTCTGCCACCCATGAACTCCTTCCTTATTCCCTCTGGAGCTCTCTATAAACATACTTTCAAACTCATGCTCTTTCCCACTGAGGGGTCTCTTCTGTATCCCAAAGCTTTTATTCCACCCTTAAGCTACCAGATAATGCTATCCAAAATAACGTTTTATTATATGTCTGAGAGAAAAAGAAGGTTTTAATGTAGTCATACTGGATTTTTCCATACGGTATTTTACTAAGTCTTTTGTCTCAAATCCAATTCCATGATATGCCAATGAAAGGCAAGGAATATGATGCGCTCTTACATATTCACTGCAGTTTGTAATAGGTTTTGGGACATTGGGAGGACTATGATATTTTCTAACATCACTAATTTATGTCCAAAGACATTCTGTGTATTACAGTTATTGGTATCTAATAATAAATAATGCAAAGCTACGTGCTTCTCAATGCATTCAGTAAATACTTTCCTTGAACCGTTAAGTTTGCTCTTGAAAAGGAACCATAAAGGCAAATGTTTTCCTTGATGTGCATTTATCAGAAAGGAAAAATGGAGTGGGAACTCTCTTGTGAGATACAGTTATTGTCTAGGAAACTTGCCTAGAGAGCGAGATTCATTTTTAAGGAGGGAGAGGAAGGAGCCATCTTGATTTCAGAAAAGTCTTGATTTTATGTACTGGAATTAATATTGAATGTTGTCTGTAAAAGACAATAGGTAGTTGGCAATAACTGTGAGCTTTAACTGTGGACATTTGGAGCAAGAAACACAGATGCATCTTTCTTTGCACTAGGCTGCACTGGAGAAAATAGGAGTTTCTATAGGAACACTTTGAAAAAGGGTCATAGCCTGACTCACCACTGTGTTACTCCAGTTTTACACATGCATAAAATCATTGACTTCAATGGAGCTACACTAGCATAAAATGGTAGCAGCACAGTGGTGAATCAGGCCTTCAACATTTTTCTGTAAAAGAAGGACTGTCCTTCCTAAATAAGGACAGTGGGTTTGATTTAAACAACAAAAAACTAAATAATGGGATCTGAAAGCAGCAGAACTTTTAAAAAAAATCACCAGAACTTAAAAAAAACAAAGTTTGTCATGGTTGCTTTCTTATAATGTCACTTTAGATATGAAGGCGCTGGAATGCAGAATCAAAGTGGGAAGTCTGCAGTTCAATCTGAAAAGTGAGGCTGAGACAGGAGCAAATGGAGCCAGTCTATCAAGCTGTGCAGTTATGTATTTTTAATCAACCTTCATGGATTAAAAGATACATTTTTTCCACCATAGAGAGCCAGATTCTGATCTCAGTTACAGTGGTTACAATTTAGAATAATCTTCATAGTTACTCCAGCTTTTCACAGGTCTAACTGTATCAAAATTTGGCCGAAGACTCAGGTTCTGACACAGATGTCACTTGCACCACTGCAAACCCAGAGAAACTCTAGTGAAGTCAATGGAGTTAAACTGGTGTTAAACCCTGATCCAGCAAAGCACTTACACACAAGTTCCGATTTAATTCCATTGACTTCAGTGAGACGACTCACAGGCTAGAAGTGAAGCATGTGCTAAAGTGCTTTGCTGGATCTAGAACTCAGTGACAGCAAAATAAGGCTCTCATTTTTTCCTTTCTAACATATACAGCAGCTATTACATAGCTTTGCTCTGAATATATTACTTTTATATGTGAATTTAGTGTTCATGAAAGCTGCCTGAAGGATGAAGTCTTCTGTTTATCAACTGAACAGGTACAGTAACTCTGAACAACAGTACAAACTTCCCCTCATGGGACCTGACTTGGTGGGATGAAGTCTAGGAATGAGAGGGTAATTCTTGTTCCAGGCTCATTCCATCCTTGGTCTCTCTACAGAGCTTGCCAAAAAGGCTGCCAGTTAGCATCATCTGCAGTGGTGATTTTGTGATGAGACACCTGTGTCCAGTAAATTTAGACTAAGACCACCAAGTCATTCCATCTGGGCCACTGGATGGCTTTAAGATGGTAATGACTTTTGGTCACTATCACCCAGGACTAGATACAAACTGATAATGTAGAGGTGAAAATCTTCCTACCCTAGTACACATCCTCTGAGCCACCCAGACGACCTGGCATTGAGAATTTTACTGTATTATATTACATATTCCAAGGCATCTTTAAGAGACCAGTTTACTGTGTATGTATCACAAGATACATTCTGGAGTTGTCATTAGAACTGGACATTTAGTGCGAAATGCTTTTCCTCTAATATTTGTTCAGATTTTTATGTGAATCAGTTTTGCCCATGCCTATGCCCCTTTTCTAGTGAATGAGTCAGCTGGCAGGAATATTTGTGGAAATAGTGAATTTAAAGCAAATAATGAAGAATGTTGCAATTTGTTTCGAATTCTGGAACATGTATACATGCACTAGAAACTTGATTCGAAGAGTTATGTTTTTTCCAGCAGAAACATAGCATGTGGCTATATATCCAGTCAAAACTAAAAAAAAAATAACTCAAACTTTGAGGACTGAATATTCCCAACAAATTGCTTGTGCACAATCTACAAAGAAAGAATTATCCACAGAAACTAGTTACTACACTACACCACACAGCTCTAGATGTAAATAGTTAGGAGAGCACAGGTATGACTGGAATTAAGGCAAATGCCTTTTTGTTTGAAGCAATACAAAATACTGGCACTATATACCGGCACTAGTTTACAGGGAAAATTGCATGTCACTTTTCTTTAGTAATATCAAAAAGTCCCAATTTGTTCAACAACCTAGAAATGTAAGAAAGATGAAAGCACAATGACAAAAACATATACTTCTCCTGCTCGTCATCATCCTTGTTAGTGTTATTATTTTATTATAGCAGCGCCTAGAGGCCTCCATTAAGATGAGGGCCCAACTGTGCAAAGTATCGTACAATACACATAGAAAAACAGAGTCCTGCTCCAGAAAAGCTTATAATCCAAACAGAAAATGCAGACAAAGGGTTAGTGGAGGAGAAAGTATCAAGAATTATTCTATCAAGGATCCAGTTTGTCTCTGACTGGCAAATGTGATAGGTGCAGCTGACATTCAATAAAACTTTTTTTTTGGAACAATTCTTGAAGGCAATAAGTCACTCCGTTGGCAGTTCAATGTCCATCCTCAGATCACTCTAATGTAGTCATCTGCCCAGACTTAAGAGAAGAACACTGGAAACAAGAAGAATGTAATGCCTTTATGAGGCACTTCCCTGGAACAGCCAAATATGAGCATCATTAAGAAAAACAACATGGTGTGGCTCTGAGATGTGGTGAAATCCTTCACAGAGTTATTAACTTTAACAACAATACAGGAAGCCTGTCAATGCACAAAGATATATCTCAGAAGCAGAAGCTGCTGGAGCTTGAAAGAAAGGAAAAGAAATGTCATATGGGGCCATTCTGCCCTATGGTACTGTCATGAGGCTTAACCCCCATCATCTGCAAAGCTAGCGAATGCATCCAGTTACTCGTGCTCTGCACCTAGGGAGGTGAGTAGCTAATTGGCTCCCAGCCAGAGGGGACAGAGCTAAGCCATAATAAGTAGACTGAAGGAGTTTAGTTGAGAGAAGGAGATGGCAGAGGAGACAGGTGTGTCTCATTGAGAGAAGCCCAGGGTTAGGATACACAAACAGAGGCAATGGGGCAGCACACTACAGGGCCAGCATAGGCTCCTGCAAGAGAAGCCTTGAGATAGGGTCTGCTAGTGAATATGCCCAATTAGGAACTGGAACCTGGGGAGGTGAGTAGCTAATTGGCACCTGGCCGGAGGGGAAGGAGCTAAGCCATAATAAGTAGACTGAAGGAGCTCAGTTGAGAGAGAGATGACAGAGGAGGAGACAGGTATGTCTGATGGAGAGAATCCCAGGGTTGGGGTACACAGACACAACCGGGGCAGTGCAGGCTACTGGAAAGGAAGCCCCGAGATAGGGACTGTAAATAGAGAAGACAAGACTTCAGTATCTCAAGATGGCAGAGGACTATTCAGTTTTGGCTGGATTTATGATACCGCGGAAGGGGTGTGAAATTAGGTGACTTGGCCAAGGCCTGAGACCCCGACAACCTGGGGCCAGAGGAAGGCGGTCGGCAGAAGGGGCTGGAGCCAAAGATAGTGTCAACCTTCCGCACTGATGCAAGCGAGTAAGCCCCACCAGACGTACATGTAAAAAGCTGGAGCAAGTGGCTAGACACTGTTTCCCTTCTCCACCAACCTCTGGCAATGTGACATAAATTATTTTTGCAGGGGCTAAATTCACAAAGGCACTTAAAAGCCTAACAGCTATTTTAGATTTTTGTGTCCCAGACTTAGGTGCCACTGGCATTGACAAACTCCACTCTCGGCAGCCACCTAAACTCACTTAGCCCCTAAGTTATTGCACACAAAGTTCCCTAGACACCTATGTCTCTGCCTCTGAGCAGGTGCATGGCTGCCTCACTCTAAGTATTCAGATACCTTAGCCCCAGTGAGATTCATGAACTGGGGGAAGATAGGCACTTCCCTGCTTTCAGGGCCGAATCATGTACGTATACTCAGAGCCACCTAACTCTACATCCTGCTGCTGCGAACATTTAGATGTCTGACTCCAGGAGAAGGTTCACAACTGTGAATCCCAAGTGAAGACAGGTGCCCCTCTGCACCCCAGTGTCCATCTCCCTGAGAGGGGCAGTGTTTAGCACATAACCATTTCTTTGGTCTCTCCCATCGGCGATCTTAAGTGGGGCAGCAAGCTGGCTTTTGTTAATCCCATTCTTAGGCACTCTGTCTCTCCCCATTCATTGTATAGGTAATCTAGGTTCAGCCTTTGTGAATCCCAGTGATTTTCTAGGTGCCTAAATCCCTTTGTGAATCTAGCCCCAGGAATAAACTATAACAAAATAATACTCATGGTGGCAATTTGAAAACTCCAAACTCAATTGGGAAGCTAATTATAACATCCACATTTCATATGAGGGCACTTATGCTTATTTAGAAACCTAAAAGTCCATTTTCCATTCTGATGAGACACTTTTAATGGCATCTGGATGTTCTATTTAGATGCTAATGTCTGAGGATGAAGCCCACAGTTGTCAATGAACATAAGTCAGACTGATCTGTTTTGGGGATGTTTTTGTCACAACCATAAAACTGATTAAAGAACCAGTAAAATGATTCACTGAAAATATAAAACATATATGTCTGAAACTTTAAGGCATGACTGCTCTCACTCACACTGGTTTTATACTACTGTAACTCCAATTATTAATTATTACTATTATTAATCATTCTTATTGCAGTGGTGTCTGGGGATCAAACAAGTCTGGAGCCTGATTGGGCTACAGGCTATACAAACACAGAGAAGTACAGAATCCCTGCCTTGAAGAGCTTACAATCTAAATATGACTTCAATAGATTCAATCCTGGTTTAAAGCAATTTGAATTAGATCAGAACTGAGCCCAAGAGTTTCTGATGGGATATCTTCTTAGTGAAAAAAACCCTATCATCACCAAGAAATCCATTTAAATCTATTTGCAATGACCCCACAAAAAAAGAGAAAATCAGAACAATTGTTCTGTAAATTCTATATAGAGTAAGCCTGCATTGTGCAATATATTTTACTGTGGAAACTTATTTTATTTAAAAAAAAAAAAAGACCCTGAAAAATGAGATTGGACTGGGATTTTCTTTACAAACAAACAAAAAAACAAACAAACACAGGAATATGTATGACATATGTCATTTTGAATAGATAGTATTCATGGGAGAAAATTCAGTTTCATTGTGTTTATTATTGTTGTTATTTTATTTTGTAAATCTTGATTTCTATTTTTTTCATATGCTGGATTAAAGCACTTTTCTGAGCTGCCCCTTTTTGAGCTGGTTAGACCTGACTTTTGACAGAGCTGTTCACATTTTTTGTACACTGCAATTGCCTTCATGTTTTGTTATGTGCAATGGATATCTATTTTCTAGGTGATTTTTATCTTGACACCTCTAAAGGATAGAAAAGTGGCTGTCCGACTCCAAGTAAGCTTTATCCTAGTTAGGAACAATCCAGGATTTACACAAAGGCAGACTTATAAGAGAAGGAATATCTCTCCTGGGGATCACATTCTTAGTTTGGCCTTTAGGCCCCATTTGTCTCCTTCAGTATGACTTCCCTCCCATATTTGAAGGGTATACGCAGAACCAGCTCCCCTTAGTGTGATATGCTTTGTGCTCAGCATGGTACAGCCTTTGCCACACCAAGCAGAGTTGTTCAGATCTTATCTTCTTCCACTAGGTAAAGTAACTAATGGGAGCAGGAGCATAGTGAGCATTCTGGGCCTGATGAAGCATAACAAGCTTAACTTGAAGCTCATTAATAGTCCCAGTGATTTAAATGGAACTACTCAAAGGGTTTGCACCCACTTCATTTCAGTCAATGGAAAAACTCCAGTTAACTTCAGTGGTGGACACTGGGGGCTCCCACATGTAAAGTTAAGCACGTGTGTCTCTTTGCAGGGCTGGGGCCCAGAGCTCAATGTTTTGCACAGTGGAGCCCTTATTCGTGGATAAAAAATGCCATCAACTCTTGCATGCATTGCAAGAAGGTGACCATACATGTAAAAAGCATAAGTGATTAATGAGTCGTAAAAAATATATTAACTGGAAAGCTGAGGTAATTAGTATGAAAAATCTTTCATGAAACAGGTTTGACAAAGGCCACCATTGAGTACTATGAATTTGTAGTGTTATTTGAAAGTAGAAGCAAAAATATTATAGCAAAGTATTAGTGTATTTTATCGTTAGATATTATCAAGCTCACCCAAAAGCTACCTTGGTTATAATAAGAAAAGGAGGACTTGTGGCACCTTAGAGACTAACCAATTTATTTGAGCATGAACTTTCGTGAGCTACAGCTCACTTCATCGGATGCACGAAAGCTCATGCTCAAATAAATTGGTTAGTCTCTAAGGTGCCACAAGTCCTCCTTTTCTTTTTGCGAATACAGACTAACATGGCTGTAACTCTGAAACCTTGGTTATAATAATTACACACCAAAACGCTGTGTTAAAGGAACCTTATTTAAATTGCAAAGTCAAGTTGAAAGTTAGGGAAAGCTAGATTTAGGGTTGTCTCTGCAACCTTAATTCTGTCTCTCTGTGCAGCTATCCTGTGCACTAACTGTGCACCTTGCATAGAAAACAAAAGACGGGGTCCTGCACTAAAGAGTTTACAATTTAGATTTTAGACATGACGCAGCAAATGAGGAGAAAGGGATGAGAGTCTTGAGAAAGGTCTAGGGCTAAAACCATAAGATCATGTGGCTACTTAGCTTTGACATATACACGTCTTGTTGGTTCTCTTTTGTTTTGATTTTGAATAAAATAAAGCTTCAACTCAAAACCACACACATTAGTATAACCACAATAAAGTCTGCATATGGCAAGACGCATCGTATATTAGGCTCTGATTCAGGAAAGCATATAAGCATGTGAGCTAAGTAAGGGAAAGCACACGGTGGCACTGCCCCAGGAGCAGCTCTGAGGCACAATCCCTCTGTTTACTTGGTGGGGAGGGAACTGCATCAGCCCTTACAAGAGGCAGCATACGCCTCCTGCTAAGTCTAACCTGGGTTTGAGGGATCTATATGGGTTTGCCTAGTCTGCACACCTTCCTGTCTTCCTTCCTGCCCAATTAACTGCAGAGGGATGAAATGGGTGAACACAGCCCTTGCTGTTTCTTCTTTAAATACAAACTCCGACATAAACCTAATCCATTCTGAACCCCTCCTCATTCCATCTCTAATGTTACATAAATGAAGCAAGGGAGCTTTAACCATGTCTCTTGGGAGACTATTTAACAGTGTCGAACATTTCACAGAAGGGGCACTTTTCATATCCTCATCTGACATTTTCCTTTTTTAGACCATAAGAACAGCCATATTGGGTCAGACCAATGGTCCGTCTAGCCCAGTATCCTGCCTTCTGACAGTGGCCAGTGCCAGGTGCCCCAGAGGGAATGAACAGAAAAGGTAATCATCAAGTGATCCATCCCTGTCGCTCATTCCCAGCTTCTGGCAAACTGAGGCTAGGGACATTGCAGAGCATGGTTTTGTATCCCTGCCCGCCCTGGCTAATAGCCATTGATGGATCTATCCTCCATGAACTTATCTAGTTCTTCTTTGAATCCTGTTAGTGTCTTGGCCTTCACAACATCCTCTGACAAATTGTTCCACAGGTTGACTGTGTGTTGTGTGATAAAATACTTCCCTTTGTTCGTTTTAAACCTGCTGCCTATTAATTTCATTGGGTGACCCCTAGTTCTTGTGTTATGAGAAGGAGTAAATAACACTTCCTTATTTACTTTCTCCACATCAGTTCTGATTTTATAGACCTCTATCATATCCCTCCTTAGTCCTCTCTTTTCCAAGCTGAAAAGTCCCAGTCTTTTTAATCTATCCTCATATGGAAGCTGTTCCATATCCCTAATCATTTTGTAGTCCTTTTCTGTACCTTTTCCAATTCTAATATATGTTTTTTGAGATGGGGCGACCACATCTGCATGCAGTATTCAAGATGTGGGTGTACCATGGATTTATACAGAGGCAATATGACATTTTCTGTCTTATTATCTACCTCTTTCCTAATGGTTCCCAACATTCTGTTTGCATTTTTGACTGCTGCTGCATGTCGAGTGGATGTTTTCACAGATCTCTTTCTTGAGCGATAACAGCTGATTTAGACACCATCATTTTATATGTATAGTTGGGATTTTGTTTTCCAATGTGCGTTACTTTGCATTTATCAACACTGAGTTTCATCTTCATTTTGTTGCCCAGTCACCCAGTTTTGTGAGATCCCTTTGTAACTCTTCACAGTCTACTTTGGACTTAACTATCTTGAGGAGTTTTGTATTATCTTCAAATTTTGCCATCTCACTGTTTACCCATTTTTCCATATCATTTATGAATATGTTGAACAGTACTGGTCCCAGTACAGACCCCTGGGGGATACCACTATTTACCTCTCTTCATTCTGAAAACTGACCATTTATTCCTACCCTTTGTTTCCTATCTTTTAACCAGTTACCAATCCATGAGAGGACCTTACCTCTTATCCCGTGGCAGCTTACTTTGCTTAAGAGCCTTTGGTGAGGGACCTTGTCAAAGGCTTTCTGAAAATCTAAGTACACTATATCCACTGGATCACCCTTGTCTACATGCTAGTTGATCCCGTCAAAGAATTCTAGTAGATTGGTAAGGCATGATTTCCCTTTACAGAAACCATATTGTCTCTTCCCCAACAAATAGTGTTCATCAATGTGTCTGATAATTCTGTTCTTTACTATAGTGTCAACCAATTTGCCTGGTACTGAAGTTAGGCATACTGGCCTGTAATTGACAGCATCACCTCTGGAGCCTTTTAAAAAAATTGTCATCACATTAGCTATCCTCCAGTAAGTTGGTACAGAAGCTGATTTAAATGATAGGTTACATATCACAGTTAGTAGTTCTGCAATTTCACATCTGAGCTCTTTCAGAACTCTTGGGTGAATACCATCTAGTCCTGATGACTTATTACTATTTAATTTCATATTTAATTTCACACCATCACCCCACTCCTAATTTTTACTCCCTTCAGTCTCCCTAAACAAATCCTCTCCTTCCTCAGTGCATAGACCCCCCAATACTTGCTGATTTTTAGTACTAGAACAATAGCGACAAAAGAAGCCACAATTTTTTGGAACTGTGAAATGAACACATGAAATAACTGCTAAATGGTAAAGGAGCCAAACCTATTATGAAAAACTAAACAGTCCTTCTAATTTAAATTTAAGTAATTTCTTCATATCTTTTGCAAGGGTAAGACATGCATATTGATCTCTCATATGTTGTTTTATATGTGTGCAGTACAAATTCAGCTAAACCAAGTTATCTGCCTGATGGAGCTTAAAAATGTTTCTCAATTTGATTTCAAACAGAACTCAGTGTGGAGGAAATGTAATTATGTTAGTAATACTAAACACAATGAAATGACCATCAAAACAATTTCCAAAGATTTAAAATGTTTTTCTTTTGATATAATTTAGTTAGGGCACCTCTTGTATGTCTGTGTTAGTACAATCTCTTAAAAAGTAGGCCTCAGAAATCAATTTGATTATCTCTCTGAATTAAGTATGCACAAATGAGAGCAATTGAGATCAATATAAATTAGGTTAAGTACTCCACTGTGTACAAAACCATTATGTAACAAGAAACAATTTGAATGAAGACACAAATAAACACATTGTAAGGGTGTGCAGCATGTACATGTTTATCTGCTTATTTCCGTCAGCTACACATACATTAAACATGCTTGACTTTTTTTTATCCCTATGAATGCCCTTTAAAGGCACTTGTCCATCATGATCAAATACACACAAATGAAAATGCAGTATCCAGTGTGGATTCTGTTATTTCAGGGAAGATCAGGCAATGGACTTTATGGATTGGAAAGATCTCTTAGGTCACCTAACCAAATCCCCATGCCAGTGTAGGAATGTTCCTATGGTATATTTTCTAGTGCTTTTCCCAGGCTATTTTCAAATGCCCCAATATATGGGGATTCCATCACTGCCCCAGGTGGGTATATCTTACACTGCAGCTGGATGCAAGTCTCTCAGTGCAGATTATCAGACTTGTGCTAGCATTGTTCCAGGTAGCACGGTAAAAATAGCAATGTGGCTGTTCTGGCTTGGGCTGGAGTTCAGGATCTCAAGCATAGAGGGACAGGTAGACTTGAGACCCTCAGTTCCAGCCAAAGCTAGAACATTCATATTGCTATTTTTACCACGCTATCTTGAGCCCCTGTAGCATGAGCCTGTTAACCCAGGCTGGGAGACTTCCCACAGCCTCAGAGATCTCATTATCAGGAAAATTGTCCTGATAGCCTAAATTTTCCCTTTCTTCATTTCATCTCAAGGATCCCAACTACACCTTGAACCACGTGAAATAATTCCTCTCTACCCTCGGTGTTTGCCACCCTTCCGATATTTGGAATCTCAGCAACAAAGCCAGTTCTAAAGTGATTAGCAATTAAATCTAATAGTCAGCACCTTGTTAACGTTATTAATAATTTTAGAAAGGTACTTCACTCCATAGAAATTACACTTTTATTTATTATTGGCCTGTTCCAAGGTCCACTAAAATCCAGTGGATAGGCTCCCATTGATTTTAATGGGCCTCAGATCAGATCCTAAATGTATTCGTCTCTTGTATTAAAATATATTCATAAAGACTATTCTCCTCCCCTTTCATCTTCTTTTAAAATATTAACTGTTTTGTTAATATTAACAAAAGAAAGGATGGAAGGAAGAAAGAGAAGAAAAGGAAGATGTTGAGGTGTTTCTTTCTTTAAGTCCATGTGCTGTGTTTAGCAAGTCTCAAGGTAGCTCAGTGATAGGTCCCTTATAAATATGACCTATAATTTAAAGATTAGATTAGATTAGATTAGATTAGATTAGATTAGATTGTTATTTTTGGGGGTAGGGACTATTCTTTACTATATGTGTGTACAACACCTATTATAATAGGGTGCTGATCCCTGACTAGGGTGTCTAAGCAATAATGTAATATGCAACAACAACAATAATGATTGGGCCCATTTATTATACTCTAATGCAAGCATGAGTTGAGGTGTGGTGTGGGTACAAGATTATTTAAGTGTCGTCCTTCCCACTGAGTGGTTGTGAGCCTCAAGCTTGGACTCGTGTAGGCTCCACAGAGCAGCTCCGCTCTGCGTCCTGGCAAGGACCCTGCCCCTAATACATTTATACACCTGTTACTCAAGCCTGACACTGGGCAGGTAACTTGCCCTCTACTTATTAAAAATGTATTACCCCTGGTTTGGAATACTAAACTGCTTTGGTGTACTGGTAGAACCTTCTAAAGGTAGCTGCATTCAAAACTCTTTCATCATTCTGAATGTAAGAATTGGTGCTATCCATTGTATAGCTCTGTACAATTCATTGATGCACCAATCTGTTCCTGAGTTACAATTCTTCAGGTAGATTGTATAGCAGATTCTGCTTTAACAGCACATTGCAAGCAGGCCTAAAATAAATCAAATAAAACTTACAAATTGAAGACAGTAACACATTTACTGTAAGTCATGGAAACCATCTCTCAATTAAACAAAAAAGTTTGGTGATTGAATTTGACTAATTACATTTTGAATTTATTTCTTATCATGGGTCAGTTCGCCCTAAAGCTGATCACAATTATGGCAGGGCTGGCACAGAACTGGCTTCAGGACCGGGGGAGCTGAGGTCAAACATCTTTGCTGTAGCTTTCCTCTCTTAGCTGAATGCCATGTTCACGGGGCACAAATGAGGAAGGAGCTCACCATGTTTGTTTAGATTTTCATGCTACATTTACTAAATCAAATCAAGAATAATTTTGTGCCATTCAGCACAGTAGGTTCAAACCATGTTCATTATTGCTAATTATTAATGACTTTGCCCTCTGTACTCACTAGAAGGTCTCAGAACACTCTGGAATCAGCAGAGAATTAGGCCTTCCCAACACCTCCATGAAGTGAATATAATTCTGTTATACTCAAGGGAAAACTGAGACCAGCCAAAGGTCACGCAGGAAGTCAGTGGTGGGAGCAGTACTTAGATCTCCAGATCCCTAGTCCTATGTTTTCCAGAGATTGTGATTCATAATTGATAAGAAATAATAATGACTTACTCGGAACGGCTCATATTAATGGGATACAATGGGGACTAGTGGACTTTTGTGCATTTGAGTCCTTATGTGTAATTTTTGGACCAGAAAACTTTTATGGTCAGCAACTAAGCCATTTATTGGCCTGATCCGAAGTCACTGAGAGTCTTCATAAATGAGCTGGAGGATGGTGTGGATTGCACTCTCAGCAAATTTGCGGATGATACTAAACTGGGAGGAGTGGTAGATACGCTGGAGGGGAGGGATAGGATACAGAAGGACCTAGACAAATTGGAGGATTGGGCCAAAAGAAATCTGATGAGGTTCAATAAGGATAAGTGCAGGGTCCTGCACTTAGGATGGAAGAATCCAATGCACCGCTACAGACTAGGGACCGAATGGCTAGGCAGCAGTTCTGCGGAAAAGGACCTAGGGGTGACAGTGGACGAGAAGCTGGATATGAGTCAGCAGTGTGCCCTTGTTGCCAAGAAAGCCAATGGCATTTTGGGATGTATAAGTAGGGGCATAGCGAGCAGATCGAGGGACGTGATCGTTCCCCTCTATTCAACATTGGTGAGGCCTCATCTGGAGTACTGTGTCCAGTTTTGGGCCCCACACTACAAGAAGGATGTGGATAAATTGGAGAGAGTCCAGCGAAGGGCAACAAAAATGATTAGGGGTCTGGAACACATGACTTATGAGGCGAGGCTGAGGGAGCTGGGATTGTTTAGCCTGCAGAAGAGAAGAATGAGGGGGGATTTGATAGCTGCTTTCAACTACCTGAAAGGGGTTCCAAAGAGGATGGCTCTAGACTGTTCTCAATGGTAGCAGATGACAGAACGAGGAGTAATGGTCTCAAGTTGCAGTGGGGGAGGTTTAGATTGGATATTAGGAAAAACTTTTTCACTAAGAGGGTGGTGAAACACTGGAACGCGTTACCTAGGGAGGTGGTAGAATCTCCTTCCTTAGAGGTTTTTAAGGTCAGGCTTGACAAAGCCCTGGCTGGGATGATTTAACTGGGAATTGGTCCTGCTTCGAGCAGGGGGTTGGACTAGATGACCTTCAGGGGTCCCTTCCAACCCTGATATTCTATGATTCTATGATTCTATGATTCTTTCTATTCAGGGCCTATGTAGATTGTCTCTAGCCCTTGCTAAGGATGGTTGGGGAGGGGACCTTTCTCAGCTGAGGAAGGCCAACTCAGTCAGATTGTAGCTTTTTGCTACTGAGGGGACTAACAGGGCTGCTCATACGAGAGTGACCAGACAGCAAGTGTGAAAAATGGGGACAGGGTGTGGGGGTTAATAGGTGCCTATATAAGACAAAGCCCCGAATATCAGGGCTGTCCCTATAAAATCGGGACATCTGGTCACCCTAGCTCATACATCTGACTGTGAGCAAGTGAGTTGTGGGGGCAAAGAGGGGTAGAGAGGGGAGTAGAGTGGAGAGTAATCTGCACCTCCAGAAAGGGATGTAGTAACTTCCCCCCTCCCAGAGGAAGGAGGAGCAGGGGAGGAATTGTCTCTCTGCAGAACCATCCCTTCCTAGAGCACCTCTTCCTCTCCTTTGCACCATCCCTGACTCCGGGCTGAGCCTAATGGCTCAGTCCAGCCCCTTAGCTTTTTTTCTCTCCATATGACAAGAGGGGATCTGCTGGAAAAAATCATGCTCAGCTCATCAATACATTCCTCAGTTATTTAGAGACAATTTTGGTCTAAAAGGTAATGTGGGTTGTAAAAAACAGCCTGAATCCAGTGCTAGCCCAACACATTTTCAGCTGTGCACTTCACCAGTATTTTGAACCCACTTTTTCACAATGGAATTGCTTGATTTTTGTGCTTTTTTTTACCCTAATGGCTTTTTTCTTTTGCATTTTCCTTCAGAATCAATGCAATCGCTGGTTGACTCCTGAATATTTTGCCTTATTACTGAATCCACCTGAGAGAGGAGCAGAATCCTGCATGCAGAACTCACCCAGAAATCAATGAGAAGTTTGTGTGGAAAAGGATGCAGAAGCGGGACTGCACACCAGGATCTTTCACCGGGGAGAAAAAGGTAACATCTAGTACACACAAACCTAATGTTGTCTCAACATATTCATGTCCCACTTATGACTGCCTTTGTGCTAGAGGTGCCCTCTCCACCCTAACAGCTTTCATTCTGAAGGCAGCCATAAAAGACCTGCTCGTCTCTCTGAACCAAGGAGGGGCCTGCTAGTACTAGAGATAGATGCCCCAGAGGAGGGTGCGGGGGGGAGGCTGACCATAGCTGAGTGATGTGTGTCTGGAAGGGATGGAGGCATGACCTCCAGTTTGCGGCTGAGGGCCACACATATTATACCTTTTCCGAAAGTGTAGCAAGGACCACCAGTAGTTGTGCTTCTCTGAGTGCACCTACAGGCACTCTGAAGCAGTATAAGTCTTAGTCAAGCCTACCTGGCCTCATGAAGAACAAGGGGAGAAAGACAATAGAGAGTGACTGCCAAAGAACACTTTTGTTCTCTTTTTACAAGTTTTCTGAATGTGAATTAGGGATGGGCAAAGGAGGGATAGCTCAGTGGTTTGAGCATTGGCCTGCTAAACCCAGGGTTGTGAGTTCAAACCTTGCAGGGGCCATTTAGGGATCTGGGGCAAAAATTGAGGATCAGTCCTGCTTTGAGCAGGGGGTTGGACTAGATGACCTCCTGAGGTCCCTTCCAACCCTGATATTCTAGGATTCTACTTTAGAACATTAGAGCTCTAGAAGTTCAGCTGGAATGCTAGTGGTCAGGAAGAAGAGAAGAGTGACTGAGAAAAATATCTAATGAAGAAACAGAGACCAGAAATAACCAGAGTGAAAAAAAATACAGAGAGTGATTTTTTTTAAACAAAAGGAGAGAGAGGGAGATAGAAATACATCTAATGAAAATTAGAGTCAGACCTTCATTGAGCAACCAATCAAGAGACTGACAAAAACTCATTGGTTAACAGAGATGACCTTCAATTAAAAGGATAGCAGAATTGTGATCAGTGTGTTTTTATAAGGAGAGCAGAACTGTGATAGGTGTATTTGGGGATCAGATGGAGCAATAAGGTAGGACTTTAAAAAGCTGGCACATGATAAATGCAATTTATCACATGGCAACACAATTTCTTACATGGATGGCAGGTACTACCCACCAATCCATATCTGGTGAGACTACTTCTAACATTTAGAGCCACTAAGCACCTTCAAAACAGTTTATAAGAACTGAGATATTTAGTTCAACATTAAAATATAATTCAAGAGATTATTATTACAAACTTATACTATTTACAAATATTTAATGTATTTCCTTTAACATTTATATGTGTTGTTACTTCTTAATTTTGAGCTACATCTACAGAAAATAAAATATATAGTCCCACAAATCCATTAAAATTTAGCTAAAATATAGACAGACATGCTGACATAGATGGTAAAAATGCACCAATGAACAGTGAATCATGATGCATTCAAAGACCATCTAGAGAGGATAAGGAAGTCATAGCAAAACTATATTCTTATTCTTACTGCTGAAGGCAGTGAAATAAATATAAATGTCTGTGTGTGTCCTAGAAATTGCACCAACAGGTTTCTCCTTATCTAAATAAGAAAGATGTCCCAGTATCCTAACCAGCATTCCTCACCCCTTTCTAGTTCTTTATTAAACTAGCCCTCAAAGGGCCTACTGAGCCCTGGTCTACACTAGGACTTTAGGTCAAATTTAGCAGCGTTAAATCGATTTAAACCTGCACCCGTCCACACAATGAAGCCCTTTATTTCGACTTAAAGGGCTCTTAAAATCGATTTCCTTACTCCACCCCTGACAAGTGGATTAGCGCTTAAATCGACGTTGCCGGCTCGAATTTGGGGTACTGTGGACACAATTCGATGGTATTGGCCTCCGGGAGCTATCCCAGAGTGCTCCATTCTGACCGCTCTGGACAGCGCTCTCAACTCAGATGCACTGGCCAGGTAGACAGGAAAAGAACCGCGAACTTTTGAATCTCATTTCCTGTTTGGCCAGCGTGGCAAGCTGCAGGTGACCATGCAGAGTTCATCAGCACAGGTGACCATGATGGAGTCCCAGAATCGCAAAAGAGCTCCAGCATGGACCGAACGGGAGGTACGGGATCTGATCGCTGTTTGGGGAGAGGAATCCGTGCTATCAGAACTCCGTTCCAGTTTTCGAAATGCCAAAACCTTTGTGAAAATCTCCCAGGGCATGAAGGACAGAGGCCATAACAGGGACCCGAAGCAGTGCCGCGTGAAACTGAAGGAGCTGAGGCAAGCCTACCAGAAAACCAGAGAGGCGAACAGCCGCTCTGGGTCAGAGCCCCAAACATGCCGCTTCTATGATGAGCTGCATGCCATTTTAGGGGGTTCAGCCACCACTACCCCAGCCGTGTTGTTTGACTCCTTCAATGGAGATGGAGGCAATACGGAAGTAGGTTTTGGGGACGAAGAAGATGATGATGAGGAGGTTGTAGATAGCTCACAGCAAGCAAGCGGAGAAACCGGTTTTCCCGACAGCCAGGAACTGTTTCTCACTCTGGACCTGGAGCCAGTACCCCCCGAACCCACCCAAGGCTGCCTCCTGGACTCAGCAGGCGGAGAAGGGACCTCTGGTGAGTGTACCTTTTAAAATGCTATACATGGTTTAAAAGCAAGCATGTGAAAGGATTACTTTGCCCTGGCATTTGTGGTTCTGCCTTTGCAAAAGGTTTCTGGGGAGGGCAGCCTTATTTCGTCCTTCATGGTAGGACACTTTACCACTCCAGGCCAGTAACACGTACTCGGGAATCACTGTAGAACAAAGCATTGCAGTGTATGTTTGCTGGCATTCAACCAAAATCCGTTCACGCGGTGGGAGGAGGCAAAATGCGACCTTGTAACGAAAGCACATGTGCTATGTATGTAATGTTAACAGCAAGGTTTACCCTGAAAGAGTGTAGCGACTGTTTTATAAAATGTGTCTTTTTAAATACCGCTGTCCCTTTTTTTTTCTCCACCAGCTGCATGTGTTTCAATGATCACAGGATCTTCTCCTTCCCAGAGGCTAGTGAAGCTTAGAAAGAAAAAAAAACGCACTCGCGATGAAATGTTCTCCGAGCTCATGCTGTCCTCCCACACTGACAGAGCACAGACGAATGCGTGGAGGCAAATAATGTCAGAGTGCAGGAAAACACAAAATGACCGGGAGGAGAGGTGGAGGGCTGAAGAGAGTAAGTGGCGGGCTGAAGACAGGGCTGAAGCTCAAATGTGGTGGCAGCGTGATGAGAGGAGGCAGGATTCAATGCTGAGGCTGCTGCAGGACCAAACCAGTATGCTCCAGTGTATGGTTGAGCTGCAGCAAAGGCAGCTGGAGCACAGACTGCCACTGCAGCCCCTCTGTAACCAACCGCCCTCCTCCCCAAGTTCCATAGCCTCCACACCCAGACGCCCAAGAACGCGGTGGGGGGGCCTCTGGCCAACCAGCCACTCCACCACAGAGGATTGCCCAAAAAAAAGAAGGCTGTCATTCAATAAATTTTAAAGTTGTAAACTTTTAAAGTGCTGTGCTTAAAGTGCTGTGTGGCATTTTCCTTCCCTCCTCCACCACCCCTCCTGGGATACCTTGGTAGTCATCCCCCTATTTGTGTGATGAATGAATAACAAATGCATGAATGTGAAGCAACAATGACTTTATTGGCTCTGCAAGCAATGATTAAAGGGAGGAGGGGAGGGTGGTTAGCTTACAGGGAAGTAGAGTGAACCAAGGGGCGGGGGGGTTCATCAAGGAGAAACAAACAGAACTTTCACACTGTAGCCTGGCCAGTCATGAAACTGTTTTTCAAAGCTTCTCTGATGCGTACCGCGCCCTCCTGTGCTCTTCTAACCGCCCTGGTGTCTGGCTGCGCGTAACCAGCAGCCAGGCGATTTGCCTCAACCTCCCACCCCGCCATAAACGTCTCCCCCTTACTCTCACAGATATTGTGGAGCACACAGCAAGCAGTAATAACAGTGGGAATATTGGTTTCGCTGAGGTCTAAGCGAGTCAGTAAACTGCACCAGCGCGCCTTTAAACGTCCAAATGCACATTCTACCACCATTCTGCACTTGCTCAGCCTGTAGTTGAACAGCTCCTGACCACTGTCCAGGCTGCCTGTGTACGGCTTCATGAGCCATGGCATTAAGGGGTAGGCTGGGTCCCCAAGGATACATATAGGCATTTCAACATCCCCAACAGTTATTTTCTGGTCTGGGAATAAAGTCCCTTCCTGCAGCTTTTGAAACAGACCAGAGTTCCTGAAGATGCGAGCATCATGCACCTTTCCCGGCCATCCCACGTTGATGTTGGTGAAACGTCCCTTGTGATCCACCAGAGCTTGCAGCACTATCGAAAAGTACCCCTTGCGGTTTATGTACTCGGCGGCTTGGTGCTCCGGTGCCAAGATAGGGATATGGGTTCCGTCTATAGCCCCACCACAGTTAGGGAATCCCATTGCAGCAAAGCCATCCACTATGACCTGCACATTTCCCAGGGTCACTACCCTTGATATCAGCAGATCTTTGATTGCATGGGCTACTTGCATCACAGCAGCCCCCACAGTAGATTTGCCCACTCCAAATTGATTCCCAACTGACCGGTAGCTGTCTGGCGTTGCAAGCTTCCACAGGGCTATCGCCACTCGCTTCTCAACTGTGAGGGCTGCTCTCATCTTGGTATTCATGCGCTTCAGGGCAGGGGAAAGCAAGTCACAAAGTTCCATGAAAGTGCCCTTACGCATGCGAAAGTTTCATAGCCACTGGGAATCGTCCCAGACCTGCAACACTATGCGGTCCCACCAGTCTGTGCTTGTTTCCCGAGCCCAGAATCGGCGTTCCACAGCATGAACCTGCCCCATTAGCACCATGATGCATGCATTGTCAGGGCCCATGCTTTCAGAGAAATCTGTGTCCATGTCCTGATCACTCACGGGACCGCGCTGACGTCGCCTCCTCGCCCGGTATCGCGTTGCCATGTTCTGGTGCTGCATATACTGCTGAATAATGCGTGTGGTGGTTAATGTGCTCCTAATTGCCAAAGTGAGCTGAGCGGGCTCCATGCTTGCCGTGGTATGGCGTCCGCACAGAAAAAAGGCGCGGAACGATTGTCTGCCGTTGCTCTGACGGAGGGAGGGGCGACTGACGACACGGCTTACAGGGTTGGCTTCAGGGAGCTAAAATCAACAAAGGGGGTGCCTGTACATCAAGGAGTATTTCAGGCAGGACTGCACGGAGGGTTCCAATAAGAAATGGTGCACCTAAGTTATCGTTGTTATTGGAACAAGGAGGTTAGCCTGGCCTCTGATTGATACATGGCTAGATTTACCTCGCTGCACCTTCTCTGTGAGTGACTGCAGTGTGACCTAGAGGAATGAGTCCCCTAGACAGGGGAGGAGGCAAATGAGTACAAAACAAATCTGGTCTATTTCTTGTTTTGACCCACTCCATCTATCTTTTACATCTTTGGCTGGCAGCAGACGGTGCAGAAGGACTGCATGCCATCCACATCTCATGGCTGCTCGGCAGAAGATGGTACAGTACGACTGCTAGCCATCCCCATCTCTTGCCTGCCTGGCAGAAGATGGTGCAATACGACTGCTAGCCATCGTCATCTCTTGCCTGCCTGGCAGAAGATGGTACAGTACGACTGCTAGCAGTCCGTATCGCCTGCCCGCTCACCATAAGACGGTTCAATAGGACTGACTGCAGGACTAAAGAGAATGACCTGGTCAAGTCACTCCAAATTTAGTCCCTGCGACCATGTCTGCCCAGGCGCTCCCAGCTGACGCGGCCAGGAGCACCTCGGACACGACGAGGACGACTACCAATCGTATTGCACCGTCTGCTGCCAGAAGGCAATGGGTTGCTGCTACTGTGCAGCAAAGCTGTACCGCGTCTGCCAGCACCCAGGAGACATAGGGTGACGGTTATCTGAGCGGGCTCCATGCTTGCCATGGTATTGCGTCTGCACAGGTAACTCAGGAAAAAAGGCGCGAAATGATTGTCTGCCCTTGCTTTCACGGGGGGAGGGAGGGAACGGGGGGCTGACGATATGTACCCAGAACCACCCGCGACAATGTTTTAGCCCCATCAGGCATTGGGATCTCAACCCAGAATTCCAATGGGCAGCGGAGACTGCGGGAACTGTGGGATAGCTACCCACAGTGCAACGCTCCGGAAGTCGACACTTGCCTCGGTACTGTGGAAGCGCTCCGCCGAGTTAATGCACTTAATGCACTTAGAGCATTTTCTGTGGGGACACACACACTCGAATTTATAAAACCGATTTCTAAAAAACCGACTTCTATAAATTCGACCTTATTCCGTAGTGTAGACATACCCTTAGCAACATCCCAGAGAGAAGAAAGAGCCTCTAGGACTGAGCCCTCTGGTCTGCAGGAACATGCAGATCTGGGGCCCCACAGTCGCATGCTGGCCCAGCTCTTACCCCACATGGTCTCTTGGGAAGAACACTGACCTGATATTTTTAAGGTTGCAAAGCTGTAACTGTTCATGGTACTGAAATTAACATGAAGATCCAGTTGCAAAAAGTATTTGTATGCTCAGTATTACTGTGCAAAGAAATACACGCACACACTTGCCTTCCACACAGCAATGGCATTCACGACATTCAGTTCATATTGCCAAAGAATGCTGTTATGTATCGCAGTGTGCTCCTCTAATTTCGCTGTAATTGCTGTTAAGATGTCTTAGCTTTTAATTAATTTAACGTCATGAACTTCTATCTGTTATCAGTGGGTGGGTGAGATTCTGTGGCCTGCATTCTGCAGGAAGTCAGACTAGATGATCATGATGGTCCCTTCTGACCTTGATATCGATGAATCTATGAATCTTCCTTTGTTGATTAAAAAATTCATATTGAATTTTCTAATCTTGGTGAATATCTTATATTGGTAACAGAAGTTCCATGATATTGCCCATTACATACAAATAAATGATTTTACCATATAGCAACAAAGCATAGTAGCAATCTTGGGGAAATCACCACTGCAGCTATGTAGCAGGTAGGCAGATAATAAAAGAAGAGGAAGAAGAGTTTTCTTGGGTGCTGGTTCAAGACTGTGGAACAAACTTCCACAGGAACGAAGTACCACCACAAACCTCACCTCTTTCTGTACCCAATGCAAGGTACACTTCTTTGACCTTGCCTTTGCTAATAGCAATATACATCTATCACTTAACAACAACTACGATAATAAAAGCCATAGCACACACAATTTCTCCCTTGGGAAAAGCATGAAAGAGAGAGTGAGAGCAAACCACACATGACAGATATTAGCCATATCTCTTAATGGAAGGTGGTCAGATACCATGGTGTTGAGGGTGGTCTAAGAACCAGAACAGAATACAACAGATTTTGCTAGCAATTGTGCATACAGTGAATGTTGTTCATGGCTAAGATTTTCAAAGCAGAATTCTTACAGTCACCTTAGTCCTTATTTAGGCCTCTATCTAAAAGTGGCCTGATTTTCAGAGATGTTGAGCATCCACAGCTTCCTTTGATTTTAATGGAAGCTGCTAGGCCCAGATGTTCCTCCCACTGAAATCGATGGGATTTAGGCACCTAAATCTCTTTGAGGATCTGGGCCTCAGTAACTTTCAAAGGTGCTGAGTACTAATAGCTTCCGTTAAAGTCAATGCAAAGCTGTGCATGCTCAGCACCTTAGAAAATTAAACTTCCTTTATTTAGGTGCTTGAATATGGATTTAAGTGCTTAACTTTTTTGGCCCACTTTCTGAAGATAAACAGCGTACAGGTAATACAACAGAAAATATCATAATGCCACTATATAAATACAAAGTGCACTCACACCTTGAATACTGCATGCAGTTCTAGCCAGCCCATCTCGAAAAACATATATTAGAATTGGAGAAGGGAAACGAAAGTGATTAGGGGTATGGAGCAGCTTCCATACAAGGAGAAATTAAAGAGAATGGGTTCACCTTAGAAAAGAGATGACTAAGTGGGGGTATGATAGAGGTGTATAAAATCATGCCTGGTGGGGAGAAAGTGAATAAGGAAGTGTTATTTACCCCTTCACATAACACAAGAACTGTGGGTAACCCAATAAAATTAATAGGCAGCAGGTTTAAAACAAAACATAAGGAAGTACTTCCTCACACAACATACGGAAATCTGCGGAACTCATTGCCTGGGGATGTTGTGAAGGCCAAACATATAACAAGGATAAAAAAATAATTAGATTAGTTCATGGAGAATAGGTCTATCAACGGCTATTAGCCAGGATGGCCAGGGATGCAACCCCATGCTCAGGTTTCCCTGAACCTCCAACTGCTCGAAGCTGCAACTGGACAATGGAGGATGGATCACTTGAAATTATCCTGTTCTGTTCATTCCCTCTGAAGCATCTGGGACTGCCCACTGTCAGATACTGGGCTCCATGGACCCTTGGTCTGACCCGGTGCGGCGTTTTTCGTGTGACAATAAAGCCACCAATAGGTGGTGCTATGGTTCAGAGCTGGAAGGGACTCTCTTCCACCTCTGCTGGGAAAATAGTAGCTCAGAATTCAGTGCCTGTCTCCAGCAGTTTTTGCATATTTGTCTTTATCTTGATCCTGCATTTATCCAGACTATATTCCAAATAAAAGCACTGTTTGCACATTCATGTTTGCTGAAATGCACAGTGATCAAGTGAATGTAAATAAAAAGTGGTCAGTGGGAGTATTTTGCACAGATGAATCACTGATGGCATTTAGGTACAAAAATGTTTCATCATCAGTAACATGATTCAGCAATCAGGAAATGCAAACAAGTTATGCAAGCACTTTGCTGATCAGCCCAGAAAAATCAGAAGTATTTAAAGAGTGCAGGATTGGTCTTACACAGTGTTTTGCCCTCCTTGTGAACTATCATTTTTTGTACAAGAGGGCTAATTGTGACCATTGACTTTTCAAAGCAGTAAACAATTTGGATGGGGTTAACTGCACTTTCTGCAAGCCCTGACTGTGTAAACAAATGTCTTATCCATTTTAATAGGAGCACATTATTCTGAGAGCTGATTTTCAGTCCAAGCTGCAGCAGCTGCTCTACAGGTCACTGGTACCAATAAAGCAATTTTCCAATGAGAAAACACTTCTCACCCAAGGGGACTCAAAGGTTTTACCAGGCATTTCATAACCAAGTTGAGCTTGGTAGCTTGCCTAAGACTTTGTAATGAGAGCCATTTAAATTGCATTCTTCATATGTCTGCTTACCTTACATTTGGTGCAGTATTTGCTTAACAGAGATTTGGTGCACCTTCTAAGTGATAATATTCAGACTTTTAGTACCTCACAGTCAACACAGACATTAGGATATGGCTTTGTGTTCAATTAACCTGAACCATAGTTGAACTCTGCCCTTTGAACTCCCTAAACAGATAAATACATTAACTCACCTAGGGATCATTAATATTTTTCATCCTGACAAAAATTTAAGAACTGCACTATTAAGCCCAGATCAAATAGAGAATTAAAACAGAATGTCTCCTTATTTGTTATTCATGCAGTTAAAAGGCCACAGAATTAGTGAGGCTGATCTAGCAGATTAGTGCGGTAAGCAAAAGGGCCTTTCACAGGTTGTAGTTATTGGAATTAGCATAACACGTTAGTATTATCCAAGGAATGTAGCAGTCATTCCTGTACTATGTCCTGTATTATCTTATTCTTACAATCCTATGGACTCTTCCCAGGGCCCATCTAACATCATATCTACCCCCAAAATGCCACATGAAAACTGTATGGAAGAGATCTCAGCTGATGTAAATGGTTGCAAATCCATTGGTTTCAATATATTCTATACTTAAATAGAGCAGTTCAAAATTCTGGCCTGGACATACATTTGAAAAACCAATTGTCATTGAAATACAAGTGAAAAACACATGTATTAAGGATACCTTACAATTTGTAAGAATATTTGTACATGTAAATACACTAAAGACTCAATAAAAATTAACATATCTGAAGGAGAAATAATTGCACATTTTGGCAAATATTTTAGGGCTTGGCCCTTCGAGTTCTTTCTCAGCCAGAACTCCCACTGGCTTCAACATTGACTTCAATGGAAGTTTTACTGGGGCAAAGGCTGCAGGATGGGCCCTTAGTTTTCTAATATTTAAAATCCCATTGTATTTTTCTATCTTGCCTTTTGTTTAGATCTCAGGTTTAATGCTGCCATACTACCCTAGATGAGACCACTTAAAAGAATATTGCAAGCATGAAGGCTAAATCTATTGAATGGGGGGTCTTTAACTATGTGGTTTCCTTAAAGGGAAAGATTGGATCAATAGGATCAACACAAAAGGTTTCCCTGGCCCTGCATAAAACAGTAAAGAGCTTCTCTTTTCACTGGTTTAACTTTCCTCTCTGACAAATGCAAACCAATGGATCTGTGTTTACAACAGATTCTCTAACAGACTCAGAGAATTCCCGTGTAGACCAGGGAGATGAGAAGTTTGCAAGTTGAGAGAGCTGTACTGGAAACTGGGCAGAAGTCCCAGGGTCATATCAATGTGCATAAAATGGAGCAGATTGAAGCTGCCCTCTTATCTTTAATGTGAAAGTCTGGTCCAAGGACATAGGAACATTGGAACCTACAGTCAACACAGGCCATGCTTGAGTCATTATTATTATTCATTATTATTATTGTTATTATTTTTAACAAATTGACTTTAGCCATTCACTTAACGGCATAATTAACTAATTAATAACACAGGCACCTCCGAACACTGCCCAAAAGTACATTTAAATCAGTAAAATTCAAAAAGGGTAGTAATGCACAATCACTAAACAAACAGCCTGCTCTTGCTCCCACTGAAATGAACGGAAGCTTTGCCAATGACTTCAGACAGAGCAGGGTCAGGGTCTGAGCATTCAAACCAATGTACTGGGCCTAACTCTGATCTCTTACCTGTTTTGCACCAGTGTAAATCCATGAACTTCAGTAGCATTGCTGCTACTTCACTCTGTGTCAGGGAGATTAGAAGCGGGTCCAAAGAATCCAAACCAAAACCAGCTGACTGGGGAAGCTACTGGGCAGCTCTGTAGAACCAGCACTTTGGCCGCTCCTGAGCCAGCAGTCCTCAACAGGCAGGACTCCAATTGCAAATGGCTATTTTATTATTCATAAGACTTGATCCTGCACTGTTTATTCAGGCAAATGTCCCACTGGCTTCAGTGGGACTTTTGGTTAAGTAAGGATTGCAGGTTCCTGATCAATTTAATATTAACAGAAATTAATCAATGACAGGAGCACCTACGTTACATACTGAGATGATAAACACACTCTGAAAAAGGGAGGTGGATACACAGGAATGCACATTCCTTCCTCATTAAAAACAAATATAGTTATTTTGTCCTCTACAAAAAGTATGATTCTTTTTCCTGACATGTTCCCATTCCCTTTCCTGGTTCCATATGATTAGTATTTGTGACATGCTGCCAACGTAAATATAGACTATATACATTTAAACTATTTTCTTCCTACAGGAAAAAGTATATGTATATTTGATTACATGAGCTAAGGCCCAAGTGTGATTAAATTACTTTAGAGGTATGCTTATAACCCAAACAATGTCTGCCTGCCTGTTGAGAATAATTCATCCGAAAATGATATAGAGCAGCCCTGCATGAATACAAATATGTCTTCCCTTTGAATATTTTGGGCCTGATTCTGCGGGCCTTAGAAATAAAAAATTCCCAGTGAAAACAATGGGAGTTGTATCCTGGTAGGCATTACAAACTGGTCCCTTTGTGTGCAATGCGGTGCATAAACTCTTATGTCTATTTTTAGACATTCTGACAACTGTTATTTGAGATTCTGGCCTTTCCTTAGAATATTACTATCTCAAGCTTCCTCCCGTTAATCCTTATAGGACCTCACACTATAGAAACCTTTTGGAAAGATTTGTACACACATGCACACACACTGAGACAAGGGAAATAATGTTCTTGTGTCTTCAAAACATTTGATGAACAAACTAATTCCTTAAGGGAGACATGGGAGCCAGATCTTGGCCTTATTAAAATCAGCTGCAAAATGAATGGGATTTGACCCATAGAGATCTATGTATAGCTTTAGCTATATTTATGTTCCATAAATCCCAGATCATGACTGAAATCTGTCCCGCCTGAGCTTCTTACACATCTCTAAGAGCTGGGCAAACACTGCAGATAGATATCAAACTATGCACGGAAGGCCATAAAGCTATTAAGCAATTCTGATAATTCAAGTACAGAAACGGTTGGAGATGAGCAACCGACCTCTTCATAATCCATGAAAAAAATAAACACTAGGCAGAGCCACACCGCTCGCGTTACCTGAGAGCAGGGACGGGGTTCTCCCGGAAGATAACACAGCTTAGCTGCATTTGAGTAGACCTGGCAGGAAAGAGGACGGCATGCGGTCGCAGTGTTACTGTAACCTGGGCGGCGTTTGGGTTCTTCCTCTCATTCAAGGGGAAAGTCAGGGTCGAAAGAAGAAGAAAGAGGAGAAGGGAAAAGCAAACACTGAGGCAGCGAGGCTGCATAGTCGCACGGGCTGGCCGGAGATCCACGCCCCGCAGGACGCTGTCATTTACAAAGGTCCTTCCCCGCTGGGACTCTCTCCGGGCCTGCCTACGCGGGTCTCCTCTCCCCGGGAGGATCAGGCGCCAGGCTGGACGGGCACATGGCACGGATGGGTGCTGGGGTGGGATGTGCGTGAAACAGGGCACTCTTGGCACGAAAGGTCTGCCCTCAACGAGCTCCCTGAACCGGTGGGGCTCCCTGCTTGCAATGCCCTAAAGGCAAGCAACAAAATGCGTAGGCCACGGTTACAGAAAGTGGGCTGCTGGAGGGAGGGGGTTGGATGTAAAAGCAATAATTAAATATATTACACACACACACACACACAAAACCCATCAAGGGCGTTTCACTGTTACCACCTGAGGTCAGGGAGTAAACGCGCCCTGGTTTTACCGGGGAGCCAGAGTACAGTATAGACCATCTGTATCTTCCAGCCCATCTGCCCGCTCCCATCCGCTCCGAGATTTTGCAGGTTCACAGAGCATCCCGGATCTGTGGAGGTGACCCCTCCCTGCACCGACAGCGCTGGGGGAGACTCGCATTTCCAGACAGCAGCTAGCTCCAGAGCCGGTGGCAATGCTGTAATGCGACTGGAGAAGGATAAGCGGCAGGAACACACTGGTGGCACGGATGGAAATCCAAAGCTGCCTTGCCCCATCACCTCTCATCGGACATTGTACAGGGGCTAGGTCTGGGCTAAGCCGTTCCCCTCTTCTACACCCGGCTAGCTAGGATCTTCCAGCAGACTTTACCTGCCTGGGAGCCCGGCTCATATCAGCTGAAAACCACGGCTTGAGGGACTTGCCAAACTATTCTGTGCAGGAAGCCACAAAAATGAAACGACAAACAAGTCCTTTGCAGAACTCCCTCCGTCCCAGAGGCTATCCACCTACCCACGAGGGAAAAAACACCTGGAGAGCACCATTCAGAAGGAGAATCGGGGGGAGACAGATTTGTCGTTGCTGAGTTTTTATGTTTGGTTTTAGTTTGTCATATGTAAAGGTTTTTTTTGTTTAAATAATGCTTGGATACTTCCAATTCAAAACACAAAATTCTTTAGATGGCGATCTAAATACCCTTAAAAACGAATTATCAAAACAAACAAACAAACCAAACGAACGAACAAACAAACGCAAAACCCCACCATCCATCTCATTTTGAGGCTCCATCTTAGCCACAAACAAACGAACTCGGATCCACTGTATACATCTGGTTTTGTTCTGAACTGAAATATTTTTGGGAGAAGGGTGGAAAGAACTATATAGCAAGAACGTGTGTATTGTGCGTGAGTGTGCGACACAAACACACACACACAGAGAGAGAGAGAGAGAGAGAGAGAGAGAGAGAGAGAGAGAGAGAGAGCAAATGTATAAATTTTTACCTAAACCTGAAAGAAAGAAAGAAAGAAAGAAAGAAAGAAAGAAAGAAAGAAAGAAAGAAAGAAAGAAATCCAAGTTTAAAGTTGGAATTTCCTCCTTATTCACAATTTTGGGTAGGGCTTTCAGAGGCCATAGTCCTCTGGGGTCAAGAAGTGAAATAATTTCCATTCCCTCGCCACTAGACTACACAGGGATGTCAAATAAACTCTTAACGCTGAAACTTTTGTGTGGTTTCATCGGATCGTTACCCCCAAAATATTTGATTGTATTGAAGCTTTGAAAAAATGAGCACAAAGAAGTAGAAAAACAAAAAGAAGGCCGATTATTTAGAAGTGTGTAAAATGTTTGTTATTGCTCAGAGAGCAACTGTCTACTGTGTAATTTACCTGTGTAGGGAGTTTTTAAAACCCTCTGTATTGGTCTAAGAGCACACACTCCTTGTTAGCTCCTGTGACTAGTTAAGGCTGGCTTGCTGTATGTACATGGACATCACGTACATACAGTCATTTATAGTATGCAGAGTTTTTAAACAGTTAGGGAAAGCAACGACTGCGCATGCACCGCAGCAACTGTCCAGATTTGGGGGCTGAGAGAAGGCATTGGGAAGAGGGGTGATGGAAGCCCCACTTCAATCTGTCCCCATTAGCCTGACGCCGTGTCAGACAGCTTCTGTCCGGAGCTGGCAGCTTTCACACTGAGAGCCATCTCCTAGGAGGATGAGACAGGCACGGGGGTCATTTTGTACTGGTCCAAGTGAAAAGCGTCCCCTCTAACGCCGGCCTGTCCTTCTGCTAGCTTAGTACCGCACTGAAGCAAAGCACCCAGCCGTATGGTCGCCTCTTGGCACCACTCCTAGGGGAGAGCTGAGAGCGAACCCGAGGCCCGCCCCGCAGCCTGCTTCCCCACAGGGCTGCAGGATCGGCTCCCTCGGGGAACCGAAACGTGGCTTGTAGGGTGAATCGCCATGTTGGCCATTATCTTTCACAATCTGCTCAGCCAATGTTTTGGGAAGGTTCGCAAGGTATGGGGAGAGGAAAGGATTGCGACACACACACACACACACACACACACACACACACACACACACACACGATAGGGGAGTCTTGTGCTGGGAAAGCCAGCGCCATCAGCTTTACTGGAAACAAGCCGGATCAGGTTCCAGATCAATGAAAACTGGGTCCACACGTTTATGTTACTGTTGCCAGCATTAATGCTCTTTTAATCTTCTAAACATTATCAGCATCGATCTCCCTCCATATACACATTTGTTTGAGAAAAGTGACATAACCACATGGTTGGAAAGACTGGAATAAAAATAAATGTTGGAGCCTTCTCGCTTTATGAGATCCTGTTCCCCAGGTTATTTCGCGTGTGGTGTTCTCTCTCTCCTACCCTCAATGCTCTCAGGGACCCAGCACTAATGCATATTAGAAAGGTGTTATTGATTCACAGGGGACTCGAAAAAACAAGGACAGTAGTGAGCTAGCCCTTCAATTATTAATTTGATCAGACCATCAAGCAAAAGTATGTCTGGGTTATGTACAAATGTTAATGCACGTTTCTATAGGGCGCAAGGTGCATATTGACTCAAGTGACTTGACACCGTAGGTACAGGATTATGTTTTTCATTGGTTATAATAGAATATTGCAATATGATATTATAGGATAAGATGTGGCTACACATACAGGCATAAGGCTATTCCCATATGTGCAGCCAGAGCTGAGATTCTGTGTGTCCACACACACACACACACACACACACATTCATAAATGTCTGTTCTCTCACTGAAACAGCTGCAGAGAAATGTGAACTCTCTGTCTAATGTAATTATAGGAATAGGTTAAAATATTAGGAAATCTTATCCATAATCGTTAACAACTATTAGATGTGTCCCTTTACCTCTTTTCTACCCTCTCTGGGTTTAGCTGGAAGGGGGGCGGTTAGCATAAATTAACAGGGCTTCAAATATGAAAAGTTACAGCCCAAGCCTGCCGTCCCAGAAAGCAGCCGAAATCCCACTGACTTCAACAGGAGCAGGACAGGGTCTGGAATGTGGAGTTCGCCACCTAACCATGATTGCTCTTTCCTTTGGTGTCAAAGGGACCGTGTGTCTAACTGGGCCGAGAAAACAACGCCAGTTGCAGGGATCTGGCGTGTGCATCCGCCACGCGAACGGCACTCTTTCGTCGAGGGACGGAGGCTGGGACACGCTGGATGTTAATCGAAATGACAATGTCCTAAATGAGCTAACTGAAGGAAAAGTCGCATGTTAGAATTAGCGCCGCAAGTTACCCCTCCCCCATGAAAGCAAAAGCAGATGACAGGTTTCAGAGTAGCAGCCCTGTTAGTCTGTATCCGCAAAAAGAACAGGAGGACTTGTGGCACCTTAGAGACGAACACATTTATTTGAGCCTAAGCTTTTGTGAGCTACAGCCCACTTCATCAGATGCATTCATGACTGTACTTTTCACTGCATGCATCCGATGAAGTGGGCTGTAGCCCACGAAAGCTTAGGCTCAAATAAATGTGTTAGTCTCTAAGGCGCCACAAGTCCTCCTTTTCTTATAGCAGATGACTGGCTTTAGTTTTAATTTTCTTCCCCGACGTAGATAAGGCGACTGGCATATTCGTCACCACATTACTGTATGCAGATCTCCTCTGCCTCCACTAGTGATGTTTCCCTAATTGAAAATCGTTCAATTTCGTGTGCGCGCGCCTAAGTGATTGTATCACAAAGGTGAAAACCATTAACGCGTGATCTCTCCCGCTTCGAAGGCATCATAATTTGATTAGTAACATTAAATGTACATCGCACTCCTGAGAGCCTCCCTCCGAAAAGATCCCAGAATTGATTCTACTTCCAGGATCCCAGCGCCGCAGACACACACAGACTCTGCGGCGAGATACATTCATAATGCTGAAAAGGCGAAGGGATAAATACACAACCCCCTCTCGCCCTGGGTGTGTTAGAGAAGATACCATGAATTTTTAATAGCCGACGAAGTCAAGAACAAAATCACCTTCCCAGTCCCGTGCTCTTTCCCTCCTCCCCTGGCCAGACGGGGCCATAGGAATTGAAGGGAGAAAAATAACCAAGCCCACAGCACTGCTGTAAAAATGAATGTACCCAGGTGGCTTTGGGCCGCCGCCTTCCCCCTGAAAATCTCTAAGGCCCTCAGTGGTGGATATAGATCCGAAAGCTGAGGCTCCGGGTTTGTGCCTGTTTAACCCAAACCAAAGTGACGCCGGCATCTCCGGTTGTGGGGCGTGCAGAGTTTTCTATCAATAATGCATGGAGAGATGGCTTCTGTTCTCCCCCCAGCCCCCAGCCCCTGTAGCTACACTGAGTACATAATACCTGCTCACCCAAATCCCCGCTACGGCATATCTTACGACAGGAGTGTGATCTATTGACCGAAAAAATAGTCTCCGCTGATGTACAGGAAGTCCTTGACCCACTTGTTGTTGCTAATAAAACCACACAATAAATGGCAAAATCTCACCTTACTTTAGATACTAGATACAATCCGGATACTTGTATGCATCTATTTAAACGCCTCTCAAGAGCAATATATTTTATACGCCTCTTTTCTTTATTCAGGACTTCAAGTGAACGATCAGACCTCATCCTGCAAATTTAGCAACTCTGACCAATTCCAAACGGCATCTCTAAATGAATCGGAATAGAGCCCCAACTTCTCTGTTTTGTACGTTGCACTTGGGGGGGGGGGGGAATCGTGGTTCACACAAAGCTTGCCATATCAGCTACACCACTTCCAGAGACGCACTGCAAGAATCCCACCGACCACTGAGATAGGCCGAAGAGATCTATTCACTCTGGACTTCTCACACATGAATTGTCCCTAAGACCGCATGAGAAAAGAGGAAGGGAGTGGAACTTGCCTTTCATTGTATAGTGTTTCCAAATAGCTTTGTTAGAAAGTGTGCCAACTACACACACACACACAATTAGAAACAAAGGATTTCAAATCTCACACCAGGTTTCAATGGGACATTGTTAAGAACAACAACGCACACAACTTCCCCTACCTTTTGCGTTTATTTCCACGATGTAGTAGGTAATAATAACAATTAATATTAATCAATAATTATAATTAGTAAGAAATCATATCAGAAGCTCCAGAAAGAACTTCACTCAGGATTTGACACAACCAGGAAAACACAACCACCACCACGACCCCCTCTGCGCACAAATGGAGGGTGGATTTTGAAGCAAAAAGTAATCTTTCCGAAAGGTTGTTTCCTATTTGCCCTCTGCTAATCAATAATACCAAACGATTACTTGGTACAGATTGGAATCAATCCAACCACAGGTGAACTAGGTAGTTGTCAGAGTAGAAATCCCTTCTAAAATGCATTTGTAAATATGCAGCTGTCACATTATAAAAACGAGCCACACACACTATTATATATAATGGGAACAAGTTTGTGGTAAAGGGCTAGTATGTGTCAAAAACAGGTTGCCAATATTTTATGTATTATGTTAAAATGTGATGGGACAGCGAAGCAAATTCCAATTAATGCAGATATGTTAATTCTTGCCTGCATGTCTTTCTTTCCAGATGTAGAGCCAAAGCAATGCTCAAAGGACTGCAGATGTTCCTCTAGGCAGTCACTTTCTCCTCTCTGTATGAAAAGAGATCTCCCCCCCTCCCCAGAATATAGGTTTTTCCAGTCTTGACAAGTCTATTTTTTGAAGCATAAATATTCTATCGGTTCGCTCCTCCACTGCACACTATATCCAGCAAAGAAACATCTATACATAATCCCATGTACACTTTTCCAGATAGCGATTTATTTTCCAACCATCTGTATTATTATCCCCCACTCTCCCTCGAATAGCAACCTTAATGGACGATTTCTTGTAATCTTAGAACAATAGAGGGTTGTACTTCTCTTTGATTACAGCAGAGGGAGCACAAAACAGCTCACCTCACATTAGAACAATGTACCAAGTGTGATTGTCTTCTCCCTCGGCTTCAAATCCAGCTCTCTGCTCTTTACAAAAATAAGCGCCCGTGTCTGCAAAGAGGGTATTGCAGCCTTACACTTTTGCATGCAATAATCTATAGCTTAATTTCTCGGCGCGTAATGTATCACACTCCTAATGTGCTTCCTTTCACTGAGGAATCTAGGAGACTTGGAAATGATTCACACAACCTCCGCCGTGCAAAGGAAATACACATTTTGTGATTTGTCTAATAAATGCGTTGATGCGACAGCTACTACTACCAGAAATGAAAGATACTGGCGCTGTGGGTAAAAAATATCAAACGGAAGCACTCAAAGCCTGGAGAACAGCTATTCTAAAACTGCCCCTCACAAAATGCGTCATTCTTTATAAGAGATTTCCCAGGATCTGTTGCTTTTTCCTCTCCTAAAATTGATAAAATACATCCGACACCACCCCGGGACCTCTCGTTATGTCCAAGGAAGTTTTCCGAGAGAAATAAACAAAACAAAACACATCTACCCTAGAAATAAGGATGCAATGTACCTACCATGCATCCTTATCGTGGGTCAAAACTGAAGAGCCTTTTGCTGGGCGTACTGGGGATTTTCCAAGTGCAATAGGAAATGTCAAAAACTCGGCACTATTCTAGCCCAGATCATGTGTAAAGATTACAGAGCAGGGTGAAAACAAAACATCCAAACCATTGTCCTCTTAGCAGTGCCACCAGACAAGCCAGTCTGGTAGCACCCAGTAGCTCGAAGTAGTCAGATTAAGACTATTAAAGGGAGACGTTAAACCAAGACAAGGGCAATCTACTCATCGTGCAGCTCCTTAAAAAAACAGCCCCTTGAATACATCAAGCACTAGGCTGTGCCTAAAGCCTGTACCGGCAGCATCACACTACACTGTTCAGTGGCTCTTTCCCTGGGACGCTTTGTCTATTTGCATGTGCACAGAGATCGTATTACGGGTGCCAGAACTCACCTGCAAGTCTTAAGGCTGACATTCTCTGGAACTCGGGTTCCTGCAGCCATTTCCACATTCTCCTGAACGTCTCCCTGCCAGATTTCAGCTTACTCCAAGGTTTAGGGTTCCTTAGAAGGTCTGAAAGGGTCCCCTGAGAACGGCACAGCACCCTCTGGGCAAAAATCGCCTGGGGGATGCTGTAGCGCTTCAGCTCTGCAGTGATCCTTTGGGCCACTTCTTTGGTGTTGATCTCTTCTAACTGCCCAGAGTTGTTAACTTGAGCTCCGGAGGAGGAGGGCGGCCTTTCCCGGCTGGAAGCCAACACGGGCCCGTGAGGCTGAGCATGGCCAGGGTGTCCAGGATGGTGCATACCGTTTAAGTGGGACATCATGGCCGCAGGGGGGGTAGCCAGCCCCCGGGAGAGGTGCTGCTCACCCCTGGCCAGCATGGCAGTGTGGGCATCAAAGTTGGGGCTGAGCATCTTGTCGTGGCTGGGGGGTCCATAGGTATGGAGGCTCTGCTGGGTGTTGTGGATGGACCCCAATCCGTTGCCCAGGGGGGTGCCAGCCAAGGGGGACAGGCTCTGCCCCATGCCGGGCATCTCCTTGTAGGGGCTGTAGAGGTTGTTCATGGCCGGCAGCCCCCGCTCGTCCCTCATCAGGGTGAAGCTCCCGCTGACATTGCCGGAGAGGCGCTGGTGGTGGTGGTGGTGATGGGGGTGGTGGGCATGGGGGTGGTGATGGGGGTGGTGGAACTTGTCGGAGACGGTGGAGATGGGCGGCAGGGGCTGGAGCGGAGTCAGAGTGGTGTAGGTGCTGCTCATGCCCATGCCAGGGGGCGAGGAGTCACAGGGCATGCTCATGGCATGGTGGAGGGGGATGGACAGCTCCGGGCGGTAGTCCCCTGCCCCGTCGAGCAGCGAAGCCATGCTGGACACCATGGCCGAGCGGGACGAGGCAGAAGCTAAGTCCTGGTGCGAAGGAGGAGGGTGGACCCGTAGCGATCCGGCGCTGCGGCTGGGGTGGTGCGGGCTGGGGCTGCCCAGCAAATCCTGCTCATGGCTGGCTGCCCCGTGCAAACTGCCCAGGCTGTCCATTGTCATCTCCGGGTTCATGGCGCAGGCATCCAGCTCTTTGGTGAGGCATCGATAGGCGGTGTAGGCAGTCTTCATTCAGTCCATGGGGGTGCTGGGCTGGCGGGATGCTCGGAGCTGGGGGGCGGGGGGGGGGGAAATAAGGCCTCTCAGTTGTGTGTGTGTGTGTGTGTGGGCAGGGGGATGGGTGTGTGCGTGTGTGTGTGTGTGAGGGGTGGGGGTGGGGGGGAATCACCAGTCTCTATCAGCCGGGCCAGCGCCGTTCCCTCGCCATGTCCTAGCGCTTTCCTCCTCTTACGTCTTCTGTTTAGGTAGCTGGAGCTGTCCAGAGTGGGTTTGCTGCTCAAACAACCTAGCTTAGCCCGGCTGGGCAGGGCTTGGGCCAGGACTGACAGGCAGCCCAGCCAGAGCCCAGGGAGGGAATGCTGAGCCCTCGCTTTGTCGGGGAGAGCCCTCCAATGGGCGAGGGGAAGGGTGGGACTGGAGGCTTAAAGCTTGGCTGAGATTTCAGAGCGCCTTCCCCCCCCCCCCCCACACACACACTGGACTCAAACGTCAAGGAGAGAGCGAGAGAGCGAGTTTAAAGATGCAGCGTCCCCCTTGTCCGGGGGAAAGGCAGGCGCTGTCTCTCCGAGCCTGGGAAAGCGCCCCCCTCCACCTCCACCCCAGCAGCCGCGAATCAGGACGCAGAATTTGCTCTCAGTAATAGTCCAAAGTAAGATGCTACAATCGTGACTTGACACAAATACTCGTGTAAGCGGCCGTTTGCTGCTGTCTTGTAATTCAGTGTCACACAGAGGGCACCCCCCTCTGAACTGTCTCTGCACCGTGCTTGCCAACCGAGGGTCACTATTTTAACCCCATCACAAAGTCTGGGCGGGTGGCGTTTGCACAGCGCCAGCCAACTTAGGACAGAGGCATTGTTTTAAGTTTATTCTCACAAATCGCTCCTTTATTACAGTATTCCGTCTCTCTGGATCCCTGCAGACTGCAAAACAAAGCTGGATCTTTCGGCACTCCAGATATGATTTTTTTTTAAACTAAAGTTAAGGACCCCGTAAACACAATGCCCCCAAAGAGTCTAGCTTCATGTTCTAATTACTTGTAGTGACGAAGTTTTGCAGCTCCCCCCAGTTCTGCAGCACGTCTGAACAGCCTGCTTCGGGCTCGTTTGACTTTTTAAAAAGCTGTGTACCACTTTTTCTCTCAAGAAAAGCCAGGCATTATGCAGCACACGCTGCCATATGGCTCTGCAATCTCTGCGTTCCAGAAGGTAATACACTTTTTGCATAGTCCTAATTCTGTTCTGAAATGGATCAGTGGATTCGGAAGGCATGACCAGGGCCTGTCTCTCACTTTTCCCTTCTCTCTTCAAAAGCCCCTCTCCATATCTATTCCTTGAATCTGTGTCCTCTGTAAACCGTGAAGAAAGACAATCACCAAGAGAAAGGGCATTGCAGCCAACAGCCCCTGCCTGCCCCCCAAAGTAACAGATTCTTGAGGAGCAGGTTGCTCTCCCTGTGTTATTCTGGAGGTTTGAACAGGCTGAGGTTGCGCAGATGTTGCCTTTGTTTACAGAGACAGTAATTAAGGGCAGGGTGGACATAAGTTTGAAAAGCGTGACCTATTTTCTTTTTATCAGCTGTCAAAAGAAGAGCAGGGGGTCTTCTTAAGGCAGCCCCTTCCAACCACTTCCAGCTGTTAGAGAAAACTTGATAAGAAAAGAAGGAAAAGTGTCCAAAATACTGTATGTGCCACCTTGGCTAGAAAAAGGTTTGATTAATCTGGAAAACACTTCTGACTCTCCCTTGATCTTTCCCTTTCTCCTGCTATCTGCACAGGGAGAAAACATCCCCTCACATGAATATACAGTAATGTTATGGGGTCAACTTCAGAGAGTTCTGGTCAGTGCAAGTATTTTCTTAACTGACCCTTCCTTCCCTCTTGCGCCAGATCTTTTTAGTAAATTGTTTCATTCTCTATATTTATAAAGGTGGATCGCCTTGGTTGTCAGGCATCTATAATTCACTACAAAAGCTCATGCTATTGCAAGGTCATAATCCCTAGTTGGTTGGTGTCACCATTGATACCCAAGGTGCTTGCACATTTCCTGAAGCATACCATGAAGTTTTAAAAAAGCCATCCTGAAGTACAGCTGTTCTTAATGGCTTTTGTAATCTGTGCTTCATATGCAAAGGTCTAACCCAACTAACTTCACACTTGCACAAATAAGAAGCTCTTCTTACATCAATAAATTAGCATATTATTTCTCTTCCTTTTCTGGGAGTGGTTTTGAGGTGCGGGGGTGGGAGTGTGTAAACTGTAAAATAAACCTATTTTCTCTCATGATCAGGATATACCCTGTGAGCTGCACTTCTGGGCTTGGGAATGATCACGTGTGACGGAGTTTAAAGGTGAGTTGTTGCACGCTCCCACCTCCGGATCAATACTGGGTTTCTCTGTGAAATCATGCAATCCTATTTCTTCCTTTGTGTATCAACCGGGCAGGATTTCGACAGGTTTCACGTTTAGTTTCTAATGGAAACGGGACATTTTGAGGTTTACCCTTAGCAAACATTTACATGAGAGATGCACAGACTGAATGAACCACAGTCTAAGGTCCTAGTTTTAAATGAAGTCTCTCCTCCCCTTTTAGTAAAATATTGAATTGTGTGTTCCCATTCAGGTTCATTTATACAGGGGCAATTTTGATAGCAGTCACATTTTTTTAAAGTGTTAATTTATTTTGTGGGTTTTGTAATGGTACCGTTAGATGAAAACTACAGCTCCAAAGGCCACGAGAAGAGCTTTGCAAACTGCACTTTGCAGAATTTAAGAGTCCATATTTTACTCTCTTGATTCCATTGAGTTATTTCCCCCGTTGGAATGATTTTTCAATATATTGGTAAACAATGCAGAAACTGTGATATATGGTCAATACAATTCCTTCATTAATAATATTTGGCCAAACTATCCTGTAAAATAGTATAGCAAAGCACATGTAATATTCCACTTTAAATATGATACAGATAGTTGGAGGGTATAATCACAGTGCATAACAGTGTGATAAAAGAAGATATTATACAAATATTTTGAAAATAAGGTGTTTCATGCTCTATTTTGTTCTTAAATCAAGATATCGGGCAAATTAATGAGATATAAATACTTCCAACTAGATTAAATATATCAGCAACTAAAGCTTGGCAGATATACATGATTAATGTAAAATAAACTACATATATATTTACAGAAGTAAACAAATCTCACAGTCTTCACTTATCTTGCTGATAACACACACAACACCTATTTTAGAGACTATTTTAGCCATTTTCAGAATATTCAAAAATGCCTGCAATTCTTTGAATGTAGAAAGACCAGAAACACATTTATTCTCCAACTAGGGTTATGAGAGAAGCACAAAAAGATACAATAATAGTGAGTTGATTTGAGCTACTTTATTTTTGTCCTTACCAAAACCATCTGGCATGTGAGTGCAGGGGTATTGATCAGAATCTGTGTGCTGCAGACCCCATGCTAATCTATAGCGTTACTGGCAATCAGCTTCGCCAATGAATTGCATCTGTCTGTACTGCTATCAAACAAACATCTTCCAAAAAGTTCCCCTTCCCCAGCGTAATCATCCATTCAGGGGTAAGTCAATCCTCTTCCTTTCTGATTCTGCTAAGGAGAATTAGATAGAAAGTTTGTGTTGTTGGGTTTTAAAGGAATGAGAGCATTTTTTTCTAGCCAGTGAATGATAATGGTTTTCCAGACAGGCCTCAAGCGTTTGTATTAATCTGACAACAAATTCAATTTCACTATTGTAGGGGAATTTTTTAGGAGAGGCAGAAGAATCATTATACTACCTAAAAATGAAGAGCTGCATTTTAACCACTAAATTCTATGTTAGTAAGAGGACTATGCTGAAGAGTGTGCAGCCATTTATATGCATATGTACGGGGGTGTATACATACACACACACAATCTCCAAAGGAGATCCCTGTAGCTTCTGACACATGTAGCTTGTTTATATCTAACCATTCAATAGGTGTAAGAGGAGAGGAAAAGTACATAAAGCCAGCCTGCAAGTGAAAAAATGTGTGATCAGCCTAGAGACAAAAAATCATTTAGATCACGACCAAGAATTGTTGCCCTGGGTAACTGTTGGGAGCCGAGGAATGGCTGAATTGTGCAGGATCGCCTCCCTCCTTAACCAAACGCGAGAAGTTTTTGTTTTGGCTAAGGGTGCGGTTTTGAATCCCACTGTTGCTTGCTATGCTTTTGCTTCGCCAGGACTCATCACGTCGGGGTTGGACTGTAAATCCAAGCCGGGAAAGTACTGGACCACCAGACAATGAGTTCTCTTAGCTCCAGGTTGGACCTGGAAGTAACCAGAGCCCGTTCTGAGACATCTCTGGCCTTCGCACGGATTCGGGAACTTCCCCCGCTACAACTTTGATAAATGGAAGGGGATGCGGGGGTCGGGGAGCTCGAGAAAGAAGGAGGGAAAAGAGCAAATCGTGCCACACGCAAATTAGGCACAGAGTTAGGAATGGGACTTGCTGGCTTTGAATAGGAGGCCATTTGCGGAACCAGCACCAGCGGGACCCGCTGCTTCTGCCTGATCTCGCGGAGGCTGCGAGCCGGGCTCTGAGCTGAAGGGAGCGGGGTGCCGGGGCGGTGGGGATTGTTTGAATCTTCGTTGGTGCCGAGTTCGCTGCTCCCCAGTACACCAATGTTACGCTTTTGCCCGCTGCAGCCTCCCGCCTCCTCCATTTTAATCAGTAACGCAGAGACGATAACTTTGAGAAACGTTGTCCTTGTGCGTTATGCTAATCTTATCGAGGACCCTGATAATCAGCTTTGGGGTTTTTTTTAGGGTGGCAGCCATATTTAATTATTTATTTTGGTGAGGCAGATGAAAATGGCCCCTTTTTGACAGGACCAGAGAAAGTTCAGTCTTTTTTGGATCCCTGAGAATATCAGGAAGGAAAAGTCCTAATAGGAGAAAGGAAAAAGAAAAGAAAAAAATCCCTCAACGTTAAGGCAGCTCAGTATTTTGGAAAGGAAAGGAAAGGAAAGGTTATAAATTGGTATCCGTTCTGTTTGTGCATATGCAAACTACAGCTCTGCCAATTCTCACGGTGTGCGTTAAAATGTATCCATCATGGATTCAATTTAAAGCAAGTTTAAAAGTATCCCTTTTCTGTGGTTAGGGATAATTGTTGTGACTTTGAGGGAGACATTGTCCATCGCCTAATTAAAAAAAACAAACAAATGGTCAGCAGTTGGACCAGTCTGTTTTCATTTTACATACATATATATCTGTAAATAGCTATACAGAAAAACAGACATATAGGTTTAACTATAAATATACTTTATATCAAGATATACTTTGTATATGGCTAGATATACTTTAATATACTTTACAGATACATTTAATTTATCTAGCTAGATGTATTTTATTCTACTTTACGGATACACTTAGTGTAGCTACATACACTTTACCTATCATAAAACTTAGCTCTTATACTGCGCTTTCCTCTGTCGATCCCAACGCGCTTCAGATACTTAACTGTATATCTGTCCTATATAGCCATTCATAAAGCTCAAGTTAGTTTTCAGAACTAGCCCCCCAAGTGTGTATAAAATTAGGTCCTCCCCCCACCCCTGTTGTCAGCCTACAACAGAAGAAACTGGCGTGAGGTCTCTTTGTTCAGGGCAAGTTGTGCGTGAAATCTTTTTGTTGTCCTTTCTAAAGAAAGGCAAAAGTTGCAGTTGATTGTAAAAAAGACAAATTTAACTCTCTGAAAGCGGAAATGTTTCTAAAGTTGGCCGTAGACACTAAATTCTGGCGTCGCTTTTAATTTATTGCCTCTTTAAATGTTTCATTTGCCCTGGAAGCACACAGGGTTTTTTGACTATGGAAATTCAACCGACCCACGCCAATAGAAGTTTAACAGGAAAGTGCTTTAAAAAAAGAGGTTTAATACAAATGTTTGTGCATTGAATGCTTACAGCATCAACTAATGACTTCTATATGGACAATTTTCCCGGTTATTCATTAACAGGAAAGTGGAACTATTGGTTTGTTTTTTTTTTTCAACTGATGTTAAACATTTAAAAAGTTGTTTCGATTTTAAACGTGAACATTTTGTTAACATTATATCTCTGTATACACACCGTTTGCTAACATTTATCTATATCTACATCTACGTGTGTCTACATCCAAAGATTTCTATGTAAAACCTTCACACTTAAGGACATTTACAGCTGTATGATTAGTTATTTAGCCGCATAATTACCATGATCTTCGGATTTCCACAAGGCTGTAGTTTCACCAGGAAAGCAAAGACGGCTAGTTAGCGCAGCTCGTCTTTAGTACTGTTGTACAAAACTTTGAAAAGGGACTGAAGGTTTAGGAGCTTTTCACTGACTTTCAAACAGTCACAAAAGTGCAGCCGTTTCTGCAGAAAGCCGTCTTGATCTGTTGCCTTGGGAAAATATATAAATAGCTTTTTAACGGTGGTTAAATGTTAATTTCTACTGGCCAAATTAATAAGATATTTATGGCACCTCTAATTAAATCAGCCAGTATATATAGGGAATGGGATATATAAGAGAATATATGTGGCTGTGTACATACTCAGAGACATATATTACCAAATACGCATAGAAGTGCTGTATATACATATACATGCAATTAAACTTATTCCTCTGAAATGTACTTTGCAGTAACAAGCTCTTTCACGATTTGAAATACTATTTAGAAACCCATTGGGGATTATGCTGGCAGATCCAAACCACTGCGTTTGAAGGAATCGATGGTTTTCCAGCTACCTAAAAATCTTGGATTAGAAGGCATGGAAGCGGGGGTGAGGTCGGAGAAAGCAAATTCAAAGGGAAAAGGGGAAAAAAAATCAACCCAGGTTTATTAATTCCCTGCCTGCTTCTCCCTCTCCCCCCCCCCCCCCCCCCGGTGCACCATGCAGTATTGGTTTGCAATATGCCTGATTCAAAGGGAATATGCCTGTATAGGCTCCTAATAGCGGGTTTTTAAAAAGGCACCTGCAAAGAGTGGAAGGACAGTGCACCGCCGGCTGCAAACAAACAAACAAACAAGGAAGGAAGAAAAGCAACCCTGAAAATGTTTTCGAGCAAGAGACCCTTTTCCAGGTGTGTTCTTGAGGCTGCTGATGTAGCCGCAGGCAACTGAAAAGGGAGATCTCTCCTGAGAACCACTGAAAAGGGGAACATTTTCAGACTTGGGGTCCGATCCTGGGTCCCCAGGAGGCTCTCTAAGCCACCCTTGACTTCTATGGGAGAAACGCGCATGTCCGCACGCCCGCCGCGGGGAGGAAACACTTTGTGACACGCTTTTGTGGATGTCCATTTGTTTGTGTTCATCTTCTCCAGAAGCAAATCCCAGAGTCCGGACGGGGGGATCTCTGCAACTCTGTTGCAAACAATCAAGGATGGGGGGAGGGGAAAATCAGCCACACACTCTTAAAGGAGCAAAAATTGGGTTAATTGGCCTGATTAGTTTGGGAGGTAACTCCAGTAACAATAACTCAGCCGAGCTCCCAGTGTGAACACAGGATCCGACTCCCCAGCTGCTTTAAGCATAATAGTAACAGCGCGGAAGAGCTCAGCTTTACAGGGAATTAAACTAACTCCTTCCTTCCACCCTGAAGAGCCACTTTTCAGGTTGGGTTGGATTTTAGCAGCAATAAAATGTCTAACACAACCCAGGGTAGGGACGCATTGAAAAGGACATCGTGCGACAAACTGAAAAAAGAAGAAACCACCCAGAACGAATGTGTTTAGCGCACACCTGGGTTTTCTAACGCAGAATATTTTGCATAAATGGCCCCTTCCCCTCTTCCCTAGAGGCAGATTTGATGAAGTTAGGAAATATCCCAGAAGAAGACCACGCCACCCAATTCCTAATCTTTCTTAATGCCAGGAGGCCTGTGGTCTTCTTCCATTTAATTATTCACTGATGCAACAGACAGCTACAATTATTGTGGAAAAGCAGCAAGTCCCATCGCTTCGGTTTTGGCTAGAACTTAACAAGGGTCCTCAGGTTGTCCCCTACTCAGGTGAAACAGCGGTTTGGACCATTGAAAACTTTGTGTTCCATCGCTCTACGCTGGTGTGTGAGGGACATAATCCTATATCTCCTAAAAGCAGCTAATCCCTTGATGCAATTGGAGGAGTAGCATCCCATTATGAAACTAATTAGATCGGGTGATTTTGCGGGTCGGGCAGGGAGAGATCTGGGATAATCTTCAGGACTCACTGTACACTGTAAAACTATTTTCCATTAGGGTCTCAGTTCCACCGTACTCTATTGCAAGTATTATTTCCTTCAACAAAACTAAATCAATAATTGCGGTGCAATTCCTCTTTCTCCTTCTGTATATTTATGTACATGAATATATGCAAAATGCAATTTATATATTTTTATTTTATTTCTCTTTCTCTCTAAAACAGAACTTAAAACAAGGTCTGTATTGCAATACACACACACACACACAGAGCAAACTAGGAAAAGGCACAGAGATCAGGTTAACTTCAAAACAGGTTGCTTGTTACTACTACCCCTGTGTAAATAGCTTTATAGATCACAGCCTGCCATGATATATTCACAGCAGCTGCACAGAAATTCCCAATGGTTTTGTGAGTCTCTCTGTGTGTGTATACAGGAAGAATTTCCTTCTAACATGGCACCACCCATTCCAGTAAAGTTGTCGCCCTCACTGGCAATGTCCCTCATTCACTGGGCAAGGATGAGCTGTGTATTGAGAAGGATGGACATGGGAACACTGTGCTGTAGCATCTCAGAGGTCACTTGATCCATGGACTGCCAGATTCCCCCTCCTCCGCCCCCACTCCAGGGCACAGGGAAGCAAAGGTCAGCACCTTCAGGCCTGGTCAGCACTTGCTTTCCTATTAGCATGGGCCTTTCATTTTGGAGAGCCCTGGGTAGAAGGAAAATGAATGCATTATCTCATTAGGAAGGAGCTCACAAGTCACATCTAACCTTTATTTCAACATATTTTGTAGGGTTAGAATTGCAGAAGAGAAAACTCTCTATTAGAAGGTTTAGTTTGTTACTGATAAATAATGACATTTCATTATAAATGATTAAAAGATTAGTAGAACAAATAAAACAAATAAGAACAAATAAAACAATAACAGCATCAATAGGCTTATTACACTGATAGAAAACATTTATGTTAGTGAAGAATCAAACTTTCAATACAAAGCGATTGTCTTCATTACATTAATAAATTATGCAGCCATGTCACCAGCAATTGTATTGTATGCACATTGTGTGTGCTTAGAGTGATATCGGGATTCCCAGTCTCCCTGCCTGAGAGCTAGCTTAACATTCTGTTCTCAGGTATTGCCCATGTAAGCCTGCCAGGGAAAGGTAAGTCATTTTCAATTGTACTGGAGAGAAAAGCAACAAGCATTAATCTCTTAGGGAGAAATTCAATTATCCTAGGCAAAGTGCCAAACCCTGACCCTAACTAATACTGTGTCTGAGTAAGAGGCACAGAAGCTTGTCAGACCATGGAATAGATGGATAGATCTCATGGCTCCTTTCAGGTTCCCTGGGTGAACTCCTGGTCCCATTGTAGCCAACTACAAAACTCCTGTAGACTTCAGAGGGGCAAGGGTTTACCCTGTCTCTCTAACTGCCAACCATTTGTGGAGACCTGCTCCACCCAGTGGAGACGGGAAGGTGCAGTGTATGTGCAGTGTCTTTCTGATATTAGGGTGGTGGCTGCAGCCATTAAGTCAAGCCAAAGACAGGAGGGGTGGGGCCTGGATACCTCAGCAGCTCTTGAGTAGGTTACTTCTACTCAGGGTGGCAGGCTCCTTGGCTCCACTGGCTCACAGACTGTCTTTGAAGTGGATATTCAAATGTTTTGCTTGTAGAGTTGTTTGCTTCCCTACAGCTTCCCTCAACCCTCGCTCCCCAAAGTGACACCACCATTCTCTATGACAGAACAACACTGAAAAGCCTTACAGTGCAGTTAAACTATACAAGACCAGCTAGACAGTCCCCGATCTTGTCTGAAGAGTAATGGGCTCCAACACACAGACTGCTCATGGTCCACATAAAACAAAACCCAGACCAGACTGACAGCAACCAATAAGCATTGATAGATAAGAAACAAAGGAAGTGACTGCTAGCCACCATCATCCCAAGTGCAAACAACTGAGGCCTGGGTCTGAGGCTAGTAAAATATTCTCTTCTATCAATTTTATTTGCTGCTCATACCAAGCAAGTGCACCTTAACAAAAATAAGGGATTTACTTTCCAAGTGACAATTTCCTAATTCAAAAGCTATGGCCTCATGGCTGCATGAAAAAATAAGACAACAATGAAATAGTGATTCACTTAACAACACTTAGCAAATAATACTCATTGCCCACTAAAACAGGGGAAAAAATGATTTAAGACCTCAGCTGTGTTATGAGAAAAATGTGAATTACTTACCTGTATACTGAAAAGGTACCTTTCTGTGTAGCAAAAGGGAAAACATCACTGTAAAATACCTGCTTATGTATTTAACTGTGCATTCACTCACCATCATATCTACCTGTGTATTCGTCTATAGAACATAATAAACTGCTATTTCAAAAAGATTATGCATCTTTTGAATATCAGGCCCACAAATTTGTAAAAATGTTACAATACTTGTTGCATAATTTAGGTGAATTAAAATATTTGTATAGAACAAAAATTAACTGTGCTTCCCTTACATTATTGCTTATTGATTCTTTCTTATTTCTAAAGAGCCTACTATCCACCCTCCCTCACCTTCCTCTTCTATGTCCTGCTACCACAAATCACCCTATAATTGGTTTGGGGGCAGCGTTCATATTTGTTAAGGTTCTGTAGTTAGCTGCTGTAAGCCTAGTACTTGTATCCTCTTTTCAGATCCATCAGCCAGATCTGAGATTAGTGGCAGAGATGATGGATTATCTCAACTGTAATGCAAAAATGTTCTTTGATCCCTCTGTGCTCTAAATCAATTGACTTAAATGAGCTTCAGATCAGGCCCTGAGAGACAGATTTTGCCACCCTTGCTCACAGAGAGTAGTACCCTACTCAAGAAGTAAGGTGTTACCGATTGTGGTCAAGGGTGGCAGAATCTAGCCTCTGGATAGGAGACTTCAAGTGTACATCTAGGTGCTACAAAAAGGGGGTTCTGATCATGCCAGTGCTCTGTGCACATAATTCCATATAAAGGCCAGATTCTGTCCCCCCTCATCATAGTAAGTACCTTACTCCACAGGGTCATTGAAATCAATGGGCTAGATTTTGGTGAAGGGGGGGTTTGTCCCTTGCCCTGGGTATGGTGGGGGGGCTTGTTAGTGCACCATTCATTTGGGTGCCTTTGAACAGACCCCATGAGTTAGGAAACATTGTTTTCAGAGGGTTTAGTCCATCTGGCCTCTCAGTGAACATTATGGATTTAATTATTTTTCTAAAAATCACAATAATGGCAGCTATAACAAGACCTTGGAGCCATTTTGCTGCCAATGTGGAGCAGTCCTACCCTGAACATTTAGAATATCATTAGCCACCAAAGTATGCAATATACCAACTCTCCTAAGCAGGATGGGAGATAAAGCTTTCACCATATCACCCGGTCAGGTACTTGAAACCACAAAGAAGGGAAAACCAGTTAATGGGTCATGACAAGAAAAAGGATGTGTATTCTTTTCAGTAGGACTAGAGAAACTAACTCATGCTTAGAGTTCAACACCTGCTTAAGGCCCTGATTCAACAAATCACCTAAGCATATGCTTAACTTAAGCACACATGTCCTGCCTTGAGTGCAGGGGATTGGACTAGAAGACCTCTTGAGTTCCCTTCCAGTCCTACGATTCTATGATATCAAAGTCCGATTGACTTTAATGGGACTTAAGCATATGCCTAAATTTAAGTAAGCACTTAAGTGCTTTGATGGACTGGTGCCAGAGTACTCAGCACCCTGCAGGCTTGACCCTTGAATGAGTTATGCAACCTCACCCAGTTTAACAGCATTCATATGACCATACTGTCAGAGTGCTGCTGTTTAGCATGAGTGATGCTGAAGGCTGTATAACCGTAACTGTAAAACAGCGGATCTACTGCTCACTCAAACCCCTCCACAGTGGAATGCTCTTCCACTTGGTGGTAGAATACAGAAGAAGTGTCATCATTTCAAATCTGTTTTCCCTTGGGTTTGCAGGGAGGCAGTGTTGCCTAGGGAATAGAGCATGGGACTAGGATTCAGAGACTAGGATTCTATTCCCCTCTCTGCCACTGGTCATCTGGGTGACTGTGAGCAAATCCCTTTGCCTCTCAGAGCCTCTGTTTTCCCATCTGTACAATGGGGATAATGATACCAACCTCCTCTGTAAAGCATTTTGAGAGCTGCTGATGAAAAGCACTATATACACCCTGAATATTATTAATTATTATTATTATTCAGCTCATTTTCAGCTGACTTTCTGCATTCCTGTTGCTTTTAAGGCTGTGAGGTTTTTTTTACAAAGAGCATTGTATAATAAGACCACAATCCTGCCATTTACAGAGCAGGGCTGGGCTGCTGCAGCCCACATGGAGCCCTAGCACTATAGTCCAATCAAATGTTATTGCAGAATTGGGGGCTTCAAATGTAATCATGATGATAACAAGTATTCTGTTCAGTGACTGCTGGCTACATTACTTACACCTTTATTTTCCTTTAAAGGCTTAATAAAGGGCCCCAAAAATGTATTCTTGATTTGTGCAATATGCACTAGACAAACACCATTTTGAACTGTTACAGTTTCATTAGGAGAATAGCAAATGCAACAGTCTCAAATATATATTGCTGAAAATACCAAGTGATCTGAAGATTTTAGGGTCTGGTCCTGCTTCTACTGAATTTCAAGCGGCTTTTGTATTGCCTTCAATGGGAGCAGACTGAGCCTTTTGTTTAGATCAATTATACTCTCTTCAGATTAACACTAGAAAAAAGGAGAAAATGAGCTTGTTGACAAAATGATATTTTCAAAATTCAGACTATAAACATTGAATTTGATTTTTTGATTTTTTTTTTTAGCTGTCAGCTATTACGATTATTGCATTTTGCAGTTACATCATGTGGTCTAAGTTGATGTCTAATACAGGCAACTCGCCAAATTTACATCAAATGTGGCTGGTAATAAAAGTTTAAAATATACATATAAAATAATAATGTACAGAAAATAAAATTATAATTAATAAAATACCAAACAACAAAATTGGTATATAGCTCTTTATGGGACAGATCCTCAGCCTCTGCTCTGGCCCCTTTGCTGCCTTAGCAGGGCATCTGGGGATTTACTGTCCCTGGTGTAAGATTTGTTTCGTATGTGGAAATGGCACATGATGTACTCTGACAATTTGTGCAGGCATAGTAGCCTCCAGGGCCGTTACAAGATGGCTGAGGCTGCTCTAACTTGCACTGAGGAATCAATCAGTTCCCAGGACTCAAGGGAGTGCAAAAATGACTTAACTCCGCCTTTGATTACCCCATGCAGCTATGCGGAATAAGGTTCTGGCACACTTAAGCATCTGGGCCTATATCCTCAAAGTATTGTACTGAAGTATTAAAGGCAAGATTGTGTTCAGCCTCTGCATGGGAGCACAAAGGGAACAGAGAGAGCAGAAAAAGTTTCCTTCTATCTTGTGGCCCCCACAGTGCAAGTCCCAGGAACAACAGTAATCTTTTTATTAAGGGACCCCAGGACACTACAGAGCCAGCACCACCAGCTGTACTTACCTCTCGAAAGATAGTTGCAAGCATCTCAATAAGAGACCATCAAAGATCCTCTCCATGGCCCTTCCTCCTTCGACCTCCCCCTCACTGGCCAGCAGATCTGGCTGGGTACAAAGAAAAGTGGACATTATACTCTCTTCAAAGGACTAATGTAAAATATAAGAATGGTCATACTGGGTCAGACCAACGGTTCATCTAGCCCAGTATCCTGTCTTCCGACAGTGGCCAGTGCCAGATGTTTCAGAGGGAATGAACAGACCAGGGAAATTACGGAGTAATCCATTGCCTGTTGTTCAGTCCCAGCTTCTTGCAATCAGAGGCATAGGGACATCTAGAGCATGGGGTTGCATCCCTGACCATCTTGGCTAATGATGGACCTATCCTCTATGAAGTTGTCTAATTCTTTCTTGAACCCAGTTATGCTTTTAGCCTGGCAATGAGTTCCACAGGTTGGCTGAGCATTGATTTAATTATTTTACCCTAATGACTGTCGGTGCAAGAGTGGTTCCTGGAAGTCTGAATACTGGGATCTGCTTAAGTGACAGTAAAGGATGCACAAGCTCTGTATGGCAGCAGAAGCTGGCTTGACCAGGTGCAATGGTTTTTAAACATGATAGTCCTTGTCTCTGCTGAGTGCTAAATAGTGCTTTACTTTGCATTAGTTAACATGTGTTACATTTCCCAGTGCAGGCAAACCTCAACATCAAGGACCAGTTCATCCATCAGACTAGAGGACCAGGTTTTTATGCGAACCCCTCTCAGGGGTGATAAGCACACATTTGTGAAATCTGGCGCGCAGTTTCATTCAAAAAAGTGCCATCTGCTTCTGTACCAAGTCTGGGTTCTGACTGACCAAGGCTTTGTTTCATCATTATAAATTTCTGTCAGTGAATAACAGTAACTCCTCAGTCTCTATTCAGTAAAATCACTGAACAAATTGGTGGTGTCTTTGGTGTCACTGACAGTGAGCACAGGGGCTGACTGGAAGGAGATGATGCTGGAAACCCAGGGCAACTAGCTTAGGGCTTAGACTGTAACAAGCTTTCACTATCCAGTGGGAAGAGATGTTTTCCTTGACACATGGCTGCATTTGCCAGGGGCTTTTCTTCTTTCTCTTGAGCATGTGTGTGTGTTGTATTTCTTTGTTTCCTATTTCTCTCTTCATCCCTTCCCCCGTCCTCTCTGTGTGAGAAGGATTCTCCTTTCCCCCATGCCCAATTGCTCCGTACAATATCATTTCTTTTTCTCTTCTTCCTCTGAAACATCAGCTATTGGACAGTGCCTGAGGCAGCCTACAGGATTTGATGTACCATTGGGGTCTGACCTGATCTGACTCTATTACACCTATATATTCTCCCTTCATTACCATTTCAGCTACTTCTCCACTGGGTTTTTTCGTGTTTACCTTGTTTCCCTTTTGTACATCAAGAGCTCAGGCCTTCCATTCCCTTGTACACCCGAAGCTCACATTGCCTTTAGTGGAAGCTTTTGATGTCCAAGGAATATGGGACCAGCCCTTCAGCACGGCAAAATCTACTCTCTTCCCCAAACTCTAGAGGAAGAAAAGCTCTATAGATCCCTGGTTTCTCCTTTTATCCAGGGAACACATGATCTCCATGCAACACATGGCCATGTCCTGTTAGCATAAATGTGAGATTTTGCACAGGCACTAAAGGGAATATTGCCTCCAAAACAGCAACAACAAACTGGCAAGTGACAGACACAGACAGGTCTTTTTTGCCTCCTTTAAACAGACTTTTTTGAGTCTTTTCTTTTAATACGTTTACATAACATTTGCAATTTCTTTCCCTTCTGTGTCAAGGCATCAGGACCTGATTCAGCGTCTATTGAAATCAATGGGAGTCTTTTCACTGGTTAGGTGAGAGCTGAACTGGGCCATAATGGAGGCATTAGTCAAACTTTTGACCTTGTGTGGGCGCCCTGCACTGGGGTGAGTTTCACTCAGGAGGAGGGAGCAGCAATGATTCTCCCAACCTTTTTATGGTCACACAGGACAGTCAATTTTGTAATAAGAACAACTGGCAAAACAGTACTGGGCAACAAGTAAATTATTTGTTCCAGAATTTGGCTGTGAGGCAGAATAGGATTTAGAAAATTAAATCTATACTCGAATTGGGAAAGTAACAGTATGATAAAGAGGGATGTTGGCCAAATGGTTTGGGTACTGCCCTGAAGCTTGAAAGATGTGAGTTCAATACTCTGCCTTGTCACAGATTTCCTGTGGCACCTTGGTCAAATCACTTCATCTCTCTGCCTCATTTGTAGAATAGGGACAATCATGCCCCCCTGCCTCGTAGGGGTGTTGTGAGGATAAATACATTAAAGACTGCAATGGGCTTTGATTCTACAGTAATGGGGGGCCTATAAGTACCTTAGATAGATAATAGTTCTCACATTTATTTATACCACAGTACATCCTGATGGATCCTAAACCACTTTTCAAACTGATTACACAAGCTATCGGCTGTATTCTGGATATCAACATGGACATCTGTTGGGACCACATGCTGTTAGTTTTATTGGGACATGTGTGGTTAAAAAAATATTGATAGCAGAGTCCCTAATGCACACAGACATAAAATACATGTCTAATCATTCAGTAACTCACTTGCATTTATACAGTGTATTTCATGCAAGCATCTCAAAGGCAATTTACACATCAGAACAAATCAAGAAAAAGCCAGCTCAGACAAGTATGTCTTTCAGATGGGTTTGAATTCTGGCAGGTATTCAGAGAACAGTAATCTTCAATGGAATAGAACTTCAGCAAACAAGGTCAGAGGGCCTGAGTCTGTCCTCACTTACACCTGTTTGACACTCCATTGACTTCAGCCTCTTGCCAAATAACACTGTTCTTAACCAAACAGCAATGAAAATTTTGTCTGTGGATCAAGGATGCTCGGGTGGGAATGGAGACAGGGAGCCCAGGATAATTAGGGAGCATGTAGCAGTAAACAAACGTGTGTACAAGTGCAAGGGACCCTGTGGGCAGATTCTCCATTGGCTTCAATGGAGCTTTGACAATTTTCAGCAACTGAGGATGCTCTGTATATTTCAAAATGTCCTCAGGGCCAAGAAATGTTCTTTTTAGCCTTACCCAGCAAGTTCTGGGTAAGAAGATTATGCAAGTAAAATGAAAAACATGCACGCAAGCACAGGAAACCGAGTATCTACTCACTGTCTTTAAAAAAAAAAGTCAGAGTAGCATTCAGAAGACTACAACTAGCTGTGACCAGAACCAGGATTTAAACTCAACTCTCTGTAGAATAAAGGTGAATGCACTAAAGCATTCCAACCATAATAATGTATTTATCTGGTCATACGCTAAGAAGTGAGTAGTACATATCATTATTTGTGCACCAAACCAAACTGGCTATTTCAGATGTTGATATATACAGTGGTAGAGACTTAGAACATCACAGCATGTCTCAGATTTTTTATGAGCAATGAAGGTTTTGTTCTCAATCTGGCCTATGACTCCACTTCTGAGAAAGCAAAGCTACAGATGCAATTATTTTTACCTGCTAGGCAAGCCACACGGCTGCACAGACAATTCAGGGGCTTAGGTATCTACTTGACTTAAATTACATGGGCAAATATGTGTCAGGTCAAAATTTGGTTCAACATTTGCTCCTGCAAAAATGGATTCCAGTGTCTTGAAAATATGGTCCTCTATATTTTGGTTTTACACCATATATATAACAAAATAGAAATATGCATGTGTATCATGGTATGTTAGAACCTTATAAGCTGACATTAATTTTCATTATGCATAAATTCATTTTCAAGGTTCATTTTTCTGATGTAATAAAACATATTTTTATTAACCAGACTGAATAAAATGGTAGAAAATATATAGTACAACAAACCTGGAACTGGAAGGGGATGAACTAGATTATCTAACAGCCCATTTCTCTAATAAACCATCTAGTCCAGACAGCTTCTTACTAAAACCACAGATACTGATGGGTCCCCAAACTACTACTTCATGTCATTTTTACTTTTGTTATTTTTCTGTGCAAATATATACACGTAAAAGAACCCTAAACATGTAAATTGCTTTGCCAGTAGATTAGGCTTCAGTGATGGCTAGTGGCTCAATAAATAAAATAAAACAATAAATAGTTAGTAATAAATTATAATGTTTGTACTCATATGGAAGTTTTCATATGAGTATCTAAATATGCTTTACAACTATTTAGGCCTACATTTTCAAAGGTACCTACCAGTCTGGAAATCCTCTTTTTTGGCTGCTTACTCTGGGGAGCCAACAACTGAGGGATGAAATCCTGGTCCCACTGAAGGCAATGTGCGTTTTTCCATGGACCTCAACAGGGACAGGATTTCATTCACAGAATCTAAATTCAGAGGATATTATATTAATCTTTTGTAAGTTGGGGAATGGTCCTGCTATTGTGGCGAACTTTCCTGGCTTCTGCACTACCTGATGGAATCTGATAGCGAAGGGACCTGAGTCCTTGCTTCAGCTCCCTTTACCTGGTGGCCTGCCTGATCACAAGGACTCCCCTTCCACTCTCCTGTCCGGCAGAGTCCTTGCAACCCCTACTAGGCTGGGCCTAAGATTTATGGGAGGCTTAACCCCCATGGTCATGGTCACTTAGGATAGGGGCTAGGGGTCCCCACTCTGGGGTACTCTTGCCACACTGGAGGCTTCCCTGACCCACTGGCCATTACCTATAGCTATAGTTCAAACAAAATACAATTTATTAAACAACAACAGTGAAAAATATAAAGAAAAAATGGAAAAGGTTAAAGGAACAAGGGACCCCACTCTCTGGGCATAAGGAACACCACAAACAGCAGTGTCTGCGACATAAGAAAAGCTCACAATCTATTCCTCACACATCCCAGGCCTTCCTCTCAGGCCCTGGATGCACTGTATTGGTCCTCCAGTTGGGTTCATGTGCCCCCTCCAAATCCAGCCTTCAAGGTCTTCTTGTCTGGTGACATCTCTCTGCACTGCGCCCCCTCTACCAGGGTCCCTCCTCATTCTCCCCCGCTGCTCACTGTGCTCGGCTGCAGTGTTAGCTGTGGGGCAGCAAGTGTCCACTATCCTGGCTCTGGCCCTGCAGCTCCTTGCTGTTGTGTAGCCCTGGCTCACCGTCGGCGCGGGTAGTCTGTGCAGCCCAGGGCTTGATTAACCTTTTGTGGCTCCTGTCCCCTGGGGGGAGGGATAGCTCAGTGGTGGGGGGAGAGATAGCTCAGTGGTTTCAGCATTGGCCTGCTAAACCCAGGGTTGTGAGTTCAATCCTTGAGGGGGCCATTTAGGGATCTGGGGCAAAAATTGGGGATTGGTCCTGCTTTGAGCAGGGGGTTGGACTAGATGACCTCCTGAGGTCCCTTCCAGCCCTGATAGTCTATGATTCTATGACTGTCAGTCTTTCCCCGCTCCACCCATGCTTAGCCCTAAGGCCCCGTCCCCGCTCGGCCTTTTCCTCCTAAGGCCTTGCTCACATGGAGGGCAGGAGGTGGAGAGGAGCAAGCTGCGGATGGGTAGGGAGGAGGGGTGGAGAGGAGTGATTGGTGGGTGGGGCCTCGAGGGAAAGAGGTCGAGTGGGGGGCATGGCCTTGGGTGGATGCGGGGGTGGGGCCACGTTGCAGGCCCCAGGGTCCCTTCTGAGTGTGGGCCCAGCACCACTGGCACCATTGTAAACCCGATACTGGTGCTGCTTCAGCTCCCCAGTTCTGGCTCCTCTGCCTCAGTACTGCTGCTCTGGATCCAGCCCAGCTCTGCCTTCTGGGCTGCTTCTCTGGCCCCTCTGGTTCTGGTTGCTGCTGCTCTCTCCTTAGCTCTGCCCCATTCTGGTTCAGGCAGCTTCAGTTCACACAGAGGTTGGGCCCCCGGGCTCCTGAATCCCTCATTGGTCTGCCTGCCCTGTCAGTCAGGTTGACCTGGAGAATTAGTCTCTCCCCATTGGCCCCAGGGACTGTCAGTCTCAGGTTCCTGATTATTTCTCTTCCCCTTTCTTTTGATTTTTGGAGAAAGCCAACCAAAACCCCCCATTAAGTTTCAGTGAGGGGCCAAGAGCCCCCTTATATTTTATAACATCCATGTGAGGGAATTAAGTATTCTTATACCTGGTATAAAAATGGTGGGTAAAGAAGACCTGGTAGATACAAGGCGAAGATTTCTGATAGTAGATAGCTCTTTAATCTAGCAACCAATGGCATAACAAGATCCAATGACTGAAAGCTGAAGCTAGATAAATTCAGGCTAGAGATAAGGTACGGATTTTTTAACTGTAAGTGTAATTAACCATGGGGACAACTTATCAAGGGATGTAGTTGATTTTAAATCCAGACTAGATGTCTTTCTACAAGATATGTTATAGCTCAGCTACAAGATATGGGGTTAATGCAAGAATTAGTGAATGAGATTCTTTGGCCTGTGTTATACAGGAGCTCTGGCTAGATGAACATAAATGTGTCTTCTGGCCTTAAAAACTATAAAACTATTAATTTATTTGGAGTTTCAAAACCTTTGTTAAAGTCCCTCTCAAGAGGCTAGTAAGGAAACTAAGCAGTTATGAGTAAAGAAGTATGTTTTTTCTCAGATTAGAAACTGGCTATGAGGCAGAAAACTTAAGAGTAAGAATAAATTATCAATTTTGACCTGGCAAAACTATAACAGTTCAGTGCCCAAGGTTCACTTCTAGGACTGGTAGTGTTTTAATATTCAGCAATGATCTGGAAGAAGGCACAATAATGTGGTAAAATCTGCAGATAACATTAATTATTTAGGATAGTCAAGGTTACAGAAGAATGGGGAACTTCAAAGGCTGTATGAATGACTAACACAATGACACATTCAATTCAGTTCTGACAAATGTAAGGTACTAGAGACAATGTGGGTGAGGGACAAAGCTTTATGAATGACTAACACAATGACACATTCAATTCAGCTCTGACAAATGCAAGAGAGACAAGGTGGGTGAGGGACATGCTGGCTTCCACTTTCCGCAGCTCCTATTGGTTGGGAACAGCGAACCATGGCCACTGGGAGCTGCGGGGGGCCATGCCTGCGGATGGTCAATGTCAGCAAAATGTTTCACGGCCTGCAATCAGATTACCCTGATGGGCTGCATTCGGCCCACAGGCAGCAGGTTGCCCACCTCTGGGACAAGATATTGTACAGAGAATACAAGAATGTCATTAGATAAAAAGATGGTAGGCCATCACCTGGAGCACTACGTTCATTTCTGGTCACCTCACCTCAAAACAGAGCTAGAGAAACAGAAGGAGTTCAGAGAGGGGCAACAAAAATGATTAGATTAAGGATTCATATAAGGAGAGACTGATAAGTGAGGGACTGCTTAGTTTATTAAAGAAATTAATTAGAAGGTAGATGAGAGAAATATGTAAAATAATAAATGAGATAGAGAAGGTAAATTGGACAGTCCTATTTTTCAGAACACAAGAACAAGTGGACAGCCAATGGAATGCAAGACAATAATTAGAAAAAGGCTAAAAAAGGAAATTATTTTTAAAAAATTGCATAATTAGCCTGTGGACTCACTGGCACTGGGTATCAGTTAGGCTAAGAGCTTAATAGGCTTCAGAAATGGATGAAACATTTATTTAGATAATGAGAATATCCACAGTTACATCAGGTAGAATAAAAAAATAAGGGATATGAAAAAACCCTCATGATTCAAACAACCGCTGACTGCCAGGCTTAGCAGACTTCCCCATGGAAATTTATTCAATAATTGTCCATGAAGGGGCTAGTCCTCTGAAGCAACTGGTACTGGTTTCTGTCAGAGATGTGATGTTGGACTAGATGGACCCCTGACTTGGTCTACCATTGTAGTTTCTATGTGACTGCAGAATGCGAGCTGCCCAAGATCACACAAGAAGTCAATGGTTGAGCTGGGAATAGAGGTCTGGAATTCTGATTCTCTACAGGACAGCCTAAGTGAAAGAGTTATTCAAACTAGACACAAAGTGTCCCTAGTTTGATTTTAAGGTGTATTACTCTATAATACAAATAAACAAAGAGAGATAAAACTCACATACTAGAGGAAGCCAATCAATATTTATCACCAGTATATTGTAGGTAATGGAAGTGGATGATGACATGCTCTTAAGAACATAATTCACTTTTACGAACAAATCTGCTAAGTCAATTTCTGTGCTGATTTACACCCATATAACTCCTGTCATTCCACAGTAGAGCAGAATTTAGCCCATCATATTTAAGTCTATTGCAATATATAATGAAATGTATAAAGTATTATACTGAGAGCAATAGTGATGACTGTTGTTGAGATTTCTTTTCTAATTGTTTGTTGAAGTGATTTGCCCATGGCCATATGAGAATCTGATGTCAAACTAAAAATCAGAAGCTTCTTATTCCCAGTCCCAAGCTTTTTTCATTTGGGATCTAAAATCCTCCCACACTTGCTTGCAGAAATACATACAAATCCCACAATCCTTTGCAGGTACAAAAGATCATGGGACTGTGTCAGTGCTTAAAGTGTGTGTGTGTGTGTGCGGGGGGGGGGGGGGGGCAGGAGGAGGTCCATAAAGGGGTACAGCCCTAGTTAAAAATTAAAGTCATCATGGTAATTGAACACTTTAAGCACGCTCTCAACAAAACTGCTCTGCCTAAACTCTTTGTCTGCATGACTGACCTTTTTCAGATCACTTTAAGCACTGAGTATGGTAATGACAATGGCTTTGGGTGGAGATTCTGCCGATGTTTCGGAGGAGTGGTAGATACGCTGGAGGGTAGGGATAGGATACAGAGGGACCTAGACAAATTAGAGGATTGGGCCAAAAGAAATCTGATGAGGTTCAACAAGGACAAGTTCAGAGTCCTGCACTTAGGACGGAAGAATCCCATGCACTGCTACAGACTAGGGACCGAATGGCTCGGCAGCAGTTCTGCAGAAAAGGACCTATGGGTTACCGTGGACGAGAAGCTGGATATGAGTCAACAGTGTGCCCTTGTTGCCAAGAAAACTAATGGCATTTTGGGCTGTATAAGTAGGAGCATTGCCAGCAGATCAAGGGACGTGATCATTCCCCTCTATTTGGCATTGGTGAGGCCACATCTGGAGTAGTGTGTCCAGTTTTGGGCCCCACACTACAAGAAGGAGGTGGAAAAATTGGAAAGAGTCCAGTGGAGGGCAACAAAAATAATTAGGGGGCTGGAGCACATGAGGAGAGGCTGAAGGAACTGGGATTATTTAGTCTGCAGAAGAGAAGAATGAGGGGGGATTTGAGAGCTGCTTTCAACTACCTGAAAGGGGGTTCCAAAGAGGATGGCTCTAGGCTGTTCTCAGTGGTAGCAGATGACAGAACAAGGAGTAATGGACTCAAGTTGCAGTGGGGGAGGTCTAGGTTGGATATTAGGAAAATCTTTTTCACTAGGAGGGTGGTGAAGCACTGGAATGGTTTACCTAGGGAGGTGGTGGAATCTCCTTCCCTAGAGGTTTTTAATTTCAGGCTTGACAAAGCCCTGGCTGGGATGATTGAGTTGGTGTTGGTCCTGCTTTGAGCAGGGGGTTGGAACCTGATAGTCTATGATTCTATTCTATGTTTGGAGTGGACAATGAGGAGGCCATTGGAATTATGGGTGAGTTCAGGGCTGCTGGTTATGGGAAAGGTGCTGGGTGTCTGTGCTGAGTGTAGAGATTGGGGTTGTGTATGGTAGGGGCAGGTGGGGCTGTTGCGGAGGGGTGCTGGTGTTGGAGAGAGGGGTCACTTCTCCCCTTCTCACTGTGCTGCCAACACAGCACTCAGTTCTGGGGGCAGCACCACATAAAGCTGTGGAGCTCCAGTGGGAGTGGATTGGAGGTGGACTGAGAACAAGGCAGGAACACAGCAATAAGGAGAAGAGGTATTCCTTCCCTCCTCTTAATTTACTCGCTGCCACCAGGTCTCAGTGTTCAAGGGTCTCTGAATGCTGTTTTTCCACTCAACCTGTGGGTTGTGAACCAGTGGATTGCTGTCACAGGCTACTTGTGGGTCAGACCCTATGAGCTGAGAAGCCATTTTGTTTTAAGCTGCAGAGAAGACACACACTCCGCTGTTTCCCAGAGACTTTCCTTAGATTGAAATAGTATATTTTGCTCTTTGTATACAGAAAAACAATACAGTTAGAACATGTGCATTCATTAGAAGTCAATTGTTTGGGCTGGGATCTTTCTGAGCCAATCTGATCACAGCCACTTTATAAATTCTGAATTATTTAGTTCACACAGGCATTAATCCAACCAAATATTTTAGAGAGTTAATTAGTTCTGAGTGCAGTGGGGGAGTTTTTGGTGTTGGTTAACATTGATTTAGCTGATGTAAAGTGTTTAAAATGCTGTTGTATGTAGACTTTGCGGTGGATTGATAGCTACACTGCATAAATGGAAAAAAATAAATAAAATTCCATCTCCTGACATTTGAAAAAAAATTTGCCTCAAATTACTAAAGTCTTCACTAATTATAGGTGCCCAATTTGAGACAATCTGAGATTCAAAACCTGCAACTCCAGGTGAAGTCAATGGGAAGTCAATGGGAGCATTCAGCATCTTTGCAAATAAACACATTTCAAGTTGGGTGCCCACAAATGGAGACTTCCAAAATTAGTGGGCACTTTTGAAAATGTTGGTTTTTGTCATCTCTGTTGTGCTCTGTAATTTAGAGAAATATTTCTATCCGAATATTGTACACTGGGAAAAATAGTTTAGCTTTATTCATGCAAATAATCTGAACATATTTTTATTTCAATTAGAAAATAATAATTGATATTGGGATAGTGTATTAGCTGATCAGGGTCATTATCATGAAATTTAATTTGTGCTAATCAACTTGAGGCAGTAAGTGTGTGAAAAAGATCACTGTGTCATTTTACAGTAGTTTGCAGTGATCAGAACTACTGGTGGTAATTTTTTAAATCATTATTTCTGCGTGAATTTAGTTCTTGGGAAGTATCTTGGTGTGATGATGCACTCGGATATAACAGTCTTGGGCATGGCATAAAGCTCCAGCTAGAATAACATAGAAGAATAGACCTGACAAGCCTGAAGACTGTTTATCAAACAGAGTAGCTGCAGCAAGTGTTCCACATTAGCCCAACAATGTACCTCAACTTCTGACTTGGGAGAGGCAACCTCCAGGGCTGAGAGATTAGTTCATCTGCTATTGTCATAGGAGCTCAAGCCCTCAAAAGAAGGATGGTCTTGGAGTTAAGGCGAACTGGGATTCATGAAAGCAGAGTTCAATTCTTGTCTCTCTTGCCACAGATTTCCCATTGTGCCCTCGGACAAGCCATAATATGTGTTCAGTTAGACTATAAACTCTTTGGGATGGCACCTGTCCTCTCCAGTGTGTTTGATGAGCCCGAGCACAATGTGGGTCTGATCTCAGTTGAGCCTGTAGGTGCTACTGGAATACAAATGACAACAACCACCCTGAAAACTGCTGAGCATCGTCAAGTCCTGTTAAAACCAATGGTACTTAGGAGTGCTTAGCAGCTCAGTCCTTGGTCTCGCAGATAAAACTGTTTAAAAAGATACCATTTAATACAGTCTTGTGGACACCTGTCTACTATGTCCTTGACTGAGGAAATCAGCCCTATTGTGCTTAGGCCACTGAACATGTATAGGTGTTCGGTCACTTTCCTCTTGAGAGAAATCCATATTAATGACCTTGAAATGAAAGGCTACGTATGCCATTATCAGTCTCTTGATTCGCCCAGTAAGAATGAAATTAATTTTGGTGTGTGTAGCTTTCAGATGTTAAAATCAGACCCCAAGAAGACATACTATTGTATAATATGTTCTCAGATACTTCTGTGCCTATTTTGTGTCCTGCAAAATATAAAATAATTTTTGATTAAAATGATGTTAAGGAATTCAATACAGTGTTGGCATCTGACACAGCTCAAGCAGTCAAGCGCAGGATACAAACTACAAACAGTTAAAAAATATAGGAAGGAAGAAATAAACACTGCTGAGTTTCACAGATTTCCAATGCACAATAAAATATTTTATTTAAAAACAATGCATTCAATATTGTGTTTTGGCACATGAGTCAATGTTGCAGGCACATTCACACCGAACAATAACATTGTGAAAAGATTCAAAATGAATCATTGTGTTTCCCCCCCCACAAACTACAGTCACAATAAATATGCAGGATTTCTCTACAAAAGGAAACAGGTTCCTTGTTCACAAATATGACAACATATTTACATATACATTACACTGTGCAGGCCACATTCAAATCTCAGATGTGTGGCCACATCAAGTACATATTAAGTAATGCCCTGGGGCCTGATCCTGATCCCACTGAAGCCAATAGTGACTTCAGTGGGAGCAAGATCAAATACCAGCTTTTGCATGCAACACATTTTGCAACATGTGCAGCTTTGCACGCCATTCACCTGAGATTATATCCTGGCCCATAATGGACATTAATACTATTTTAAAAATAAATAATACTTCTAATATGGCCATTAACTAATAAATGCTTTATTACAATTATGGCAGATCTGTTTTTAATTTTTTTATATTTATGTTTTTTAGTTAAAACAACTCCATCAAGCATTGAACTGCATGGTCATTGGAATAAAGACACATTCATTTACAGAAAACCTGCTTTCTAAATCATTTCTTTTTGCAGCCTCTATTCACAGTTAGTTATATTTCACAATCCTCACTTTTTGGTATACTCAACTGTTAAATAAACAAAGTGATAGCCAGAATGACTTTTTGTGTGTGCCCTACATACATGTAATATTCACTGAAAAAATGCTAAATACTAAAATGTTAAATAAAGATATATAAAGTAACAGAAGTAGTATACATACATCTCCAATTTTTATGTACACTTTTTGTTTTTTTGTTTTACTGCTCTCCTGCCCAATCCCCAATATACAAGCTAACATCTAGATCAGCACAACTCCTGTGTTACACTCTCACATTTCTTTGTGAGTTTACACATGCATATCCTCATTCCATCACAGGTCTTCTTTATAGGTGGCTTATACCCACTGAGAAAGGAAATAGGCATGCAGTTGCTCACATAAATTCAGTCACTGAGTTTACTGGAAGTAGGCTAGGCCTTTATGGACTGTGCAACAGTATCATGAACATCAACAAGTCCTGAGGTGATCAGAGCTAAGTTCTTAAAACTTTAGCTTGAAAGAGCTTAGGGCCACTATTTATAGATAAAATTCACCCTAATGGATATCGTGCATTGAAAGCCCTCCATGGCACCACAGTCAACTGCTGCAGAACAGCATCCAACCCAACATTGTGCTCACCCAGGAACCTTATAACCCTATCCTACCTCGTCTCCATTTGCTACCTGTCCCATGGTAGGCATTCTACCCTCACGAGACAGGGCTGCATTGGTTTTGAACAGTTCATGCCCTTCTCCTTGGAACCAGTAACCATGATTCAATATTTTAAACAAAAATGTTTTGAAATGACACATATGTGCATACAGTGTCATACATCTATGCCTATCTATTGAAACATTCACTTGTATTAGTGCATATTTACCCTTCACCATTAGGAATCCATTTAGATTGATATAGACAAGAAGGAATTCAGATTGCAAGAGAAAGGCAGGAAGAGTGTAGCCAACAAGATAACAAATGTAGGCATGATTTACCCTCCTCAATACCTGGGATGGGGTGCAATTTTTGCCACTTGACACTCAAAGAATCTGATCGGCTGGAGGCAAGCAGCTGGACGAGTTGCTTTAATTTATGTGGGGTCTCCCTGTCAGTCTGCTTGGGAGATGTGCTGAGTCAGGACACCTATTGGGTGCTCCTGGCCCTGCACCTTCCCCGTTCAACCCCATTCATTTGCTTGTCTGCACCACTTTGCTTTGATCTCTCCATAAAACACAACCAGAGTCTGCCATAGGGATTAGTCATGGAGTTAGGTGCTAACTACTCACTGTAAAAGTGGCAGAATCTGGACCTTCAATGACTTTGGTTTGTGAACACTGAGGTGTCAAACAGGACCTTTGACTCTTTTCAGGTTCACCCCCCTGAAAAGGGTTACATGGGCCATGAGCGAGACACAATAGGAAAAAGACACTGATCTCAATCCTGCAGTTCTGACAGGCAAAACACCTGCTGACGTCAAAGGGAGTTTACCAGCACAGATACTTCTGGATCAGGCTCTTAATGTGAGTTTCTCCAAACAAACTGATTTGAAAATGGAGATTTAGGACAAGAAGAGGGGCTTGATCCTGCTCTGAATGAATCATGTGGGAGTCTTTCCATTCACTCCAATGAGAAGAGTATTGGCCCCCAAAATAGGGTTCCTTTAATTTGCATAATGAATCCTATCACTTTTGTCTCTAAACAAAAGCAGATTTGAAAGACCATCTAGAAAAACAGAAGGATACAAGTAATACATTGTTTTAAAGCATGGTTTCCACATTGCAGCAAACTTGAACAAAGAATATTGATACCAAAAAGCAATTTTCTTTGGGTCTTATTGTGTCATTGATTTTGAAGCAGAACTCCCAGCTGAAATCGATGGCTCTGAAACATTCAATGGGGCTCTGAAAAAACAATGGGGAGTTATGCATAAAAATCAATGGTATGATATGGCCCTTTGTCAATAATTTTCTGAATTCCTGTTTCTGATATTTAAAGATATTTATAGGTTTCAGAGTAACAGCCGTGTTAGTCTGTATTCGCAAAAAGAAAAGGAGTACTTGTGGCACCTTAGAGACTAACCAATTTATGTTTCTCACTTAGCACCTACTGCCTCTTTCTCCCTGCTATAGCATCACTTTAGTGCTTATCAAACCATAGTCTGTTTTCAAGGGCAAAATTCTCCTCTCAAGTGCCCAGAGTGGATCCCACCCCTGATATTCTTCTCTTGGGAGTTCTGTTCCTGTGGAGAGAGCAGAACTTGGAGTCTAGTTCTACTGTGTGCCTTTGAGAGGAGACTTTTGCCCTACAGTACCATAACTTCACTGCAAGGGATAGCGGGGGGGGGGGGGGAAGGGGGGGGAAGAGAAACAGGCTATAAAGGAGGCAACATTTGTTTAAACTAAACACATTCAGCCCTGGTATAAGTGGCAAAACTCCATAGTCTACTTCCTTCAACAATTAGGGATATAGTTTTAGAAGAGTGACCTTCCTTTTACAGAGCCGTTTGTCCCCATAATTTTTCACTTGCAATTCATTTTGTGGGTGCAAAAGAGCAAGCACAGAAACAGAATCCAGCCCGCAGATGAAAATAATAGCAAGCAAAATTATGAGAAAAGAAAGCTGGAGATTACATCTGTGTGGAGATTGGAATTTCCATTTTGAATAGGATTTTGAGTTTTCAAAATTTGTTTTTGTTCTGATAAAGAAAGAAACCTGAACAGTTCAGAATTCTTTGCAAAAGAAAATTTCAGAAAACAAAGAATTGGGGCTGAATGAAATGTTTCGTTTCAATTTTGGCTTTTTACTTGATATTATATTATAATATATATGTAATATAGAATACAAAATGTAAAATTGAAACAAACACCATTTCAAAAGGAAAAACTGAAACGTTTTGTTCTGAAAATATCAAAATGGGATATTTTAACATTTTTGAAACTTTTTTCCTTTTTTTTTCAAACACAATTTCATGAAGCATTTTGATTTCAGTGGAACCTCTTTTTCCAATGGAAAATAGTTCCATTGAAGTTCTTCTGACTAGCTCTACTGGAGAAATAAATCCACTTTCTGAACAAGGAATGGTAGAGCAGTGCAGAACAAAACTCCAGATCAGGACACCAACCCAAAATACAGATTCAGATCCAAATGTTGCCACTATGCTAAACAGTGACATTTACAGTGAACTCAGATAGCATGGGACTCCATAGTGAAGTGGATTTAGATCCAAAATGGTTTCAATTCACTGAAATGTACCAGACGAAGTTTTGGATCTAGAGAATTTCTGCTTGGAGTGATGCTGCACTGTGAAAAAATGATGACTTCATCATAAGAAGGTCCACTGCATTTTAAAAGTTTCTGATACTCTTATTCAGATTCATTAATACCTTACTTCATGAGAATTCCCATTGAAGTCAATGGAAAGAAGACAGTGGAATAACCCATGCAGTAAGGTGATATTAAACTAGAATAAAGGTGTTGGAATCTGGCCCTAAGTAGATTGTTCCCCTTTGTGAAAATGTCTCTTGAAGATGCTCTACGGGACTGGATGGAAAGAACATTCATTTAGACGAGTACATATTTGCTTGTGATTACATCTAATTAAATTCATTAGTAATCTAAACTTGTACATAACTATGTACCTAACTTGCACATAACTATGTAATGTAAACAATGTACAGTAGCCAAACATTGACATTGTTGGCCAATATAATTTCTTATTGTTGAGAGCCAGCAACTGAAAAATATATACAACATTTTGGCCTCAGCATTAAAACAAATATGATGCTAATTGTTCATATTTACTTAACTAGATTAAAATTATAGTTTCCCACTGTTGAAATTAATAATCCATCACTTAATTAAAATGCCAGCTACCAACTATGAACCCTCCTATAATATTTTCTGTTCTCCAGTGATTGAGTTCCACACAGTACAAAATATGATACAATGTTTACAGAATTAGGTGTGTATTGGTGACTGTGTGTGTATATTAAATTAGACTAAGAATATTCTATTATTCATAGCAGTGAATCAAGAATGGATTTAGATTCCATAGTGAACACACACATACTGTACAATCCAATAGTAAAGTACACTGGAAAAGATTAATTGACGTACCTAGTTAATAATTAGTGCAGAACCCTACCCTACCTAACTCTCATTCTTCCCTTTTGAAAAATATGTAAATTATGTTTTCACCTTCCTTAGACACAGGCACCCAGAAAAACACAATTGCTCAGAACTTAATTCTGGGGCTGTTGCTCCTCTTTTACCCACTCTGCACCCCCAGCTGCGATAACTGGGCCTACAAATTTACCTGAATTGTGAGTTCCATTGTAAAAAGTCAGTGTAAGTTCATAAGATGTCACAATAGCAACAAATGCTGATGGGAAAAGGTACGAAAGGGAGAAAGACAGAATTAGTCCATACAAAAAGGCCTACTGATATAACTCAAGGACTGTGTTTTGATCCTGCTTGTAAGCAAGAAAAATGTTGAACCAGAAATTAGTAAACCCAAATTGGTGTGCCAGAAGTAGGCCTAATTGGTGGACAAAATAATGAGGGGATGTGCTACTCCACCCACATGCTATTCCATCCACTTTTGGGGTCCTTAAAAGAAAAAGACTTTGGGGAGAAAAATTGCTACCAGAGCAAGCTTCACCATCATGGCTGCCACCCCACCATCTCCTGGGACCCCTGGGCCTTCATCATCCTGATCTTGAGAGATGTCCTGACCAGACCAGGACAGAGAGAGAGAGAGATAGACCCAGAAGACATCACAACCTCTACTTGGCTCCAGCTGAATCCCAAACACCATCTGGGATGAAATAGGATCAAACTTTAACAATAGTATCAGGAACAACAGCTCCAGCCCATCTCAACTATCTTCATCAATTTTTCCCAAAAGGACAGTTAACATCATATTTGGTACCATCTAATGACTGTCAAACAAAGATTCTTCTTCTGTCTAAAATTCTCTTCAGCTAAAGGGAAAGGGAACAAGGGATGTTGTTAACATGAAAGCCTTACACAATACTTTGTATTTTGCATCCTTTAACTGTTTTTCTCTCCTTGCTGTATCTTTAATAAAAGGTTAAAAGGGATAGTTAACAGTGTGGTTGCCATGGTACTAAGTAGGCTGAGGTTTCTGCATACCAAACCCCAGACCTTGTTTAACACTGTTTAATATTGGACAGTGCCTGGGTTATGCTAACACATTTAGCCCATCTATTCCATCTAAATTAATAGAACACTCCCCACACTCTTTCCTCAGTCACAATAACACCTCACTTTGCAAGGCATCAAAGGCAGTTTCTCCCAAAGGACACAGCAATGCCACTCCATGGCTAGAAGGAAGTGGCCTGTGAATCCCACTGGACTTCAGGAGTACCATAGCAATCACACTCACAGTGTAACATGGCAGATTAGTAGTTACAAGGGATGGGTCCAATCCTGTAGACCTTTACTCATCTGACTTCAGTAGGACTAGTCAGAAGGTAGAGGTTTTCAGGGCTGGGCCCTAGCTCCTTAACCTGAGTATATCTTAGTTTGTAAGCTCTTTGGGGGCAGGGACTGTCTTTTTGTCTTGTGTTGGAACAGTGGCTAGCACAATGGAGAACTAATCCCCGATTGGGGATCCCACATGTTACTGCAATGCAAATAATAAGTAAAATAGCAATAATTAATCATATGGAGCCATGATACATTGGTACCGCACCATTATGAGGCCACTTAATAATAATACCTGTAATAATATTCTAGTGTATGAATTCTTAAGAATACCGAGCAGGACAGAAAAAGATACCAGGAAAGCAGATGCAGGCTTACACAACTGGGCAAGAAACTTTAGCAATACTATGTTCAGACTTCAGAAGAGTCTGAAGTCATCCATTAACACTATGATGGCATATTCTATACTCTGTGAGTTTGGATACAGGCTAACCTCCTCCTGAACACTTTCAGTTTTAAGTTTCTATTTACAAAACAAAACCAGCAAATTTTTGGTGATTTATGTCCTCTCCATCAATCAAAGAAGAATTTTGAAAATGGTTTTAAAACTCTTGCTGTTTCAGGATTTCCACTCAGTGAATGGGCCTGGTGTCCTTCACTGGTGGAAATGCCACTTTAAGAACACTACATAGCACAGGCTGAGTCTGATGATGCAAAGTCAGCTGGATAGAATTTGCTTTTCCACCAAAAGGCATTGGGATTCAGAGTTTTTTAAAGTTGTTGCAAAGTGGCTCTGTGCTCCCCTCACATGGGAATCCTGAGGGAGGTGAACGCTTAGAAAGGGAGCTAATACTCCCATTAACCTGATCAGGGCCAGAATTTCACCCTAACTCTCAGGCAGATTTTCACTCAGAAAAGAACTGAGAGAGAAATTCCTATTGAAATCAAAGGCAAAACTCCCACTGAGTTCTTTAGGGTCAGCATTTCACCATGGATGCTTAGGGGAGTATGCTAAATAAAGCAGTGGTCCCCATTTCCATCCTTCACCAGTCCCGGCATGGCCATCTCAAGCCAAGGTGCAGAGGTTTCAGTGGATTCCATGGAAGAGGGAGACCATTCCTCACTGATTAGAACATTCTTTATATTACCCTGGAGTTTTCCTTTCTTAAATTCTATTTCTACTTTGTAGATAAAGAATCTTGGAAAAATTAAGATAGCAGCATGTGTGATGTTTTACATCATTATTAGTTATTCTTCACTTAAAGCCATATAAAATAATATAAAATTGTTAGAATATTTTAAAGTATAATGGTTTTAATTTAAAAATATTACAATCAATTGGCCTGAGACACAATGGCCAACATTTTCAAACTTAGTCCCCAAAAGTTAGGTCCATAGATAAGTTGCCTGAATTTCAAAGTGGTTTAGAAACCTGTATCTCCCATGGACTTCAGTGAATTTTTATTTACCTAAATATGGAATTAGGTGAATAACTTTTGGCACCTACGTTTGAAAATTTTAGCCAGTAATTTTAATCTGTTCCCATTGTTGGCACTGAGCTTATCCTCATTGCTCCCAAATAAAAATAAAATGATCAAAGATTTTTGTTGAATTATGTTTCATCATTACACTTTTTTTTTAGACATAACTATATGCACTGGTTCAGGAGCAATGTAATGGTTACCCTAATTTCTGCACATCTTTTTTAGGAGGACACGGAGAAGGAGCAACAGGATGGGGTATAGTATTTCCAATATGGATGCGACTTTTAGAACGTAACACAATGTATCACCCAAACACATAGAATAACTGTGCTTGAGGTACAGTAGCACTAAAAGGAAAAAGAAACAATGTATGTGAAAATCTAATTTCTATCTTGAGCCCTGATCCTATAATGAGACCTGCATGGGTGGACTCCAGAGGCCGCGCAGAATGCATTGCAGGACCAGGGCTTTGGCTGGTCATGGAATGGGCTATGAAGTGGAAAACCCATTTCTTGCAATGGCTTTAGAATATGTGGGTTAGGCTTGTGAAGACTGGGAGTGCAGCAAGAACACTGATGAAGGGGAGTTTAGGAATAGAAGAGCCTAGGTCAAAGAGACTATTATAAACTGTGCTCCTCTTCCAAAGGATCTATATTCCTAAAATCACTGCCAGCCCCCTTTGGGGATGTTTGGATAGGATTAGAAAGGGTCCTTCCTTGGATGTCTCCAGGGGTCTCCTCATCACAGAAAAGAATTTTTTTTAAAAAAAATTATATTATTAATCTTGATACATTAATTTTAAAATCAAACAGCCAAATTCTGTTACACTGATGTTAATGACAACATTCCCATTGATTTAAATGGGTCCGTCTCTAGGATTTGTCTCAAACTGAATTAAAACACTGAAGTAACCTAAGAACAATTTATGTATCTAGCTATGACAAGGCCCATCACTTTAATACTATTCCTAGGAATATGTAAAATACAATACCACAGATCATATGCAAGCTGTGAAAATCAGAGTCTGTTCTAAAGAACTAGAACTTGATAGTAAATGGAAAGCTTAATTAGCTTTCTCCAATTAGCCATGGCAACATGTGTATGTTTCACTACTAATAGTAATAGCTGTAAGATAAGCAAAATATTTTAAACTAACGGTTCTAATTCTAATCTGCATGGAACATTAAAATTTGGAGGTTAGAGGCATTTAGTGTAATGTTAAAATATATATATGAAAATATTTTAAAACATGTATTTAGTAGCATATCTATAAATGCAAAATATCTATCTTAAAGAGTTTAAACTTTCCTGGTCCATGAATAGTGTCAGTATATTTTGATAAACACTTCTGCATTGCTAAATATGCTGAAACCTTTTGATGAGCTGTGAAAAGGGCGATTAAAAAGCATCTTTATATTATGGAAAATATTTTAGGTTTTTTTCTTTTTTTTAGGATTATATTTTAAAGAATGTTTAATTCAGTTTTGGGCACTTTTTAAACAATCATTTGGCACTTCAAGTTTTAAGTTCTTAGGCACAATGTGACAAAGTCAGTTTAGTTAGTCCTTCACCATGCATTTTGTAGAGCAGCTGGAATTCTGCAGGCAGCTGGTGGGACTCCTGCCACTTGGTAGTGAACTTTGTTCCTTTTTTATCGTAGTAATGGTATGGGAGGTCTTCCCTGGTGTTAGGATCAAATCCAAATGGCCAAAACCCATACAGGTGGATCTCTTCACATATTGCAGAAGCCAGGGTATACATAAGAATACCTGTGCTCAGTCGCTTGGGTGACAAGTGTTTATTTTTCCAGTACCTGTGAAATAATAAGCAGAGGCTGATTCAGGTACCAATTCTGTATATAACGATTTATAAGAAAACAGGACAGCGGGTGGAGAATGTCAATATTCATAAGTGATCATATGAATAATATTAGGGTTACTATTCAGGTTAGGCCTTATTAAAATAGCATGAATATAACATACTGTTACTGAAAACACTATCCTTGCACAAGTTTATCACAGACTTTTTTTGTGCCTCTCTGCAATGGTGCCCATTAGGACATCTGTTTGTTAGTCCCCCAATCCTGCAAAATATTCCCTGTCTCCAGAGAGATTCCTTCACTTTTGCAGAACCCCACTGACACCATCTGGGCTACACATGGGCTTCCGTATGCCTATGTCGAGGCAACTGCAGGATCATAGTTGTAGGGTTAAATTAACCCTTGTGCAGACAGCCATTACAAGGCTATGCACTACTTATGCCAATATTATTGCATTGCATTTACAGTCTTCAACCTGAATAAGAGTGCCTAGAATTTAAACTAGTCTGAACTGCAACCCTGCTTATGTCAAGCCACCTTGTTTATATGATCACTTTGGCTATAGGCTGGCTTATAATACTTACAGCCAAGGTTGATGGTGCTCTAGTGCTATATTCATTGTGTGATTCACCTGTGTGCAGTGGGACAGCACAAAACCCACGCAACCACTTACATCCCACTTATGCTGAATTGCATGCCATATCGACCTTGTGCTACTCTTTTGCACGGTGGCGGGGGGAACTTCACCTTAAGGGACCAATTGTGCTTCTCATTGAAGTCAATGGCAAAACTTCAATTGCCTTCAATGGGAGCAGGATTAGGTCCTAACCTTTAGACATTGCACATCAAGGCAAATTGTGAATGAAAAATCAATAAAGTAGTTGACTAGTGATATATGTTTCAATGAGTGAAATACGTGGAAAATACAAACCTGTTAACATGCTGCATTATATTTCCTGGCCAAGCCAGCTGGACCTTTAATTGCCCTCTATGCTCAACAAAGAAGTCAACCAATGTTCTTGTAACAGTTGCTGAAGTGTGGAAGAAAAAAGCTGGGATCCAAAGAATGGCCCCATCAAGCTTTTTTAAACTTAGAAAAAAGTTATTGCGATCCTGAATGGTCAAAAGATTGTTGTAATACTTTTCCAGGATGCTGGGATTGAAGGTTGTAAGGTTGGTTTTCCTTCCAACATCTTTTTGGAAAGCCTCAGTTGGAGCAAAGTTGCAACGAAAAACAAAATCAGACTTATCTATTTCTTGTCCACACTGACTCCCTGTAAGGATTCCACTATTTCCAACAACAGCACAAATGTTATAATGCTTATTCAAGACAGGTGAGACATCTGGAAGCAGTGATCTGAAGTTATTGCTAATAGAGAAAACATACTTATGGCTGGAATAATCATAATGCATCAGCTGTCCAATCCGAACACTATTCTTGGTCAAAGAAAAATTTTTTATTACATCAACATGCTGGAGAATTCCTTGCCTAAAATAAAATACAAAAGAACAAAATAAAACATTTCATTATATTTCTCTCCTTTATACAAAATAGAGGTTTTATTTCTTATGTCATGATTGGTTTTATTTAAAAAACAACTGGAGTAAAGTTATTCCAGCTGAGGGTTGCAATGCAACAGTTTTCAAATGGATATGAAGTGACAAGAGCTGTGAGACCAGATCCTCAAACCTTCATAACTTCACTGACTTTAATGGAGGATGCTGATTTGAGTTTGAGGTATATGATTGTAACTGCGTACTGTTTACACAGGATGAAATTCACTGCTGTGCAGAGACTCAGCAAAAAGACTAAATCCTATTTAAACCCTAACTTGAGGGCAATGCATTGGCCTTGTGCTGATCCTCTGGATAGGGGTAAATTTCACCCGTGGTAGTGAACTGATGTGCTTTGGTGAGACTGGATAGCTCTCATATGCCAAGATGTACTTAAAACAAAATGAAGCAGTCAAGAATATTCAATTGTATTAACAGTAATGTAGCTAAATTTTTAATACAAGTGCTTCTTGTACCTCATTAAGAAGCTTTGAGTCACAAAACAAATGATATTCAACTGTCTTCCCTTACATAAACATAATACCATAATATCTCATTTGGACAAGCAAACTGGAATATTGAAAAGGGCTATTATGAATCCTAAAAACACTCTGGAATTTCGTCTGCAGTGGATAAAACTAGAAAATGAACCATTACTGCTTTATTTGCTCATGTTTATGAAAAACAAACAACCTCTCTTCCAGCTCCTCATCCTCAAATGTCTAAGCATTAATGGAATCCCAGTGGGTACCCTAATTATGGTCTATTGCTAACAGACAAATGCAAGGCAGATCTTGAGGCATTAACTAACATCAACATAGAGGTGCAGCTAAGCTATTTCTTTTAGGGTAGACTGTACTGCAAGAACACAGGCCATAGTGGTGGCACATTGTGATGTCATTCCAGGAACACCCCAGGGAAGAACCACAATTTCCTCTCTGCTCCTTTCTGGCCCCTGAAGGGTTGTAATTTAGTGTTGGGCTATACCAGCCAGAAATTATTTCCCACAGCCTCACACTGCCTCATCTGCTGTGTTGACTAGTGACCAAAGAGTAGAGGGAGCAGAGCTAAAGTTCACCACCTCTCCTACCCATTCCAAGGAAACAGTTAGTAGGCACATTGCTCAGCTCTCTCCTTTGTTCCAAAACCCAAGACCGGGTGGGCTGCATAGGGGTGTTAAGAAAGTTCTTACTCCTTTACCTGGTTGTGTAATCCAAGACACAATCTAGCCTTTAAAAACAGTGGGCAATTTTCAGGCAAAATTTGTATTCTGATAATGTTATTGGCCTAGATTGTGACATCAATCTCTAGGCAGAAATCTCCACTGACTGATGATCAATGGCTAAACACATATATAAATAAAGAAAGCAAGAAGACTGGCCCAGCATTTACCAGCATTAGTATCACAAGTTCAAGAAGAGCAACAATGATCAACTAAAAAGCATTTCAGCTAATATTAAATTCTTGCAAATGTTGAGTTTTGAGGAAATGAAGGGAACTGAGGAATAATTTCAATTGCCATGTTGTCATCTTGTTAAATGGAATTTGGTGAAGTTGAGATGAAAATCGTTATGGAAAGAATTAATTTTAATTGGATCAGAAATGTTTCCATCATGTTCCCCATGTTTTAGACAACCAGAAACAACTATGGTTATAAAGACATAGCTAGTCTGCATTTTTACAGAATTACTGGTTGCAAATTGGCTGAGAAGTTTCACTAAAACAATTTTTTGTATTTTAATGAATATAATATTTGATATTTTTATATATTGACTCTTAAAGGTTTTTAAAAAAATTATCTTGAAATAATAGCAAATTAATTATCATTTTGATAAAGCTGGTCACATCCCATTAGTATTCCATTGCTGTAAAACAACTTCTGTTCTTTAATGAAATAATAAATTACCCTAAGACAGTGATGTATTTTATTTTGTATTTTTTTAAACACTTCACCTTGTTGGGAAATGTTCAGACTCACTCTTTGTCTCAAGAGTTGCTGACAAGTTACTCAGAGTTCGGTATTTATAATTGTCTGATTTTATTTTCTAAATATACACCAACCACAGGTACATAGGGAGAGTGATAATTGCACTACATGGGGCTAGACTAGAGCCCCAGGCCTAACAAAACAGTCCCTGTGTTTGATTCTCTCTCACCTTTGATGTAAGAATGCTGTTCTATTAAACGTCCATTTGGAAGGCTTTTCCTGCAGCTCGTGTGTCAAAGAATTTGTAATTGGTACAAATGAAGGGTCCAGAAACTTCAGTGCAAACTGGGACCTGAAAAATGAGGACGCACGCACGTACACACACAGAATTAACAAATTGCTCAGGGCTGCGTTTAAAGATTCTGTCTGTTTCAGTGCGGATGACTTAATGGGCAGGGAACTAACTGAACAAAACCTCCATTTCCCCCGTCATAGTCTGGTCTCCCTGTTTAAATCAATCTGAACGAAGGGAAAGAGAGACTTTACACATTTCTGTGCACTGCAGAATTCATAAAATGGCCGTCAAAAATATTACCGTGCTGGAATTGAAATCAAATAGATGGGCAGGTTCAGAGAGCAAATCAGCACCACGGACAGCGATCGACCAGCAGGCAGTCTCCAGCAGCTAGCCCCGCTCCCTGGGCCTGGGTTATTATGATAAGAGGGTTCTGCCTGTTCATTTCATCCTGCTTTCCTTTCTCTCTCCCCCCAACCCCCCACTCCTCCAGCCTCAGACACTCCAGCAGTTTAACAACTCTCCTTCCCCTCCACCAGAGTGTCCCGCATTTCTCGGAGGGATCTGGCTTGTAGTCTGCCCTTGTTCAGAAAGCTCAGCACTGCAGGGCGGGGAAGGGAAGGGAATCTCTCTCCATGTGTCCCCTAGAGATGCAACGGGCTTTGCACACGGACGGCATCAGCCAGCACAGAGCGCTTTTGCAAGGAGTTCCAGCCCCACCGCTGTGACCCAGACCCGTTCGCCTCTCGGATTTCCGGGGGATGCTGCAGTGCTGTCCCCTCGGCTCCCCATGAAGTGCAAAGCAGAATCCAAAGCGCCACGCAAGATGGGGATCTGAGCCACTTTTCTCTCTCTCTCCCTCCAGCAGGAAGAACAGCAGGCTGGGGAGGAAGGAGAGCTGGGAACCGCTTTGGGAGCAGGGGTCCAGGGCGCACCTTGTGCCCCGAGCCTGGATCCCTCTGCCGGGAGTGGCTTTGCGCTGGGCCCCGGGCTGGAATCTCCCTGGTGGAGGGAATTGCAAAGGGTGGAGGGGGTTGCAAGGGAAGACGTCTGGGGGAAACTCCCAGCCTTTCCCCACCTCAATCCAGGGGACCAGGGCGCCTGCGCCATTAGCTCGCCCCCTGGAATATATATGAACCGGGCGTGGAGCCACCATGATCATCAACTAATAGAAGCCTTTCCCCCAGGTCAGTCAGCAGCATCCTCCCCACCACACAGGCAGACCAAGGGGCCCTGTGGTTGTGGCCACTGATGTGAAAGCCCAGAGCAGAGCGGGCACATCGATTGACTCGGAGGGTGTTGTTTTAGTTTAAAAGCAACGCTCAAAGGATGCCCGGGCGAACGGGGAGAGCCCAGATGCAAGACCCCCCTCCGCCCCCGTGTGCACCCGTCCGCCTTAAAACGGAGCGAGAACCAGCAGGCACTTACCTGAATCCAGCATGGAACATGTACATTCGGGGCACCCCCGAGCTGGCATATCTGGGAGTGGTGAAGATATTGTCCTTTTTCAGGGACACGTAGCTGATGAGGGATAAGATCAGCAGAGCCACGCTGAGCATCACCAGCCCCAGCACACTCGCCACCCGGACCATTTTGCAGTTTCTCATGCCTGGGAAAGCAATGGAGTTGCAAGGGGTGGGGTGTGTGTGTAGGGGGGGGGGAAGCTAGAGAAACCGGCCCATTGGCGTTACAGCGAGCGAGCAGCGATGGCGCTGTGTGTGCGCTGGGGGGGCGAGGGCGGGGGAGGCAACTCCGAGAGACAATCCGGAGCCACGGCAGCTGCGGGCGGGCACGAGGCGGAATTACGGATAAAATGGAGGGGCCGGCGCGGCGGGCGGCGCTGAGATGGCAGCCGGCTGCGCGGGGAGCGCGCGGGCGAGGCGAGGCGAGGCGAGGCGGCTGCCCCTCAGGCCAGGCCCGTTCCCGCCGGCGGGGGCACGGGCGGGGGAGGAGCGTGCCCGGGCCGTCACGACGAAACCTTCGCCTCCCAAACAGCCCGGGGGGGAGCGGCGCGAATGAACGCAGGAGCCACGGTGGCCACACGCTGCCTGGCGGGGCTGCGTTCAGATGGGTGGGGAGGGATGCAGATCGCCAGAGGCATAGGAACCCTCCCACCGCCCGACCCCCCCTCAGTGACCCCTACGCCCGCGACCCCCCTCCCACCGCCCGACCCCCCCTTCACTGCCCCCCACGCCCGCGACCCCGCTCCCACCGCCCGACCCCCCCACCGCCCCCCACGCCCGCGACCCCCCTCCCAGCGCCCGACCCCCCTCAGTGCCCCCCACGCCCGCGACCCCTCCCACCGCCCGACGCCCCCTTCACCGCCCCCCACGCCCGCGACCCCCCTTCCACTGCCCAACCCCCCCACCGCTCCCCAAGCCCACGACCCCACTCCCACCGCCGAACCCCCCCACAGCTCCCCACGCCCGAGCATCCCCTCCCTCTGCCCAACCCCCCCCACTGCTCCCCATGCCGCGACCCCCCTCCCACCGCCCGACCCCCCCACTGCTCCCCACGCCCGCGACCCCCCTCCCACCGCCCGAACCTCCTGCACAGCTCCCACGCCCGAGCATCCCCTCCCAAGCGCCGAACCCCCCCACCTCTCCCATGCCCGAGCGTCCCCTCCCACCGCCCAACCCCCCCCACTGCTCCCCACGGCCGCGACCCCACTCCCACCGCCGAACCCCCCCACACCGCTCCCCACGCCCGCGGCCCCCCTCCCCATGCCCCAGCGTCCCCTCCCACCGCCCGAAGCCCCCCCACTGCTCCCCACGCCCGAGCGCCCCCACCTCCGGAACCCCCCCCCACTGCTCCCCATGGCCGTGGCCCCCCTCCCGCCGCCGCCCCCCCACCATTCCCCATACCTGAGCTCCCCCCACCGCCTGAACCCCCCTCACAGCTCCCCACGCCCGCGCCCCCCCCCCACCGTCCGAACCCCCCACGCCCGAGGCCTCCCTCCGCCCTGGCCGGAGACGCCCCGGGCCGCCCATCGGCCTCCCGCGTTCAGAACTTCCACTGAGAGTCCCCCCCCAAGAAGGGTTTGCGGGGTTCAGCTCTGGATGATGCTGGTGCTCCCACGACTAGTTTTTAAAAAGCAGAATGTGGTGCTAGGAGCTCCGCCAGGGCGGCACCGCCGGGGGAGCGGTATATGGAAGGCTGGTGGAGCAAAAGGAAGCGCAGGAATCAACATCAAATATTCCTCCACTTACAAAACTCAGATGTGCTTAGGTTTCAGGTGAAATTTGCTCAGTGATTTGTCGATGAAACAGTTTAATTACATTTATTTATTTGTTTAAAGAATTAGGACTTGTGGTAAGTTTTAAAGAAAAAGTAGCCAAATGCTACATTTTGAAATAGACTTTGAAGTCAACATCTGTTTTTAAATTGCCCAGTACCTCTAAAGGGTCTCTGTAAACTGCTTGCCCATCTACAAACAGTGTGTCTAAATCCTGTTCTACATACATTACAGACTCCATCATCCAAAGAGCAAGTAAAGTCTCATAAACACACAAGGTATACATTTTTCACGAGTAACCTTTAAATAAAAAGGTTTGCACACACAAAAGTGCATTAAAACTGTTTTAAGCAATCATGCAAGGGTCCAATTTTGCAGATCCTTTAACAGGTAGTCACATTGAAGTCAAAGGCATATGTGTGTGAATTAAGACCACTAGAACTCCCATGAATATTGGGGGTGGGGCAGAATAGAGCCCCAAAATACCAGCAGAATTAATGTGCCTTATTAGAGGCTGGCCTTTAAACAATGAGTCTACAGACACTTACACAGATTATACAAATGCAGTATTAGGAAGATCCTTTAAAGAGCTCATTTGCTGGAGGTGGTTGCTAGCCCAGGTTAACTGCTTAAAAAAAGGGGGAGGGAGCAAGAAGTGAAGAATAAAGAACAATATTGTCAGATACTGATGAACATACTTTGTTGAAGAAGAATCAACATGGTTTTAGTAAAGGGAAATCACGCCTCACCAATCTACTAGAATTCTCTGAGGGGGTCAACAAGTATGTGGACCAAGGGGATCCAGTGGATATAGCGTACTTAGATTTTCAGAAAGCCTTTGACAAGGTCCCTCACCAAAGGCTCTTACGCAAAGTAAGCTGCTACAGGATAAGAGGGAAGGTTCTCTCATGGATTGGTGACTGGTTAAAAGATAGGAAACAAAAGGTAGATATAAATGGTTAGTTTTCAGAGTGGAGAAAGGTAAGTAGTGGTGTTCCCCAAGTGTCTGTTCTGGGACCAGACCTATTCAACATACAGTTGGCAAAATTTGCAGATGATACAAAATTACTAAAGATAGTTAAGACTCAGGCAGACTGTGAAGAGCTACAAAAGGATCTCACAAAACTGGGTGACTGGGCAACAAAATGGCAGATGGAATTTAATGTTGATAAACGCAAAGTAATGCACATTGGAAAGCATAATCTCAACTATACATATAAAATGATGGGGTCTAAATTAGCTGTTATTGCTCAAGAAAGAGATCTTGGAGTCGTTGTGGATAGTTCTCTGAAAACATCCACTCAATGTGCAGCGGCAGTCAAAAAAAGTGAACAGAATGCTTGGAATAATTAAGAAAGGGATAGATAGTAGGACAGACGATATGATGCCTGTATATAAATCCATGGTACACCCACATCTTGAATATTGTGTGCAGATGTGGTTGCCCCATCTCAAAAAAGATATATTGGAATTGGAAAAGGTTCAGAAAAGGGCAACAAAAATAATTAGGGATATGGAACAGCTTCCGTATGAGGAGAGATTAATAAGACTAGGATTTTTCAGCTTGGAAAAGAGATGACTAAGGGGAGATATGATTGAGGTCTATAAAATCATGACTGGTGTAGAGAAAGTAGATAAGGAAGTGTTGTTTACTACTCATAATACAAGAACTAGGGGTCACCCAATGAAATTAATAGGCACCAGGTTTAAAAAAAAATAAAAGGAAGTATTTCTTCACACAATCACAGTCAGCCTGTGGAACTCCTTGCCAGAGGATGTTGTGAAGGCCAAGCCCATAACAGGGTTCAAAAAAGAACTAGATAAATTCATGGAGGATAGGTCCATCAATGGCTATTAGCCAGAATGGGCAAGAATGGTGTCCCTAGCCTCTGTTTGCCAGAAACTGGGAATGAGCGACCGGGGATGGATCATTTGATGATTACCTGTTCTGTTCATTCCCTCTGGCGCACCTGGCATTGGCCATCGTTGGAAGACAGAATACTGGGTTAGATGGACCCTTTGTCTGACCCAGTAGGGCCATTCTTATGTTCTTATGGAAATGCCCTCCTAAACCACCTCTTTGTGTCTCAGTGCTGCAATATGAAAAATCACCTACCAGGAGAATGAGTTAAAGAGGAACATCCCACCTGATCCAAGGGAAAATCTGTTGACTGGGGTTGGCTCAGTGTGATGTCAACACAGATTTTTGTATGTGCCAGGTCCTTGCACAATACCAGAAGAGCAGGCTGATCTTATGCTCTGCTGATCTTATGCTCAGCGTGGCTCTGCTGCGCTCCAAGATCTCTAAGGCAACCCTTCCAGTGGATCATCCAATGTCACGTTTATAAAGTTATTCTCATCCAATTAAAATAAGTAGGCCAAGGGAGGTTAAGCCTCCCCTTAGCCAAGCCCTGGCCCCACCCACGCTGCATCCTCTTCCCCAAGCTAGAGACAGTTTGGCTCCTGCCAGAGTCCAGCAAGTGGCTGGGGCTGGCCCTATGGCACAAAAAGAGACTGATCCTTCAGGCTTCAGTGTAAAGACCTGAGCCCTGTCGGATATAGTACCTCCTGACTACCTTTAGTGGCTTTAGTGGAGTCCAGAAAGGCTAATGAAATTAGGAAGTAGGGTTGCTTAGGAAGTAAGGGATAGACTTATTTATATGATTTCTTTGTCCTCTGGTCAACTCTCCTATTCCTTGCCATGGAAAAGGTAATGTCCTGCACCATTTGCGTGCCTAATCAGTCTTCCAAGACTAGGCGATCCCAGTACAAAGCAAGCTTACACCTTCAGATATTACAGTAATGAGGGCCATATAAATATCTTGACAAACAGATGAAGTCTTCTGGGACTTTTGCGCCCCCACAAGGCCAAGTATCTCCTGGGCCTTAGGACTCCATAAAAGTAACAGTATGTATCTGTCTTAGCACATCTCTACCACTACTTTTGGGCTTCATACAGGAAATATAGGACCATCTCTTGATTTTTATACAGAACTCCCACTCTCATTAATAGAAGTTAAAGAGCGAGAATAGAATATTGCTCATAGTCTTGTCTACTCAAACATTTAATTTGCGGATAGTGTAAATCTATCCCACGTTTAAAAGCAGGGTAGCTCAAAGCAAACTAGGGAACATTTGATGTGTGGTAGCAGGTTCCACAAGGACACTCGAAGCATGGCATGCTAGTGTGTGATAGACTGACACCCCAGCTTGTCACAAAGTGTTTGTGTAGACGTGCCCAAGTAGCGCCTATCCCTTCCACAAATGACCCCTGAAAAGAGTTTTAACATGATATTACAATGCATTTTAAATATTTAATTCTTGGAGTTCCAGTGAAAAGTATGAGTGAATCAGATGTGGTTTATCACAAGTCAAACAGAAAACACGAAAAGTCTTTACACAGTATTTGTGGTTCAACCAAAGAGGCTTTTATTGAATTATGCACATGTATGCTGCTGTATCTATAGTTCCTTCTGCATACACTGCCTCATGTTGGCTCATGGAAAGCATAGTTTTTTCATCAGTTGTTTTAATCATCATCTTCTATGTATGTGAACAACATGATGTCACTACAAATGATGAAATAAAGCAAATATGTTGGACATTTCCAATTTATGTACAAACAATAGTTCAGGAAGGAAGCATGTATTAATTCAAGGTGTTAGCAGCAGCAGTGAAATCAATTTCAGTGCATTCTGCTTGGTCTGTGGTACATAGGCAAAGAAGATTTCGTAACAATTGGTAAACCAAGATACAGAGTAGGCTTTACTGTAAGTGACTTGTGATGTTATCTGAATGCCAAACTGTATAGTCAGTACATCCAGACTGACATCACACTGATGCCAAAATATCTGGAGATTGAAGGACTGTTGAAACACCGAAGACCATACTTTTCAAGGACTAAGGTAAGGAAGATAATGCAGTCTACAACTATCAACACAATATTTCTGTATAGTATAAGGCTTTACTACATGAACCATGGGACTGAATCCAATTGCACCTATGGGGGGAATTGTACATAGGCAGAATTCAATCACTTTAACTGGGATTTGATCAGGACAATGGGGCTAACACAACTAGTTTTGCAAAAAGAGCTATATGAACTTTGACCATCTCCAGAAGAAGCTTGGTTTTGTTTCATCCTAAAAGCAGCAACTTCAGCATCACTACCCTTACCCTTGAACTTTGTGTATTGAGAGAGTGAGGGTCCCATTGAGATGCAGGGAAAAGAATCAGTTTCTGAAGCACCAGTAAAAATTCTTGGAACCACTTTGATTATCACTGGAAGTCTCCCATTGAAATCCTAAACAGGTTCAATCCTGTTTAGCACGTGAGATTTAAGGCGATGACAGTTTAAAGGTTCTTGGCTAAAAATATTTAAAAGGTTGGATATTGATTTATACCAAATACCACGTTAATTTTTATTTCACTTGTATTATACACCCCCAGCCTTTACAAAGTCACAGACTAGTTTCAGGATACTGCATTGTGCATTCGAACAAGTTGCAGTAGGAAACAAAGGCAGTTTTTCCTTCAGATTCTTCAAAGATAGCAATATGTCAGTAGCCCCCAGAGAGGTTGAAAGTAAATGAATCAGTGCTAGAAAGTGAAGGATGTCATCTGCACTGAATGGTGAAAGGGAGTCCTGAACAGTATCTTCATTGATTTTTCTGTAATTGACAGAGAATCTTGGTTTGCCTTAGGGCTTCTAAATGGAAGAAGTGGGGAGGCCCAGGTACAAGAAGCTTCCTTTGCTAAAATCTGTAAAAATTTCTCCTAAATTATTTGTCTTTTTATTCCATGCAGCTTCAAATAAGGTACTGGGGTGATAAACTTGGAAATTTCATAATTCGCTCAGTGTTCTGCAAAGTGCATTAAAAAAAAAAGATATTCGTGATTTAACATTACAGGGAATCCCTTCACCCTTTATAGTAGCCAGGAAAACCTTGGTGTCTATGATGCCTAAAAATTCTTTGCTGTTGATGATATGCATTGATAAACGTCTGATCTAATTTGCCTATGCTATGTAGAAATATGGTAGTAATACCCTATAGGAATTTAGTAGGAACTATTGTCTTGACTACATTTGAAACTCTGCCAGGAGGAGCCTGTCTTCCCTATGAAATCTATTCCATCCATAATTCTACAGCCATCATTTAAGGGAATATTTCTGAGTGCATTCCTAGCTCTTGTTAGTCAAAGCTCCTGGACAGACCCTCGGAATACATCATTTCTTTGGGAAATGTAGATATGAAAAGAGGGAATGCTGCTCCTTATTGAATTCAGTTTGAATAAAGCAAGGACGTTAGAATAATGACAGAATACAGGCTGGGTTTAAGGCATAAGCACTTTAGGTCTTCGCCTAGGGCTCCCAAATCCTGGAGTCAGCTGACTACATCAGAATCGCAATTTTCATTTAAGTCTTGAGTCCTCATTGTTGTGAAGAAAAGCTTGAAAATGTCACTTGAGTGTAGCTGATGCAGTGATCAGAGTCTGCAGAGAGCATGATACATATCTCTGTGTTGTGGTATACCTAAAACCCTGGATTTCCTTAATCTGGCCTTGAAATAATAAATTTGGAAGTGGTACAACCTGCATATTTATTAGGGCTTTTAAATTAATCACAATTAGTCACGAGATTAAAAAATCACTATTAATCACAGTTTTAATCACACTGTTAAACAATAATAGAATACCAATTTCAATTTATTATAAATATTTTTGGATGTTTTTCTACATTTTCAAATATATTGATTTCAATTTCAACATAGAATACAAAGGGTACAGTGCTCACTTTATATTATTACTTTTTATTGTAAATATTTACACTGTAAAAAGATAAACAAAAAACCAGTATTTTAAAATTTGTGACTGAACTCCTTGGGGGAGAATTGAATGTCTCCTGCTCTGTGGTTTTACCCATATTCTGCCATGCTGATGACAGGTTCTGCTCAATAACGATCCAAAGCAGTAGGGACTGACACATGTTCATTTTCATTGTCTGTGTCAGAAGCCACCAACAGAGAGCTGATTTTCTTTTTTGGTGATCTGGGTTCTGCAGTTTCTGCATCAGCACGCTACTCTCTGAAGACTTCTGAAAGTATGCTCCACACCTCATCCCTCTCAGATTTTGGAAGGCATTTCAGATTCTTAAACTTCGGTTGAGTGCTCTAACTATCTTTAAAAATCTCATATTGGTACTTTCTTTGCGCTTTGTAAAATCTGAAGTGAAAGTGTTCTTAAATCGAACAACACGTGTGAGACTGCCATAACACAAAATATATGGCAGAATGTGAGTGAAACCACAGAGCAGGAGAACCACAGAAACCACAGAGCCATACAATTCTCCCCAGGAGTTCAGTCCCAAATTAAATTAAAGCATTATTTTTTTAAAGAAGCATCATCAGTATGGAAGCATGCCCTCTGGAGTGGTGGGCGAAGCATGAAGAGGTGTATGAATGTTTAGCATATCTGGCATGTAAATATCTTGCAATGCTGGCTACAAAAGTGCCATGCAAACACCTGTTCTCACTTTCAGGTGACATTGTAAATAAGAAGCGGGTAGCATTTTCTCCAGTAAATGTAAACAAACTTGTTTGTCTTAGCGATTGGTGGAACAAGAAGTAGGACTTAGTGGATTTGTTTTATGTTGTTTTGTTTGAGTGCATTATGGAACAAAAATAATCTATGTTTGTAAATTGCACTTTCATGATAAAGAGATTGCACTACAGTACTTGTATGAGGTGAATTGAAAAAGTACTTTTTAAAATCTTTTTTACAGTGCAAATATTTATAATAAAAATAATAATATGAAGTGAGCACTGTACACTTTGTATTCTGCATTGTAATTAAAATCCACATATTTGAAAATGTAGAAAAACATCCAAAATATTTATAATAAATTTAAATTGGTATTCTATTGTTAACCATGTGATTAAAACTATGATTATTTTAATCAAGTTAATTTGCTTTGAGATAATCGCTTGAGTTAACTGCGATTAATTGATAGCCCTAACATTTATCAGAGTTTGGGTGGGAAGGATATGAACAAGCTTTAATAAACTACAAACTCTCAATGATGCTCTGATGTCTTGGAAGAAACATGTTCATAACAGGACCTTGGAACCTACTGTGACAGGATCGGGCCAGATGGCTACAGGAGAGTAATTTTTTGAAGCAGAAAAGAATTTTATTTGTGTAACACTTACAAAGAATCACCAAAAAGGATAAAGCAAAACTATGCAACAAAACAAAAGCAAACACAAGGTGTAACACAGCAGCCTTCAGGAGGGAGAAGTGTTCAGGCTAGCCTGGGCCCAGAGCAGGGGGGCTTCCTTGACACTCATGGTCTTCCACCCTCCTGAGTTACCTGGTGGCCTAGAGCGGTGGGGCTTCCTCGACACTCGTGGTCTTCCACCCCCTCGAGTGACCTAGTGCCATGCCCAGTGTCACCGATTATTCCTCTCCTGAGAGTGCCCGGCAAGATGGGCACGGCTGCAGGGTGGGTGGTTTGGGGGTGGGGGGAACATACACAACGTGTGATAGGACCCCTTCTAAGTGACAGTGATGATGGTATCCACAGCGGCAATGGCTGGGGCTGGCGTCTCTCGCTCCTCCCCTCAATCAAAGGGTCAGATGGAGAGAACCGGACGGGGTCACCGAGCAGAGAACCCCGGACAGTGCCCACCGCTCCTCGAAGGCGTCAAGTGAGTCGGTGGACGCCGCCCAGAGGAACTCTGCCCGGATACGTGAATGTACTGAGGATCAAAAAACGGCCCTACAATCGCAGGGTGCTTTATTAGCCAACCTCCCGGGGGGCTGCTACTGCCCAGGCATACGCCCTGGGGGCTGGGGGAGGGATGCTCGCAGAGCTGGTGGAGGCAAGAGCGGGGAGAGACGCCATGGTCGATGACGAGGCCACAGCAGTGGGGGCAGCCCCTGCCATGGAGGACCTGGTGGTTGTAGCGGGGCCCTTTCCCTTCTTCACACCCTGGCCTTTCCGGCCAACTGGGGGGCTCTCCTAGAATCTGGGGGGTCGGTGGGCATAGCAGCGGCAGTAGTCGCCCTGGTGCCTCCTGCTGCCGATGCCCCAGCGGGGGCGGTGGCAGGTGTTTTGGCAGCAGTGGTGGGGGGGAGGCTTGGGGGTTGGGCAGGGGGGTAGGTGGGGGAGAGACAGCTGAGGTTATTAGAGGGGCCTCACCCCTCTCATTCCCCGCCACTGTGAGCAGGGAGAGACAGGGAGGCACCAGAAGGAGGGCGGGGGAGGGGGAAGCAGATTAACCGCTTCTCCCTGTTGGGCTACAGGCGGGGGGAGGGGGGCCAAGTGGGTCGGACTGGACAGGGGGAGGAAACAGGAGTTGGGGTTAGGTAGTAGGGTCAAACTGTGGGGTTGGCAGTCCGGGGACGGGGGGGGGGGAACGTGGATCCATGCGCGTTTGTCCAAAGAGTCTCGTTTGGTTGGCTGTTGTGTCTGGTCCAGATGACAAAATTCAGAGCAAGCAGCTGAATCCAGAGGCAGATGGCAAGTTGCCAGCAGGGACGGATGGCGGGGGGGCCGTGACGGTTGTAGTAGTGTGGGGGGGGGCACCGATGGATCGGGGGGCAGCTCCGTGCCACACCCCCTGTGCCCCTACAAACGCAGTTAAGACACAGTCAAACTCCCCCCACACGAGAGTACAGTTCAAAAGTTACTCAGTCTTATGGCCCTCTCCACGATGATCTGTAGCTTCCCAGGGCGATGTCTTTGTCGGCTGTCTTCTCTCCCGGGGTTTGTGGAGCATTCCAAAAATGCCAAGTAGATAAGAAGAAAAAAAAAGGAACTTGTCAGTTAATTACAGGTCCACAAACGAACAGCAAACAGCTGGGTCTGGGGGCTTCCACTCCCTTCCTCCGGGGAGCGGGTCGGCAGTCCCCCCCTCCTCCGGGGGTTTCAGCTGGAGCAATAGCAGTGTCCGAAAGCAGGCGTGGGGGGGCTTGGCGGCAAGCTGGCAGCCGACCAGCACTTGAATGGCAGCAAAGAAAAACAGCAAAAAAAAAAACAAAATGAAGAAAAAGCGTCTGGCCCGGTCAGGGGTGGGGGGAACTGAAGTAGGGTCAAAAAGTAAGAAAATCCCAGGCCACGGGGCTTTAGGAGAGCATTTTTTTTTAAAAGAATAAAAGACATTTATTTAATTGCAAAGAGAGAGATTTTCAGTGAGTACAAGTAATGAGGCATCAAAGTCAGAAATGGTTACAAGAAAAACAAAGCTAAAATGCTTCCTAAACCTAACAAGCTAGACTTGATTCAAGGTGAAGTCCCCTACCACATATTCCAGTAATAATGTTGATCAAATTCTCAGGCTAGGATCTGCTCCCAAGGTCCAACAGCTGTTGAGGTTTTTTGTTTTGTTTCATTGTGTTTTTTTGATTTTGGTCCTCTTAGGTGAAAGAGGGAGAGAGAAAAGGGAGAGAGAACAAGAAGTGTTTTTGCCCCATTGTCACCCTGTGAAATGCAATTTTCTGAGAATGACCCCTAGATAAAGTTTATTCCAGCTGAGAGTACGGAGACATGGAATCTGATGGAGGAAGTTCCATGCTGGTTCTTTTCACCCATGTATGCAAAATGCAGATGTGTGACAGGGTCGGGCCGGATGGCTACAGGAGAGTAATTTTTTTTTTTTTGAAGCAGAAAAAATTTTTATTTGTGTAACACTTACAAAGAATCACCAAAGAGGATAAAGCAAAACTATGCAACAAAACAAGAGCAAACAGAAGGTATAACACAGCAGCCTTCAGGAGGGAGAAGTGTTCAGGCTAGCCTGGGCCCAGAGCAGGGGGGGCTTCCTTGACACTCGTGGTCTTCCACCCTCCTGAGTTACCTGGTGGCCTAGAGCGGGGGGGCTTCCTCGACACTCGTGGTCTTCCACCCCCTCGAGTGACCTAGTGCCACGCCCAGTGTCACCGATTATTCCTCTCCTGAGAGTGCCCGACAAGATGGGCACTGCTGTGGGGTGGGCGGTTTGGGATGGGGGGGTTACACCCACGTGTTATAGGACCCCTCCTAGGTGACAATGATGATGGTATCCACAGCGGCAACGGCTGGGGCTGGCGTCTCTCGCTCTTCCCCTCAATCAAAGGGTCAGACGGAGGAAACCGGACGGGGTCACCGAGCAGAGAACCTTGGACAGCGCCCACTGCTCCTCGAAGGTGTCAAAGGAGTCGGTGGACGCCGACCAGAGGAACTCTGCCCGGATACGTGAATGTACTGAGGATCGGAAAAAGGCCCTACAATCGCAGGACGCTTCATTAGCCAACCTCCCCTCTCTGGTTTTATAAATGGCTGTTTTAGCTAGGGCTAGGAGGAGGTTAACCAGGAGATCTCGCGATTTTGTGGGGCCATGGATGGGGAGTGTGTAGCTAAAAAGGTGAGGGGAAAAGTGTAGCCAAAAGCGTAATAAAATATTTGTGAGGAGCCGGAAAAGGGGCTGCAATCTGGCACACTCTAAATATACCACGGGCCCACCCGTAGGCCGCAGCACCGCGCCTTCCTTGCCCTCTACCCTCCTTTATAAGGGCCCTTGTGGCCTGGAGGATTTGATCAAAGTCCCCCCATAGCTGGAGAGCCAGCTGTACCCTGTTGTGGGCGCCTCGGATGTTTTCTAAAAACTTCCGCAATGCATTTCGCAGCTCATGGGGGGGTGGGGTTGCGATTTCCGGGTTGTTCTCTGGTGGGGCTCTTGATGCAGCCTCGTGGTCCGCTAAGGCGGGCAGACAGGGTGCAGATCACCGACAGGGCGTCTGACAGGCTAAAGTTATTAGGTCCATCTCACGCTTTGGGGTAGAAGGGGATGGCGGAGGGAAAATTACAGCTCCTAATGGGTCGTGGCAGGAAAATGCAAAGGCTGCTCCCTGGGAGGAATCTGCAAAAAACGGAATAGAAATAACCCCAGGGGTGGCAATAGCATTGCAGGAGGAGGTGGATTGGGCAGGAACAGGGGTGGAGGCGGGGGCAGAGGCAAGGCTCTGGGCATTGGGAGGCAAGCAGCTGAAAGGTGGTGCCTCCTGAGCAGATTCGAGGGTTGAGGGGTGGGGGACGGGGCTCCCAGTGATGCTAGGCGCAGGCTCTGTGGTGGATTTGGCGGCCATGGCATCAGGTGGTGGACCACCTTCTGTAGGGTGCCCGCCCAGGAAGGCACTTAGGGGGAGGGAGCATGGGGAAAGGGGGACTGGGGTGAGGTTGCCCAGATCGAGGCCAGCTGGCAGTAGATCATCCTCTCCCTGGGTGACCGAGGTCAAACCTAGGGCCTCAATCTCCTCATACATGGAGGAGAGGTCGTCTTCTGCTACCCCGGGGGCCTCTCCTCTGGGGCCCGCCTCGACGGTCGCTTTGGGGTTCGCGGGGGGGTTTCGGGTGGTATCTGGGTAGAAGGGGCTTCCTCAAGGGTGTCGGAGGGGGAGGGTCGCCTGTGGAGGGGAGATTCTACCTTCCAATGTCATTCTATCTTCCCCTCCCGACACCGGCGGATGGATCTCACTCGTGGGCATAGCGGAAGGCTCAGTATCAGTGCCTCCCTTCCTGGTCTTCCGGGGGGCCTCCGCATCGGATGGGTGCAGCGGAGCTCGAGCCTTCCGCTTGCCTCGTTTCCCCTGGACTAGGGTCCAGCCCTCCATAGCGTCGTCTGGGGGTTGGTTAGCAGGGGTCGTGTCGGGGGGCAGAGGTGATGGTTCAGGGGTTCGGGGGGGTAACGGTGAGGCAGCATGGGGGCAGGGGGTTCTTCTTGGGGCGGGCCCTCTCCTATACTCGGTAATATCTTTGCTGCACCCTCCTCCATAGGCTCTGCTGGATTGTTGATAGCAAGGGTGGGACTCCCTTGCTCGTCTGGGCGTTGTAGGGGAGGTGTCTCTTGGGCCCGGACGGGAGCAGCAGTGGATCGGGCAGGAGGAGAGGTGGTTTCAGGTGCCGGGCAGCCAGGGGCATCGGCAATGATGGAGCCGACGTCCTGCCGGGTCTCGGGGGTCTCGGGTGCCCCTTCCCCCTGGGCCAAAGGGCAGTCTCTGCGGACATGCCCTGCTGAGTGGCAGAGGTAGCACCGGGCTTCTCCGGTGGAGTAAAAGACCCGATAGCGGGCTCCCTGGTAGGGGACTAGGAAGGACCCCTTGAGCGCCTCTCCGTCACGCACTGCTGTCGGCGATAGAAGCTGCACTTGCTGGCGGAACAAGAGGACGTGACGGAGGGTGGGGTCCTTGCAGCCCAACGGGAGAGGGCTGATGACCGAGACAAGTTTCCCCAGGGTGGAGAGAGCGGGTAACAGGGCAGCATTGGGTAGAAAGGGAGGGCAGAGGTGAGGACTAGGAGAACGCCCAGGTCCTCTAGCGGCTCCAGGGGAACAAACACCCCCCCCACCGCCAGGCCCTTCTCCACTGCCTCCTGGGCGGCAGCCTCCGATGCTAAGAAAAAGACGACCCTCCCGTACATTTTGGAGGCTGCCACAATAGCCGTGGGTCCTACCACCCTCGCCAACGCCTGCACGTATGTCTCCACGTGGGGCGAGGCGGGGACCAGGAGGCAACGGACGCCGTGCTTCCTGGTCATGGTGGGAAAGGGGCCCCGGCTGCTATTGACGGTAACGGAGGCAGTGGGTGGGTGAGATGACGAGGCGGCAGGTGGGGGGGTGCCACCGCCCGGGCATATGTCCTGGGGGCCGGGGAAGGAACGCTCGCAGAGCTGGTGGAGGGAACAGCGGGGAGGGACGCCATGGTCGATGACGAGGCCACAGCGGTGGGGGCAGCCCCTGCCATGGAGGGCCTGGTGGTTTTAGCGGGGCCCTTTCCTTTCTTCACACCCTGGCCTTTCCGGCCAACTGGTGGGGGGTTTCCTAGAGTCTTGGCGGGGGGGGGGCAGTGGACGTTGCAGCGGCAGTAATCGCTCAGGTGCCTCCTGCTGCCGATGCCCCAGCGGGGGCGGTGGCAGATGTTTTGACAGCAGTGGTGGGGGGGAGGGCTGGGGGGTTGGGCAGGGGGGTAGGTGGGGGAGAAGCAACTGAGGTTGTTAGAGGGGCCTCACCCCTCTCATTCCCCGCCATTGTGAGCAGGGAGAGACGGGGAAACACCAGAAGGAGGAGGGGGGAAGGGGAAGCAGATTAACCACTCCTCCCTGCTGGGCTGCAGGTGGGGGGGGTGCCAAATGGGTCGGACTGGATGGGGGAGGAAAACAGGAGTTGGGGTCCGGTAATAGGGGCAATCTGTGGGGTAAACAGTCCGGGGGGGGGGGAGGACATGGACCCACGCACGTTTGTCCAAAGAGTCTCGTGTGGTCGGCTGTTGCGTTTGGTCCGAGCAGCAAAATTCAAAGCAAACAGCTGAATCCAAAGGCAGATGGCAAGTTGCCAGCAGGGACGGATGGCGCGGGGGCCGTGACAGTCGTAGTAGTGTGGGGGGGGACCGATGGATCGGGGGGCATCTCCGTGCCACACCCCCTGTGCCCCCACAAACGCAATTAAAACACAGTCAAACTCCCCCCACACAAGAGTACAATTCAAAAGTTACTCAGTCTTACGGCTCCCTCCATGATGGTTCGTATCTTCCCTGGGTGATTTTTTCTGTCGGCTATCTTCTCTTCCGGCTTTGTAATGAGGCTTTCAGCAGGCCAAGAATGTTGCAGAGATAAGAAGAATCTTCTTAGCTCGGTACGGGTTTAGAAACAACAGCAAAACGGCTGGGTCTGGGGGCTTCCACTCCCCTCCTCCGGGTAGCGGTCGGCAGTCCTCCTCCCCTCCTCCGGGGCTTTCAACTGGAGCAAAAGCGGCATCCGAGAGCAGGCGTGGCGGGGGGGGGGGGGGGGGGCTGGCAGCAAGCTGGCAACCGACCAGCACTTGAGCGGCAGCAAAAAAACAGCAAAAAAACAAAACAAAACAAAAAAAGCATCTGGCCCGGTCGGGGGTGGTGGTGGGGAAACTAAGCAGGGTCAAGAAGTAAGAAAAATCCAGGCCAGGGGGCTTTAGGAAAGAATAGAAAGCAGATAGCTGAGCAGCAAGCGAAGGAGGTCCCTTTTCCCTGGGCAAGGGAACAGGGAAGGTTTTTTTTTTTTGAAACAGAAAAGAAATTTATTTGTAACACTTACAAGAATTACCAAAGGAAACAAAACAACTATGCAACAAAACAAAGCAAAAAGAAGGTATAACACAGCAGCTTTCAGGAGGGAGAAGTGTTCAGGCTAGCCTGGGCCCAGAGCGGGGGGGCTTCCTCGACACTCATGGTCTTCCACCCTCCTGAGTTACCTGGTGGCCTAGAGCGGGGGGGCTTCCTCAACACTCGTGGTCTTCCACCCCCTCGAGTTACCTAGTGCCACGCCCAGTGTCACCGATTATCCCTCTCCTGAGAGTGCCCGGCAAGATGGGCATGGCTGCGGGGTGGGTGGTTTAGGGATGGGGGGGGTAGACACCCATGTATTATAGGACCCCTCCTAGATGACAGTAAGGATGGTATCCACAGCGGCAACAGCTGGGGCTGGCGTCTCTCGCTCTTCCCCTCAATCAAAGGGTCAGATGGAGGGAACCGGACGGGGTCACCGAGCAGAGAACCCCGGACAGTGCCCACCGCTCCTCGAAGGCGTCAAGGGAGTCAGTGGACGCCGCCCAGAGGAACTCCGCCCGGATATGTGAATGTACTGAGGATCGGAAAAAGGCCCTACAATCGCAGGACGTTTCATGGGCCAACCTCCTCTCTCTGGTTTTATAAATGGCTGTTTTAGCCAAGGCTAGGAGGAGGTTGACCAGAAAATCCCGCGACTTTGTGGGGCCATGGATGGGAAGTGTATAGATAAAAAGGTGAGGGGAGAAATGAAGCCAGAAGCGCAATAGAATATTTGTGAGGAGTTGGAAAAGGGGCTGCAATCTGGCACACTCTAAATATACGTGCGTCAGGGTTTCCCTCACATTACAAAAAGGGCAAGTATCCGGGATGGGGGTAAACCATGTCAGAAACACGCCCGTGCTCACAGCTCCGTGAAGGAGCCGCCAACTGATGTCCCCGACGGGCCTCGGCACCAAGGTGGAATACAGGCTGGCCCATCGAGGTTGCTCACCCTCCAAAGGTGGCAGGAGGTCCCGCCACTTTGTATTGGGGCGGGACACCAGGGTGTGGGCGTGAAGGGTGTGAAGCGTGAGTGTGTATAAATATTTCTGTGGTGCAATTTGAAAACTGACCGGCTGCAGTTCATGGAGCCGGCTTGCAGTGAAAGGGTCAGGGGTTTGTTGGGATCTACGGGGTAGGGGCCCAATTGAAAGGTCAGGCGGGCCTGGGGTAGAGGATGAGCAGGGTGCACCCTCGCACAAGGCTCGGTTGACATAAGCCCGAGCAGCGGGGGTCAAGACGGCCTTCACCTCCTGAAGTACGCGCCGGGGGGTCCTGGGGCTGGAGAGCCCCATGCGCCGAGCGAGCGTCAGGGGATCCAGCCAGTCTCTCCGGTCGTAGTCCAGGAGGTCTCCGACCCTCGTGACTTCCGCCAGGACCAACCTCTGGCGCACCGAGCGGGACTCCGCCACCTGCACACGGAGCTGGGGGTTGTGTAGCAGGGGCTCCGTGAGGAGATCTGCTCCCACGGTGGCCGCCACGGACCTGGTCGTTAGAAACAGTTTCCAGGTCCAGAGGAGGTCCTGGTAGAAGACCGGCAGCCCGGAGAGGTCTCGCGGAAAACCCCTCGGACAAAGATAAAAGAGCTGCCAGTCGTATCGGAGCCCTTGGAAGCGGCGCAGGAAGGCGTGCGCCAGTATGCTCCACGCCAAACTACCTGCACTATAAAAGAGCCTCTGCAGGGCCTGGAGGCGGAAAACGCGGACCTGAGTGTACAGACACTTCAGGCCCTGCCCTCCTTCCTTCAGGGGTAGATGAAGAACTCCAACAGGGGCCCAGTGCATTCCTGACCAGAAGAACTCTAGAATCAATCTCCGGAGGTGGGTCAGAAAACCCGGGGCCGGGGCCAGGGTGTTGAGCCGGTACCAGAGCATGGACAGGACTAGTTGGTTAAGCACCAGTGCTCTCCCTCGGAGGGAGAGACATCGGAGTAGCCTCGTCCATCTCCGGATCCACTCTATCACCCTGCCCTCTAAATTTTGCCAGTTCTCCGGCGGGGAAGGGTGCGTGGCGGAAAGGTAAACGCCGAGATAGAGCAGTGGACCCACACTCCACCGGATGGTCTGAAGTGCGGGTGGGAGGGAGCCTACCTGACGCCAGTCCCCTACCGCCAAGCCAGAGCTCTTGACCCAGTTGACTCGGGCGGAGGAGGCTGCCGAATAGATGGCTTGGCATGCCTCCACTCGCGCCAAGTCGCCCGGGTCCTGGACCACGAGGAGTACGTCATCGGCGTACGCCGACAGGACCAGCCGCAGCTCCGGCTCCCGCAGCACCAACCCCGTCATCCTCCTGCGGAGAAGACAGAGGAAAGGCTCGATCGCCAGAGCATACAAATGGCCCGAGAGGGGGCACCCCTGCCGCACTCCTCGCCCGAAGCTGACCGGTTCAGTCAGGGTCCAGTTGAGCCTAACCAAACACTCCGCGGAGGCATAGAGCACCCGGAGAAAACTCACAAACTGAGGTCCGAATCCAAACGCCTGCAGAGTGCTCAGGAGGTACCCATGGTCTACTCTATCGAACGCCTTCTCCTGATCAAGAGACAGGAGGGCGAACGATAGACCATCTCTCTGCCCGAGTTCCAAAAGGTCTCGGACTAGAAATAGGTTGTCAAAAATGCTGCGACCCGGGACAGTATAGGTCTGGTCTGGGTGGATCACGTCCGCCATCACGGACCCTAGCCGCAGCGAGATTGCTTTCGCTACGATTTTGTAATCCGTGCTAAGGAGTGAGACGGGACGCCAGTTTCGTAGATCGCGGAGGTCCCCCTTCTTCGGCAGCAAAGCGAGCGCCGCTCGCCTGCACGACAGAGGGAGGACCCCGCTCTGCAAAGACTCAGCCCAGACGGTGACTAGGTCTGGGCCGAGAATGTCCCAGAACGCACGGTAAAACTCTACGGTCAGCCCGTCCATGCCCGGAGATTTATTGGTGGGCATGCGACGGAGGGCTTCCGAGAACTCGTCCAGGGTGAGAGGCAGCTCTAGTCGGTCTCGGTCGCCCACGCTGACCGAGGGGAGTTCCTCCCAGAGCACCTCGCAAGCGTCAGGATCGGTCGGGTCCGGGGAGAAAAGGCTTGTGTAGAAGTCACGGGCCCTCCCACACATCTCCTCCGGATCCGTGAGGGAGGTGCCGTCTTCCGCAAGAAGGCAGGTAACTTGTTTCTTGGCCCCCCTCGTTTTCTCCAGGGCATAGAAGAAGCGGGAGCCGCGGTCCATCTCCCGAAGGAGGCGGATGCGGGACCGATCGAAGGCACCTCGGGCCCGGTGGTCCTCAAGGGCCCGGAGCTCCTCCCGCTTCTCCCGGCACGCTCCGCAGAGGGACGGGTCCTCGGGATCGGCGGCCAGGCGCCTCTCCATCTCTAAGACCTCCCGTTCCAACTGCTCTATCGCCGCATTTCGCCGTCGGCTGGTGCCCCGAGTGTAGTCACGGCAGAAGAGCTTGGCGCGCACCTTCCCGAGATCCCACCATCGCCGCACCGAGGGAAAGGCACGCCACTGCTCTCGCCAGGCCAGCCAAAACTCCCGGAAGGACATCACAAAGCTCTCGTCCTCCAACAGGCTGTTATTAAAGTGCCAATAGGCCGGCCCCGGTCTCTCTGCACGGAGGGAGACCGTTACGGTGACTAAATGATGATCGGAGAATGGGGCCGGCCGAATGGCGGAGGAGTGGGCCTGTGAAAGATGGAAACGGGATAAGTAAATACGGTTCAACCGAGAGTGGTGTGACCGATGGGCCTCCACCCGGACAAAGGTGAACGTGGAGGTGTCATCTGGGTGATGGTCACGCCAGACGTCCACTAGGGAGTGATGGTCAACTATCCCTTGGAGAATATTCGCAGCGGCCGGACTCGGTTCGGCCCCTGAGCGGTCCCGTTCCTCGAGGGTGGTGTTAAAGTCCCCTCCCAGGACCAAGCACTCGTGCGAATCCAGGGTGCCGAGAAAGTCGGACACCTGCTGATAAAATTGTGGCCGCCTGGAGCTCATTTGCAGGGCATAGATGTTAACAAGATTAACCATGAGCCCCTCCATACGGACTCGAAGGTGCAGCAGGTGGCCCGGCATGGCCTCATTGACCCCTAGCACCTCAGGCCGTGGGTTGGGGGAGAACAGGGTTGCCACTCCAGCTTGCCAGGTCGCGAAGTGGCTAAAGTATACCCCGTCCCCCCACTCCAGCCGCCACCTGTCCTCGGCGGCCGGGTCCGTATGGGTCTCCTGCAGGAAAACTACAGAGTACCTTCCTTCCCGAAGGTAAGAGAGCACCTGGGACCTGCGGAGAGCTATCCTACAGCCCCTGGTATTCAGGGTCGCAATAATAAGAGGCGTCATGAGGAGGGCTCGGGGGGTGGGGGTCTCGTGTTGGCTGGGGTGTTCAGGGCCCCCGGCGGGTTGCGCAGCAACCCGTGACCCATCCCGTGGGTGAGTAGATCGCGTCGGAAGCTGCGGGCTCGCTCGTAGGCCGCAGCACCGCGCCTTCCTTGCCCCCTGCCCTCCTTTATAAGGGCCCTTGTGGCCTGGAGGATTTGATCAAAGTCCCCCCATAGCTGAAGAGCCAGCTGTGCCCTATCGCGGGCGCCACAAGTGTGCTCTAGGAACTTCCGTAGCGCATGCCGCAGCTCATGGGGGGGTGGGGTTACAATTCCCGAGGTGTTCCCTGATGGGACTCTTAATACAGCCTCGTGGTCCGCTAAGGCGGGTAGACAGGGTGCGGACCACCGACGGGGCATCTGACAGGCTGGGGTTATTAAATTCATTTCACGCCTTGGGGTGGAGGGGGATGGCAGGGGAAAAATTGCCACTCCTAATGGGTCGCGGCTAGAAAGTGCAAAGACTGCTCCCTGGGGGGAATCTGCGAAAGGCGGAAAGGAAATAACCCCAGGGGCGGCATTAACATTGCAGGAGGAGGGGACTTGGGCAGGGGCAGGGGTGGGAGCAGGGGCAGGGGTAAGGCTCTGGGGTTTAGGAGGCAAGCAGCTAAAGGAAAGTGCCTCCTGAGCAGAGTCAAGGGTTAAGGGGTAAGGGAGGGGGCTCCCAATAATGCTAAGTGCTGGCTCCATGGTGGTCTTAGCGGCCATGGCATCAGGTGGTGGACCACCTTCTGCAGGGTGCTCACCCGGGAAGGCAATTAGGGGGAGGGAGCATGGGGAAAGGGAGGCTGGGGTAAGGCTGCCCAGCTCGAGGCCAGCCGGCAGCAGATCATCCCCTCCCTGGGTGACCGGGGTCAAATCTAGGGCCTCAATCTCCGCGTACACGGGGGAGAGGCCAACTCCTGCCACCCCGGGGGCCTCTCCTCTAGGGCCCACCTCAACGGTCGCCTCGGAGTCCGCGGGGGGTTCGGGTGGTGTCCAGGCAGAAGGGGCGTCCTCAGAAGTCTCGGAGGGGAGGGTCTCCCGTGGATGGGGGATTCTGCCCTCCAATGCCAGTCCGTCTTCCCCTCCCGACACCAGCGGATGGATCTCGCTCGTGGCCGTGGCGGGAGGCTCGATAGCAGTGCCTCCTTTCCTGGTCTTCCGGGGGGCTTCTGCGTCGGATGGATGCAGCGGAGCTCGAGCCTTCCGCTTGCCTCACTTCCCCTGGACTAGGGTCCAGCCCTCCATAGCGTCATCTGGGGGCTGGTTAGCAGGGGTCGTGTCGGGGGGCGGAGACGATGGTTTAGGGGTTCGGGGAGGTAGCGGTGAGGCAACATGAGGGGCGGGGGTTTCTCCTTGGGGAGGGCCCTCTCCTATACCCGGTAATATCCTTGCCACACCCTCCTCCATGGGCTCTGTTGGATTGGTACTAGCAAGGGTGGAACTCCCTTGCTCGCCCGGGCGTTGTAGGGAAGGTATTTCTTGGGCCCGGACGGGAGCAGCGATGGGTCGAGTAGGAGGAGGGTTGGTTTCAGGTGCTGGGCAGCCAGGGGCGTCGGCAGCGACGGGGCCGATGTCCTGCCGGGTCTCGGGGGGTTCGGGTGCCCCTCCCCCCCGGGCCAAAGGGCAGTCTCTGCGGACATGCCCCGCTGAACGGCAGAGGTAGCACCGGGCCTCTCCGGTAGAGTAAAAGACCCGATAGCGGGCTCCCTGGTAGGGGACTAGAAAGGACCCCTCGAGCGCCTCTTCGTCATGCGCCCCTGCCAGTGGTAGAAGCTGCACTTGCCGGCGGAACGAAAAAATGTGACGGAGGGTGGGGTCCTTGCAGCTCAACGGGAGAGGGCTGATAACAGAGACAAGTTTCCCCAGAGTGGAAAGAGCGGGTAACAGGGCAGCATTGGGTAAGAAGGGAGGAACGGAGGTAAGGACGAGGCGAACGCCCAGGTCTTCTAACGGTTCTAGGGGGACAAACACCCCCCCCCACCGTCAGGCCCCTCTCCACCGCCTCCTGGGCGGCATCCTCCGAGGCTAAGAAAAAAACGACCTTCCCATACATCTTGGAGGCCGCCACAATAGCTGTGGGTCCTACCACCTTCACCAACGCCTGCACGTATGTCTCCACGTGGGGCGAGGCGGGCACCAGGAGGCAACGGACGCCGTGCTTCCTGGTCAAGGCGGGGAAAGGGCCCCGGCCGCTGGTGATGGTGGCGGAGGCGGGGGGGGGCGAGATGACGAGGCGGCAGGCAGGGGGGAGCCCGCTGCCACCTGGGCATATGTCCTGGGGGCCGGGGGAGGGACAATCGCAGAGCTGGTGGAGGGAAACGCAGGGAGGGGCGCCACGGTTGATGACGAGGCCACAGCGGTGGGGGCAGCCCCTGCCATGGAAGGCTTAGTGGTTTTAGCGGGGCCCTTTCCTTTCCACCCACCCTGGCCCTTCCGGCTAACCGGGGGGGGGTTTCCTAGAATCTGGGTGGGCGGTGGGTGCAGCAGCAGCAGCAATCACCCTGGTGCCTCCTGCTACCGGTGCCCCAGCAGGGGGGGTGGCAAGTATCTTGACAATAGTGGTAGGGGGGGGACCTTGGGGGTCGGGCAGGGGTGGTGGTGGGGGAGGGACAACTAATTTTGTTGAAGCAGTCTTGCTCCTCTCGTTCCCCGCCATTGTGAGCAGGGAGAGACAGGGAGACACTGGAAGGAGAAGGGGGGAGGGGGACAGGAAAAAAAAACACTCCTCCCTGCTAGGCTGCAGGCGGGGAGGGGGGGGAATGCCGAGGGGGTTGGACTGGGAGGGGGGGAAGAAACAAAATTGGGGTCCGGTAATAGGGGCAAGCTGTGGGATAAGCAATCCGGGGGGCGGGGGTGCAGACCCACACACGTTTGTCCAAAGAGTCTTGGTTGGTCGGCTGTTATGTCCGGTCCGGAAGGCAAAGTTCAAAGCGAACAGCTGGATCCGAAGGGAGATGGCAGGTTGCCAGCAGGGACGGACGGCGGGGGGGCTGTGACAGTTGTAGTAAGGGTGGGGAGTTAGCGGCACCGATGGATCGGGGAGGGGGGGTCTCCACACCACACCCCCTGTGCCGCCACAAACGCAAGTAAACCACAGTCAAACTCCCCCCCACGAGAGTATAATTCAGAAAATTACTCAGTCTTACGGCCCCCTTCACGATGATTTATAGCTCTCCTGGATTATTTCTCCTGTCTTCTGAAATCTTCTTCTCCAGCTGTGTTGGCTGTGTTCCAAGGCTTCCGGCATGCAAAGAATGTTGTAAAGTCCGAGCTGCTAGCAAAACGGCTGGGTCTGGGGGTTTCCACTCCCCCCTCCGGACAGCAAAATCGGCAATCTTCCCCCCCTCCTCCGGGGGCTCAGCTGAGGCAAATAGCTGCGCCCGAAAGCAGGCGTGGGGGGGGCGGGTGCTGGCGAGCTAAGGGCCGAAGCACGTAGACAGGAAAAAAAACACAAAAAATGAAAAGAAAACAAAAAAAACGTCTGGCCCGGTCGGGGGGGGACTAAGGCAGGTGCAAAAAGTAAGAAAAATCCGGGCCAGGGGACTTTAGGAAAGAATAGAAAGCAGATAGCTGAGGAGCAAGCAAAAGACGTTCCGTTTCCCAACAGGGAAGGTTCCAGAACAATCAGGAACCTTCTGGAGACAATTAAGACAGGCTGATTAGAACACCTTTAGCCAATCAAGAAGCTGCTAGAATCAATGAAGGCAGGCTAATCAGGGCACCTGGGATTTAAAAAGAAGCTCACTTCAGTTTGTGGTGTGCGTGTGAGGAGCTTGGAGCAAGAGGCACTAGGAGCTGAGAGTGAGAACGCGGACTGTTGGAGGACTGAGGTGTACAAGAATTATCAGACACCAGGAGGAAGGTCCTATGGTGAGGATAAAGAAGGTGTTGGGAGGAGGCCATGGGGAAGTAGCCCAGGGAGTTGTAGCTGTCGCACAGCTGTTCCAGGAGCCACTCTAGACAGCCGCATTCCACAGGGCCCTGGGCTGGAACCCGGAGTAGAGGGCAGGCCCGGGTTCCCCCCAAATCCTCCCAGCTCCTGGTCAGACACAGGAGGAGTAGACCTGGACTGTGAATTCAGAAAAACGGCCAAGCTGAGGGCTGCCGTGAAGCTCCAAGGCGAGCAAATCCGCCAATAAGCGCAAGACCCACCAAGGTAGAGCAGGAACTTTGTCACACTACATACAGGGCAGTTTTTTAAAATGAGACAAATTTTAGATGTAAATTCCACAGAGTTATTGGAAAGTGGGTAGAACGGCCGGAGCAAAGAAGTCATCCTGAAAATAACACCAACTTCCAAATCCAGCTGTCAGAAATGACCCTGTTGCAACTCTTTGTACTTTGATTTTGTAAAGCTATCTAAAGAAGGAAAGAAGAAGTGGGACCGCTAAGCACTGAAGATGGGGTGAAGATTAAAGATTATCGAGGCATGGACCAACACCTAAACAAATACTTTACCTCAGTTTTTAATGAGGCTAATGAACATCTTAGGGATAGTGTCAGGGTAGCTAATGGCAATGAGGATATGGAAGTAGAAATGACCACATCCAAGGTGGAAGTCAAACTCAAACAGCTTAATGGGACCAAATCAGGGGGCCTGGATAATCTCCATCCAAGAATATTAAAGGAACTGGCATATGAAACTTAAAGCCCAACAGCAAACACTTTTAATGAATCTGTAAACTCAGGGATTGTAACCTATGACTGGAGAATTGCTAAAATAGTTCCTATTTTTAAGAAAGGGAAAAAAGTGATCCAGGAAATTACAGGCCAGTTAGTTTGACCTCAATTGTATGCAAAGTCCTGGAACAAATTTTGAAAGAGAATGATGTTAAGGACATAGAGGTGAATGATAATTGGGCTAAATTCAACATGGGCTTACAAAAGGTAAGTCATGCCAGACCAACCTGATTTCCTTCTTCGTGAAGATAACTGAGTTTTTAGACAAAGGAAATGCAGTAAATCTAATCTACATGTGTCAAGGTTCCTCCCCCACTCTGAACTCTAGGGTACAGATGTGGGGACCTGCATGAAAAACCTCCTAAGCTTATCTTTACCAGCTTAGGTCAAAACTTCCCCAAGGTACAAAATATTACACCCGTTGTCCTTGGACTGGCCACTACCACCACCAAACTAATACTGGTTACTGGGGAAGAGCTGTTTGGACGCGTCCTTCCCCCCAAAATACTTCCCAAAACCTTGCACCCCACTTCCTGGACAAGGTTTGGTAAAAAGCCTCACCAATTTGCCTAGGTGACTACAGACCCAGACCCTTGGATCTTAAGAACAATGAACAATCCTCCCAACACTTGCACCCCCTCCTTTCCTGGGAAATGTTGGATAAAAAGCCTCACCAATTTGCATAGGTGACCACAGACCCGAACCCTTGGATCTGAGAACAATGAAAAAGCATTCAGTTTTTTACAAGAAGACTTTTAATAAAAAATAGAAGTAAATAGAAATAAAGAAATCCCCCCTGTAAAATCAGGATGGTAGATATCTTACAGGGTAATTAGATTCAAAAACATAGAGAACCCCTCTAGGCAAAACCTTACGTTACAAAAAAGATACACAGACAGAAATAGTTATTCTATTCAGCACAATTCTTTTCTCAGCCATTTAAAGAAATCATAATCTAACACATACCTAGCTAGATTACTTACTAAAAGTTCTAAGATTCCATTCCTGGTCTATCCCCGACAAAGAAGACTACAGACAGACACAGACCCTTTGTTTCTCTCCCTCCTCCCAGCTTTTGAAAATATCTTGTCTCCTCATTGGTCATTTTGGTCAGGTGCCAGCGAGGTTACCTTTAGCTTCTTAACCCTTTACAGGTGAGAGGAGCTTTCCCCTGGCCAGGAGGGATTTCAAAGGGGTTTACCCTTCCCTTTATATTTATGACAACATGAATTTCAATAAGGCATTTGATACAGTTCCACATGAGAAATTGTTAGTTAAATTGGAGAAAATGGGAATTAATATGAGAATTGAAAGGTGGATAAGGAACTGGTTAAAGGGGCTACTACAACGGGTCATGCTGAAAGGTTAATTGTCAGGCTGGAAGAAGGTTACTAGAGGAGTTCCTCAGATATCGGTCTTGGGACCAAACTTATTTAACATTTTTATTACTGACTTTGGCACAAAAAGTCAGAGTGTGCTAATAAAATTTTTGGATGACACAAAGTTGGGAGGACTGGAATATCATACAAGAAGATCTGGGTGACCTTGTAAACTGGAGTAATAGAAATGGGATGAAATTTAATAGTGCAAAGTGCAAGGTCATGCATTTAGGGACTAATAATAAGAATTTTTGCTATAATCTAGGGACTTATCAGTTGGAAGTGACAGAGGAGGAGAAAGACCTGGGTGGATTGATTAATCACAGGATAACTATGAGCAGTCAATATGATGTAGCCACGAGAAAAGCTAATGCATCAGGTGGGGTATTTCCAGTCAAGCTAGGGAAGTATTAATACCATTATAAAAGGCATTGGTGAGACCTCATCTGGAATACTGTGTGCAATTCCTGTCTCCCATGTTCAAGAAATATGAATTCAAACTGGAACAGGTGCAGGGAAGGGCTACTAGCATGATCCGTGAAATGAAAAACCTACCTTCTGAGAGGAGACTCAAAGTGCTTGTCTTGTTCAGCCTAACCAAAAGAAGGCGGAGGGGAGATATGATTGCTCTCTTTAAATACATCAGAGGGATAAATACCAGGGAGGAAGAGGAGTTATTTAAGTGCCAGTGTGGACACAAGAACAAATGGATATAAACTGGCTATCAACAAGTTTAGGCTCAAAATTAGGTGAAGGTTTCTAACCAGCAGAGGAGTGAAGTTCTGGAACAGCCTTCCAAGAGGAAAGTGGGGGCAAAAAACTTAACTGGCTTCAAGACTGAACTTGATAAGTTCATGGAGGGGATCATATGATGGGACTGCCTACAATGATGTGTCCCATCGTTAGCAAAAATCCCCAATGGCTGGAGACGGGACACTAGATGTGGAGGGTTCTGAGTTACTACAGAGAATTCTTTCCCAGGTATCTGCCTGGTGGGTCTTGCCTATGTGCTCAGGGTCTAACTGATCGCCATATTTAGGGTCGGGAAGGAATTTCCCCCAGGGGTCAGATTGGCAGAGACCCTCAGGATTTTTTGCTTTTATCTGCAGGATGGTACACAGGTCACTTGCAGGTTTAAACTAATGTAAATGGTGAATTCTCTGTAACTTGAAGTCTTTAAACCATGATTTGAGGACTTCAGTAACTGAGCCAGAGGTTAGGGGTCTATTACAGGAGTGGGTGGGTGAGTTCTGTGGCCTGCAATGTACTGGCAGTCAGACTAGATGATCATGATGGTCCCTTCTGACCTTAAAGTCTATGAGTCTAAAACAAAGGCCAGATTTTCATCTGACGTAAACCAGCTTTATTCCTTGGAGGTCACTGGAATAAGGCTGGCATACACCAGCTGAGGAGATGCTCCATAGACTCAGAATCTAGGTGTGATGGGTTGGGTCACAGAAACCCACTTGGGACTGCCATTTGATGTGCTGAGACTACCTCGGAGCCTGTTTTCCCTGCCAGCTTGGGACTTCAGAACCCTGACTTGCTGAGCCAGACATACTAGCCTGCTACAAACATGTATAATGTAACTGGAAAATGCTTCATGCAAAAGGTCTCTTGTAAGGTATCAGTACAAAGTTTATAATCTACTGAGTGTGTTCATCCTATTTGTATAAACGTATCATTCTTGTATCTGAAACTAGAAATATGTCTATACTGCAATAAAACACCTAGTGCTGGCCCATGTCAGCTGACTTGGGCTCAGAGGGCTTGGGCTGTGGGGCTATAAAATTGCAGGGTAGGCTCTGGGGTCCTGTAAGACGAGAGGTGAGAACACATGAAGGACAGTTGAGGTCCCAGAGGACTGGAGAAGGGCAAACATAGTACCTGTCCTTAAAAAGAGGAAAAAAGAGGACCCAGAGAATTATAGACCAGTCAGCCTAATTTCAAACCTGGAAATATACTGAAACAAATGATTAAACAATCAATTTGTAAGCACCTAGAGGATAATAGGGTTATAAGGAATAGCCAGCATGGATTTGTCAAGAACAAATCATGCCAAACCAACTTAATTTCCTTCTTTGACAGGCTTGCTGGCCTAATGGATAGGGAGAAAGCAGTAGATGTGATTATTCTTGATTTTAGTAAGGCTTTTGACACAGTCCCACATGACATTCTCATAAGCAAACTAGGGAAATGTTATCTAGAGGAAATTACTATAAGGTGCATGCACAACTGGTTGAAAGACTGCTCATAGAGTAATTATCAATAGTTTGCTGTAAAAATGGGAGGGCGTATCTAGGGAGGTCCTGCAGGGGTTGGTCCTGATCCAGCACTATTCAATATTTTCATTAATGACTTGGATAATGGAGTGGATAGTATGCGTATAAAATCTGTGGTTGACACCAAGCTGGGGAGGGCTGCAAGCACTTTGGAAGGCAGGATTAGAATTCAGGATGATTTAGACAAATTAGAGAATGGGTCTGAATTCAACAAGATGAAATTCAGTAGAGACAAATACAAGGTATACTTCGGAAGGAAAAATTAGATAGATAGATAGAGATTATTTACGTTCCCTTTTACTGATGCTAGAAAAGCTAGTTGAATAAAAGGGCTTCAAATATAACTGGAGATGGGGCAAGGTTTCAAACCATCCAATAGAAGGAGAAGCAACAATGTATCAACAGAGAAGAAAATGAAGGTGTGCTACATAAAAGAAAGCAGGATCATTGATTTACTTTGAAGTTACACAGAAGAAACACTCACTGGGTTGAGTGTGCACTTAAGAAAGGTCCCCACTTTTTGACCTATTCATAAAAATGGGACATAGTCTTTTTAACCCTACAGGAAAGTTGTGCTTTGAAGATCTGCCCTACTAAAATGAACCTTTTCAGTGCTAGATTCCCTGTTTCCCCCCCTCCTTTGAAGCTTATGCTTAGGACCTCCAAACTGTAAGGGGGAGGTCTTGATCTGATTGACTGCACTGAAAATAGTTTTTAAATCTCTTTAAAAGCCAACACTTGTGTGTCTACTGGGATGTGAAGCTCTATGAATTTATTATCAAAAGCATTCATTCTCCTGCCTTATTTTGGTTTGACCACCAGTTTGCAACTTCTCTATGTTCACTGAAAGCACATCCCTTGGAGAAGAGGTAAATAAAGAAGCACCTGCTGCTCTAATAATTGTCTTCTATTAATAATGGACCAAATCTTGAAGTCCTTCAGCCTTGTGAAAGCCAATGTGAGCCTTACATGGATAAGAGCTGAGTAAAAACTGAGTTAGAACCTGGATCTAGCCTGATATAAATGAAAAAATAAGAATAATGAAATGTTATCTGAAAGGCCAAACCCTGTCTCCACTGAAATCACTGAGAGATTTCAAAGAGACCCAGCTTATGGCCCTACGTGACTATTCTGCCATGTGGAATTTGGCTGGTATCTCAAGGAACTTGGGTGTGCAGTGCTCCAAATGAGCCAGCTGCTGTGAGAGAAGCTAGATAACTTGACTAGAAAAGCGACACTCATTTTGCTGTCTAGACACTGAAATGCTTCTAAAAGAAGGCCTGTCAATAGGCTTGGAAGGATTAGATTTTTACTGATAAATTTACTGATAAATTTCACCATACACACACACTGATAAAAATAATTCCATCAATAATAATGGAAATTTGCAGATAGGCAAAGTAAAAAGAATGCTGCTTGAGAACTTAGAGTTTGATGTAAGGATATTTACTTTGCATATTTCGATATGTGATGCTGACAATTCACGTTTTAAAGGGAAGGGAAACAGAGAACAGATGCTGCTGAGCTTCCCAGGACCAGTAGGAGGCATTGCAAAGCAGGTGTATGCATTTACAGTGCCTCACTCTCTTAGATGCTTTGGAAAATTCTACCCCATATCATGTAGAGAAAAAGTTAAGTTCTCTATAGGGCTTTTGTCTCCCCTGGAAAATTGGGCCATAGTAAAATATTGTATAAAGCTTTAATTTTTTGAATTTCAACATCTACTGTAATTAAATAATTATTGTCTCTTTCCCTCTATGGTCTGCGGACCCTCCCTATTGTCTGACCCTCCATATTTTCCTGCAACTGTGAAAATTTACACAGATAAAAATAAAAAGCTTAAAAATAAACATCTATGTTATTTGTCAGACTTACAAACAAATAAAAATCAAATTCTGCCCAGCCTCTCTATAGCACGGACACCTCTGACAGCCTTGTGAAGCCCAAGCAAAGGGTCTTGATACTGAAAAACTCTGTAAGGCCTGGGTGGAAATCATGAAGCAGAAGTGGGAGCACTCTGGCGCCTCAAGGCAGCAGAAATCTCCACTCCACTCTCCATGGGGGAGGATAATTGAATGATCCACATTGTCCCAGACTCGTCAGATCCACTTTCTCTCTTTCCCTAGCCCAGCCTGGTCCCTCCCTCAACCCCATCTCTACAGCAATGTGGAAAGAGGCTCTACTGAGCTGGTCACCATCTTTGTGGGATCCTGGCAACCTGCCTGCCCCAGAACAATGGAAGTGCTTTACTTCAGGTGTTGCTTGGGACTAGAGAACAGAATACAGAATTTATTCTTAAGTGCGTCCTTGCTGTCTCCTGTATCCCTAGCACCAGGCTCAGAACATCCTACAGAATAATACATTTATTAGGAAAGGTAAATTTCAAAATGTATTTCAGTGAAATGAAGGACACTTACCTTTTTGTGACTTTATTACGTATAATAATTTCTACTGCTCTTCTTATTTTTACTCTTCTAACAGTTCATAATAGTCCAATAATCATTAAGCTCCACACAAGCATCCCAGTTAAGGGCAGTCCCACCAATTGTTAATGGTTGCCATACCACAGACAGAGTGGGTGCAACCTATCGTCTTAGCAGGATGTGAAAAAAAAAAAGAACAATTCTGATGTGCCAGTAACAAAGAGCACTGTGTATGCAATTATCTGTTCAATTCACATTTTATATGAATGCAAGATAAAGGTTAGTTAAATAGGACTTTACAAAGGATTTGAAGATTTGGTAGGTGAGAATTATACAGAGAAGTAAAAAGAAAAGGAGTACTTGTGGCACCTTAGAGACTAACAAATTTATCTGAGCATAAGCTTTCGTGAGCTACAGCTCACTTCATCGGATGCCACAAGTACTCCTTTTCTTTTTGCAAATACAGACTAACACGGCTGCTACTCTGAAACAAAGAAGTAAAATCATTGTAACAGGGAGAGAAAAAAATGCTCAAGGGGATATTACCAAATTGCTAGTGGCACTTTTAGACAAATTAACACCAAGCTGGTGCTCTCCACCTCAGTATCTTAACACCCAACTTCTCATGTTTATTTTGAACTACTGTGGGATTGATCAGCTAGGTACCAGGCAGCAAGGATGGCTTTACTCTGTAGACAACTGCCTAAGGAAGCAAAATGTTTAGTGGGTGTTTATTGTGTGAGTGACTGAATAGTGTGAAGGACAGACATTTCCTAGTTTGCCTGGGGCAGCAAAAACCCTGGAGCTGCAGTGCTGTCAGACAGAGTCCTCTTGGGATGGGGAAGCCTACTGCAGAGGAAGGCTTCTCTGACTCTTTTGTTCCAAGTAAATGAAAATCACAGCCATAGATGGTAGATGAATATCCAGGACAGTTGTGTTCCTAGCCCATATTATGGCTTTTACCTTGCTCTGCATATGGACCTGGTTCCTTAATATTCCATCTCTCCTGCAGGGTGAATTGTACTGAGATCACTCTGGTTACAGTGTGTATGGTAACACCGATTGTTTCATGTTCTCTATGTATATAAATCTCCCCACTGTATTTTCCACTGAATGCATCTGATGAAGTGAGCTGTAGCTCACGAAAGCTTATGCTCAAATAAATTTGTTAGTCTCTAAGGTGCCACAAGTCCTCCTTTTCTTTTTGCGGATACAGACTAACACGGCTGCTACTCTGAAAACTGAGCTCCTCGTAAAAGATCTTTCTTTTCCTACAGGACAGCAGAGATTTTATAGCTCCAGCCTTGTATTCGAGGTGTGTGTATCCTGTTCTGCTGTTACCTTGTACACTGCCTATTTCAGAACCCCCAAACAAATGCACTAAGGATAGTTTCCTGTGTAATTTACTCTGGGTCCACACTGGACATATTTTAACACCCTAGTGTGTCTGTGGCAGAATAGACCCAGCAGTGAGAGTGGAGACAGACAGCCAGATAGAAAGACAGACAAACACACACAAACCACAAACTTTTCCAAATCAAAACTCTTCCCCTTCTACAGCTCAGGCAGTGTGACCACTGTCCCCGGAGACTGGGACCAGCTTTCCCATTCTTTTTTCCCCTTTTACCACTCCTTTCCTCTTCCTCTTTTTAGCCACAGCCTCTGGGTTCGGTAGATTAATGAACCCCAGTGGTACTGGTTTTCTAGTCATTTAATCGCAGACAGGGAAACTGAACTGTGGGCCTTGGGACAAGCTGCGCAAGCCTCTCCTAGGCCCTGGACAGGTAGTAAAACCCAGCACTTTCAACAGTTAGGAGTGTTTGCATATGGCATTTTGGTTTAACCCATTCTAGAGATAGAATCCAGCCAGGCAGTTTGCATCCACATCTAAATCTGGATGGGAACTTCACCAGTGCGTGAATATTTGGATCTATGGTTTTGATATAGGCCTGACATTAGTTAAAGGAAACATTGGGGCTCTCTCTATTGCAGCTATTAAAGAGGTATCAGAAGAAGATCCATTTCCCACTTGATGGACAGGTGCATTGTACCAAGTATCAGAGGGGTAGCCATGTTAGTCTGTATCCGCAAAAACAACAAGGAGTCTGGTGGCACCTTAAAGACTAACAGATTTATTTGGGCAGAAGCTTTCGTGGGTAAAAAACCCCACTTTCAAATTTTTTACCCACAAAAGCTTATGCCCAAATAAACCTGTTAGTCTTTAAGGTGCCACCGGACTCCTCATTATTTAGGTGCATTGTAGGCAGCCCACCCTGCCTCAGCAATTCACCGCAGTCCCTTTCTGGACAGCCTGCTTTCAAGGGATGAGAGAGGAGCTCGGCCTTCATGACCTTTCAATCCTGAGCCCATCTGCTGAGACTTACCTGTGTTGTTTTCTGTGACATGGACACTTCTCTGCCAGACACTGGACTGAGCCTTGGCATCCCTCTTTATTTGCAATTTCTTTTCCCCATTTTTTTTAACATTCTCTTTCTACTCATTTCTGAGTGAGCCCAACCTTCCTGCTTACCTTGTATGGACTGAATCACCATACTAGGTAGCAATGGGAAACCTGAGCAACAAAAAAACAGGGGTTTCCATGGAAGAGAAGCTTCTGACCTCAGTTTGGGGGGAGGGATAGCTCAGTGGTTTGAGCATTGGCCTGCTAAACCCAGGGTTGTGAGTTCAATCCTTGAGGGGGCCATTTAGGGATTTGTGGCATAAATTGGGGATTGGTCCTGCTTTGAGCAGGGGGTTGGACTAGATGACCTCCTGAGGTCCCTTCCAATCCTGATATTCTATGATTCTATGATTCTAAGTACTGCTCTATAATTCATGGTAAAATGAATGCTGAGCTAAATCCACCGAAGTGGGAGGTCTTGGTCATGTATTTGGACAGTCTAGCAGCAGAGCTCTGTGTTATTCTGTTTTTACAGTGACTCGCATAATGGGGTCCTAATCTTAGATGGAACTTGCAGACATTACTGTAATAAAATAATAATCATGCATATAAGTATCAGGTCACATTATTTCCCCCCATTGTTATCTAAGTTAACTAACTGTGTCAAAGGGTTGGATATGTTGTAGTTTACTTCCACTGCTTCTCATCACACAAATCCTGAAGCCCTCAGTTTGGGGCAGGGGATTGCTGCCTACAATGGAAAAACTCATAGGACAATTTCTGGGTGGGTTAGTTCCATGAGGTTCCTCTCATAAAGTTTCCTCTGAATTCTTCTGCCAGGGGGTTAGTTTGTCCTCACAGCGGACTCAGGAATCCAACTCCATGGATCCACTGAGAGCTCTGAGGACCTCATGTGATCCACTAGAGGCACAGGAACATCTGCTCATTAGTCTGGAGAACTAGTTGTGTCCTACATTTTTATTCAGTCTGGGTAAAGACGAGTTAAAAAAAATCTAAGTAAAGATTTCAGGATTTAAGTCAATTATTTTATTGAGTTACTTATTTATTTTTAAATAAAGATCCCACCAAAGCACGTGGGGCATTATATGAGAAACTTTCAGTGCTCAATACTGGAAGATGCCATTACCATTTCCCTACAAGCCAAAAAACTCCAGCCAACCCCCCACTAAATTAATAATGTCTAAAAATCCAAAACATAAACCTTACTTCAAGCAGAGTTTTGACTCTGAAAAGGGAGAAGAGCCAGAGGCCCTACAAAGTCCACTAGAGACTTTCCTATTGTTATGGATTTGATGTGGAAGGTTCTCAGATATTATGGTGATCGGCAGCAGTATAAAACCCTAAGGTAAACAGCATCTTGCGTCATGTGATAAAAATGGATTCTAATACCATAAAGCCAAAGTGACCCCATTAAAAGAAGGAGGGAGAAGTGTGGAACAGTAGGACTGCCAGTGATTAATAAAGATGAGACATCTGAAAAGGAAGTAAAAGGACCACTTATGATGGGATGAGCTGAATATCCAGAATGAGTGTGTTCCTTACCCCAGGGGCTACTTACAGTGAGCATTCAAGAAGTCCAAGAACAGAACTGCTCCCATCTAGTGAGGCTGGGAATATAAACCATCCCAAAGGGTGAGAGTAGGGGGAAGAGTGCTCACACCGTACACTGGTCAGCAGAGCTCGCTAGGTACAGAGATGGGTGTACTCTACCCACTCCTTTAGGATGGTGCAGCATGTACATTTCCCCTGCACACTGGGAATCCCCCCAGGGCCATGTGGAGCAGCACTACCCTCGATATGGGCCTGTGCCTAAAAGCCACAGTTGAGCCCTAACATACCAACTCCTAGGGCACTAATTGAAGAAGCTCCCACTCACCTAGGCCACTACAGCAGACAACCTTCCCTAGACCTCCAAGTGCAAATCTTTCAATAGGCCACATTTATCCAAACACACCAATTGAGCACTTGGAAAATGTATCTCCGTGTTTCAGACTGTCCCATTGCTGGGGACAGACATTTCTCTTGTGGCAAATATTGATGAAAGGGCTAAAGAAGGAAACAGTAAAGGAGAGATTAGTAGCATGTATGCAGCAGGACTTCCCACAGATTACTTGTATTTAAGCCTAATCCTTTGCATTCAAGAAACAAATCTCATTTTTTTATGGAGTGATTATCACAGACTCTATGATGATTGTGTAAAAATTAATCTCTGGGGTGAGATCAGTTTGGAAGCAGAGCTGCAGTAAGCTGTTGGCCAGAGAGGTTCAAATAGCTAGTAAACAAGCTCTTCCAAAACTAAGGAATTAGGCTCATCTCTGTCTCTCCTCACTCCTTTGTGCTGCTGATGTAGTTTATTTGATTGCTTCAGCTGTGTGTGACAGAGAAGCTTCTGGAAGGGGAAAAGAAAAACAAGTTTGAGAATGCTGCATCCCTGGTCTTTTCAGAATATGATCCCAAAGCAAGAATGTGGCAGTAGGGAAAACAGGGATGCCGAAGAAAACAAATATGCTAAGCAGTTATCAAAATGCAGAGAAAGAAATTCTCCAGGCAACCACACATCGCCTTGCCAAAAAGAAGTAAAGGAAACTCATTTCTATATGACAGGTTTCAGAGTAGCAGCCGTGTTAGTCTGTATCCACAAAAAGAAAAGGAGGACTTGTGGCACCTTAAAGACTAACAAATTTATTTGAGCATAAGCTTTCATGAGCTACAGCTCACTTCATCAGATGCATTCAGTGGAAATGCTCAAATAAATTTGTTAGTCTCTAACAATTTGTTAGTCTCTAAGGTGCCACAAGTACTCCTTTTCATTTCTATATGATATTGCAGAATACTGAACTAAATGGCTCTTTTCTCATAGCCTATTGTCAAGGATACTTTTGAGAGAGAAAGAAGCACTGCACTTGGTGAGAATCCAAAGCATCTTGAATAGTTGGGCACTCAGACTCCATTGTGATGGGCATAACATAGATACACGGACAGATAGAGATATGCCAGCTGTAATGCATTCTGGCACTGCTGCCTCCCCTCTCAAAGATCCCCATTTCTGTTTTTGGAAACATTTAATAAATTAGGCCTGGGGAAAGGTTTCAGGTGAGATTGAAATCCTACGTGTAGCCACAGATTCAGCATGCCAGTACAGGTGTCGGTACCCCATCCCACCAGCATGCAAGCAAAACTATTCTCTCATCGTTAGGGCCCTGATTCAACAAGGTACTTAAGCACAAACATTAAACATCTGAGTAGTCCCATTGGCAGTGTATGTGCTTAATCTGCTTGCTGAATTTGGGCCTAATTCTCAACAGTACCTTGATTTGTGCTGGGGGAGGGGTGAGTAAAAGAGAAAATTAGTTTCGAAAAGGGAGTGAGAACATGGGGAAAGGATGCACTTGATTTAAGCAGGTAATTTACACCTCTTCTTTCTGTAACCAAAAAAAAGCAAGAGGTGACATCCTGAACTCACTGAAGTCAATGGCAAAACTCCCATTGAATTCCATAGAACCAGGATTTCACCCAAGGTCTTATTTCCTCCAGAATTACATTCATTACCAGGTAGTATTGTACCAGATATTAAACTGATACCAGCAAGTCATATTTTAACTGTGCATCTAAAAGCTACTTAAAATGAATATCTCCCAATCAGTTAATGAGACATTTAGTTTATAGTTTAATATTGTATCTTGTTTTAATTTATTCATTAATCATTAAGGCAGTGGAACATTTTATTTTTACACAGAGCGGATAAAATTCTTGTTTTGTTTACACCATGTAACCCTATCAACTTCATTTTAGCTGCCTGAGTGTAAATAAGAGCAGATCGTAGCCCAATTAATTAAGAGGACTATTGCCAAAGGCAGAAAAAAATGGAAAATAATGAACTGTGTGTAAAAGTATATGATGCTGAAAAGAAGAAATACATAGTTCAAGATTCAGAAGGCTGTTTTGCAATATTAATCACATACGGCATGTCTGAACAGCATGACACAGCCAAAGTCTTACTGCTCATTAAGGAATCACTGATGAAGGACAGAAGAGGCTGAAATATTGCTGTGCTCACTCTTGACTTTAAACTGTAAGAGTGGAGAATCAAATGGGAGTGACAATATTGTAAACAAATGTAAAAGGTTGATTAGAATGGGCTCTATTATGGCTTATGACCAGAGTCCCGAGTAGGGGTGGATGGGAATGGCACAGCCTGAGTAGCAGCACTTGGGAGGCCTTGTGCCTCTTCTTGGACCTCCTCGGTGGCACGGGGAGCATGTCTGCAGCTGTATGCCTTAAAGATCTTGTAGCCTCTGTGTGGCTGGCCAACTCCGCTGGCTGGTGTAGAAAGGATGAAATGGGGCTATCGCCTCCTCAGCTCTCCCTGTCCCCTTTGGCATGGAGACTGCAGTGAGCAGGACTTGCTCTCAGAAGAGCACAGAGAGTGCAAATGTGGCCAGCTCCTGTCAGAAGGATACAAAGCGGGAGGAAAATTCCTGCTGACATCGCCCCTCACCTGAGCATTCAGGGGGAAGCTGCAATTTGCCCCGCTTAGAATGGTGTGCTTTGGAGGGGGCATTGCCTGTGAAGTACCAGTCAGTGGAACTGTTCCAGGTGGTACAAAGCCTAATGAATCTGCACTGCCTTTGCCTGGAAGAAGAACTGACTACTGCTCACTGTGAAGAATTTACTACTTAGTCGGTGGCAGTGGATCTATGCTGGTAGGGGAAAATGCAGTGCCTTCTCAGGTTGAGTTTCAGTCAGTTTAATTCACTGAGGTTCTAATTGTGCTGGGGAGCTTTGATCTGCAGCCTGCCAGTAAGACCCTTGCCCTTCACGGCAAGGAAAATATAACAGGAAGGTGTTGAATTATTCCTGTTGGGCAGATTGTCAGTACCTTCTTCACAGCTATAAAATGCTTTCCACCTTCATATCAGATAACTATAAAATATCCAGGCATTAACTTTCAAAAGCAACAGTATGAGAAATACTAGCCCAATATAGCTTTCTCCAGAAATTAACTAAGTGAATGTAAACAGAAGAGGCCTCAACTGTAATTATGGTCTAATGGCTGGATACTGTATTTAAAAGCTCCTTCTGTGATTCTTTTAACACAAAAGCACTATGTCAGAATAAGATGTAATAAGAAGAGTCTTAGAGACTGGGATTGTCAATCATGCCATGGGTGATGAAGGAAGCATTTAGCATCTGGATAATGTTAGCCAGAGTATGTTATCACTTTTAAACAGTGGATACTTACAAGAGGCTAAATATCCTGGTACATATTATAGATGGAGTGACAATCAGCAGCAACAGAAAGCATGCGTCTGTGCGTGGAGCCAGTGAGAGATGGCTACAGCAAAGACTATGGTTGCTTAGCAACAAGTCAGCAGGAGAATTCTCTCTCTCTCTTTGTCTCTTTCTCTTTCTTTTGTTTTTAGATAACAGGAAGGCTTGATCAATTTTTGGGTCCAAAAGACAGATGTTTGTGGGGTTTTTTTCAGAAAAGGGTTACCTGGTAATTAGTGGGGAGTAGGTATCTTCCTAGGTAATCAGATGGCCCCATTGCTATATTATAGAGCACCCTTTACATTGCTGAATGTATTCTCACAACACCCCTGTGAGGTAGAAAAGTATTATCAGCTCCCTTTTGCTGCTGAGGAACCGAGGCACAGAGAGATTAACACGGTTTGCCCAAGGACAAACAGAAAGTCAGTGGCAAAGCTAAGAATTGAAACTAAGTCTCCTAAATCCTGTTCCAGTGCCTTAATCCCAATACTAGCAATTCTACCCATCCAGATAAAAATGGCTCACATGACCATATACTGGCGGCAGCTCAGGATACAGATTCCAGATTAGACTAACAGAATTTAAGGTCAGAAGGAACCATCATGATCATCTAGTCTGACCTCCTGCACATTGCAGCCCATAGAACCTCACCCACCCACTCCTGGCTGAGTTACTGAAGTCCTTAAATCTTGATTTAAAGATTGCAAGTTACAGAGAATCCACCATTTACTCTAGTTCAAGCCAGCAAATGACCCTTGCCCCATGCTGCAGAGGAAGGCAGAAAAAGCCAGGGTCGCTGCCAAAACTCTTTCCCAACCCCAAATATGGTGATCGGTTAGATCCTGAGCATGTGGGTAAGGCCCTCCAGCCAGACACTGGGGAAAGAATTCTCTGTAGTAACTCAGAGGCCTGCCTATCTAGTGTCCCACCACCAGTCATTAGAGATACTTCAGTCAGCCAAGAAAAAACAGGATCAGAAGAAAATGTGGGGAGTGAATGGCACTGAATTGTAGTGTCTCTTGGGGCTTGTGTATACTTACTGGGGGATCGATGAGTGGTGAGTGATGCATCGACACGCAATTTAGCGGGTCTAGTGAAAACACGCTAAATTGACTGCAGATTGCTCTCCCATCGACTCCTGTACTCCACCGGATCGAGAAGAGTAGGGGGAGTCAATGGGAGAGCGTCTCCCATCAACATCGTGTAGTGTGGACAGACCTAAGCTACGTCAATTTGAGCTATGCTATTCACGTAACTCAAATTGCGTAGCTTAGATTGAATTTACCCTGTGGTGTAGACAAGACCTTGGTGTCCTTGGGTAGTAACCTCCAGGGCACGGTCTCCATGGCCACCATCCAAGAGGTTCCTACTAGATCCAGAATGAGCTCAGGCCTTAGGGGAATCTGCAGGGTCCAGACCACATCCAGGCTGATCAAGTTATCACTGCACCCGAGTCAGTGCGAGCCTGCTGTGGACAGATTGGAAGAGAGTGCTCCCACATAGCTCAACCAGTGCTTGCAAATGCAGTGTTGGTCAATGGCTTTCAGCATGCATTCCAGATAGGACAATGGCTCGAGACTCAGGGGAACATCTTGTGATGGTGCTCAGGCCAGTCCTCTTCACTGGCCCCAATTTGGCTTATTGTCTCATGTCTCTTTGGGCTGGGTTCCGTGTGGGGCAACCAGAGACAGCATGATCCAGTTTGCTGCAGTAGAAGCACAGTGTCGCCAGTGCTTTCTTTCCTTGGGGGTGAGTGGCTGGGGGCCTCGTTGACCTGCATTGGCTCGACTGGTAGACTGAGACCTGATAAAGGAGTTTATGGCTGCAACACCCCCATCTTCTTTGTTCCTGCCATGAAAGCAGCTGATTGTTGATCTGGATGACAAGATAGATAAATTAAATTCATAATTTTGCTAGACACTAAATATCATGGTCTTAATAAAGACACTGGATTTATGGCTTATTACAACAATTTGTAACCCGATAACCCCCCTTTTTGTCCTATGTCTATGGGAGTGTTAATGGGCCACTTCACCTTGAATGGTCCTTTAGAACATGCTAATTACTTATGCTAAACTATCTGTTTGACCTTGCATTTGGCTGTAATACTCTGAGTACCTTTCCCAGACCTGAGGAAGAGCTCTGTGTAGCTTGAAAGCTTGTCTCTCTCACCAACAGAAGCTGGGCCAATAAAAGATATTACCTCACCCACCTTAGCTATCTGAGATAGATAAAGGCACTCAGGTCCATCCAGGTCTCGACTCTAGCCAACTCATCCTTAATCTCATCCTGTTTGATCCCATCCCATCGGAAATGGAACAGTTGGGCTGTCTCATTCTACTCCATGTCCGACGTGAGATGGAAGAAGCATGCTGCACCTGACCCTGTTGGAGTTTCCACAAGGCAGCCTCAGCAGAGGTCACCTGTGGTTGATATTACCTGCTAGAGAGCATCCCAGTTAGTCAGCACTGGACTGCTGGCCATCAGCAGGGAGGAGTCCCAGTCCAGAGCTTCCCCATCCTTGGCCTGGTTGGACAAGTAAGTTTTTAGGGTGAAACAAGACCTATAGGTGGCCCTGGTTCACAAAACCTCAAAATTTGGAATGATCCCTATTGATGTACTCTGGAAGGGGAATAGCTGGTCCTGGCTCAGGGGTGTGATGGAGCAGGTCAGGCTCACAGCACAAAGTTCTCCACACAAAGTTGATGGATTTGCTTCTGCAGTGCCTAATTCTCACAATCAGCTACGTGATCCAAGGCCACACAACTTAGTTGTCCATTTGGAGGTGGGAAACCTGCTCATGCAGTGCTGGTGCTCCTTGGGGTAGGGAGAGGTCGGCTGGGTCCATACCAGGCTGGCCCTACTCATAGGGGTTGTGGTCTGAACAAATTGTCTTGGGCCGGGACATACACACTCAGACCTAGTGGTCAGAGCAGGAGTCTGGAGCAGGAACTGAAGCAGGGCTCAGAGCTGGAGCCAGAATCAAGCCAAGAGTCAGAGCTGGAATCAGAAGCCAGGGGTGGGGTACAGAAGCAGGGATCTAGAACAAGGCAGGAGGGCAGGAACAAGGCAGGAATCAGAGTCAGGCAAGATGGCAGGGTCCAATGTAGCAGCTACCCAGGGACTCACCTGGTTGCTCGGACAACTTCCTGCCTCCTTCTGGCTTAAATAATGAGTCTGGGACAGTCAGCGGCACCAGATGTTTCCTCCAAAGAGGAGTTTTGGAGTGGTTCCGTTGGTGAGCTAGGGTCCACCAGCCAGGGCCGGATTAAGACCTTTAGAGGCCCTAAGCACTGAAAAGATTATGGTGCCCCCCCATATGTAATTCAAAATAAAAACAATACTATACCGTAAAATACAATTTTATTTTTTGAAATGACACAAAACTTACATGTATGCTGAAATTAAAATAGCTTCTTTCTAGATTTTCTGATTGCAAAATTCTGGATAAGTTTATCGAAGCTGACTCGACGAAGCATGTCTGCTTCCATACACAATAGGGAAAGTGAATCAAGTCTATCCTGACACATTGTTGTTCTCTGAGGGTTTTTTATTCTTTTCAGCTGAGAAAAAGAGCGTTCTGCGGAGCAGTTAGAAATCATCAGGGTTAGAAAAATATGTAGTGCGAGCTCTACATTTGGAAATATGTATTGGAAAAATTGTATTCTGTCTTTCAATATTGTGTCATGAAGATCAATGTGACTGAATTTCATTTTTCTTGTTTCATTAAACTTTGCGCGCATATAACAGTGGAACTGCCGTACTTCTCCACAGAGATTCATGTTCAAGTCAATAGGGTATGAGTCAACCGTGTGAATATTGTTCGTCAGATAAGTCCATATCGTTTAGAAAAGGAAATCTACTTGATACTTCTTTGTATACTTCACCTCTCCTCTTCATATGAGCTTCAAGTGTATCAATTACAGCGTAGTAAGTAGATATGCGAAATTTGTCTCTAGGATTCAATGCTGTTTCTGTTGCACTGCTATCATTTGCTTGTTTTTTCCTGAATTGCTTGCAGGACTGGGCTTCTTTGTAGTTAATATCAGGCAAGATATCTTTTGATATGTCTTCAAATCTTTCAAAATCATTCCTCAAAGAGTGTAAGTGGTCTGCTAATGATTGACAGAGGTCTGCACACGTTTTCAAATCCAATTCTTTTTCTTGAAAAGTTTGACTTGTGTGGTAAAAGTGTTGTAAAATTTCATTCCACATGGTCAACATGAATACAAACTCTAGTTCTTGCATCTTGTTTGCAATGTTTTCTGCCTCTCGTATAGTTTCTCCCTTTTGTGATTCAGCTGTACTTTCTAATGCATCCACAATCTTTGAGTAGGACTCCAGAATTGCACTCGTTGCCACTGCATGTGACTCCCAGCGAGTATTAGAAAGAGATTTCAACACACAATCATTGCCCAAATATATTTGAAGAACTTCCCATTGGTGTGTTGAGGCTGAGAAAAATGTATAAAGTAACTGGACTGTTGAGAAAAAAACTTACTGCCACCGGACAACAATCAACAGCACTGTGGCCAATAAGATTGAGAGAGTGGGCAGCACGGTATGAATATGGCATATTTGTTCTGTTCTAAAAGCTTCTTCTGCATTCCTTGACAACGCCCTGTCATGTTGGCAGCATTGTCATAAGATTGACCTCTGCATTTTGAGAAATCTATTTTGCAAACTTGGCACAGATAATGCAGTACTTGATTTGCCATTTCTTCACCAGTGTGGCTTTTCAAATTGAGAAATGTTATAAATCGTTCAACTGGTTTTCCATCTGTGGGAGACACATATCTTAGTACAATACTCAATTAATCAATATGTGAAAGATCAGGTGTAGAGTCAACAGATAAACTGAAGTACCCAGCAGTACTTATTTCATCCACAATAGCTGAATGAACTTTGTCACTCATTAGACCAATGAGTTCATCACATATTGTCTTGGATAAGTACAATGGGTTACTTTTGCCAGCATTCCCATATTTTGAGATATGGCCTGCTAAAAATGGGTGAAACTGAGTCACAAGCTCCAACAATCCCAAGAAATTTCCATTCTGCAATGATCTAGATGTGAGAAGGGGAGAAGTGACCCCTCTCTCCAACACCAGCCCCCCTCCGCAACAGCCCCATCTGCCCCTACCATACACAACCCCAATCTCTACACTCAGCACAGAAACCCAGCACCATTCCCATAACCAGCAGCCCTGAACTCACCCATAATTCCAATGGCCTCCTCATTGTCCACTCCAAACATAGAATAGAATCATAGACTATCAGGGTCCAACCCCCTGCTCAAAGCAAGACCAACACCAACTCAATCATCCCAGCCAGGGCTTTGTCAATCCTGAAGTTAAAAACCTCTAGGGAAGGAGATTCCACCACCTCCCTAGGTAACGCAGTCCAGTGTTTCACCACCCTCCTAGTGAAAAAGTTTTTCCTAATATCCAACCTAAATCTTCCCCACTGCAACTTCAGACCATTACTCCTTGTTCTGTCATCTGCTACCACTGAGAACAGTCTAGAGCCATCCTCTTTGGAACCCCCTTTCAGGTAGTTGAAAGCAGCTATCAAATCCCCCCTCATTCTTCTCTTCTGCAGACTAAACATCCCCAGTTCCCTCAGCCTCTCCTCATAAGTCATGTGTTCCAGTCCCCGAATCATTTTTGTTGCCCTCCGCTGGACTCTTTCCAATTTTTCCACATCCTTCTTAATGTGTGGGGCCCAAAACTGGACACAGTACTCCAGATGAGGCCTCACCAGTGTTGAATAGAGGGGAACGATCACGTCCCTTGATCTGCTGGCAATGCCCCTACTTATACATCCCAAAATGCCATTGGCCTTCTTGGCAACAAGGGCACACTGTTGACTCATATCCAGCTTCTCGTCCACTGTAACTCCTAGGTCCTTTTCTGCAGAACTGCTGCCTAGCCATTCGGTCCCTAGTCTGTAGCGGTGCATGGGATTCTTCCGTCCTAAGTGCAGAACTCTGCACTTGTCCTTGTTGAATCTCATCAGATTTCTTTTAGCCCAATCCTCCAATTTGTCTAGGTCCCTCTGTATCCTATCCCTACCCTCCAGCATATCTACCTCTCCTCCCAGTTTAGTGTCATCTGCAAACTTGCTGAGGGGGCAATCCACACCATCCTCCAGATCATTTATGAAGATATTGAACAAAACCGGCCCCAGGACCGACCCTTGGGGCACTCCACTTGATACCGGCTGCCAACTAGACATGGAGCCATTGATCACTACCCGTTGAGCCCGACAATCTAGCCAGCTTTCTATCCACCTTATAGTCCATTCGTCCAGCCCATACTTCTTTAACTTGCTGGCAAGAGTACTGTGGGAGACCGTGTCAAAAGCTTTGCTAAAGTCAAGGAACAACACGTCCACTGCTTTCCCTTCATCCACAGAGCCAGTTATCTCGTCATAGAAGGCAATTAGATTAGTCAAGCATGACTTGCCCTTGGTGAATCCATGCTGACTGTTCCTGATCACTTTCCTCTCCTCTAAGTGCTTCAGAATTGATTCCTTGAGGACCTGCTCCATGATTTTTCCAGGGACTTAGGTGAGGCTGACTGGCCTGTAGTTCCCAGGATCCTCCTTTTCCCCTTTTTTAAAGATGGGCACTTCATTAGCCTTTTTCCAGTCGTTTGGGACTTCCCTCGATCGCCATGAGTTTTCAAAGATAATGGCCAATGGCTCTGCAATCACATCCGCCAACTCCTTTAGCAATCTCGGATGCAACGCATCCGGCCCCATGGACTTGTGCAAGTCCAGCTTTTCTAAATAGTCCCGAACCACTTCTTTCTCCACAGATGAACCACTTCTTTCTCCACAATAGGATGATTAGATACAGTCTCTGACACATCCACATGTTCTGGAATGGTGTTTGTTTCACCAATAGAAGAAGGGTCAGTCTCTGAAACACCTACAGGCTTTGGAACGATGTCTGTGCTACTGAGAGAAGATGTTGCTTCTGATGGATTCACTTTGAAAAATGATTTCAACTTTGGAAGATTTTGGAAAATTTCACTAGTTTTTTGTTTCTTTTCTTCCGCCAGTTTACGTTTCTGTGCTCCACTCAGTTGGCTACATTTGATCCTGCGCCTTATCTCAGTTTTCTGAACTTAAAAAAAAAAATTACACAACGTACACTATTTTTATGTATATATATATAATATATATATAAGAAAGAAAAAACAAATCAAGTACGTATAACTCAGAAGAATATATCAATAATAAAACATAAATTTATTGCAATACATGACAGGATCTGATTTCCTCGCATTATTTCCATCTACGTTAGTAGTATGCCCCCCTGGTTTAGGTGGGGATTAGTAATAAAAAGAGAACAGAAAAAGAGGGGAAGAGTGTGGAGTGGAGTTACAAAGTTCTGATTTTTCCCCATGATGACTACTTCCATGCTTTTTTTGAAATATCAAATATCAAATTCTTTCAAAAACATCTCATTTTTTTGGTGCCCCCTGCTTTGCTGGTGCCCTAAGCACGTGCTTAGTCTGCCTATTGGGTAATCCAGCCCTTCCACCAGCCCACACTCCCTGCTTGTACCAGCAAGCTGGTGGTGGTGGCTGCAGTCTGTGAACTACCTGAGAGCCTGCAAACCCAGTTTCAAGACCCACAATCCCTCACATCAGATACTGCTGCAAGGAGATGGTCAACAAACAGAAAAGGCACTAGAATATGACAGGTCAGCCAAGGACCTACTGGCCCCGGAGACAGGCGCTCCTACCAGGATCCAGCTATTAGCGACGTGCCAGAAAGAGTGGACTGAAAGGAGTTGTGAGGGGTGTGGTGACACCCAGATTGTACAATGTGACTATGCAAGAGGGACAAATGATCCAAAGGAACAGGAGACACATATAACCTACAGGTTTCAGAGTAGCACCCGTGTTAGTCTGTAGCCTCAAAAAGAAAAGGAGTACTTGTGGCACCTTAGAGACTAACAAATTTATTTGAGCATTTCCACTGAATGCATCTGATGACGTGAGCTGTAGCTCACGAAAGCTTATGCTCAAATAAATTTGTTAGTCTCTAAGGTGCCACAAGTACTCCTTTTGTTTTTATATATAAGCTAGCAGCTACACATCCAGAGAGAGCCTATGGAGACCCTCACAAAATGGAGAGACAGAGAACCATCCACAGGCCAACTCCACAGGGAGGGAGGAGATACCACAGAGAGAGAGAGAGTTTGCTAGACTAGGAGACAGGTGACAGGGAAACAGAGCTAGATCACTCTCTGAGTGGTCACCCATTGAGGAGACCAAACGACCTCACAGACTATGTAACCAATCAAGTCTGAGGTAAAGATGCGACTCCAACTCAACTATGGGCTAGTCACCTCTCGCCAGAGGGTAGAGGTCTGGGTGTCAATTATTTGTTTGTAATGATTATATTGAAATGTTTGTAAAACAGGGAAGAGGTATCATGATGAGGGGAACTGGAGTCAGAGAGCCCTTCTTCCCAGCAAGGACTGTTAGGGACACAAGTGGAACATGAAACACAGTGAGTTAGGCTAGAAGCAACTCAGCCTCATGGACAGAGCGGTCCATAGGGTTTAATAAAGTTCCACTTGTTCAACTTAACCTGTATTCACCATCACTCTTGACAAATGAAACACTGATTGCCTTAATCCAGTTTGCACACTTCGTAGACCTAGGCAGGACAGAGCTCTCACTGCAGCTCATGGTTCATTTTGCAGCCAAGGGCTTAGCCATTCTCCCCTGAGGGCAAACTTCAACGACAGGTGAGGGCAGTCCTGAAAAATTCTTGCCCAGCTTTCTGACTCCCTACCTGGTGGGCAACAGGGTAGGAGGATGTGCTTATTGTGTAATGTACATGTGAAAGCAGTATGGAAAGGGAAAGCCACAGACAGAATCCAGTGGAACAGAGGGAACCAAATGCGTGGTGCTTCGCTGTAGCAAAATGGCAGATTCCATAGTGCAAACAGGCAATTCTGTGGCAGCTTGGCAAAAATGCCAAATTCTGCTGAAAATTCCATGGCTGTGGAATGACGGAGTATATGGGACTTTGCATATGTGACAAGCCTCTTGAACTTTGACAGTTTTGAAATCCAGACCCAGATGCTGTCTCTTGGGCCTATGTATGCCGAAAACCTTCAAACCTAGGAAGATACACAAATAGTTTCAACTGCAAACAGGAGTGTGGAAAATGCTGTTCATCTCTTCTAAAGCACTGCTTTATGTCATCTTAGATGCTCAAATTTAGGGCAGGTGTAAGAGAATGCAACTATACTTACTTCACTTGGAACTGGCCTTGAACTATTAACTCAGAGGACATAAAACAACCATCAGATGTTAACAACCTTTGTTCGCTACCACACTGGAGGTAGATTCAAACTAGAGAGTTCAAGTGAAAAGACACTATGGCCTGTCACCAGGGGCTACTGCTATTTAGCCTCGTCTAATTCATTTTAATTTTGTCTTATTTAACTTGATTGCTGACTTGAAATTTCTGATCCATGGCTGGGGTGTAGATTTTTGAACGATACATTTTTTTTTTTAAACATCATGTGAAATGTTTTGGATCAGATCATTTTCAAAAGCCAAAAAACAACACAAACCTCCCCTCATCTTTAACCCCATTAATAGAAAAGAATGAACAGAAATGTAAATAAAAGTACAACCTAACCATCTGAGTACTTGAGCACATTCCCTTTGAAAATGGAAGGAGACAGTTTAATCAGTAGGCTCTACAGTAGTTGGTTACAGGCTTTAGGAACATACTGCTGTTGCATCACGCACAAGTGACTGTTTATATTGTTCTGACTGTAGGGAGAATTAACAACTGTGCTGAAGATGCTGGAATTGTGCTCAGGATGAGCTGACTCTGCAATACAACATCAGGCACAGTTATCCATTAAAAGTTAGCTAATTTTTTGTGCACAGGACCAAAAGAGTATAAGGCCAGAAGGGACCACTGTGATCATCAAGTCTGAGCTCCTGTATAACACAGGCCATAGGACTTCCCTGAATTAATGCCTGTTTGAACTAGAGCATATCTTAAAAAAAAAAAATCTCATCTTAATTTTAAAATTGCAAGTGACGGAGCTTAGAGGAATTATTTAAGCTCAGTACCAATGTGGACACAAGAACACATGGATATAAACTGGTCATCGGGAAGTTTAGACTTGAAATTAGACGAAGGTTTCTAACCATCAGAGGAGTGAAGTTTTGGAATAGCCTTCCAAGGGAAGCAGTGGGGGCAAAAGATCTATCTGACTTTCAGATTAAACTCGGTAAGTTTATGGAGGAGATGGTATGTTGGGATAACATGATTTTGGCAATTAATTGATCTTTAAATATTCATGGTAAATAGGCCCAATCGGCCTGTGATGGGATGTTAGATGGGGTGGGATCTGAGTTACTAGAGAGAATTCTTTCCTGGGTATCTGGCTAGTGAATCTTCCCCCTATGCTCAGGGTTCAACTGATCACCATATTTGGGGTCGGAAAGGAATTTTCCTCCAGGGCAGATTGGAAGAGGCCCTGGAGGTTTTTCGCCTTCCTCTATAGCATGGGACACGGGTCACTTGCTGGAGGATTCTCTGCTCCTTGAAGTGTTTAAACCATGATTTGAGGACTTCAATAGCTCAGACATAGGTGAGAGGTTTATCGCAGGAGTGGGTGGGTGAGATTCTGTGGCCTGCATTGTGCAGGAGGTCAGACTAGATGATCATAATGGTCCGTTCTTACCTTAATATCTATGAATCTATGAATCTAAGAATCTACGGCAGCCCGCAGTATGTGGTTCCAATGGTTCATTGTCCTCACTGTTAAAAAATGATGCCTGATTTACCGTCAGAATTTGCTTAGCTTCCCGCTTCCAACCATTGGATCTTGTTATACTTATGTACAGTTCCACTGTAGCTGCCTTTCCTTGGCACATCCAGCTGCTCAGAGAAACAGGAGGCATGTTCCCGAGACCCAAAAGTTCCCAAGACTCAGGAGACCCAAACCTAACAGTGGAGTGTAGTCCTCAATCCAAAAGTTTCATAATGCAAAGATGCCATCCAGAAATTCTGGACGTCTGGGGATTCGTTATAGTTATCAGGACTCCTACTGAGAATTGCCTCCAATGAAGTTTTCCTAAAAAGAGAAGTGCCAGGATTTTAGACAAAGCATTGGGTACTGGCTCTTCAGAGGTGCTCTGCGTTACACCAGTTGTCAGTATAAAGGCTCAGTTGTGTGGCCACAGTATGGGGCAGTACAGAGCTGCCCTTTTCCATGGAGGGCTCCTGGCTGAGTTCAGCTCATGGCACTGAGTACTGTATGGAAAAACAATTCATCATGATGGGATGCTGCTTGCAAAAGTTACTCACATTCCATGCAATTCCAGTTTGCTATATTCCTAAAGGAAGAAGTGAACATAAGGGCGGTATGGTGCCTCTCCCTGTGCCTTGGGTTGACATCATCTTAATGCTTATGATCCATCTCAATATAGACAGGATGTGATTAAATCAGAATCGGCATAAATACCAAAATTTCATGAAATATAGCAGAAAACTGCATCTAAAAGCAACTATGTCTGGTAGGCAGTTCTTACAATTCCGGGGCCTGATTCTCCGCTGCTTCCAACCACCTGTCATTATCTGCACCTGTGCAAAGTGGCTGTAAATTATTATCATTCTGGTGTGGTAGCATTTTACAACCATTTTCCATTCACTTTGCCTGCAGGTAAACAACAAGACAAGGCAGTGGAAAATCAGAACCCGATATCTTACCCAGACTTTACTTTTCCCCATCTACCATACCTAGATCTCTTGCTACCTTTTGCATGAATTAAATTACAGTCCTGCTAATCACCCTGCTCCACATACAGTGGAGCATGTAGTATGTCTACACTACGAAATTAGGTCGAATTTATAGAAGTCTTTTTTTAGAAATCGGTTTTATATATTCGAGTGTGTGTGTCCCCACAGAAAATGCTCTAAGTGCATTAACTCGGTGGAGTGCTTCCACAGTACCGAGGCAAGCGTCGACTTCTGGAGCGTTGCACTGTGGGTAGCTATCCCACAGTTCCCGCAGTCTCCGCTGCCCATTGGAATTCTGGATTGAGATCCCAATGCCTGATGGGGCTAAAACATTGTTGCGGGTGGTTCTGGGTACATGTTGTCAGGCCCCCCTTCCCTTCCTCCCTCCATCCGTGAAAGAAGGGGCAGACAATCGTTTTGCGCCTTTTTTCCTGGGCTACCCGTGCAGATGCCATACCATGGCAAGCATGGAGCCCGCTCAGCTCACCATCACCGTATGTCTCTTGGGTGCTGGCAGACGTGGTACTGCATTGCTACACAGCAGCAGCAACCCATTGCCTTATGGCAGTAGACAGTACACTAGGACTGGCAGCCATCATCGTCATGTCCGAGGTGCTCCTGGTCGCCTCTGTGAGGTCGATCAGGAGCGCCTGGGCAGACATGGGCACAGGGACTAAATTTGGAGTGACTTGATCAGGTCATTCTCTTTAGTCCTGCAGTGAGTCCTATTGAACCATCTTATGGTGAGCAGGCAGGCGATACGGATTGCTAGCAGTCCTCTTGTACCATCTTCTGCCAGGCAGGCAAGAGATGAGGATGGCTAGCAGTCCTATTGTACCATCTTCTGCCGAGCAGCCATGAGATGTGGATGGCATGCAGTCCTTCTGCATCGTCTGCTGCCAGCCAAAGATGTAAAAGATAGATGGAGTGTATCAAAACAAGAAATAGACCTGATTTGTTTTGTACTCATTTGCAACCCCCCCCCCGTCTAGGGGACTCATTCTTCTAGGTCACACGGCAGTCACTCACAGAGAAGGTGCAATGAGGTAAATCTAGCCATGTATCAATCAGAGGCCAGACCAACCTGCTTGTTCCAATAAGAACAATAACTTAGGTGCACCATTTCTTATTGGAACCCTCCGTGAAGTCCTGCCTGAAATACTCCTTGATGTAAAGCCACCCCCTTTGTTGATTTTAACTCCCTGTAAGCCAACCCTGTAGGCCATGTTGTCAGTCACCCCTCCCTGCATCAGAGCAACGGCAGACAATCGTGCATCTGAGTTGAGAGTGCTTTCCAGAGCCATCACAATGGAGCACTCTGGGATAGCTCCCGGAGGCCAATACCGTTGAATTGTGTCCACAGTACCCCAAATTCGACACGGCAAGGCCGATTTAAGCGCTAATCCACTTGTCAGGGGTGGAGTAAGGAAATCGATTTTAAGAGCCCTTTAAGTCGAAATAAAGGGTTTCATCGTGTGGACGGGTGCAGGTTTACATCGATTTAACACTGCTAAATTTGACCTAAAGTCCTAGTGTAGACCAGGGCTCAGAGTCAAAGACTATCCTTTTGGGAGGAAGATGCCTGATGACTGGGTTGCTGATTGTAGTCTGGGCTATCAATGTTCCCTCTTTTCCCAACTCCGTGCCTGGATTTAGAAATTATGCAACTATCATCATACAGCAAAACTTAATTTTTGGAGAGGGTCTACATAACAAAATGATTCACAGAAAGCTTTAGGCAGTTCAATTATACAGTTCCAAAGTTAAAATTAAAATAATTGCATAGGGAGGGAGAAATTAAAAAGCAAGGGTGGGGGAAATACATTTTCAGCTAAGGTTCATAATGAAATAGAAAACTGATGAAGCAGAGATATACAGGGAAATTATTTCATATGATATGAACTTCAGAGGAAACATTTCTTTCACTGGCATTGGCGAGTTCTTCTTCTTAGAGTATGCACAATGTGCCTCAGGTGGCACGTGACTAGGATTCATCACTGAATTTGGTCCGCTGGTTGGATCATTAGCTTATCCAGCCCGGGTACTATGAGGTGAACACTGATCCATGCTCCCCAGTGGTGAGTTTAAGTGAAGAGTCAGAAAGCTGGCTAACATTAGATGTGCACAGAGAGTGTGCGTGTGTGTCTGTGTGATCCTGGGCAAGTGAGTAAGGACCAGCTTTTCAAAATCAGTGGGTGCTGGGCAGTTAGGCCCTTATGAAAATCCCATTAGGCATCTATCTGCATCCATAGCTGCTTAAACACCTTTAAAAAGTTGGCCCTTCCCCTCTCCCCTCTAAAAAGGTTAAAATTCCCTACCTCACAAGGGTGTTCAATAAATACATTGACACTCAGATACAGGAGCCGTAAGTACCTAGATAGAGCTACACGGCCATCACCCTTTCTACAACATGCTGTGCACATACAGGGCTAGATCTCCAACTGTTGTAAATCAGCATAGCTCCACTGAAGTCAGTGGATGATCTGGCCCACATAGAACAATAATCCTGTGATGGTGGGAGGCCTTTTTGCCATAGCAATCCTGGTGGGTGGAACCAGCACCACACAGTGCTGTGCGCAGGTTGCATGCCTTTGGGATAAGAATGGTAGAACAATGCTTCTCTCTGTCATGCTGTTTAATCACCAAGCCTGTAGGTGAAGCTTATTTATCACATGACTCCTACATTTTATACTCAGAGACAGCTCTGTAATTGTTATGGGAGGGAGAGAAAGGTACTGGTGAAAAATCAATTAATGCTTATTTCCTGTATCATTGACCTTAATAACAAAGTCCACTAAAGACCATCTCCTTCTGGTTTAGTTGTAGGGGGTGTGTGTGTGTGAAAATTATTTATTAAGAGATGGAAAGCCCTTTTATTGGAAAATAAAACAAGGCAATTTGCACAGGAGAACCCTGTTTCTTGGTGTCTGGAATGCAGGCTGCATATAGTTTCTGGTCATGGTCAGTTACGAGATATGGAGTAGATTCTTTCATGGGGCCAAATTCAGTCTGGACACAAGTGGCACAGCTCCCATTGACTTCAGGGGGACTTCTGCTGGCTTTTGCCAAGGCTCAGCAAGTGCAGCAATCACACGTTACACAAAAGGTTATGGTTTGAATGAAGGTTTCAAGTGAACAGACTTTAACTGTGAACTGTTACCTGTTACATCTCCTCTCATGGTACCTTGCCAGCTAACCTATCCAAAGTGCTGCAAACTCTCACAATTTTATTGTGTCTTGTGACAGTTGGTATTCTGCTTAAAGCCCCACCTTCTGAATACTGGGATTGCATGATAATCTCAGTTTTCATATAAAAAAACAGTTTCTTGTCCTCATGGTTGCATGAGAAAAGCTTGAAAATGTGACCCACATGCCCTCTTAGAGCTCAGAAACCAATAGGCAATTAAAGAGAACCTCAAATTTATTATTTAAAATCTCAAGATTTTTAAGCCAATATAATGATTTTTGAATCCTTTAGGTTGACAGTACTGTGGTACTCCATGTTTATCAGCTGGCCTGAAAAGACCTAACCAACATTAGGAACCACCCATAGCCTGAAACCCATCCCAACAAAGCCTCAAGAGCCAGTATCCCCTCACTGCCCCCAGCTCCCTTTCCTGGTGCAAAGACTTTGGGCACTGACAAGGAGCCCTCCTTCTGTGCTCAGTGTTGAAACTCAATGCTCTCCTCCTAATCCTCACCGCAGGACCTGGCTAAGCTCACTCCAGGCCCTGTGCTTGGGACTATGATATGTGAAAGGCTCTGGCTAATGCACCACACTCGCACTGAACTCCTGCCAAAAAAATTGCAACAATAGAATTACTACTATGAAAACATAACTAGCCTTTGAGACCTCCTCTGTCATGTCCTTACAGTTACCTGCTGCTTTTAGCCAGGCATGCCAAACGCTTTGAGGAAACCATGATCTCATAATTAGCTAGCCAAACATCAGTGCTATTTATTAACAGAGCTTGGCAAAGGGATTTTGCATATGCAAAGTACTGCACAAATATTTAACAGGGTAAGTGTATGTCAGGGGTGATGGGCTTTTAAAAATGCTTTTATTATTGTCCCACACCTTTTGAATTCTATGTACAAACATGGGGCCAAATTTCAACCAACTAGAAAACTTCTAATAAAATGAAAGCTTTACATATTGTTAAACATAAGTCTGAACCAATTATTTATGGTACTTTTATAGTACTGTACCAGTAAGTGCAAAGGTGACACAAAAGTAAATGCTTACAGTTTTAATGGCAGTGAGTCATACCAAATATCACAGTTCAAGGAACTTTGGAACTAAGCCTTCTCATTGTCTCAACGGTCATTAGTTTCTAAGTAATTATTATATCTGTTTTTATATGTTATCCATTATGTCTAGAATGTGTGCAAGTTCAAGCGTGAACGGAAAGAATGCTATCTTTCACTGATTTTTTGATACCGATTCAGATGTCAAGAGATAAGAGCTGAAATATTTTTCTCTTTACAGAATCCTGTTAAGTTTACAGCATTCTCAAAACAGCTTTTAATGATCTTTGGAAACGTGCTCATTCGATACCTTTGCTGTTTTAGATCAGGCCAGTTTAATTAAACTAGGGACAGACCCCAATGTGGCCAAGTTTGGTTCTGGATTGAATATTCCACAAAGTTCAGTGATGCTTGGATCTGGAATTTTAGTTAGCTTATTACAAAGAGAGGACTTGGATACATGCAGAGTTTGGATCATGGTTTTGATCCATAATTAAATTTAACATTGTTATTTAAAAATACATTTGGATGATTTAGAAAATGCCAGCTCCATGGCCATAGTCAATTTCCACGCACAGATTTTACTATGTACTCCATATGAACTTCGTATTATGATGCATCAAACTTGATACCATCTGTCCCTGAACAGGATACTACTTACACAGCCCCTGGAAAGAATTCATGTGTGTTGGTATTTATTACTTCTGTTACAATTGCACCTATGAACCCCAAACAAGGTTCAGAGCCCCATTGTGCTAGGGATTGTACAAGTTAACAGCAAAGAAGATAGCCCACCCAAAGAGCTCCCAACCTAGGTGTCAGTCAGGATGCAACTGGTGGATGAAACACAGAAACAGGGCAGGGATTGGTTGGAAGGATGAGGTAAGAATAGAATAGAGTTTAATTGAAAAGTAGACATCTCAGCTCACCACTTCTCTAATCCATGTAAGGCTAGGGAACCAAATCCATGAAAGGCTTGTAATATCTGCTCAGGGGTTCTTTTGCATTGCAATGCCTTTTGTTTTGTGTGCACTGTACCTTTATATTTCTAAGCACTCCATGTGCAGAGTTCAGCAGTTCTCAGATGAACAGAGAAGAGCCACACAATGTTCACTGTCTTGGAGACTCATTTTTTAAAAGACTAAAGGATTTTTTTTGCTTACATTACTTTTTAATTAAACTGTGTTTTTAAATCCTAGATAATGAATAATACATTACTTACAGGAAGTACTTTTATTTTGCTTAGAACACATATAAAACGTATCGCTTCTCTAATCTCTGTGTGTGCCCACATGGTAGTGGATTTTTCCACGTTTGCTTATTACTCATACAAGCTCAACCTCAGGCCTTAAATGTGCACAAGGAATAATTTTGCACACAAGACTTTGTATTTATAAAAGAAATCCCAAACAGAATGCTCATCTTAAAATACCCCCACAAAAGTTAAGGAACAGAATTTAATTCATCTGATTAGCTCTTTGTTTTGATGAACAGAATTTTTAATCTCTCTCACGCCGCACACACACGCACACACACAGAGTTTAAAGCAACGGTAGAGGGAAAAGGGGTATATTGGTCTTTTCTATATCACACTGGCCTCACAGACGTTGGCACTGCACAATAATTCATAATATTTGGCACTGTTTCTTTCAGATCTATTGATCAGATGACAAAACAAACAAACAAACAAACAAACAAACACAGATCTTGTTTGAATCTGATTCATTTAACCATTTTTGTAAAATTACCTATTATCAAGAGAGGTTGGTTTGAAGCAAGCATTTCAGTCTCCTTGAGTCAAGATACATCTGTACTGTTCACTCCTGTGACACAAATACCATTAAGCCCATGTCTCCAATAATTAAATAACTGCTGTATGACACCTAATATCATATTTGTTGTCAGGTATAGCACAGGATACAATGGTGATATATGATAGCACAAATTCTGCGTGAGAGGCACCGCACTGCAACAAAGAAATTTACCTTTGTTATATTATTCTAGTTGTATATTTTACTTTTATTTGGTTAACCATTAAAACATGCATGTCATGCAATATACCAAAGCCAACAATGTCTGGATTATTAAGGTACAGCTTTGCAGTAAAACTGTACAGTGCAGTTAAAATAAAATACGATTAATTGAAGACATGGTCAGCTTCCCTACTTCTCCCTTAACAGATTTAATACATTTACTAAACCCTTCCCCTAATTCTATTGTTCTGTAGAATGCAAAAATCCATTACTGTAATCACTTTAAAGTGCCACCATACCAAGAGTTTTTACAATAGCTTCAAATAGGAATTTAAATAAAACAGAAGAAGCTTACCATGCTTTTCATAATTTTGTTTCATTCTGCTCTTCTGGGATTACCATATTTTCTGGAAAACCAAGACCCCATTCCTGCCATTGTTCTACATGCAGAACTCTTATGGAAGGCAGTAGGAGTTTGAATCATTTGCAATTTTGGACCCATAGGATGAAATCCACTTCCCATTTAAGCCAGTAGCAAAATTCCCATTGACTTCAGCGGGGCCAGGATTTTACCCATATGGCACAAAAATAATATAGACCTGATCGTTACTGTCTTGCCCATTTTGCAAACTGTGCAAAGCGGATGCAAAATGTTACCAAATAAGAATTCTCCAAGCACTTACACTGGTGGTAGCATTTTACATTGCTGTAAATGTCTGCATCCAACATGATTTTTTGATGGAAAATGCAGTTTGCGGAAAAGTTTGATTTTGTGGAAATATCAGAATTTCCAAAATTGGGACAGAAATTCCAATTTTCACTCAGTTCTCATAATTAAGCCATCTGGGCCTGAGTCTCATTTACACTGATCAATAGTTGTCTGAATCTAAGTCATTTACACTAAAGGGTATGTAAACAAAGGCTCCTTTTCACTGCCCTGGAGTCACCCACTTTAAGGCTCCTTTACGCTTCCAGAGCAATGCAAAGTGTAATTGAGAATCAGACCCTGTATATTTATTTTCTCGTCAGTGTCACCTCCTCTCTATCCTCATCTTCTCCCTTCTAACCTCTCATCTTCCCTCCTTAATCTAACCTTTTTTCTTATTCTTGACTCTTCTGCTCTTAGTTTTCTCACCCACCTCCCTGCTCTTTTCCTCTAGCCTTCATACCAATTCTTTAAAACTCTATTCTCTCTTAAGTTCACCTGCTCTGAATTTAACTTCCACTCTCCAGGATGTCTGAGTTGCTGGTGGCTCAGAACTGACCTTACATTCCATCCATTTCCTTCTCGAAAGCATGAACTTAGGGGAAAGCATTTTATTTAGATACCCAGGACTTCTGCTCCAACCTCCTACTTTCATTTTCTACCTTGCTCAACTGTCCGCCGCAGTCCCACATTTCCACATTATTATTGTTGCTTCACTACAAGAGCAAAAGAGGTATCTTGAAAATAACTTTGTATACCTTAGCCTGTGCAGCTGTCCCAAAAGGTCTCTCCACCATGAGTACTGTAGTTGCCAGGTTCACCTTCACTGTTGAACTCCCTTCCTTCTTGTTGCCACTGCTTCTAACCAATCTTAATGATTGGTGGGTGGGAAGAGCCCCTTCTTGGTGTACTGACCCACCCCGTCGGTCAAATGTCATTTGTGTTGATTAGGTCAATTTCTCCTACAAATATGAAAGCAATTATGTTTTTGAACTATGAGTACAAGAACATGGACACTACATACTGAAGTGCTTGTCACCTATCTCAATTACACGTGAGTGACTTCAGCATCAGCTGTCTGCTTCGCACTAAGGATGTGGTCACCTTGTCATTTGCCTTCTCATATGGATAGTGAATAGATCAAATATTTTTCTCCAGCAGTGAGATGAATAGACAACAGTTTCTAACCATCAGAGGAGTGAACTTCTGGAACAGCCCTCTAAGGGGAATCAGGGGGGCAAAAAACGTAACTTGTTTCGAGACTGAGCTTAGTAAATTTATGGAGGGGATGGTATGGTATGATGAGATTGCCTACAATGACTTATGACGCATCTGTGACTACTACTGGCAAATATCTCCAATGGCTGGAGATGGGACACTAAATGGGATGGGCTTTGAGTTATTACAGAGAATTCTTTCCCGGCTGTCTGACTAGTAAGCCTTGCTCATATGCTTTGGGTCTGATTGCTATATTTGGGGTTGGGAAGGGATTTTCCCCAGGTCAGACTGGCAGAGACCTTTGGAGTTTTTTGTCTGTCTCTGCAGCATGGGACACAGATCACTAGCTGGTTTGAACTAGAGTAAATGATGGAGTCTCTGTAACTTGAAGTATTTAATTTAAGATTTTGAGGACTTCACTAACTCAACCAGAATTTATGGGCCTAGGATAGAAGTGGGTGAGTGAGGTTTTGTGGGCTGCGATGTGCAGGATGTCAGACTAGATGATCATGATGGTCTCTTCTGGCCTTAAAGTCGATGAGTAGAATGACTTGGCTTATGCCAGGCTAGCATCAACATATCTTACCACCTCGGATGCATCCTCAAACAGCTGTAAGTCTCTCCCCATCAGAGTCCCCATTATAGATACCACCAGACTTATGTCCATCTTGGACCAGATGTAAAACATTTGTGGCGCTACATGCTGCTGTTCTAGCATGTGCAGAATGGGATTCCACTGCATCACAAACATTCTGCTTTTCTATTTTATGCTGATGAGATATTTCTATTCCAGTTGTGGTAGAGGTGAATTACTGAATAATAATAATAAATAATAATAATGATTATTACAATTGAAAAGGGCAATGCTCTGGACTAGGATGCAGCCAAGGATCAGTACATGGCTCAGCTTCAGATTGCGTTGGGCAAGTCACTTAATTGCTCTGTGCCTCAGATCCCCATCTGTAATAATACTCCCTTCCTCTGACTCTTTGTCTATCTTACCTACTTAAATTGGGTAGGGACCGTCTTTTACTATCAATACGCACAGCTCCTAGAACAATGGGGCCCTGATCTTGGTTAGAGCTTTCACACACTACCATAATACAAATAATAATTCCATTACATACTATTGCACAGCATAGTAATAAGCTTTTATATTTGACCTGAAAAGCTGTAGAGACAAATGCCTCGTGTATTATAACTGAAAAATGAAAATGAATAATCATAAACGGACTAAATGTTGCTGTTAGTCACCCCGCTGCCAGCCTTTGAAGTAGCTCCAATGACATTACTGTGCTATTCCACGGTAACTGAGACCAGCATTCCTGAAGGTTTATACAGAAGGAAGGAAAAGACAAAAGAAATCTTTGGTCTATGTAATGTTAGGAGTTTTCAGCTCACATGAGGGGGGCTTTTCAATGGAGAAACTGCTTTTTTGTCTTGCAAAAAAATTTAAGTTGTGTGTTTGTTAGTCTGGAAGGGTGAGCTGAAGGTCAAAGAGTAAACTCTGCTTCCTGCACCATGATTTTGTGAGAGGAATCAATACGTCCATGACCATCAGCATTCACACACTCCTAACAGAAAAAGCACTCACATGAGAGTCAGAGAGAAATACTGAAAGAAATGTGCTAAGAGTGGTGAAAAGGCATTCTCTGCTTTTCAGTGGGTTCCTTTCCTCACCTGCTTTCAAAATTAGAAAGAAAATGATTGATTTTTGCTTTTTTCGGGGTGAGGGAAAATCACAGAAGGAAGACAAGTGTAAAGAATTAGGTGGCTGGGAACAACTGAAGCTCAGACTCTGGAGAGGGGAGAAGGCAAATACATAAAAAAAAAAGAGAATATTCTTTCTATTCATCTACCAGTCCATATTCGTATATGGAGACCCATCACGAGAGCACCCAAGCACCATGGTTACTGTAGACTATGTTAACCTAGGCCACTGTGCATCTTTAATTCACTCCATAAATGGTCCATAATTTTAAAAAATCACCAGAATTCTCATGGGATTATGTAAAATGCCAAAAATATCACATCACAACATTTTTTGCCCCACAGATCAGTGTGAATTTGATTCTCAGGCCTAGAGCTTCCCCAAAAGCTCTTATATCTGAGAAAATCTCAGACAAAGTAGAAAAGACAGGTCTGGATGGGCTAAGGTTTTGTAAGGACTATCCCTCTTTTTATAAGGGACAGCAATTGTCAGAAAAATATGCTTCAATTTGATGCTGAAGAACATACAAGAATGCTACAAGAAATGTTATGCAAGGCCTATGCCACCATCACAATCATATCATATCAATCGCAGCACAACCAGGGGTGGCCAAACTGAGCCTGAGAAGGAGCCAGAATTTACCAGTGTACATTGACAAAGAGCCACAGTAATACATCAGCAACTCCCCATCAGCTCCTCCCTGCTCCCAGCGCCTCCCGCCCAACAGCAGACCCACCAATCAGTGCCTCCCCATCCTTCCCTGTACCTCCTGATCAGCTGTTTTAAGGCATGCAGGAGGCTTGGAGGGGGAGGGGGAGGAGCGAGAGCAAAGCAGGCTCAGGGGAGAGGGCGGGAAGGGGTGGAGTGGGGGCAGAGCCAGGGGTTGAGCAGTGAGCACCCCCCAGCCAGAGCCGTCCTTACCCATACGCAAAGTACGCAGCTGCGTAGGGCACCAGGAAATTTGGAGCACCAAATTTGGAGCACCAAATTTCCTGGTGCCCTGCACAGCTGTGTCCTGCTCCAGCCCCTGCTCCAACTCTTCCCCAGGGCCCCCGCCCCTGCTCCGCCCCCACTCCCCTGAGCTCTACAGCAGGGCCCAGCCTGAACTGACCGGTGGCGGGAAGTGCAGGCCCGGCCCCAGCTGTGCCGCCGGTGAGTGCTGGGGTGCGGTACCCCCAAAGCCAGCCCCTCCGCTCCTCCCCCCACGGAGGCCTGGCCCCCCCCACCGCAGGCGGGGCTGCGTAGGGCCCCAGAATCGCTAGGGACGGCCCTGCCCCCAGCACATTGGAAAGTTGGCACCTGTAGCTCCAGCCCAGGAGTCAGTTCCTATACAAGGAGCCGCAGAGTAACTTCTGAAGAGCCACAGGTTGGCAACCCCTGCAGTAAACAATCCATCTAATTTCTTTATCTCCGGTCTTCTTTTAGTCTTAACCTTATATAAAAGGGAAGATGTGTAAACACAACAGTCATCAGTAGAAAGTTAACATATGCCGTCAGTTACTGCACAATTGTATCTGAGGTAACATGGTTATTTTATATTTTTGGTATAGTGCCATTACTGCAGCGTCTCCCATGGTATTATGTAGTAACGGTTGGCAAGTGCAGATTTTTTGTCATGGCAATCATTCTAAGATCCTGTTTAGAGCCTCTTTCTATAAAGGTAGTTGTGGGTAAATCTTGTTGTGATTAGAAGACAGCTACAACTTCCAGGCTCCATAGAGAGCACCACAAAGCATCACATGTCCCTTTTCTGAATACAGATTCCATCCCCTTCAACTCAAATGAGATGGACTCAGACAACAATTGACCAGTGTGATGGATTAAAAAATAAGGGCAAAGAACTTCTCCTGAAACTTGCCATTCATAACACACATCCTTTCCTGGTTGGTTGTGAGGGTGCCATCACCAATTCACTTCCCTTTGGGTCCAATCCTTCAACTCAAGATCCAAGGATATAGTCCTAACACATGCAATAGTCCTGTTAGAGCCACTAGGACTCATGGCTGTGATGTGAGGACATAAACTGAAAAAGCCATGCTTTAAGCAGCAAACAGAGAACTCCCTGATCAAGAAGTCCCACTGTTTATTAAGCTCCCTTTGCAATAGATCTTGGTCCTGTCCGGTAACTATGGAGGACCAGGAACTCGATAACCACTCCACGATGCCTCTCCCTAATTTCTGTGAAAGCCACTCATTGTCATTCCTACCTGGACTGTATTCCACACAGATCTGGTGCCCCTCCTTTTTATTGCTGAAAATTATTTACATCAGACATAAAGGAGCATGACATTGAGGTTATCGAACAAGTTATTGACACTGAAGGAATAAATCCCAGAGCGTGTTAAGTTTCCTACATAAATCATGTTTTTCTCTTTCTCATTTTGGATCTTTGATACACACTTCAGCCCACCTTTGGACTCTGGCAGGCTGACAGGTGTGATGGGAGTCCTGCGTGAGTAATGCTAGGCAGGGTGGGACCCTTTGATTTGGAGAGCAATAGGAGGGCTGTGAAGTTCAAGATCACCCTGTGTGTGGAAGGAAACTGATTATTCCCTTTCGTCATTAATCTTGCCTGTTTTGTCACTCTAGGGATCTTGTTTAGACTTGTTACCTCAGCTTAAATTACTAATTTGGTGGCTGTGTGTCATGGATGCTGGATCTTTGAATTTATGGAAAATACAGAACATTCCAGCTGTAGAATGAATGGATCTGAAGTTTCCTTACATTGACCCCCTACCCTCCATCCAAAAGGCTGCCCTCTCAAGGCCACACTTGTAATTCATTTCTACTCTTTCATGCCTTGATTTCAGTTCCTCCAGCTCTTGCTGACAGGACCTGAAACAAGAGACAACCTTCCCTTTGCAGAGCGGTTATAAATTCACAGCTTAGCAGATTTCAAGCTGATTGCCTTCTCTTGTGTTGTCCCTCTGTGAATGAGGCTTTTCACAGATGACAGATAGCATTGCTCCTCCAGCACATAAATTCTCAGCTAACTCCAAGCACCACCACAAACTATTTAACAATTTTGTTTCCCAGCCAGCCAAAAGTTCAACTCCTTTGGATGACATTATCCATCTGATGATAATTTTTAATCAATTAGAATTGTTGCTGGGCCTGAAGCCTTCCAATATTCTGCTTTGTTATAAAGTCTCTCTGCTTTGAGCTTCGTACTAACCTCAGCTCCTGAATAAACATGACTGCCAAGGGTTACTTTTCTCTTCATCTGGCCAGTCCTAAATTAAGCAAAATGAGGCAATAGATTTCCTTTATTCCCTGTAATCATAAATGTATTTTACCCTTGTATGTCAGATTTTTCAGGAGGGCTTTTCATCGTTCTTCCTGCCTTCGGTTTTAGGGTTGTCCAAAGTATAATTTATTCATATTTCTGACCTTTGGGGAAGACAATATCTTCAGGGTCAGAAAGTACGACTGGATGTCAGGTCTGACTCTCACAGCTGTGGATTCCTTTACAATGCTACATTTAATCAGGGCTATGTAATTGTGGTTGAGACACCTACTGCTGCAATTAATCCTGGAGAGGCCACCTATCCTACTAATAACTATTCAGTATTTGTCCATCTCTTAAGTTCTCATAAGGGAAAGGCAACTTCACCATTGTTTAATTTCTCTGGACTAGCTGCAGGGACATTATATGACAGGCTGTAACTTGCACTCCCCCTGTGCTGGCCCAGCTCACCTATGATTCACCTATGGTGATCTCTCACAAGCTGAAAACTCCATGTAGGGGATGCACAGGGAACGCTGTCGGTGCAAATGCCCCTGGCTGTCACAGCAGCTGCAGAGCAGCATACAAAATGTCCTCCACATTGTCTCTGAGTCCTGGGGAGGATTCCATTGTACCAGCCCTGATGTAGGTTCCCCACCCAAGGCCCATTGTCTCAGGCTTGCATATAGAGACTACCATAACTCTACTGTCGTTATGGAGAATTGGTGGTGGAGTGAACTTCTAGTTGTTTCTCTGTTAGGTACTGTCTTTCCCTTCCATACTGCCACCAATCTCCTTGGTCCTTCAACCTTTTGATGACCCATCTGTAGGACCTGCAGGAGATGAAAACAGCCCCTGCTCACACACGCAGCATCAGGGATGTTCAGAGGAAGCACACACAAAAGTTCTTTCCTCAATCCCTGCCCTCCCCCCAGCATAATTAGCTATAATGAGAAACTGAAATGCTGAGATTTCCTATTGGCTGCCCCTGGATCATTGTCTGGCCCACCTCCACAGTTACACTGTTTTCCCACCTGTAAAATGGGAATAATAATACTGGCCTCCTTTGGAAAGTACTTTGAAATCTGCTAATGAAAAGTGCTATATCAGAGCTAAGTATTTTATTTAATTTATTATTATTATTATTATTATTATCAATCATAATCATCATCACCTCTGATTGCTCTCTCACATTCAGAAAATAAATTTTAATTTGCTTCATGTCCAATCAGGAAAATAATTGATCATTGACTGATTGATTTCAGTTTCACTATTCTCCTGGGCATGTTCTAGAGCTCAAATTCTGTATCACAAGCACCATCTGAAAATAAAGCTGAACTACAACCCAGTTACCTCATTGCATTGTTCTGGGCACACCTTATCAAGGTTTCCCATTTGACCGGTGTAATGTTCTTCACGCCTCCTTGGGCAAATGAGTAAGGATAACAGCAGGTGATCATGGGACCTCAAACTGGGCTTCAGATGAATCTTCCTTCTTCCTAATATATACCTTTATTTTATGGAGGGAATCTGGATGCCCTTTCGCCCCTTTCCACTGCTTCAGTTCAAGCCCCAACCCTTACCATCTCTTCTATTTTTAATTACATTCAGAAATATCTTGGCTTGGTGGAAGCCAGGCACTAATGACCATCAACTCTGCTCCTCAGAGTGCTAGCTTTTTTGTAGCCTAAGCAAGCCCATAAGCTCTATTGTGCTTCACATTATAATTTACTATGATAATTCATACTTTTATTTATTATTGGAGCACATTTTTCCCCCCTAAGGTTTCCAGGGTTGTTTTCATCTGAAGGCTTTTTTTCTTTTCCAGCAGGGTCTTCATATGTCATTGGCCTCATTTTTTTTCTTTATTTCCTGTATTGATGTACATATCTTTTCCCCTGGGGTTCCAAAATCAGTTGTTAGCTGAGAAATCACCATGATATGCACCAAGATTTTATTCATCTGGTGAATGTACAATATTCACAGGCAGATTAGCTCTATACATATAGGTACAATGGTTTTAATTTACCAATTCATATGTTCAAGGTTAACTTTATCCACCACAAAGCTGAGGGCTACATCGGTGTAGTTAACAGGTGGACCAGTGGCCAAATCCCAACTGCCAGATGCTTTTTAATGGACCCCAAAACCTTTTTATTTACTTATTACTTAGTTATGATGAGATAACTGGCTCTGTGGATGAGGGGAAAGCGGTGGACGTGTTGTTCCTTGACTTTAGCAAAGCTTTTGACACGGTCTCCCACAGTACTCTTGCCAGCAAGTTAAAGAAGTATGGGCTGGATGAATGGACTATAAGGTGGACAGAAAGTTGGCTAGATTGTCGGGCTCAAGGGGTAGTGATCAATGGCTCCATGTCTAGTTGGCAGCCGGTATCAAGTGGAGTGCCCCAAGGGTCGGTCCTGGGGCCGGTTTTGTTCAATATCTTCATAAATGATCTGGAGGATGGTGTGGATTGCACCCTCAGCAAGTTTGCAGATGACACTAAACTGGGAGGAGAGGTAGATATGCTGGAGGGTAGGGATAGGATACAGAAGGACCTAGACAAATTAGAGGATTGGGCCAAAAGAAACCTGACGAGGTTCAACAAGGACAAGTGCAGAGTCCTGCACTTAGGACGGAAGAATCCAATGCACCGCTACAGTCTAGGGACCAAACGGCTCGGCAGCAGTTCTGCAGAAAAGGACCTAGGGACGAGAAGTGGACGAGAAGCTGGATATGAGTCAACAGTGTGCCCTTGTTGCCAAGAAGGCCAATGGCATTTTGGGATGTATAAGTAGGGGCACTGCCAGCAGATCGAGAGACGTGATCGTTCCCCTCTATTGGACATACTCCAGGCCTCATCTGGAGTACTGTGTCCAGTTTTGGGCCCCACACATTAAGAAGGATGTGGAAAAATTAGAAAGAGTCCAGCGGAGGGCAACAAAAATGATTCGGGGACTGGAACACATGACTTATGAGGAGAGGCTGAGGGAACTGGGGATGTTTAGTCTGCAGAAGAGAAGAATGAAGGGGGATTTGATAGCTGCTTTCAACTACCTGAAAGGGGGTTCCAAAGAGGATGTATCTAGACTGTCCTCAGTGGTAGCTGATGACAGAACAAGGAGTAATGGTCTCAAGTTGCAGTGGGGAAGATTTAGGTTGGATATTAGGAAAAACTTTTTCACTAGGAGGGTGGTGAAACACAGGAATGCGTTACCTAGGGAGGTGGTGGAATCTCCTTCCTTAGAAGTTTTTAAGGTCACGCTTGACAAAGCCCTGGCTGGGATGATTTAGTTGGGGATTGGTCCTGCTTTGAGCAGGGGGTGGACTAGATGACCTCCTGAGGTCCCTTCCAACCCTGATATTCTATGATTCTATGATTATCATTATTTTTTAAATTATTTTCTCTGGGGTCTGGACCTTGACTATACCTTGACCTAGAAATCTGGGCCTTGACAAAAAATAATTGATTACCCCCAGGCTAGATTGTATCAGTCCTTCTTCCACTGCTTAGCCTTGTTCTGATTGAGACTGCTTAGGGTAAGGGGAAAGCTAGAATTTGAACCTGGGGCTCTGCCATCACTATCCTAATCACCCAACTGTTGAGGGAGTGTCTCTCTGGTCCCCATCCCTGGACCCAATACCCACCCACCCTCCACAAGAAATGGGGTAGGGTGAGGGCAGAGAGCTGTAGCAAGAGGGAGCAATCCTGGCTTTGCATCTCTTCTCAGCAGTCAGAGTAGCTGGCCAGGGCCAGAGGGGGAGTAAGCTGCTCCATGCAAACGGGTGAGGTAACTCCCCATGAAGAGAAAAGGCAGAACAGGGAAGGAATTGAGTCCTCATTTGTTCCCAGCCATGCTCCTGAGCTTGCAAAGTTACCATCTTGTTCAGGAGAAGAAGCCATGGGCCCAATCCTGCAAGGTCCTGATTTCTGAGTCCTCACTGGGAGTTGAGAGTGATCACCACCTAGGAAGATCACAGCCTGGTACGCATGCGGTGAGAATCTTACCTCTGCCCCCTTCAGCATTCATGACAAGGACAGGGTTTAAGGTACTAAAAGGCAAAGCTCTAGCTACTTTAAGGATTAAATTGCCTTTATTTTGTTCTTATTTTAGCAAGACATATAAAGCCTGATAAGACCAGAGTGTAAAAGCGGTGTAATTGTTTTATAGCAGAAAAGTAAACTGATTTCACTTTGTCTTTGCAAATCAAGCCATTTTCATTAAATAAAGAAGCAAAGAAATACAGCAGCAATCCCATAGATACAGGGCTTCTGTGGACAGAAGTTTATACTTCTCCTGTGTATTTCAGTGGTTATTGGAGCATCCCACTGTATTATTCAACTCCATGTGCTCTTCTCTGTATGCAGAGCTAGCTTTGTTCAATAGGTTTGGTTTTAGGAAGTGAACTTTTAAGACCAGCTCTTTACAGAGGGTCAAGATCTGCTCAGTGCAGGACTTGAAGGAGGGTGCAAAAGTGGCTGCACACTATTTTTGCTTCTCCTAGATCCCAGAGGCTGCTCGGGTCTGGTGGAACAAAACCACATTTCAAAAACCTTGAAAGTTGCCACAAAATGGACTTGCTGCCCTCCGATAGATGTATTCTACGGGACTTGCTGCATTTCATAGAATCATGGAAGATCAGGACTGGAAGAGACCTCGGGAGGTCCATCTAGTCCCATCCCTGCTCAAAGCAGGACCAACACCAACTAAATCATCCCAGCCAGGGCTTTGTCAAGCTGGGCCTTAAAAACCTCTAAGGATGGAGATTCCACCACCTCCCTAGGTAACCCATTCCAGTGCTTCACCATTTCATCAGGCAGCCCTGGGAGCAGTTTAAGAGAAGGCCGGAAGATCTACAATTACACACATCTGGTACCCTAAGCCACCACAAAAATGTGGGACAGACATCATTTCAGCACCACGTTCTAATCTCACCTTGGGAGGGAATGCTCGTATTTCCCCAACCCCTACCACCACACTTCACCAGATTAAACACCAATTACTCAGGTCTCATGCAGGTGAAGTGAATTTCACCATGATGCTATCACAATATAAATTATATGATAAGACAATAATAATCATAGGAAAATCTTCCAGCAATAATGTACTTGTTTGCTTTAAATCAAAATACAGGCAAAGTTTACGACAACATGTCTGAAATGAAATTAAAGGCCACGGTCCCCAGCTGATTTAAATCAGCACAGCTGGTCTCACCCACTTTCTTTAACCCCAGTGTACTACATTTTGATCCAGTTTCCAAATAAATACACAACTGTACACATGAGAGCTTGACACAGGACTGATTCTCTTTTCACAATGGTGTAAATCAGAAATAACTCCATTGAAGTCAATGGGATAAAACTGGTGTAAATTAGAGGTGAATCAGTCTCTTAGTTCTTCTTAATTTTGCCAGTGATACAGCATGCTCATTTCTCAAGGCTCTTGTAGCAAATAAAGTTTGAAAAGGGAGAGAAACATTTTTTTAAAATATTATCCATTTTTTTTACAGGGAGATGGTTATTAACCTATTTGAGAATAAGTTCACATTCGTGTTGAAGCAGAGAGACACGGCTTGATGTTCATTACTCTACTCCCAGATGAACAGTAAGTCTTTGGAACAGTACTTACAGCCTGTAATAATATTACTGCTCGGTCTGCTACATGGTCCCTCAGTCATTTTTTCAATTAAAAAAGGACCAATGCTCTATTAACCTTTTGCCTGCTACTCCATTCTTCATACAGCTGTTGTACTGAGATTGCAAGCCATGTATTAAAAAAGGCATATATTACTGTAAACCATCTCCAACTTTTCTGTCATTAGAAAGATGAAGTATCATTTTTTCATTTAAAAATATGAGACAGCTTATCAAATTCACAACCTCTGAACCCACAGTGAAATCTCTTTGTTACAACTGAAGTGCATTGTAACTCTTATAAACTCAGCTCTTAAAATGCTTTGGAAACTATGACGGGTTTCTTCATGCTTGTGTGAAATTGCAAAGAGCAGGCTTTGGTGTTGGCGTTTGGGGCTGTGGGTTATTGATATTTTTGACAGCCTTTCCGATATGGAATGACATATTCTGCTTACAAAATACTTTGGCGGGAAATGTTGACAACTCAAAGTAAATAAAAATAAATACATAAATGCATCTATTTTGATCAAAGAAAAACTGGCCCGATAGATGTTACTAATTGAGCACACTCCCGCATGCCTCTTCCTGTGCACTCATTGGCATTTTAAGGGTTAGTTGAGTATGAGGAAGATACACCGGGCTTATTTAAATCCACACTTCCACAGAATTCCACATCACATTCATGAATTTGCCAGACAACTCCTAATACGGGTTGGGTTATCGGGGAAGTGTGAAATTCTGGCTAATGGGGGGAAAGAAAGGGGTGCTATGGCTTTGGTAGTAAAGCTCTGGACTGGAACTCTAGAAATCAGGGGTCAGGCGCTAGCCCTGCCTCAGACCTCGTGTGACCTTGGGCAAATCACTTCATCTCTCTGCCCCTTGGTTCCGTATCTGTAAAATAGGAGTTATAATACTTCCTTTCTCTCACCCTTTGTCATTCTTGTCTATTTAGCTTATCGTCTCTTTAAGACAGGAACTGTCACTTGCTATGTGTTCGTACAGCACCTAGCACAATGGGGTTGGGGCATCACGGTGATACTGTAATACAAATAATAATAAAAGTGAGACAGGCCAATACCCAAACAGGCACGTATCCATGCTGCAGAAGCAGCATCAAAATGCACTCTCATTCTGCCTGAGACCAGCCCTAACCACAGCTCCTTTATACATTTTGTTTCTGCAAAGAATGGGAATGATTTGTTCATGCACCGGAGTCACTGGCTGGTCTGGGTAGCAACCTACAACATGTAGTGCACACACCATACCTAGGGAACACACCTACTTCCTGTGTGACCACTTGATACCACTTGTGGGGGAGGGGACAATCTCTCAGCTTTGTTGAAAGAGGCAGAAACAGGATAGCCATCTTCTGCCATACTCACCCACTGCTTCCGGCATATGTGCAAGAGAGAGAGAGGCCAGACAGTTATTTGTCTAACTTAGCTGGAGGGAGCTGTGGACTGGGAGTGGGAAGCTTTGGGGAGGAAGTATGTGGAGGGATCAGAGTATGTGGTGGTGTGGGAGACTCTACGGACTGGCAGGACAATGTTTGGGAGAAATGATCACCACCCCTCCCCCGTCACGGGACTTACAAATGAGAAATGTACAACAGAATCTATCCGTAACATTGATGCAGACTCTTCCCACCCATTGTTTAGTTCATACCTGGACAGCCATTTTTATCTTTGCAGTAATTAGACCTTGGATTTTTTTCCCCCTTTTCTTTTTAGATGGCTTTAAACAGAAGCAAATGTTCTTGGACAATGGAAAGGCAGGACCTCAACATAATATAAATGCCAGTTAACCTTTATGTTCTTAAGAGATATTGTTAGACACTGACTGTGGCTCATGACATCTTAGTGGTAACTTTACTTCAAATTGGATTGGATGCCAAGACACCTGAAAATTGGCTGATGGACTAAAAAGCAAGTGAATAGGTGACAACTAGTAACATGTCAACTTTGGGGAACTATCCAGTAGGCTATCTTGGGGATCTGGGCTAAATTTGGTGATTTGGAATTGGATGAAAACATTTGGATGAAAATGTGGATTGACTGGATGTTCTAACAAGTCTTTTCCATTTCTAACTTTTATGATTCAAGGTTTATTTGGCATGGGGACAGAATACCAGAGAGTAGCCTTATACCAGTGACAGTGTCATAACAGGGAAAGTGCTATAATTAGAGATGGCTCAAAACTTAAATCTTGAATGTGACCCCTTTGAGATTTTAGGAGGGAAGTCTGAATTTGAATTTTTGGATCTGAATTTATGGCTTTGCTTTTAGGTCAGACCCAAAACTGGAAAAAAGCCATATCTTTAGTTCTGGTTAGAATGTGGCTCAAATGTTGGCAGCATGTTGTGAGATTTCTACCATTTGGTTCCAAAAGGTTGACAACATCGAATACAGACCCAAGCCTGAACCATAACCCTGGTTTGGCTTTGCAATCAAATCCTCAAATCATTGCCAAAGCCTGGATCTGGATATGGATTCCGCTTCCTCAGGCAATCTCTGCTAATATAGACATGGGGGCGAGGTACAATTTTCCAGTGTTACTGAAAACAATTAAGCATGTTTATTTTTCAAAGATAAATGTTATGATTGATATAAATAAATGGGCTGCATTTTTAGGGGCTGTAATCTGTAGCTATACAGTCCTTGAAAGCCAACCACCAGATAATGCTCAGACCTGCAGACAAAGGGTGTGCTATCATAGTCTTTAATCATGAAGATTACATCAGTGAGGCCAACAGACTTCTCTTTGAGTTCTTAATAGTAGGTGGTGTCAGAGAAAACGCCACACTACAATTCACATAGAAATGTAAAGATATCATCAAACCCTCCCCCCAGAAACTCCAGGAATAACTCTATAATCACATCCCCCGCAAACCCACCCCAGAACCTTCTACCTATTTCCCAAGATACACAAACAAGGGAACCCAGGCAGACCCATCATATCTGGCCACAGCACGCTTACTGGAGGACTCACAGAAACCATCCATAAACCACTCACCACACAAAGGGCTAGCTTCCTCCAAGACACTAATGACTTCCTCCAAAAACGCCACAATATTAACAACTTCTCCCAGAACATGATCCTCACCGCTATGGACGTCCTCCATATACACCAATATCTCTCACTATGATGGCATCGCTGTCTGCCTCAAATACATACCAGACAATGTACAACGCTTGGAAATGGATCCCAAACACATCGCCAGATTCATACATTTAATCCTCACCCATAATAATTTTACATTTAACAACAAATACTTTGTCCATACAAGGAAACAGCCATGAGTATTAGGATGGCTCCTCAACCTGTCATGGCTCACCATTAGCAGGCCATCTGGGGTTCCTCAAGACTCTCTGTTTGGCTGTCTGCTCCTTCTGGTGGCCCCGAATGTGCACCACAATCCACTCTATCTGGATTCCTCTGAGATGTGCCTGCACCAAGACACTGCGCTTGAAACCCCTTGGCATGCTACTGCTTTCTGAGACCCTGTCCAGACCCTGGGAAGCCATTACCCTAAACTTCATAGTCAAGCTCCCAGTGTCTAATGAGCACACTGTAGTCCTCACCATGATCGATCAACTGATAAAAATGGCCAACTTCGTCCCCCTTGTGTACTGGTCCTCTGAAAAAGAGATGGCCAGCTCCTGGTGACTCATGTCATACATCTCCATGGTCTCCCCGGTTGAGTCACAACTGATTGGCGTCCACAGTTTGTGTCATGGTTTTGGTGTGAAATGATGGACTTTCTAAGAGCTTGTATTGTCCAGGAGGGTGCTGGGCAGTACAAGACTCGCATTTCTGGGGACAACTCTGGGACTGGGAATTTGCTGTTGTCGCTCTGCAGTATAATTCCAGGGTGGCAGGCTGGATGGCTTGAAGCACTCTTGCAGTATAGCTGGGGTTTTGCATTTGCAGATGTTTGTCTGCACATTGGCTTGTGCACATGTGACTTTAACGCTTGGAGACAGGTTCAAGGCTTCTTTGAAACTGATTTGAAACTGTGCCCCCCTACCTCCATATGTCAGCAACACTGTTCCCTCTAAGCTGTGTGTGTGTGCACGCGCACACAGAGCCTAAACCCCACACACGCAACGAAACACCGGGCGCACAAAAATTTGCACAGAAGAAATTTTTTGCGCACATGGCCTGTCAAAAATTACAGGGAACATTGGTCAGCAATGTTAATTTGGATTCCATATAAATGTAAACGTTGATTCAATTGGAGCAAGTGCTTGACTTAATTTAAAAAAAGGCCTATTTTGATGCCCCACAAAGTCCTGACAAACTGCAATGATACCAAATCACATGCCCTCAAACTTTGGGTAAATTCAGATCTAGATCTGCTTCCATATCCAAACTTTGCAACTCTGGCCTACCACTAGCTTCTGGTTAGCAACTGTTCTCCATACTTCAACCTTCTGAAAATGTGCTAAATTGAATAAAAGAGAATTTATGAGTGCAATAGCATGAACTGGATAACTTTGTGATCATTGCTATTATTTGCAGCCTTGCAAGATGAAGTCAGGATAAAAAGTGTATTCCAGGCTCATAATTCAGTGCATCAGATGATTACCTGCATGGATTGGGAAGGATATTTTACTCCTTATTTAGCAATGCACAAATCAGCTAGAGACAACATGTGTTTTTTAATTTTGTTTTGAGGTTGGTTTGTTGTTTTTACTGCCTTTTGTGAAGCATCAGTTACAAGCTATTGCTTCAAAGGTCTGTAAGACAACTCTTATTTCTTATATAACAATCACAAATATGATCACTCCTGATATTTCACCTGTCAAAACCTCTTAATACATATGCATATGCAAACAGGAATCTTCTACTTCAAATGTATAGATAAACATTTACACACAATGGTTCCAAAAAGACTATTCGTTTGGTTATACTTCATATGGCCCCAAATTCAGCCAAGGACTCCTCCCATGCTGGATCCCATTGACTACCACAGAAGTCCTGTTTGTACCATAGAAGTCCTGTTAGATGTAGCTGGGATTTGAATGGTGCTCCATATTTGCTTATTTCAATTATGAAACACTAAAGGAATTATAAGTTAATTGTTAAAGTCATGTATTGGTTTTTGCAGCAAAAGCATGCCTGGTTCGGAGAACACACAGCCCGCTGGGCTGGAATTTTGCTTAGTGTTAATAAACATCTCATATCAAGGCATTGTCATGGAGGCAGCGTTTGGTTACCTTACATTTTCCATGGTTGAGTATATCAATGAGTTGTTAAGCTATGTTTTTTCTCCAGTGTAACAAGGAATGTAACATCAGAATTGCTGCTTTGTGTTTTATCCTTTTGCTGATGCTGTTAAATGTAAGTTTTCACTCTGTGTCTTATTGCCACTCCTTCTCTTTGCTGTGCTGGCCTCATTCACGCTGATGTGCACGGTGAACCAATAAATACATTTTTAAAATAAACCCAATTTTACCCTAGGATCATTTCAACTTTAACAAAACGCACTTAGCTTTTACATATATATATTTTTAAATGCTGTTATGAAAATTAGCAGGCATCAACTGGCATAGCTCCACTGACTTCTACGCAGATTTGTACCAGCTACGGAATCTGGCCCAGTGACTGTATTTTATTATCAATACATGTTCATGAAGATATTTGCTCTACATCACCTCGTGCAGCTATTTATCTCACAGTGCAGGAGCCAACGAAATACAAAACAAGGAGAAGAAAAGCGCTCCCTTCTGTAAAAACAAATCTCAAACATCTTCCCCAATTAGACTTGCCCTTTTATTTATTCATTGTTTGGGGGAAGGGAATGCCTCAGGCATGGAAGCGTGGACTTTCTTTTTCCACACCCTACCATGATCAAGACATATGCCACTGAGAGCTTCACTTCCCTGAGGCAGCAGCTTAATAACACTGGGCTGAAGCCACAGAGTTTTCAATCTTCCCTACCTCCTGGGCCACTTCTTTTGTCTCCTTATAACCCCGCCCCTCCCTCGTATTCCAAACAGTTGTGCAGGGAACACAGATGCTGCTCTAACTCTGTGCCAGGCAAGAGAAAATTAAATTCCTCAAAGTTTCCAATCCTGCTACGTGATGCATGTGGGCAGGCTCCGCGTGGCCACAGGACCTGCTCAGAAGTGTCAGATGGCAGGACTGGGGTCCAAGTCTGCAGAGCTGTACTTAACCAATTAAGGCCTGATCCCAATTTCAGGTGGTACAGCTACATTCGGACCATGTGCAAGTATCTCTCAGCTCCTAAAGGTGGAAGCTGCAGTGTGGACATAGCATGAGGATTTCCATTACTCCATCAGCTGACTGTGCTCAGAGTTTAAAAATAAAACCAGAAAGCTGACTGACAGCATGGTTAGCGGCCCAGTGAGCTGTCATGAAAGAACCCAGTTAGACTGCAGCTCTGAGATGTCTGCTCTTCTAGCTCGGATGAGTACGGGGAAGGAAGCCTGTCTCAAAGCCTGTCAGATTCCTGGGGCCTGATTCTGATGTCAGGTGCGATGAGCCAGATCCCCAGCTGGGTGTCAATCAGCACAGTTCCACTGAAGTCAATGAAGCCACACTGATTGACACCAGCTGGAGATCTGGCCCACTGATGTAGCTCAAGAGTAATTTCAACTCAAGGTCAGGTGCCTGGTGGTAATAATGCCTCTGCCTGCTCTGCAGAGATCCTTCCAAATGTTCCTATTGAAGAGTGCCTCCATATTTACATAAGTATAACTGAGAGCAGATTCCAGCCCTGAGAATCCTCACCCCACATCCAAGCCAGAAGAGCAGGGGGCCTCATAGCCACTGTAACTGGGTTCTGTCATGACAGCTCACAGAGTTGTCATCCATGCTGTCATTTGATGAGAGTCAGAACAACCACCAGGTAAAGTTCACAGAGCTGCCACACACTGATTTTTATCACTCTCCTTGGGAATGAGGTGGGATCTGTCAATAGAAATGGAAAAATAGGTGTAAGCTATGAAGGTTCATGAAAAATAGGTATTGGTCACTCTGCATCTGTATGGGGTGGACTGGGAATGCGTCCAAAGAGTTGAAACTCCATCCCCAAACCAAACAAAGGGGTGGATTCTGTCCACCTTATTCACGAGAATGCAACCACTGAAGTTACTGGCATTGTTCACGTAAGTAAAAGGAGCAGGATTTGGCCCCATACCTTTCAGCTTCATCACCTGCTTTACTCTTGCTAAGACACCTGGAATACCAGGCCAAGCTTCTCAAAAGTGGCTAATGTTTTGGGGGACTGGGTCTGATTTTCAGGGGCACTGAGCTGGTTTCAGTCAGATCAGCTCTTTTGAACATCAAGCCCAAGCTATGTGGTGTTGAAAACCCAAAGTCAGTGGCCACTTTTGAAATTTTGCCCTTAATTTCCAACCATTAATATTTAGAAAAACCAGCTCCACAATCAGTTCTGTAGTCAGTAAACTTTATTACCCTGATCCCTTGCCTGCCCATTTCTCTTTTCCCCCACACCCCATGTACTAAATAAAGAAAGGAGGAAGTGACCCAATATTTACATGCAGCACTTCATCTACCCTTGAAATGCATCCACCTCTGGGGTAGAAGATGGAAACAAGGGGTGAATAATCAGTACACAACATGCTACACAACAGATGGGAAAGGGAAATATTGGCTAAAGAGATCAGGGCAAACCCCTATTTAAACAGAAAATGCCACGAGAGCTTTAATGCCCACACAGATGAGACAGGTCCTCAAGTTTAAGATCTTTTCCAACAGACCAACAAAAAGTAAAACTGTAAAGGAAACAGTTTGTGTACCTCAGAAAGACAAGGTGAGTCGACCCGGTTGGGATTTGAACCTATGGCTCCATATTCCTCTATATTATGGAGACCGATCTAGTAGGGGTGTGTTATGGGTAAATGTTGAACCTCCCTCCTGTGTTTTTCCCAGATTAAAACTCACGACAGGAGAGCTCCATCGGGCACCATTTGAGGAGAGTCAAACCAGAACAACCACCAGGTAAAGCACAAAAGGCTATTTCAGCTAAACATTGAGAATGTTCATCAACAGGCCTGTTTCCTGGTGACTCCTGCAAGCTAAGTCAGCCATCATTGACCCTGGGAATCTGAGGGCTGACTTTTATAGACAAATATTGCAAGGAATAAACAACATATAGAGAGAGCAGAATAAGTAAAAAGATTCAGCACCATCAGTCTTTGGTCAATGCCTGACAGACCCCTTCACAACAGACTAAAACCAAAGCTATCCTACCTGAGGATCCTGATTTGGTTTCTGTCCTATGCAGCAGCCACCTGGTGGTGAGTCGTCCCCCCCCCCCCCAACCCCCTTCTGATCCCTCTACAGACAAAGGAGATAAAGCCAGTCTGTTCTTTGCAAAGCCTGCACTGGATACAGGGACCCCAAACAGCAGATTACTTTACTGGTGCTGAAGGCTGGTTCCATTCCTGCATTGACTGAGCACAGAGCCACTGGAAAGTCAAATGGTTAGTTATTACCCTGTCATCATAGGACACCTTCTGAATAAAAACCAGAACAACTCCATCACATGTTATTTATGACAGAGGCTCTGTATCAAGAGCAACCTCACTCATTGCAAAGTTCCTTTGTAGCCAATACTGGAGCCAGTCCAATTAGCTAGGTAGCAGAGAGGCAGGGGACATCTAGACAATTTGGCAATTAGCCTGACCAAGGCAGGTCAAAATAATTTTTAACCCACAGGAAATTGGCAATACAACCCAAGGAGAAACCCCAAAGGATTCATTCTCGGATCCCCTCAGATGAACAGCAAAATCTATTGTGTATTGGTTAAAAAAAATTATGCAAACCACCAAAAAGAGTTTTAAAGGGGCTAAGATATGTTTCCCCTCTTTTATTAAAAACGGTAAAGCGGGAGCAGTTGTTAACAAGCGAAGGATGTCATTTAGCTTATGATAATCAACAAAACCCTCATGCTGCATCAAGAAACATATTTAAGTGCAGATCCCTGATCCTGATTTGGTTTTCACCATTTCCTCTGTCTTCGGTGGAGTTACACCACAATAAGCCAGATCAGAATCAGGCACAGAGAAGGCAAAATTCTGAAATACAACAAAGACACGTATCTCTCAGGAGGCAGCACTGAATCTCTCACACCATTTTCCCTGCTGTTCTATCAGGAGTGTTTTTTTTAAATTTTGTCTCCCACTCTTTTCACTGCCTGTCAGTGCAGTATAACCCTAATAAACCAGCAGGCCAATTGCTGCGTACACTCACCCTAGTTGTACTGTAATAAATGTTATGTGATCCACTTGACACTCACTGCATGTTCAGTAATGCCCTTGATTATTGGTGGGTGATGAAGACTCAGTGACTGTCCCTGCAAATTTCCTTCAAGCTTCGTTTCTTCATAGGTACTTGCTCCCTGGTTACTGGGAGAGCTCTGACCATAAGGTTCTGCAAGCTTTTCATAGCAAAGCACGGAATCTTAAACACAAGCTGGTTTATCATGATTTGCATCTTTATTCAGGTTGCATGCCATTGATTCACGCCCTTCCTGACAGATAGGGAATGACTGAAACTCCAGTGTATGTCAGAGGCAGTGTGCAGTTACAGCCAGATGATTGTATTGACTGTATTTTTCATTTCAAGTGTTTCTAACTTTTTTAAAAATTCATATGAAAAGAAGAAGAAATATGAATGTCTCATCCAGGCTCTGACTTAAAGAAAAAATATCTAAGAAACTCAGAGGTAAGATTTAAATCTCCTCTGTAGCTCACTCTGCTGTTCTTAGGGATTATAGCCTACCTACATGGTTTTTAAAAAAACACCTTGCTTTCTGTGTTCTAATGTAAAAAATCAGTTTATATGTTACAAAATGAGTGGTGTTACATGAGTCTACTACATGCTGCTAAATCATGCTGGTTGCAGGAGGTTTCTGGAGCCGCAGTAACTAAGACACAGCTCTCCTTTTCATAATCCAGATGCTGACGTGACAGATCCCACTGTGTTATTGTGCTGACTCCATCAGGATCACGTGATAGACCTTATGCGCAGGCCATTTGTGCTGGAATGCAGGGACTCCTCCTATACTGGCTTTGTGTGTATGTATGCAATGTTGCCCCCTAGTGGCTGGTTCACAGAGAGTCTAAGGGGTGTGCAGCTACTATCAGGAAAGGACTAGAGTTTGACTGTCTCTGGAGCCCTCAGCAAGGGGGCCGCATAGCTGCACCACGCTAATAGGAGGTGATTGTGACTCAGAGATTCACCTTGGCTTCACTGGGAAAGCAATCAACTATTGGCTCACAGCAATGCCAGATCATCCTCTGCCCCTCCCACTGGCAAAGCTGTGCTGGCTGGCACATTGGGGGACTGAGCCAAAGCTCTGCCCTTTGCCCGACCTTTGCCCACCCACCTATTCAGGGGCCAAGGATAGCACCCCAGGGAACAGCTTGCCAGCCACCCACAGTCTGGTAATGCGGGAAGCTGGCATGGGGCACAAGAGGATCCTCACATGCAGCTGCATAGCTCTCCTTAGGTCACGCAGCACAGACACTTGTGCTTTGCGAGCAAAAGGACATGGGCTCTATTCCCAGCTCCCCCTGTGTGCGATTTATATAGTACTTGTTCTCTGTACAGATGGATTTGTTCATGATCAAAGGAGAGAGACTGTGTCTGCTGATAGGAGTTACCCACACAGTCACAGCTTCACAATCGGAGTGGCAAAGACGCTTTCCCCGCATCATCACAGGCCCAGCTGGGATGTCCGTGTCAGTGTCCTTGCTCATCTCACCCCAGCCCAATCAAAACATGATTAAAAATGAATCGGAATTAACATGAATGCTTCTCATTAAACAGGAACCAGCAGTCACCTTCCTCAGGAGAGAGGCAGAGGTGCCGAGGGCCCTAGCTAGGGGGAGATAGAAACCTGTAACCAGAGCAGTTCTAGGATCTGTCCAGTACCTGATGCAAATGAAGGGATTTACCCCACTGATGATGAGAAGCATCACAGGAGGGCACAGAGATACGACTGTGAGAATTCAGACCTTGATAAAATAGCATCTGATAAAGGAAAGATTTAGATATCTTTCACCCATTGATTCTATGGGCCCTGTTCTGTCTGATTTAGGATTTTATGCCCATTGCCATGGCATCTGAGTACCATGGACTTCAGTTTGAGCTCCACCAGGGATAAAACCAGGCCCATATGTATCTAGATTAGAAATGGTTTGGGAAGAGAAGTTTAACCAGATAGAACAGGGATCAGAATAGGGCAGTGATTCTCAAACTCTGGTCTGCAGACCACTAGCTGCCCACACAACTCTTCAGCATGGTCCCCAGAACAAAAAATATCTTGAGAATGAAACAGTGGGATGCTTGAAAGGAAGGTGGCTAGGGGAGGATCCTTCACTATCTTGTGAAAGGGTCCAGAGAATGAAAAGGCTGGCGAGCCTGAGTATACAGGGGGATACGGATGTGAGACTTGTTTCCCACTTTCAGTAGTAAAGCCACTAATGACTTGAGTGGAAATTGGATCAGGTCCTTAGAGAATCAGATAGAATGTTTACATTCACATGAACCTAAAACGAGCTCTCTGCTCTGCATTGGCCAACATGAGTTAGCCATGGATTTGGGAAATATCACACAAAATTGAAGGATGAAAACCACAAAATTCAGAACTGTAGCCAGATCCAGATTTCAAAATGGTCAACGTTTGGGGCTGTTCAGAACTGGGTTTTTGGTTGGACCCATTATAAAGCTAAGGTAAAACACCAGGAATAGGAAGGGAACCAGAGCAGCTGGGAATGCTGGGCAGACCAGGATTTGGACCTAGCTCGTACTTAGAAGTTCTATAATGCTTTGCAGTTTCAAAGCATTAGAGTAATTATTCTAATGTATCCATATGAAATGAGGGAGCAACCACATTTTGAACAATGGGGCTTTATTTTCCTCTCCTGGCGATCAGCCAGACCACTCAGACTTTACTCCCATTTTTTCTGGTATCACCAGAATGCTTCACTGAGATTATAGCCCTGAAACATGCAGCCCCTTTTACTTCGTGTTAATACACCATTTTCACCTCCTCAGAGCCAATATCCATTTGAAGACAAATAAAATAAGACGAAAAAACAGAATGATCTATATTGACAGTGACTTCTTACGAAAGTACTGTCCAAAATAGGCATGTACTAGAGAGACCTGGGTGCTTCAGTTCGATTTTCAGGATCCACAAATAATGGTTTATCATACACTGTTTGCTAGAAATTACCCAAAGCTCAGCTCTTCTGAGATCATTCTGCCATATAGAAAAGAGACCCTGTTGCAATCAATAGGTTTCCCATGGTCTCTGCCTGTTCACTGGCTATTATTTTGCTGGTTTTATTTTTCTTACAGTCCCAGCTGCATCAATACATGCATTCAAACTGCTCCTGGGTCTAATTGTAGTAACAGTAATCAGATTTTTTTTTTTAGAGGTCTAACACTCTCCCTGGCAAGGTTACAATCCCTTGATCCAGAGGGGGGCGGGGGGAAGAGAGAGAGAGATTCACTGTGAGTGTTACTGTGATCCACTTCAATTTCATGGCTTTAAGCAAACATAAGCCCCGTTACATTATTCTCTTAATGCAACTCCCACATATACAGTGTTCACACTCCCACTTGCGTTACTTTGCATTATTCCTAAATATAATTACAGAGGCATAAAAATGAGCAGGCTGAGCATGAATTGATAGGATTACGTAATTATTGTGGCATTATGCTAATACACTTAGTAGTAGTTAAGGTATAACATAGACGAAAGACAGTCAGAGAGATGGAGAAAGGAAAAGAGCACATAGTGGGTGTCATGATCTTAATTTCAGAGAGTTCAGACATATGGCTTTTTCCTAGGCATGTATAAAATGGTTCAGAACCAAGCTAGACTTCAACCTGAATCTTGAACCCCACAGTTCTGGGGGATACCTCAGTATGAATATTGATATTGGAATGTCAGCATCCTAACATAGCACTAAGGTGGGTTGAAAGATGTTACCAGTGATACAGTACCTAATGCAGAGATATTGTGTTTCAGTGGAGTCTCCTTTTCTGTAAGAAATACAGATCAGCAACTCCTATAAGCAGCTTGAGTGATACAATGTTCATGAACAGTGCAAGGTGTAACTATAGGACTGATCAAAACCTATCAAAATCAATGGGAATCCTTTAATGGGCTTTGGATCAGGCCCATATTTAGGAACAAAAGAAGAAGCATAAGAAATATTAGAGACAACAAGAAGGGGTTCTTCAAATTTGTTAGACAAAAAAGAAAGATCAAGGATGGTGTGGGTCCATTGCGCAATAAAGAAGGTGAGCTGGTAACGGAAGATGATATATGTATATAGAGCACACTTATTAACTTTGCAGATGGCACAAAGCTAGGGGGTTGCCAATACTTCAGATGATGGAGCTAAAATTCAGAGTGATCTTGATAAATTGGAGAACTGAGCTATAGACAACAAAATGAAATTCAACAAAGACAAATGTGAGGTGCTATACTTAGGGAAGAAAAACCAAATGCACAAATACAGAATGCGGTGGGGGGGGGGGGAGGGAATCTGGCTTGGCAGCAGGAGGTGATAGTACTGCTCTACTCTGCACTGGGTAGGTCTCAGCTGGGTAGTGTGTCCAATTTTGGTCACCAGTATATAGAAAGGATATAGAGAAACTGAAAAAGATCCAGAGGCAAGTGACAAAGATGATCAAAGGGATGGAGTGTAAGCCATATGAGCAAAGGCTGAAGGAATTGGGTATGTTTAGGTTTAGAAAAGAGGAGATTAAGGGAGGGGGGATATGAGAGTGGTCTTCAGATACTTGAAAGGCTGCCATAAAAAGATGGAGAAAAGTTGTTCTCTTTTGCCACAGAGGACAAGAGGCAATGAGTTCAAACTACAGCATAGCAGATTTAGGTTAAATCTCAGGGATAACTTCCTAAGTGTAAGACCAGCAGGACAATGGAACAGACTGTTTCCGGAGGTTGTGGAAGCTTCTTCACTGTAGGTTTTCAAAAGGAGGCTGGATAGTCAGTGTAAAGGAGCGGACTTCATCCCTGCAGCGCCTCCTGCTGGTCATTGGGAATTAGCTCTTTTCCAGCCTGGGGCACCCTCTGCAGGCTGGTGATCCACCCAGCTCTGGTCCCCGTGTCCCTCACGGACCCCGGTGCCCCTTTTTCTGGGGTTCTGCCCCCTGGCAGTACCCCCACACTCTGCCTCTGGGTCTCCGCTTCCTGGGGAACCCCTAACCCACTATCCCCACCTTGCCTCAGTCTGGGCTACTGCCAGTCATCACCAAGCCCCCGCTCCCCAGGGCAGACTGCAGCATAAAGGCCACTCATCATAGGCAATGGGGTTCGGACCTGCTGCCTTCCTCTGCCTCCCAGTACCTCTATGGGCCTTGGACCAGGCCCCACAGCCTGGGGAGTTGCCAGCCTGGAGCGCCCCCACTCGCCTGCTCCTTCCCCAGCACTGCACCTCCCTCAGTACCCTGTCAGGCAGGCAGATAGGCCCTGCTCTCAGACTGGAGAGAGACTCCTTGGGCCTCTGGCTCACAGCCTTTTTATACAGGCCAGCTGGGGCCTGACTGGGGAGTGGCCCAGCTGTGGCTGCTTCCCCAAACAGCCATCTCTAGCCACAGCCCTCTCCAGGGCTGCTTTTAACCCCTTCTATTTTAGAAGTAGGGTAGCCACCCCGCTACATCAGGGATGCTGGAACAATTTGTATAGTGGGGGTGATGAGAGCTATTGAGCCCAACTATAAACCCTGTATATAATGGTAACCACTTCAAGCCAGGGGATGAGGTAGAACCCCCAGCACTGCTAGTTCCAGCACCTATGTGAATAGCCACCTGTCTTGGATAGTTTAGAAAACAAATCCTGCCTCTTGACAGAGGATTAGACTAGATTAGGGGTTCCCAAACTTGGCTCGTGGCTTGTTCCGGATAAGCTCCTGGTGGGTCACAAGTCGCTTTGTTTACCTGAGCGTCTGTGGGTAAGGCAGCTCGCAGCTCCCAGTGGCTGCGGTTCACCGTTCCTGGCCAATGGAAGCTCCGGGAAGCAGTGGCCTGGCCCGCGCTTGTTCTCAAACAAGTGCTGGGCTCTATCACTGCTTGATGATGGAATTCCCTGAATTTTAACAAAAACGGAACAAAGGCTGGTTCTTTTCCTGCTCTGCCACAGCTTTCCTTTGTAACCTCGGGCAAGTCCCTTAAGTTTTGTCATCTGTAAAATGAGGATAATATCACCTACCCAATACTCCACAACAGGTAGGTGCTCAATTCTGTGGCAAGGTCCCTGGATTCTGCGGTAGTCCCCTGGACGGTCCATGACAGCTTTAGAGAAATTTTTAAAAAATAGAAGGCTTACTTTAAATTAAATAAAAAATAGCAACGCAGTCCGCATAGAAGCCCTCCTATTTATTCTGATATTCAGCTCCCACATTTTTAGTTTTTGATATGAGGTAGCATTTTGAATGGAAAAGGCATAACCACACCACAGAGGTTGTCAGAGGGGAAGGAGATGGAGAGAATATTTTAACCAGATAGTTACACTAAAACAAACAGAAGCGAAATAGTTAACAATATCAACACTTAAATTGCCACCATTTGATGGAAGCATCACAGATATCCCCATCCAGTGTGCTGCAGCCCTGAGCCGGAGGGGCCACCTCTAGGATGTGTAAGCAGTTCACTCTCCATGACCCATTCACTCTTTGGCCACTCTACCAAGACTATCAGCAAGAGAGCCAGACAGCACCAGTGATGATAGTGGCTTCTGGGCTCTGGACACCTTCTTACTAGGCAATGGATGGAAACCATGATGTCCTGTCACACAGGTTACCAAGCAGCCTTATGATGTTTCCCATTTCTGATCAGTTTGAAGTAATGCTGGTTAGGGTTTATTTTGCTTTGTCTTGTGTTTGGCTTCCTGGCTATTAAGAGTGTGATGTTGCACTCCATATGTTTTATGGAAATATGCTTATAAGTGTGAATATAATGTAACTGGAATCTGCTTTATGCAAAAGGTCTCTTGTAAGGTATCATTACAAAATTTATAATCTACGGAGTGTGTTCACTCTATTTGTATGTATGTATCATTCTTGTACCTGAAGCTAGAAATATGAAGTCCTATCATAATTATGCAAAGTGTGGGCCATTAATGGTGGTTTGGAAGGTTGATGGCTCCCATTAACTAGAACAATTGGTTGTAAATAGCTCTGTTTACTTGCAAACCTCCCTGGGTATGTGCGGGCCAGCCCTGGAAGAATGAAGGAGGAGGTCTTACAGTGACATGTAATCGTGTCACCTGAACTGGAATCCATCTTAAACCTGGTACTTTTCCATTTAGAAGTGGGGTGAGGACCCAGAGAGACAAAAGATTCCCGCCTTGTGCCAAAGCTATAAAGGGAGGTGGAAAAGAACAAAGAGGGGTCCCAGTCATGAGAAATCCCCTGCTTTTCACCCAAGATGCCTGCTGGAACTAACAAGGACTGTACCGGGGAAAGGATTGGGCCCAGACTAGGAAGGAGTCTAGTCTGTGAAAGAAGCTTATTGGAACATCTCTGAAGGTGAGATTTACCTATAAATAGTTTCTTAATGTATTAGGCTTAGACTTGCCTGTTTTGTTTTATTTTGCTTGGGAACTTACTTTGTTCTGTCTGTTATTACTTGAAACCACTTAAATCCTACTTTTTATTCTTAATAAAATCACTTTTGTTTATTATTGAATCCAGAGTAAGTGATTAATACCCGGGGTAGCTAACGGCTGTGCATATTTCTCTGTCGGTGTTATAGAGGGCATACAATTTATGAGTTTACCCGTATAAGCTTTATAGAGAGTAAAATGGATTTATTTGGGGTTTGAATCCCATTGGGAACTGGGTGTCTGGGTGCTGGAGATAGGTGACCTGCTGAGCAGTTTTTGGTTAAAGTCTACAGCTTTGGGGGCAAGGCCCAGACCCTGGGTCTGTGTTGCAGCAGGCTAGCGTGTCTGGCTCAACAAGGCAGGGTTCTAGAGTCCCAAGCTGGCAGGGAAAACGGGCTCAAAGGTAATTCTAGCACATCAGATGACAGTCCCAAGGGGGTCTCTGTGACCAAACCCATCACAAATAGGTCATTACTCCAGCCAGATTTTAGCAATGGCAGTGCTGTTAGGATGTCCATCGTGGTTAACTTTGAATAACTACTCCCACCCTAATTATCTGCATAAATACAGCCAACACGAAGGAACACAGAGACAGGAGGTAAAGAACCTGAACTTTGTCTCACTTTCACTGTTAGAAATCAGAAATTGTGCCACTGAAACCAACAGAGTTAGACCAATGTAAAACTTGTGTAAATTTGAAAATCAGGTCAATAGCATCTGAAGAGAGGGTCGAAGATTATATGACTGCCTCCCAGCTGGAAATGGGTTATCATCTTCATGATGAGGAGCAGTGACTTGCCCCTGTGTAGGAGGAAGACTGGATAAAACATTCCCTTGGCGCTTATTGGTCCTTGGTGGTAGATGACTCTCTGCTTATGTGGGGCTGGATTCTGCTTTCTGTTACACGTGTGTTAATCCAAATAACTCCACTGACGTCAATGGGTCTACTCCGGATTTCCACCAGCATACGAGAAAGCGGAGCCTGGCTTTTAAGTTCTGGCTTGGAGTGAAAGCAGTTGTGGGTAGCAGTTACACGCTACCAGTGTAACAGGTACAGTATCTCCTAATAAGGGTATCTCAGTCACATAATAAATATTTAATGGAGTTTAGCACTTCGTTTTTACCTTCAGGCTTTGCTGTCTCCGCCCCTACCCCACATTCTCCTTATTTTTCTTTTCCTTCATGTTCCTCTGACTGTCAACTGGAGATGGCAAGTGAGAAGCTGACTTCCATGGATTGGGCTGGCAAGGCAGGAAGCTGCTATACATTGTGGCTTTCCTTAGAGGTGTACCCCACTATCCAAAAGCAAGTTAAACAGTAGTAACTCTTTTACCTGCAGGTTTTTTCAGGTGTCTCTCTCTCTCTCTCTCAGTTGGCTCACAGCAAAGATCAATGTGCCCAAAGGAAATTTTATTTGCTTTGCCTCCTGCATAGGGAGACACTAGTCTGTAGACATCATCCCCAGCAATAAATTAAATTCAGGCACTTGCAAGGGCTGACAGCAAGTCCGAGAGGAGCAGCTCAAAGTGTGAGATCTGGAGGGTTTTCTTTTAACTTTGTCCAGGTTACAGAGGATTGTATCATGGTGTGTGGTTTTACATCACAGCATGCTGGAAATCAGTGTGACATGAGGCAACACAATTGAAGGGAGCACAGCACATGCAAAACCTTTAATAAAAGAAAAGCAATTTTCTGGAGCTGGCATCTGCTCAGTCCCTTTGGTTACTTCCACTTGCCTTCCCTTTAAAATGAAGTTCTGTTTCTCCGAACACACTCATGCTTCTTGCATCAGGAATGATTTTAATACCAGGTGGCCATGGCCTTTTGTTTAACACTTTTGGGGCCAGACCTTTGGGGCTGGGTTGTGGTTTTCCAATCCAGCGCTGCCGTACAGCTGCGCAGACACAGAAGCATGGGATCGTGTTCCTTGCTTCAGGTAGCAGATTACTACCCACCGTGCCATCTCATCTTGGGGGAGGGAGGAAAAGCCAAGGCTCCCCCCTCTGCCCACCTCTCCCCACCCACCTGTAGTGGGGAAGGAGAAGTGGGTATGCAGCACATGTTTACACTGTTTGCCTGGATACAATGTCTGGGAAAGCCATGCAGGGACATTGGGGGCGTGAGGAGGGAGGGAGGGAGGGGAGGGATCTCTTACTCCTCCACATGTCCCTTCTCAGCCATGCAACCCCGGCCACAATCTGGACTTTTCTGATGGCAGTTGCCTTATTTTTGGATTATGTCCCCTTTCCTTCAGAATCCTTCCTGCTTCAAAGAGATAGTTTGGATGAATAGGACCCTCCATATTAGCTATAAACCCTTTTAATTAGTCTGATCCCTAAATTACTTCTCTAATGAGATTAGCCCACCTTTCACAGTGTGTCTTTGTACCTTTTATCTTTAAGACAAGCTGTTGCTCCAGTTGCTATATACACTACATCATCCCAAAGGGTAATTAGCATGCTGACTGCTGACCGGGACGCATATGTAGGTATCCAGAAGGCGCTAACCAATGCTTCACATAAGTGTTATCGCCTCTCATTATTTAAATTGCATTCCAGATGCCAGCATCCTATTTCCTTCTTAAGTCAAACTGCATGAAGGCTTTACAGGTTCTCCTGTACTAACTTGTCTAACTTTCTTTCTAGCCATTGTTCTCTAGCCTCGTCGCTTTTAGCTGATATTCTCTCTTTTGGCTCCTTGCTCCTAGATTTATTATTCTACAGCGATTGTGTTGAATTGCATTTGAAATCAATTAGCACAGGTACTCAAAGATGAATGTTCATGCTCTGAACAAGGTGACGAAAACATACCATTTAAATAGAAATCAATTTCCGTTTCATGTATTTCTTCCTAGCTTTTGCCCCCAAATTAATAGTTTTTAGATTTTTCTGTGTAAAGAGGGGACTTGTCTCTCATAAAGCACTTCTTTCTCCTCCTGCCTACTTGGATTTATAAAGGCATAATCCACTGAGAGTGATATTACTGGATTTTCACTGTAACAGTGAAAATGTTACAAATAGAAAACTAGAACATTTTTGTTTGACTAAGGAAGATTAGTTAGCTCAGGAGTGGGTAGAATCTGCCCTCCTCTCCTCATAATTTAGTGACACCATGGGCTGTATCTCCACAGGAAACAATTTAATTCTAACAGTAATAAACATAAGGATTGCCGCAAATGAACCCCATGTGGCTACAGTAGCTGGCATTGCTCAGTAGGCGTCATCTTTTCCATAAACTTGAATGCACCAATTATGCTCACAATGCAAAGTGAGCCAAAAAGAACGAACAACAGAAGGATTCGACAATTTTGCCATTGGGCCCCAGGACAGCCCAAACATTTCAAAATACTGGAGGCAAACGAGTTGTGGAATCACATTGAGAACGCCCTCACAAAGTCATTGCAAAAGTCCAGAAAGGCTTTTAAAGGTCAGTGTGAAAGACACAGAGCCAGATTCTGAACAACAGAGTTATCTGATTCTAAACAGCATCACCCTGACTAGATTCTAGTCCATGGTTTAGAAAAATGCACCATATCCCTAAAAACATTCTGCTAGCAGAATGGATAGATAATTAGTATACAGGTGCCTCTCCATATGTGAAGACTGGCAAGAAAGTTATCTAGTCTGGCTGGTAGCCTATTGCTGATGAGGTGGGAGCATCCACTTAAATTAAAGGCCTTGATTCTCTCCCAGAGCCAAGTAGACAAAACTGGATTTACAGATAAGGAACCTGCTTTACTTGCCTTACCCAGGCAAGTAGTCCCATTGGCTGCAGTGGAACTAGTCACCTCAATAAAACGGGCAGGACTGGAGCAGGCATGAATAATGCAAGCACAGCAGTAAAGTGAGCAGGGCCAAAAACTCAGCTGGGGATCAGCAGAGCATAGGGCATTGTAGCCACATCCCTTTTCTTACAGTCCCACCACATACACTGGCACCAAGTAGGGGGTGTGGTGTAGGGGGGCTCTACGCTGGCTCTGTGCCACCAGAGGAGCCTCCCTAAGGCTAGATATGCTGGCTTTAGGGCTATCCTGTACTGGCCGTGTTCCACATGGAACCACGGGACTCCCAAGAATCTGGCCCTTCATCCCCAACTCCTTCATCATTCTTAAATATAATTGTCTTTTTAAATTGCTTGTCAACTTGAAGACCTACATTTTCATAATCATTTCATTTATTATCTTCTTTTGCCAAAGAAATCTAATCCCTGAATTTAAGCAAGCATCTGTCCTCTTCATGTGCTCCAGAGATGTCACATAATTGTTCAGTCTCCCTGTTATGTCTTGATTCTCTGGTTCTAGTTTTCCTCTGCTACTATTACTAAGCTCCTCCAATCAGTTTTCTTCACCATCCGTTTCAGAGCAGGAGACTTGTATTACAGTGGTTACGGCAAAGACTAGGAACCAGAAAAATCCTTGATTCTAATCCTGGCTAGGCCCAAGATTCATTCTGAACAAGCCAGCAACTTGACTGCCTTGATACTGGTCAAACCTAGATGAAACCAGCATAAAAGTAGGACATCACTAAAATCAAGATGTTGCATTTGTGGTGCACTTGCACAGACAAGTGACAAAGGCAGAAAGCTTTTTTGAAGAGTATTTCTGGGACATACTGCACCTATCTCTGTTTAGTCTTTTCATGATTTTTATGGACTTCTACATAACTTGTGTTAATTAAATGTAGAGACCAGCCAACATGGCAAGGTCCAGATCCAGCTCAGAATGTCCCTGAACTCTGGTGTTGTTTGTATTCAGACTTTTGGTTCTGGCTCCCCCCCCCCCCCCCGTAATAGTTTATTCCTAACATAGTTCCCTTGTAAAGATAATGCGCCAGATCATGGCTGCTTCTGTGGTCTCTGTGCATTGCTCTATCAGTGCCAGGCACTCTAAATAGACAAGAGACACAAACAAAGTATTAGCATCTCCATTTTACTGACAAGATACAGAAAGATTATTAAGTGATTTGCCTAAGGTCACGGAAGTCTGTAGCAGAGCTGGAGCCTGAACTTTGACCTCCTGACTCCCAGACCAGTGTTTTAATCACAAAACCATGCATTCTCTCTAGTGAAAACATCCAGGCAATGCCATAGGCTCCAGTTAGATGTTGATCATAAATACTGCTCAGTGTACTACTTTCACAGCTCTAGATTTACATCCTCAGTAAGCTCTGTTATAAAAAATCCTTTTCTCATTGTCACCCCATTTACACTGCATTTAAATTTCATTGGCATGAATGTAGATTTTAAGGTAACTGCTTTCTGCATACTCTACTTTCCACTTAGGACAAAAGAAGTAGTAGTTCTAAGAACTAGCTACATCCCATTCCCTACTACTTCATGCTTTTTAACTGATAGCTTTCATGAGAAACGGCTAAAATAATTTCAGTTCTGCTGATAAAACCATCATTAGAAGCATCCACTAGCTATAATATTTGGGCCATTTCAGAAGCTACCAGACAAAATAACCTGAGCCTGTCTGTTACTGCAGCATAAGGGAACGTCTCTGAAGTCCCTGCAAGAATGTACATTTTTAAAAATAATGATTCTTCTATTGTTATCTGAGCCAGTGTCAAAGCCAAAGGTTAGGTTAAATCCTACATGATCAATGCTTTAGTCTTTTCACTAACCTCAGTCTCTATATAAAGCTTTTCTGATTTGTCTAACTGTCCTACTCTGAGAAACCACTTAGAGGATATTAGAGTGCTTTCCTATTATATATTTTCCACCATGTCCATCTTTCATCTCCACTCTTACTGTCTCTACTGTGATGCCCATCTACATATCAAACACCTTATTCTGAATATTCATCTATCCCATACTTCAAAACTCCTCTCACAATTAGCCAGGAGGAAGCTTTCCCTAGCAAGTTTGGGAGGGTGCAAGAATGATAGGGAAGAAGAAGCAGGAGACAGTTGGGAGAGATGGCTGGCAAAGCCATCAATTTTACATTTTCATTAAAAAATAAGATAAAATCTTCCAGGTCTTACATCCATGAATCTGGCCTTCCAAATGTGAATCAGAGCAGTGCTGTATCCCTCAATCTGCAGACAGTCCAGTGCCTCCAGTGTGTTTCACAGCGGTAGCGTCAGAGTGAAATTAATAGGACTCCAGTGATTTTTCACTGCTTCTATTCAGAACCTTTTGGGCACCAGTAAAACTGAGAACAATTATGTCAGTTTCACTCTGCTGCTACTTGGAAAAGCAATGAGCAGCTGCAGAGACAGGCTGTTTCATGTACCGTGTGCTGGGTGATAACTTGAGAAGATTCCATGTTTCTAAAAGTAAACTGGCTCTTCATTAAGAGACCTATTTACAGAGATACTAGCACCTCTCTTAGCTTTTCCTAAAGTGCCTATCTTTAAATTGAGACTGGAGGTCTTTCTGACGCTGCTCTGGTTCAGCCACAAGTTACCGAGCTTGATATTGTGTTTGCTTACATAGTAGAAAAGAATAATTTTCTCCGCTACAGGAGTTACTGGGCGAAATTCTTTGGCTTGTGTTTGGCAGGAGATCAGACACAGTGGTCCTTTCTGGTATTCAAATCTATGGTCCAGATCATCAGCTCGTGCAAATCAGCATAACTCTATTCATTTCTGTTAGCTGTGGCTGAGATTTTCAGACGTCTAAGGGATTTAGATGCCCAACTTCCATTCAATTTAAATAGTCAGGCACCTAACACCATCAGTTTCTATTGAAAATCCGAGTCTAAGTTGATTTACACCAGCTGAGCCCCACAAATCTACAGCTGTGGTATCTAAGGGTAAGCAAGGAGTAATGAAAATTCTAACCAGACTCCTAGGCTTTTGCACCACCTTGACAGTCAGGGGACAAGTTCCTTCAAGAGAGAGTGAGATCCTATCTCCTGGAATTTCCTCAAAGTTTTTTCTCTCTTTCCTACCAGCATTACTTCTCTCCTACTTTGGAGCAAGAGAGAGGACCAGTCCGAGGTCTGCAGGACTCTGTAGGTGGGAGATCTCAAACAGGAGTAGCAGAAGCACAAATCCTTCATTAACTTGTGGGACTTATCCAAGAGGAATGAGCAAAACCTGCTAATGTAACTCTATTCGCATCTGCCAGGTCTTGTAAGTGCACAAGTAGCACTTGACGGTTAACTGTATCCAAGGGTGTTGGTAGACCTAAGAGCACGAACATCGATTTGTGTCCTCTGTCCAGAGCTGTTAAAGAGATTATCCACCAATGCTGCCAGCACTGTTTGCATGCATGCCATACTTTGGTTTGAAGCTTAACTCAGGAAGGCCTTGATTATAGAATGAGACGGGGTGTTGAAGTTGACTTTCTACCAGCATCTCACTAACTTTGCCCAAACGGGGGAGGATAGAGACAGAGGGATAACTGGCAAGATCATTTACCCTGAGTGGTTTTTTTTTTTTAAACAAACACTGCTCTATCGCATAATATGAATACCCTCATTGAGATGATCTCAGTTAAGAATGGGTCAAAGTGTTATCCATGGACTTTTATCTATCACAGAATGGGAGGGGTCCATTTTACATGTGGATGTTCAGACTCCCTAAGTATGTCCAGTTGCATTATTACCCAGCCTCTGTCAAGGAAGATGTCATGTTTGCAATCGTCTGCAATGATTCCTTTTCTTTGGACCTGGAGAAGTTGTCATGAATTCTGGTGATCTTTCCTATTAAGTATGAGATCCTCTCTTCTTAAACAGGCTCAAGACACTAGCCCAGCTAACCAGAAAAATTCTGCTGATGGAGATTTTTCTGACATTACAGCATCTCATAAGTGTACATACCCTGTTTTATTTACTATTCTACAATTATTCTGATTCCAGTCCAAGCAGATCAGGGACTGGAAGTCAGAGCCATCTGACAGTGGTTTGCTGGCTATGTTCCATGGATCATCTGCCATGTCAGTTGGAAGCATGGGATACTGTTGTCCGTGGGGTGCATCTATAGATGCATAGAATCTAGGGCCAGAAGGTACCATTGTGATCATCTCCAGGTGTTCTCAACCTTCTTCTTTCTGAGGCCCCCCCAACATGCTATAAAAACTCCATTGCCCACCTGTGCCACAACTGTTTTTCTGCAGATAAAAGCCAGGGCTGGTGTTACAGGTTAGCAAGCAGGGCAATTGCCGAGGGCCCCATGCCACAGGGGACCTGCAAAGCTAAGTTGCTCAGGTTTTGGCTTCAGCCCTGGGTGGCGAGACTCAGAGTCCAGGGCTTTGGCTTTCTGTCCTAGCCCCAGTGAGTCTAATACCAGTCCTGCTTGATAGACCCTCTAAAACTTGCTCACGACCCCACAAGGGGCCCCGGATCCCTGGTTGAGAACCGCTGATCTAGCAGGACCTACTGTCTAACACAGGCCATAGAACTTCCCCAAAATAATTCCTAGAGCAGATCTTTTATAAAAATCACCTACTCTTAATTTAAAATGGTCAGTGATAGAGATTCTACCACGACCCTTGGTAAATTGTTCCAATGGTTAATTACTCTCACGGTTAAAAATGCATGCTTTATTTTCAGTCTGAATTTGTCTAACTTCAAGATCCAGCCATTGCATCATGTTATATCTTTCTCTGCCAAATTGAAGAGCACATAATTAAATACTTGTTCCCTACACAGGTACTTATAAATTGTAATCAAGTCACCCCCTTAACCTTCTGTTTGTTACACTAAACAGACTGAGCTCCTTGAGTCTATTACTATGAGGCATGTTTTGTAATCCTTTAATCATGCTCATGGCTCTTCTCTGAACCCTCTCCAATTTATCAGCATCCTTCTTGAATTGTAGCCACCAGAACTGGACACAGTATTCCAGCAGTGGTTGCACTATGCCAAAATACAGAGGTAAAATAACCTCTCTATTCCTTCTCTACTACAGAGATTTCCCCTGTCTGTGCATTCCAGGATCACATTAGGTCTTTTGGCCACAGCATCACAATGTGGGCGCTCAGGTTCAGTTGATTATCTGTCATGATCCCCAAATCATTTTCAGAGTCACTGCCTACATTTAGCTATATTAAAATGCATGTTGTTTGCTTGTGCCTCGTACCAAGCGACCTATAGACTTCCATTTTCAAGACTTGTCATTGTGAGCTTTTCAGGAGTGCTAAATCCACATTAAAGATGTTTCAGTGAAAGCCCACATTTAAATACATCTTGTTTTATTTATTTATTTATTTTTTACTATCACTACTCTTTTGCTAGGAGAAAATAGATTGGTAGTTTAGTCTCCTTGCAGTACACATTTCATGGATCGGTAATAAAAATTGTTCACCGGTTCTCTTTTTGTTTCTTTTCTTCGAGTATTGATCATCTCTCCCATTTTTCCCATTCTCCTCTTTATTCCTGACACTGTTTATTTTGGTTTATGTTGCTTGCCAGAAGCTGCTTCTAAAGCTTTTCTCAGGTCCCTTTATTTGTCTTCCAGACTCACTACACATTATAATAACCCTATACAACGGCTCTGTTTGTATACTGCACAGCCCATAGCTCCAGCCAATTTGGTTTATTCCCAAAACTGTATTAATTATCCACTAACAATGCAATTTTATGTTGACTGACCTATTCACAATTCTGTTGGATATCTCATGTTCCTACTTAACGTATATCAGCAAAGTAGAAAACTCTTTTAGATCACATTTCTGCATTCACAGTTAATGTTTGAGCCACATACTTTAGCCTTAGATTGCTATTTAGTTCTTTTAAACCTTTCCTTGTTCGTCAGTCTCTCCAACTCTAATATGTTTATTGCTCAGACCTGGATTCCTTTGTTTGTTTTTATAGCTGTTTAATTTCCAAAATATAAGCAATTTTACCTCTGGTCATCATACAAGCACCAAAGATACCATGATCACACACTTATAAAAATGACTGTTTCACTTTTTGGTTAGAGGATTTTAATAAAGAATAGTTTTTGAAACTTTGTATGTGGCTGGATATTACCAAGTTAAAGAATAAACTTGTTTCATAACCCAGAATATATTATTTCTGGGGATTTTCTTACAAAACTTAAAAACAATATGCTCTACACCTATATTAACAAACCAAAGCTAGTCTATTATATGAAATAATAAAAAAGAGTCAAATGTCATATTTTTGCAGGCAAGTCCCCTTTGTCTAAATAATAAATAAATGGTAACCAAATATCTAAATATCTATTTGTCGTCTGCCTATTTTGCTCAGTGATGCAGTCACTTTTCCATAACAATAACCACTCATATTTTTTGGATCCTCTAATTTTTCCTTCTGCATTCTGTTGACATCTTCCAGATATTGATGCGCTCAGAACTGAATGCAGTATTCGAATTACAGTCTCACAAGAGCTGCATGGGTAACGGCTGCCACTTTCCTGGTCTAATATGTGACAGCATATAAATTATTACAGATTTTTCACTGACATACAGTGTGTCAAGCTGATACTCAGTTTGTGGTCTACCACCATCCTTAGGTTTCCTTCAGCTATGCTGCTATCTCCTTTCCAACTGCATATGATTTATGTTCTTGGGAACTGACACCAATTGTACATTTCTAATCCTCTCTTGTATAATTTCTCTTTGCTGCATTTCCTTAATTACCCTCTTTCTGACCTTCTCTTTTACCTTCTCATTTCTCCCTCCACCCTACTCTTGCACTTCTGTGCCCTCCACTGACTCATTCTCTCAATTTACGGCCAAGTACATTTCTCCCATCCCAGGCTCTAATTCAGAAAAGCACTTAAGCCTATGTTTAAACCCCATTGAGAGTGAGTCTTAAGTACATGTTTAAGTACCTTGTTGAGTCAAGGCCTAAGTCTCTCTACTCCACTCTCCATTTTCCAAACAATGGCGAAGCAAAAAGAATCCACCATATATAGGAACTGACTGAGCAAACAAACACAGCACACATGAGGCCTGAAAGGAAGGGCTATTCTCGCATAGACATGACTTTATTCCCATCCTACTAGTTCTCCCACCAAAACAAAAAAACTAACAAACCAAGAACAGACTGAGAGAAACCCATAAAAAAAGGGAGAAAAAGAGCATTCACTAGATTGCAGCAGTCTCATTTAGTCTTGAATGGCTGTGTGACCTTTCTCTCTTCTTTCCTTCAGTGATTCCACTTTCAAGGGAATACACTCCTCACTTCTGGAGAGGCATTGCAAGTGAAATCAGTGAGGTAAATGTATGCCAAGCCCAGTCACTGAAGCAAGCACACTTTGAGAGCAGACATAGTGGTGGACACAGAGCATGTGGCCGAAATTCAAAGCAGCAAGAAGCTGAAAACAGAGGCAGCCAGTCTAATGTTTCATAGTGGGTGTCTAAAAATAAAATAAAAGCCCAAGTTTTAAAAATCTGCTCATACAAAAGTTGAGTTTTAGATACCACAGCTTTGCTAAATCTATTAGTTGCTTAGACTGATTCAGTAGTCCATCTCTATTCAGGAAAGCACTGAAGCATTCACTTCATTTCAAGCATATGCTTACATCCTATTGAATTCAATTGGGCTTAAGCATGTGCTTAAAGTTATACATCCTGTCTGATTTTGGCTCATCTTCCCGGAAACTGAAAACTCAGGTATTTAGTACAGAATTCAATATGCTTTGTCCACTAGATTCTTTAGCCCAAATGAGCTTTTCTAAGTAAAGCTGTCAGGACAGAGGTAAATTGACAGTATGAACTGGCATAAATCTCACCCTAGATAGACTTTCAAAAATAATCAGGCTTTTCTGATGCTTATAAGGAAAGACTACCAGAGCTAACTATATATAGATTGGCTGAGCAAGGATTAAGGGAGTGGAGAGGCATGATAATGGTCTGTAAATATTTCAGGAGTGTAAACATCAAGTCACTGCCAAAGCCTAAATGTGGGATGCAACGTACGATAGAAACCCAGAATGAAGGGCATCCAAATATCGTCAATCCAGGAAAGTTAAAATACTGTGAGATCCATTCCCTTCGGTGAATGACTCTCTAACCTCAATGTCAGGATTCTTTATTCTGATGTCAGTAATTTTTAACAACAAAAGTGATGGGGACATAAAGTTTGTTTGGTAACTTGGATTAAATGGAGGATCAATCCCCAGAATGAGGGACCCGTGAGAGGTAGACTCTTGAATCCACATTTAGGCTTTTAAATGTTTGTTTTAGGTGCTTAAATCAGCATGTAAGTGTCTGAAATGTGTATTTATTAAGAAGTTTTGGTCACCAAATAGGAAGTAGAAACAATCTTATGTCATCTGAATGACCAGTTGTTCATGGTGGATAGCTGAAGTGAACAACCCAAAGCATGAAAGTTGTGCATCCAAACTATTTATCAAACAGTAGAGCTGGTCCAAAAATAAAGATTTTTTTATTCCCAAGATTTTTTCAATTTTTTGGCATAAAATAGAAAACTGCCAAAACCAAAACCTGGAAATGTTTCTACAGTGCCTCACGGGAATTGTGGGGGGCATGGATCAGCATTCAAATTGTGTTCCCTGTCAATAACTGGCCCAGACAGGGGAAGCTAATGATCCAACCACCGGACCAAACTTGGTGATGTATCCTGGTCACGGGCCACCTGTGGCACGCTGCGCATATGCTAAGAGGAAGATGGGAATTTGTAGGTCAGGTGCCTCATGCTCCCATTCTCCTCTGTGGGCTAGGTTACTGACCAGACAACATCTTCAAGATCTACCACAGCCTTCCCACGTGCTGAGTCACTCCAATTCATCATGGGTGCCCCATGGCTGCAGTGTATCACGGGTCATGTAGTCCATCTGGGAAGTCCAGTCCATAGAGGAGAACTGGAACAAAAGACATCCAAACTACAACTCCTATGAGGCACTGTGGTAACATTTCCAAATCAAAATTTTCAATCTAAAGCTTCTAGGTTTCGGACACAAACATTTCAGTTTTCAGATCAAGATTTCAATGAAAAGTGAAAATTTTCAGCAGAAATTGGTCGCTTTTCCCTGAAAAAACACAACTCAACTTTCCACTCAAAAATAGTTTCAACAGAAAAATTTCAACCAGTCCCTAATAAATAGTCATAAAGAACTGACATGAACTACTCCCACTTGAATTTTTTCCAATGAATCCAGTAACATAAATCAAGATTGGTTCACAAAGAGCAAAAAGGGCAAAATTCACAATAAATATTTTTTCCTCAATGATTAATTCAACTAGCTCTAGTGTATATCATTTTAGGGCTTCTGCTACACAACAGGTTCAGATGGAAGATAAATCATTGGGCAATCATCATAAGTCTAGTTTGGATTGTACAGAGCTATCCCACATAGTCCAGAGAAAAAGAGTGAAATAAAAAAGAAAAGAAAAAAAGAATGAGATAAGGAAAAAAATTCAGAGAAACATCAATATAGTAAGGGGTCTTCCACTGAGATTAGATTGCCTTCAAATGGAATTGGCTACAAATAGACCAGGAGAGAACCTCAATACACTGTAATAAATTTGTGCGGAGATGGATGACTATAATGCACGTTATTGCGGAGAGAAAGGACTTGCTAATGGTCAGCTGAAATTGTTGCAGTGAATGCAATACTATTGGTTGGTGATGTCACCTCAATGAAAAGCAAAATGTTTTGTCTGGAAGAGAAATAAGAGGAAGAACAATAATGTTCACTGCATCTATATTTTTGTTCTCTTTTATTAGTGGCATATTAATTTATAATGAATAAAAGGTGTATTTTAATATGTGTTATAAATAGCATTATTAGTTAGGAGTTCTGAAATGTTTGAAAATTTGTGTATGCCCCCCCTCCCACCCATTTTTTTTCTTTCAAACTTGGGTGCCTAAAATTAAGGCTGGTCAAAAAATTTCTGCCAAAATTCTCAGTGGAAAATTGAACTTTTGACAAAAAAAATTCAGAGAAAGTGTTCACTTTCCACAGAAAATTTCAAGTTTATACTGAAAAAATGATAACAAAAAAGTTATGGCTGAAAACTGAAAACTTTTTTATTTGGGGATTTTTGATTAAAAGTCAAAATTTTTAGCAGAAACAAAAACACATTTTTGAGCAGTTCTAATCCACATCCATATTTAGGCACCTAAATAAATGCCCTGATTTTCATTTACTTCAATAGGAGCTGTGGGTACTCAGGCCACATATTTAGTTGCCTTAATCAGTATTTAGGTACCTAAATTTAGGCAGCGCTATTTGAAACTATTGGCCACATTCAGTGGATGAACATTTTAACCGTTTGGCAATAATATTTTGATAAATCATTCCCTGTAAGACACAAACTGTTCCTAGTGTTTGTTGTAAATATTTTAGGTGTATTGTTTTAGAAGTTATTTAATAATCTATTTGTTTTCATTGTAAATGGCTCCGTTCAGTGATATTTCTGGGTTGCACAAGAGGAGCCAGTCTTGATCGTTAAAAATTACTTGTTTCTTAAATGAGTCAAACAAAATACTCACCACATCCTTTCTCCAAGAATTTGGGGAGCCTTAACTAGGGCCGGTTTGAAATGCTAGAACGTTATTATTCTTCAAAAAATGACTTGTCCTATGCAGCCAACCATAAAGCAAGCCATTTTTTTCAGAATGGTAACTTTTCTGAATGCAGCCTTCTCACAGCATTCCCTAGAGCGAGTCTCTGCACTGAAGTGCGGCCTGACCTACTAAGTAGGTTTTTCAGGAGGGTACGATATTCCCTATTTAACTAACACACTAGCTTTCAGCTGAATAATCTACACACACGTGCTTGCTTTTAAGGTGCAACAGCACCTCTCCTCGGTCTTCTCCCAGCCCTTATAAACATTTTGCAGAAATGACCCAATACATTGCAGTATCACAGTTGCAAGCTATAAGGACAGCACAGTCTAGTGTCTACAGCACTGGACTAGGACTCAGGTGACCTTGGTTCTATTCCTGGCTCTAGTACTGAGCAGCTGCATGATCTTAGGCAAGTCACTTTACTTAGCCTCTTTTGCCCCTCCTACCCTTTGTCTCATGTATTTAGATTCCAAGCTCTTTGGGACAGTGACTGTATCTTACAATGTATCTATAGAAGGCGGCAGGAGAACTCATTTGCATGAGCTCATCAGGTCCACAGCAGCTTTCCCAAGCAGAGCAGTTTTCTGTTTTCTTGAGGAAAGGCTTCCTCAGCAGATAGACCTATTTGCTGCAGAGCCAAGATATTTCAGGGCTTACACAGATATTTGCTGTTTCATGTGGTAGAACGCACACTGCATTTCTGATTGGATGGTGTAGCAGATTGAGCACTCCCTGGTGCGGCGCTTCCTGCTGGTCATCCGGGAATTAGCTCAATTCCAGCCTTGGAGCGCCCCCTGCTGGCCGGTGTCTTGCTTGTCTCAGGCCCCCCATCCCTCCTGGACCCTGGTGCCCTTTACCTTGGGGTTCGGCCCCTAGCAGTACCCCTACACTCTGGGTCTCTCCTTTCAGGGGAACAAGCAACCCTCTATACCCACCTTGCCTCAGTGGCTACTGCCAGTCATCGTCTAGCCCCCTTTCCCTGGGGCAGACTGCAGTCTGTAATGGCCACTCATCACTGGCGAGGGCGCAGGACCAGCTACCTCTGCAGCCCCAGCACCTCTTTAGGCCTTAAACGAGGCCTCAGGCTGGAGCTCCCCAGCACTGCTCTGCATCAGGTACCCTCTGTTCCCAGTCAGCTAGGCCCTTCTCCCTCCAAGGCTGGAGTGAGAGTGACCCAGCTCCTCCCTTCGCCCTTATATCAGGGCCAGCTGTGGCCTAATTGGGTGTGGCCACAGCTGTGGCTGCCTCTTCAAGCAGCCTACCTCAGCTGCCTTAAACCTTTTCTCCTAGGAGCAGGGTAACTGCCCCACTACAGCTGGCTAGTGTATTTTCTTATGTTTATCTGGAAAATAAATTTAAAATATACACTATTATTATTCTAATGAGATTGAATTGGATCTGTTTTAGCATAAGCTTTAAGATACCTGGCTTTCACTGATAAATCACAATATATATTTCCGGTGTCACCCAAAAGCATCCTGAATATGTCCTGATCTTGGATGGCAAACTAAAAACACTGACTTGCCCTCTAACTTCTGATAAACAACACCTCAGACAAAAAGAAGGTGATTTTCTAGGTTCACCAGGGGAAGGTTCACCAGGGGAAGGAGACCAAAGCCCTGAGGTAAGTGGGGAAGTGGGATACAGGGAGGAAACACGAGCTGGAGCACATGAGCGGGGAGGGCTCCTGCCTTATACTGAGAAAGAGGGGCAATGAGCAGGTTATCTCAAGTGCCTACACACAAATGCACGAAGCCTGGGAAACAAGCAGGGAGAACTGGAAGTCCTGGCAAAGTCAAGGAATTATGATGTGATTGGAATAACAGAGACTTGGTGAGATAACTCACATGACTGGAGTACTGTCATGGATGGATATAAGCTGCTCAGGAAGGACAGGCAGGGCAGAAAAGGTGGGGGAGTTGCACTGTATGTAAGAGAGCAGTATGACTGCTCAGAGCTCAAGTGTGAAACTGCAGAAAAACCTGAGAGTCTCTGGATTAAGTTTAGAAGTGTGAGCAACAAGGGTGATGTCGTGGTGGGAGTCTACTATAGACCGCCGGACCAGGGGGATGAGGTGGACGAGGCTTTCTTCTGGCATCTCGCAGAAGTTACTAGATTGCACGCCCTGGTTCTCATAGGAGACTTTAATCACCCTGATATCCCCTGGGAGAGCAATACAGTGGTGCACAGACAATCCAGGAAGTTTTTGGAAAATGTAGGGGACAATTTCCTGGTGCAAGTGCTGGAGGAACCAACTAGGGGCAGAGCTCTTCTTGACCTGCTGCTCACAAACTGGGAAGAATTAGTAGGGGAAGCTAAAGTGGATGGGAACCTGGGAGGCAGTGACCATGAGATGGTCAAGTTCAGGATCCTGACACAAGGAAGAAAGGAAAGCAGCAGAATACGGACCCTGGACTTCAGAAAAGCAGACTTTGACTCCCTCAGGGAACTGATGGGCAAGATCCCCTGGGAGAATAACATGAGGGGGAAAGGAGTCCAGGAGAGCTGGCTGTATTTTAAAGAATCCTTATTGAGGTTACAGGGACAAACCATCCCGATGTGTAGAAAAAATAGTAAATATGGCAGGCGACCAGCTTGGCTTAACAGTGAAATCCTTGTTGATCTTAAATACAAAAAAGAAGCTTACAAGAAGTGGAAGATTGGACAAATGACCAGGGATGAATATAAAAATATTGCTCGGGGATGCAGGAGTGAAATCAGGAAGGCCAAATCACGCCTGGAGTTGCAGCTAGCAAGAGATGTTAAGAGTAACAAGAAGGGTTTCTTCAGGTATGTTAGCAACAAGAAGAAAGTCAAGGAAAGTGTGGGCCCCTTACTGAATGAGGGAGGCAACCTAGTGACAGAGGATGTGGGAAAAGCTAATGTACTCAATGCTTTTTTTGCCTCTGTCTTCACAAGCAAGGTCAGCTCCCAGACTACAAGGGCAGCACAGCATGTGGAGGAGGTGACCAGCCCTCTGTGGAGAAAGAAGTGGTTCGGGACTATTTAGAAAAGCTGGATGAGCACACATCCATGGGGCCGGATGCGTTGCATCCGAGAGTCCTAAAGGAGTTGGCGGATGTGATTGCAGAGCCATTGGCCATTATCTTTGAAAACTCATGGCGATCAGGGGAAGTCCCAAACAACTGGAAAAAGGCTAATGTAGTGCCCATCTTTAAAAAAGGGAAGAAGGAGGATCCTGGGAACTACAGGCCAGTCAGCCTCACCTCAGTCCCTGGAAAAATCATGGAGCAGGTCCTCAAGGAATCAATTCTGAAGCACTTAGAGGAGAGGAAAGTAATCAGGAATAGTCAGCATGGATTCACCAAGGGCAAGTCCTGCCTGACTAATCTAATTGCCTTCTATGACGAGATAACTGGTTCTGTGGATGAAGGGAAAGCAGTGGACGTGTTGTTCCTTGACTTTAGCAAAGCTTTTGACACAGTCTCCCACAGTATTCTTGCCAGCAAGTTAAAGAAGTATGGGCTGGATGAATGGACTATAAGGTGGATAGAAGGCTGGCTAGATTGTTGGGCTCAACGGGTAGTGATCAATGGCTCCATGTCTAGTTGGCAGCCGGTATCAAGTGGAGTGCCCCAAGGGTCGGTCCTGGGGCCGGTTTTGTTCAATATCTTCATAAATGATCTGGAGGATGGTGTGGATTGCACCGTCAGCAAGTTTGCAGATGACACTAAACTGGGAGGAGAGATAGATACGCTGGAGGATAGGGATAGGATACAGAGGGACCTAGACAAATTGGAGGATTGGGCCAAAATAAATCTGATGAGGTTCAACAAAGACAAGTGCAGAGTTCTGCACTTAGGACGGAAGAATCCCATGCACTGCTACAGACTAGGGACCGAATGGCTCGGCAGCAGTTCTGCAGAAAAGGACCTAGGGTTACAGTGGACGAGAAGCTGGATATGAGTCAACAGTGTGCCCTTGTTGCCAAGAAGGCCAATAGCATTTTGGGATGTATAAGTAGGGGCATTGCCAGCAGATCAAGGGACATGATCATTCCCCTCTATTCAACACTGGTGAGGCCTCATCTGGAGTACTGTGTCCAGTTTTGGGCCCCACACTACAAGAAGGATGTGGAAAAATTGGAAAGAGTCCAGTGGAGGGCAACAAAAATGATTAGGGGGCTGGAACACATGAGTTATGAGGAGAGGCTGAGGGAACTGGGGATGTTTAGTCTACAGAAGAGAAGAATGAGGGGGGATTTATAGCTTCTTTCAACTACCTGAAAGGGGGTTCCAAAGAGGATGGCTCTAGACTGTTCTCAGTGGTAGCAGATGACAGAACAAGGAGTAATGGTCTCAAGTTGCAGTGGGGGAGATTTAGGTTGGATATTAGGAAAAACTTTTTCACTAGGAGGGCGGTGAAACACAGGAATGCGTTACCTAGGGAGGTGGTGCAATCTCCTTTCTTAGAAGTTTTTAAGGTCAGGCTTGACAAAGCCCTGGCTGGGATGATTTAGTTGGGGATTGGTCCTGCTTTGAGCAGGGGTTTGGACTAGATGACTTCCTGAGGTCCCTTCCAACCCTGATATTCTATGATTCTGTTTCTTTTGAACACTAATTTTACTGCTTGTGAAAAGTGCCTGAGTGGCAACACTGGAAACTAAAGTCATCCACAGGACAGGTACAGCACACAGAGGAGTGCAAGTTCCACCGAACTCTCCCCTGCCCCTCAACATACAACACCAGAACAGACCATGAGCCCATTGAGTCTTATCTCTAGCAATGGTATGTAACTGATACTTCAGATGAAGGTGCAGTCCCTTCTGCTACCTGACTCCCTCATTTCAATAATACACCCACCCAAATTATGCAGTGACTTTACAAAGAAAGAGCAATTCCCAACCCCCAGTCAACCACATGGTAATCAGGGTGAAGCTGAAAGCACAAGGTCTGATATTGTACTTCTACACTAATATGGTGGCACCCCCTCTAGGAGGAAAGGGTAGTTGAAATCTCCATGCCCATCAAAAGCTTAGACTTTCTACTGATTCTGCCAACAAACGTTTTAACTGGTGCAAGGTCTGAGGGTGTTTTTTGTTCTATACAGCGGTTGAGATATTTTTTTCTTCCATAAGGAGGATTATGCTCACTATTGATTAGTCCAAATTTTGGAAGTGACTGAAATACTTTCAGACAGGACTCTGAGGCATCCCACATCTGTATGTATACTCATGTATACATTACTGTTAATGTTGTATATGTGAGTAAACAAGAGACTAGATCCCAGCCATAAGGTTGAATAAAATGCAAAACTCTTATGTGCTTGAAAAAACAGATGTACGCACCTCCTAGGAGAGAGAGAGAGAGTATGACTCAGTGAATGGGGTGGTTAAATGTTTAACATTCATGTGATGAGTTACAAATTAGGTAAATCACAGGATTATTCAATGACCTTTCAGAATATGGCTCATATCCAGCCATTATCAAAAAGAAGAAAAAATGGATGGATTAAATGACTGTAGAAGGTTCTAACTGTAATGTGATTTATGGTCTAAGCACATTCCCCGGCAAAAAACAAAAAAAAGGTTAAACTCAATTCTACACTGCTTTCCCCATTCAGTCGTATTCCTCTGTCTAAGGTATAATAGTTACTAAGGCCATATTGAACCGTAAGGGGGAGATTTTTCCAAGGCACAATGGGCAATTCTTGATTTTTCAAAGGGATCTCTGGGATCTCTTCTTAAATGCATGAGACGTGATTTTAAGGTGCAGTGGTTTTGGGGAAGGCCATTTTGGAGAGTTGCCAAGAAAGCAAGAACAAGGGGAAACTAGAAGTAGCTATTTTACTGGGACATATTTATCTTCTGCTGCTGTGTTGATGGGCCTAAACAAGGAGCTGCAGGGGGCATGCCAGCCAACAAAGGTGGGAGTGAAGACACAGGTCTAAGGATTGGGGGAATAAAGAGGATGGGGCAGAGGGAAAAGCTCCAGAGACAGTGAAGACAAGCTGTTGCAGCATGGAAGTGATGCAACCATTTGCTCCATGAGCTGCTCCTGACTCAGCACTGAACCGGCACATCAAGGATAAAAAATCTGGGGTTCACACAATTTTTGAGCCTGTTGCACTTAGTGAGGCCTTGTAATAACCAGATAACAACTTTCAGAGTAACAGCCGTGTGAGTCTGTATTCGCAAAAAGAAAAGGAGTACTTGTGGCACCTTAGAGACTAACCAATTTATTTGAGCATAAGCTTTCGTGAGCTACAGCTCACTTCATCGGATGCATACTGTGGAAAGTGTAGAAGATCTTTTTATACACACAAAGCATGAAAAAATACCTCCCCCCACCCCACTCTCCTGCTGGTAATAGCTTATCTAAAGTGATCACTCTCCTTACAATGTGTATGATAATCAAGTTGGGCCATTTCCAGCACAAATCCAGGGTTTAACAAGAACGTCTGGGGACAGGGGGGGGGGGTGGTAGGAAAAAACAAGGGGAAATAGGTTACCTTGCATAATGACTTAGTCACTCCCAGTCTCTATTCAAGAAAAAGGACACTAAACTTTCTAAACTACTACATGCCACAAGGGGCCAGAGCAATGGTTCCCTCAACCCACCCAGCAATATTGTTAACCTAGCCAACTATACTCTCAGCCCAGCAGAAGCAGCTGTCCTATCTCGGGGCCTCTCCTTCTGCCCCTCCACCCCCACGAACATGATACAGTTCTGTGGTGACCTAGAATCCTATTTTTGACGTCTCCGACTCAAGGAATATTTCCAACATACCTCTGAACAACATACTAATCCACAGAGACCTCCCTACCAACACTACAAAAAGAAGGAATCTAGGTGGACTCCTCCTGAAGGTCGAAACAGCAGACTGGACTTCTACATAGAGTGCTTCCGCTGACGTGCACGGGCCGAAATTGTGGAAAAGCAGCATCACTTGCCCCATAACCTCAGCCGTGCAGAACACAATGCCATCCACAGCCTCAGAAACAACTCTGACATCATAATCAAAAAGGCTGACAAAGGAGGTGCTGTTATCATAATGAATAGGTCGGAATATGAACAAGAGGCTGCTCGGCAGCTCTCCAACACCACTTTCTACAAGCCATTACCCTCTGATCTCACTGCGAGTTACCAAAAGAAACTACAGCATTTGCTCAAGAAACTCCCTGAAAAAGCACAAGATCAAATCCGCACAGACACACCCCTGGAACCCCGACGTGGGATATTCTATCTACTACCCAAGATCCATAAACCTGGAAATCCTGGGCGCCCCATCATCTCAGGCATTGGCATCCTGACAGCAGGATTGTCTAGCTATGTAGACTCCCTCCTCAGGCCCTACGCTACCAGCACTCCCAGCTACCTTCGAGACACCACTGACTTCCTGAGGAAACTACAATCCATCGGTGATCTTCCTGATAACACCATCCTGGCTACTATGGATATAGAAGTCCTCTACACCAACATTCCACACAAAGATGGACTACAAGCCGTCAAGAACACTATCCCCGATAATGTCACGGCTAACCTGGTGGCTGAACTTTGTGACTTTGTCCTTACCTATAACTATTTTACATGTGGGGACAATGTATACCTTCAGATCAGTGGCACTGCTATGGGTACCCGCATGGCCCCACAGTATGCCAACATTTTTATGGCTGACTTAGAACAACGCTTCCTCAGCTCTCGTCCCCTAAAGCCCCTACTCTACTTGCGCAATATTGATGACATCTTCATCATCTGGACCCATGGAAAAGAAGCCCTTGAGGAATTCCACCATGATTTCAACAATTTCCATCCCACCATCAACCTCAGCCTAGTCCAGTCCACACAAGAGATCCACTTCTTGGACACTACAGTGCTAATAAACGATGGTCACATAAACACCACCCTATACCGGAAATCTACTGACCGCTGTTCCTACCTACATGCCTCCAGCTTTCACCCTGACCACACCACACGATCTATCGTCTACAGCCAAGCTCTGCGATACAACCGCATTTGCTCCAACCCCTCAGACAGAGACAAACACCTATAAGATCTCTATCAAGCATTCTTACAACTACAATACCCACCTGCGGAAGTGAAGAAACAGATTGATAGAGCCAGAAGAGTTCCCAGAAGTCACCTACTACAGGACAGGCCTAACAAAGAAAATAACAGAATGCCACTAGCCGTCACCTTCAGCCCCCAACTAAAACTCCTCCAACGCATTATTAAGGATCTACAACCTATCCTGAAGGATGACCCAACACTCTCACAAATCTTGGGAGACAGGCCGGTACTTGCCTACAGACAGCCCCCCAACCTGAAGCAAATACTCACCAGCAACCACATACCACACAACAGAACCACTAACTCAGGAACCTACCCTTGCAACAAAGCCCATTGCCAACTGTGCCCACATATCTATTCAGGGGACACCATCACAGGGCCTAATAACATCAGCCACACTATCAGAGGCTTGTTCACCTGCACATCCACCAATGTGATATATGCCATCATGTGCCAGCAATGCCCCTCTGCCATGTACATTGGTCAAACTGGACAGTCTCTATGTAAAAGAATAAATGGACACAAATCAGATGTCAAGAATTATAACATTCATAAACCAGTCGGAGAACACTTCAATCTCTCTGGTCACTTGATTACAGACCTAAAGGTCGCAATATTACAACAAAAAGATTTCAAAAACAGACTCCAACGAGAGAGTGCTGAATTGGAATTAATTTGCAAACTGGATACAATTAACTTGGGCTTGAATAGAGACTGGGAGTGGCTAAGTCATTATGCAGGGTAACCTATCTCCCCTTGTTTTTTCCTACCCCCCCCCCCCAAGATGTTCTTGTTAAACCCTGGATTTGTGCTGGAAATGGCCCACCTTGATTATTATACACATTATAAGGAGAGTGGTCACTTTAGATAAGCTATTACCAGCAGGAGAGTGGGTTTGTTTGTGTGGGGCGGGGTGGTGAGAAAACCTGGATTTGTGCTGGAAATGGCCCAACTTGATTATCATACACATTGTAAGGAGAGTGATCACTTTAGATAAGCTATTACCAGCAGGACAGTGGGGTGGGGCGAGGTATTTTTTCATGCTTTGTGTGTATAAAAAGATCTTCTACACTTTCCACAGTATGCATCCGATGAAGTGAGCTGTAGCTCACGAAAGCTTATGCTCAAATAAATTGGTTAGTCTCTAAGGTGCCACAAGTACTCCTTTTCTTTTTGCAGATAACAACTGTGAAAAAAACGGGACGGGGGTGGGGGATAATAGGCGCCTATATAAGAAAAAGTCCCAAAACACGGGACTGTCCCTATAAAAATGGGACATCTGGTCACCCTACTTGTAGAGAACAATGCAAAGGCCTTTTCAAATCTGGGAGCCCAGAGTAAGACATACCAATCCATATAAATATAAGTGGCCTTGATTTTCAGAGGTGTTGAGGGCCCAAGTCACAGAAATATTTCAAGTGTATTGAACAAAATTGGAGACAGAAGCCAATGGGAGATCAGGTGCTTGGCCCCTTTGGAAAACAGGCCACTTTTATTTGGATGCCTACAGTGGTCTTGGGACACCCACATTTGAAATTTTTGACTTGAATATCTATAACCCAAACACTTTCCAGTCATTTCACTCACTGCTAATGCTATGTCTGGGTAGGAGGGTACTAACTGGCCAGAACATCCTAATCAAAAGACCCTACACATAATCAATGGCATAAAACTCACTACCTTGGAAGAATGAAGAGTTAAGTCTGGCCTGCTGGGAATTAAACCTGTGGTTGCACAGGACACATAAAGCCTCAGTTCAGCAAAGCAGTTAAGCATGTGCTTAAATTCAAGCATTTGCTTAATTCTGTCCTTATTCAGCAATGCACTTATGCATGAGTTTAAAGTTAAACAATTATGCTTAAGTCTTTTGCTGAACCGGGGCCTACAGCAAGAAGGCCTGCGTAGTCTATTCTCCTGACAGTGTGTGTATAATGCATGTGCATATACATTAACAGTATTTTTTTAGATGCCCACCTTGAGAGAAAAATAAGCCAAATGAATACATTCAGCTTCCATTCCATTAGTTCAGAAAAGCAATAAAACCCACAACTGAGTTAAATATTACTAACAGTGTGAAAGACAAAAAGTCCTATCAGAGGTTTTGAACCACTGTGTCTCCCTCTTTTTTCTCTCTGCTGTTGTTCAATGTGCAAGCACGAGACAACCCACCGCAAGCATGAAATTAGAAATATTGAGGGCTATTCAACTCTGTGGATTTTCACAGTGGTTCAACATAAAGTTCTCCAGCCCAGGTGTTTCTGTAATTGTAATACACTTTGAAAATTAACAGTGTTCAGTGGCCCACAAACTCACACTGCTTTCTCCATGGTGTGCTGGTTTAGCATTAGCTGTGATATAGAACAGGTGAGGATTCTTGCTGGCTTCATATTGCCTGAATATTTTCAGTTCCCTTAATGCTGGCGGGGCTGCTTTGTTTATCGAGATGAGTTTCTTTCCTTCTGTGTTTATACAGTGAAATATCTTTATAGTAAAGGAGAAAAATGGGTTTTTAAGGTTGAGGAAGAAAGGTCTTGTTTTTAAGGCACTGACTGGCTTGGAGAACTTGCTGGCTTTAATTTGCAGCTCTCCCACAGACTACCTATAGCCAATTCCATTACTCTCTCTGTGTTCCCACTATAAAATGGGGAATGATTTATAAAATGGGGGACGTCTGTCTCTCTTGTTCATTTAGATTTTAAGTTTTTCAGGACAAGGCCTGAGTTTTACTCTGTGTTTGTACAGAGCCTGGCAAAACGTGGCCCTGATATTGGCTGGAGCCTTCAGGCATGACCATACCACAAAAAAAGAAAAAAAGAAAAAAAAAGGAATAGTAGTAATAATAAGACTAGCCCTGCAACTGGGAGTCTCCCATATGGTGTATTGGTGGTTTCCTAAAAGGACATGGTCGCAGGCTATGAGAAGACAGGACTGGAAGGGACCACGATAAAGTTTCTGTAACCATAAACAGTCTGATCTTGTTATTGAAGTAAATGCGTGTCAATGAGCAGGATGAGGTCCAGAACATTTTATCTCTAGGTGTATCTGTGTTTATCCCAGGGATGAGCAAATTAGCTCTGGTAAAACACAAACCAATGGGTTCCTTTGCACAAAATCTGGACTAGACCTTTTTTTGAGGTTCTAAAACACTGTGATAACTTTGTTCCCTGTTATTTTTAATTTTCACTCACCTCTTGGTTCCAACCAGGATTGGAAACGTCAGGCAGCAGAGACAATCCCTGGGCAACTGACGAGTGCAGCTGGCTTGTAGTAGGCTGCCTGATTGGTTGGAAAAGTCAGCAGACCAGCTCTAAACCCAACAACAGTAGCAGTTCAATGGCTGCTCAAAGCATTCACCCAAGCTGGGATAGCTCCTCCTTATTCCAGCCTCAGCTCACTCCAGGCAACCCAGTACTGACTGTTGGCCCCAATTCCTGAACTCTGACTTTGGCACAGCCCCCTGGCTTAGGCACCTTGCCTCTGACTCCAGCTCTGAGCCTAGGCTCTGATTCCTGGCTTCCAATTCCTGCTCCAACCACTAGCCACAACTGCTGATGTCCCAGTCAGGTGACAGCAAGCACAAATGCCAGATAACCATGAGAGATGCTGATCTCCTGGTGCTGTCCTCCCAGAAAAACTGACAGCAGAGATTGCTGAAGTCTCCTGGGAGCCTGTTCTCGCAATATTTGCAGCCCAGGTTTGGAAAGACAACAAATTTGATAATCCATGTGAGGCTGGGAGAAGGAACTGAAACTTTGGTTGTCTTTCTGATCTCAGTTGTTTGAGGCCCATCACTAAAGCGTTACATGGCCTTTTTCACTAGCAGCTTTGGAGACATTTAAGCAAACACAGATTCATATCTGAAGGACAGCAAGGGCTTAGGCGATTGCTGGATAAGGGGCTGGAGGGTGCAGAGCAAGGGCAGCAAGAAACACTAATATTAAATAAAAGTGCTGAACCATGTAGAAATATAAAAAGCAAAGGTAAAAATCTTTCAGTGAGAAAAAAGTCTCTCCTCTCCTCCATCTTTCCAAGGAAGGTCTGAAAACACTCCATCAACACGAGCTGGTTAGTACTGCATAGGACTGCAGGAAGGAATCATCATAGATCCATAAAGGTTAAGGTCAGATGGGACCAGTGATGGCTTGACGTTTCTGAACCAA